>NC_057833.1:16640000-17265000 GCF_910594005.1 Cervus elaphus | reverse complement strand
GCAAAGTAATGTCTCTGCTTTTTAATATGCTATCTGGGTTGGTCATAACTCTCCTTCCAAGGAATAGGCCTCTTTTAATTTCATGACTGCAATCACCATCTGCAGTGATTTTGGAGCCCCAAAAAATAAAGGCTGACACTGTTTCCACTGTTTCCCCTTCTACTTCCCATGAAATGATGGGACCAGATGCCAAGATCTTCGTTTTCTGAATGTTGAGCTTTAAGCCAACTTTTTCACTCTCCTCTTTCACTTTCATCAAGAGGTTTTTTAGTTCCTCTTCACTTTCTGCCATAAGGGTGGTGTCATCTGTATACCTGAGGTTATTGATATTTCTCCCAGAAATCTTGATTCCAGCTTGTGCTTCTTCCAGCCCAGCGTTTCCCATTATGTACTCTGCATATAAGTTAAATAAGCAGGGTGACAATATACAGCCTTGACATTCTTCTTTTCCTATTCGGAACCAGTCTGTTGTTCCATGTCCAGTTCTAACTGTTGCTTTCTGACCTGCATACAGGTTTCTCAAGAGGCAGGTCAGGTGGTCTGGTATTCCCATCTCTTTCAGAATTTTCCACAGTTTATTGTGATCCACACAGTCAAAGGCTTTGGTGTAATCAATAAAGCAGAAATAGATGTTTTTCTGGAACTCTCTTGCTTTTTAGATGATCCAGCAGATGTTGGCAATTTGATCTCTGGTTCCTCTGCCTTTTCTAAAACCAGCTTGAACATCTGGAAGTTCATGATTCACATATTGCTGAAGCCTGGCTCGGAGAATTTTGAGCATTACTTTATTAGCGTGTGAGATGAGTGCAACTGTGTGGTTGTTTGAGCATTCTTTCGCATTGCCTTTCTTTGGGAATGGAATGAAAACTGACATTTTCCAGTCCTGCGGCCACTGCTGAGATTTCCAAATTTGCTGGCATTGAGTGCAGCATCTTTCAGGATTTGAAATAGCTCAACTGGAATTCCATCACCTCCACTAGCTTTGTTCGTAGTGATGCTTTTTAAGGCCCACTTGACTTCACATTCCAGGATGTCTGGCTCTAGGTGAGTGATCACACCATCGTGATTAACTGGTCATGAACATCTTTTTTTTTTGTACCATTCTTCTATGTATTCTTGCCACCTCTTCTTAATATCTTCTGCTTCTGTTAAGTCCATACCATTTCTGTCCTTTATCGAGCCCATCTTTGCATGAAATGTTCCCTTGGTATTTCTAATTTTCTTGAAGTAATCTCTAGTCTTTCCCATTCTGTTGTTTTCCTCTATTTCTTTGCATTGATTGCTGAGGAAGGCTTTCTTATCTCTCCTGGCTATCCTTTGGAACTCTGCATTCAGATGGGAATATCTTTCTTTTTCTCCTTTGCTTTTCGCTTCTCTTCTTTTCACAGCAATTTGTAAGGGCTACTCAGACAGCCATTTTGCTTTTTTGCATTTCTTTTCCATGGGGATGGTCTTGATCCCTGTTTCCTGTACAATGTCATGAACCTCCATCCATAGTTCATCAGGGACTCTGTCTATCAGATCTAGTGCCTTAAATCTATTTCTCACTTCCACTGTATAATTATAAAATATTTGATTTAGGTCATACCTGAATGGTCTAGTGGTTTTCCCTACTTTCTTCAATTTAAGTCTGAATTTGGCAATAAGGAGTTCATGATCTGAGACACAGTCAGCTCCCACTCTTGTTTTTGCTGACTGTATAGAGTATCTCCATCTTTGGCTTCAAAGAATATAATCAATCTGATTTTGGTGTTGACCGTCTGGTTATGTCCATGTGTAGAGTCTTCTCTTTTGTTGTTAGAAGAGGGTGTTTGCTATGACCAGTGCGTTCTCTTGGCAAAACTCTATTAGCATTTGCTCTGCTTCATTCTGTACTCCAAGGCCAAATTTGCCTGTTACTCCAGGTGTTTCCTAACTACCTACTTTTGCATTCCAGCCCCCTATAATGAAAAGCATGGTGGCTGTGATGGACCACACAGAAGCACAGCCGAGAGGAGCTACCCCATGCCCAAGGTCAGGGGCGGCAGCCAAGAAGAGCTACCGCACGTCCAAGGAGTGGCAGCTGCGCGGCACAGGAGGGCTGAGAGGAGCTACCCCACGTTCAAGGTCAGGAGGGGCGACTGTGAGGAGATACCCCTCGTCCATGGTAAGAGAAACCCAAGTAAGACGATAGGTGTTGCGAGAGGGCATCAGAGGGCAGACACACTAAAACCATAATCACAGAAAACTCGCCAATCTGATCACAGGACCACAGCCTTGTCTAACTCAGTGAAACTAAGCCATGCTGTGTGGGGCCACCCAAGATGGACGGGTCATGGTGGAGAGGTCTGACAGAATGTGGTCCACTGGAGAAGGGAATGGCAAACCACTTCAGTATTCTTGCCTTGAGAACCCTATGAACAGTATGAAGACACAAAAAGATAGGACACTGAAAGAGGAACTCCCCAGGTGGGCAGGTGTCCAATATGCTACTGGAGATCAGTGGAGAAATAACTCCAGAAAGAATGAAGGGATGGAACCAAAGCAAAAACAATACCCAGTTGTGGGTGTGACTGGTGATAGAAGCAAGGTCTGATGCTGTAAAAAGCAATATTGCGTAGGAACCTGGAACGTTAGGTCCATGAATCAAGGCATATTAGAAGTGGTCAAACAGGAGGTGGCAAGAGTGAACGTCAACATTCTAGGAATCAGCTAACTAAGATGGACTGGAATGGGTGAATTTAACTCAGATGATCATTATATCTACTACTGTGGGCAGGAATCCCTTAGAAGAAATGGAGTAGCCATAATGGTCAACAAAAGAGTCCAAAATGCAGTACTGGGATGCAATCTCAAAAATGACAGAATGATCTCTGTTCATTTCCAAGGCAAACCATTGTCTATCACAGTAATCCAAGTCTATGCCCTGACTAGTAATGCTGAAGAAACTGAAGTTGAATAGTTCTATGAAGACCTACAAGACCTTTTAGAACTAACACCCAAAAAAGATGTCCAATTCTGTTGTCAAACTACATATTAATAGGATATTAATACAGTTTTATTAGAATAATTTGAAAGATTATGGTAGATATTTAAGGAAATGAACTTTATTATATAAAAGATTATAAAATTCTTGAAGTACAGAGAGTGAGAAAAGTTCTGACTTTTTTTTTTTTTTTTTAAGATTATTACAGTTTTCATTGAGGAGAAAGAAATTAACCTAGCCGGATAAAGAGGCTAATAATTTGGCAACATGGCGTGAATTATTTAGACCACTTCAAGAAGCTGAAATAACGTGGATGCTGATTTTGGTGCCAAGCTCAGTAGTTGGGGAACAGCTGATTTAGTTTTATTAAAATCTCTGTGGCCAAGTATGGGGGTGTTGAAATGATAAAATATTAAAGCAGATTTTTGCAGGGATTTTTATGGAATTGATCTGTTTTTCTATTAATTAGTATGTATTCAATATAGAAAACTTAATAGAAAAAATATTGGTGCATGATAATAGATATAACAATACTCTGTTAATAAAATAGAGACAATGGATGTTTGTAGTTGGAAAATAAATGCAAGAAGTCAGAAAAGAAGTTTCATTTTTCTTATGAGTGTTGGTCAAATCATTGTCCAAGCTTACATTTCTTCAGCTCTATAATTGAGGTGATAATAATGTAAGTTTCCTAGGTCATGTAATGGTAACGATTCTGCCTGCCAATGCAGGAGACTTAAGAGATTCAAGTTCAATCCCTGGGTTGCGAAGATCCCCTGGAGAAGGAAATGACAGCCCACTCCAGTATTCTTGCCTGGCGAATCCCATGGACAGAGGAGCCTGGTGGGCTAGAGTCCATAGGGTCACAAAGAGTCGGACACAAGTGAACATCTGAGCACTTAATATCAGTGAATTCTGATTACTTTATAGATATATGACAAATATACACATACTTTTTATGTAAAGCTATTAAAAACAATAAAACCCTATATGGAAGACCCAATGATCTAGAACTGGTTGTAGATCATGGAGACTACTAATCTTTCCTTTTTCTAGTGAATCAGTAACCAAAGGATTTCCAAAAATGAATAAAAGTCAAACCATGTAATATATAAGTGAATAAAGAAGCTGGACAGATGATTCAAAACCAAGAAAAAGAACAAGTGTTTTAAACATTAGATGTTTAACATCACCTACAATGAAGAAATACACATTAAAAACATGAGTTTCCATTTAACTTAATAATTATGTGAAATCAGTAATGTTGAAAATATCTAGCACTAAGAACATAGAAAAACAGTCTTACATTGCTTATGAAATGTGTGAATCAATATAAACCAGGATCCCACCATTTAAGTATTGTACAAGAAACTGTGGACTATCCTCTGGAATCTGAGCTAGTTTCAGTAATAGAAGGATTTCATTTTTCTTTTAACACATGCATAGGTCAATTTTATATTAAAATAATACTCAAATTAGTGAAAGTTAGGTGATATAAATATCTGAAATTACTACAATGTAACAGTTTGTTTTGCTTCATTTTGTTCTACTTAATAGACCATATGCAGGCCATTTTACTTCTTTTATTTGATCTAATTCACTATGTGGTTATTTTCTCTGTGAGTCCAACCCCATTAAATTGAGTTTCATAGCAATCATCTCCTCCTACTTTTATTACTGGTCATTTTGAACCTCACTGTTGGTTTTTAAAAATTCTGCCTAAGAGGGAGATAATTCTACCACTACATTTAACCCCTTCTCAATGGGGAAAATACCACAGTGACAAGAAGCAGTCATAGTGATTTTATCAGTTGGCTTAATTATCATGACTGTTGGATGCTGTGATGCAAATTGGAGACCAATTTTAGAAACACACTGAGTCTATCTTTAGTGATCTTTTACATGTTAAGATGCATCCAGATATCAAAATATCCATGGATCAGTGAAAACATAACTCATCAGATACATCTGATCCCACTTAAAATCGCTTATAATTTGGCAAATAATTCTAATCACAATTCTTTACTATCAGTATGATCAATCTAAAATCTAACTTAAATAATTGCACAATAACTTGCTTTCCTCTAAGTTACTGGATGTTTTGCTTTCTCTTTTTAAAACTGTTTAGTAGAAACAATTTTAAAACAAAATCTATTTTTATTTTTATTTTCTTTCAATGTAAGGATATCTCTGCACACATTTTCATTATACAAATGAGCAAGACAAAGAAGCCACCCTTATTGAATAAAAAGTCAAGAACAATAGGGAGAATATAACTTTTCTTATGTTTCATTAATATGGGCCTTGAATACAGATTTTTTAATTTCCATGTCAAGGTTCTGAGGCAACACAGTTATTTATATACTTTGAAAGCAATGCGTTTGCTTAAAAATGTTAAAATATATTAAAATGACATTTATCTGTCTTAAGGACTTAGAATAGTTGCTGTCAATGCTTAGTACATATCCCCTGGTTTCTTATTATTTCTGGGGACAGGGTCTAGAATTCCAATTAGTGCCAGCTACATTCCTTTCCCTGAAGTCTTTATCTGGCAGTTAGATTCAACTTGTCTCTAAAGTAGCAAGCCAAAATTTTTGCGAAATTAACACCATACTGTCCAACCAATGACAGACAAGAATTGGTAAATAAATACCCCGGTTTCTTTGTGTGAAATAATTGAAAAGTGTGTTTTCTACGCTGGCTTTCCAAGCCTCTGATGGGTTTAAAATTTTGTTGTCCCTAGTGGTAACTTGCTTAGTAATGCAAATTTATTAATGGCCCTCACCCCTCACCCAATCACAGTCTCACTCTTGCATCAGGGATTCCAGAGATCATCTCAGAATTAAATTATTTACACTTTTTTTTTTAAGTACACACCCCAATATTTAGACTATTTTTTATTTAGTTGTCAGAAAATTAATGATTCAAGGAGACTAAGGTTTCTAAGAATGAAATATTAGTAAAGTATAGAATATTGAAAAGGATACCAAAAAAATAGAGATAAACAGAGAGGGCCCAGTCAATCAGTTCAGTCTTCAACATCTTTAAAGCTTGTGACTACAGATCTGCTGCAAAGAGGACAAGATCTTGACCCATTGTTTCATGCTTCATTGTACATAAATATTGCTGCCTGTATTTCCTCTTAATTTTTCTTCTTATGAAATCATACAAATAAATGGAAAGAAAAAGTTAATAAAATATTTTAAGAAAATGAAGGAGAACATAGGATGACCAAGATACTGGCAATGAGGCATGCCCAGTGTTCTGACTGAAACTGGCCCTTAGATCATTTTGTTAGGGTAAGACTTCATTTAAACCATACATGCAAATATACCACTTTCCAAACTAGAAAATTTGCAGTGTTAAAGCTGATATTTCCGTGTTAAGGTACTTCTGAATGATTTGTTTTGAATTTTTTTTTAATTATTTTTATGTTATAGGATTTTGTTCATCTTTAACATGTCCTTCCTATACATTCGGCTCATTGAGGTACGTGTTACTGGATTTTCAATTTCACAGGCAGAAAAAAATAAATAAATAAACTACTGCTTCACCCTTACCTCCATACATATTTCCACTTGTTTAAACTAAAAGAACTTTCTTTAGCTGTTTAATGAAGCAAGGGATGGCATTCAACTGTGACAATTTAGGATAAAGACAACACAAAGTAACATGTAAGAATCTGAAATCCTGTGGTGATATTTCAGCTATAAAACTAAGCACACAAATAAGTGCTATTGAAAAGTCTTCTAAGAAATTGTATTTTCCCCAAAAGACTGAAAATGAAAAAATATGAAAAATACAAATTTCTGCAAGAACAGATTTCTTTGCACTTTTCTGTATAGATTCATCTCTACGGAGAGCTGCTCACCTCACTCCCTATTGAGATGAAAAGCAAAGTTATGTGTAATAGTGTTCCCAGTGATCAATGTTTTGTCAGGAGCTGTAGGAGGGAATGATGACCTTGCAACATCCTGCTGTATAGTCTTTCCAGGTGTTAGACTCCTTTTTCAAGAATCAAACACCTTGCTAAAGGTTTATCTGATAACTTTTCTGATGGTAAAAGTATGCAAATAGTAATGTATTTCCACAGAAAATTACAGAAGAGCAGCAAACTGTCTAGAAAAAGCCTTTGTAAACTAAAATTCCAAAGTCTTATGTCAGGCAATCTGAAAATAAATGTCAGAGAGTGATTAGTTCAGAGTCATGTACACAACTAGACAGAAGATAAGTACATTTACTACCCGTCCTCACTCATGTCCAACACTTCACGATCCCATGGACTGTAGCCCTCCAAGCTTCTCTGTCCATGGAATTTTCCAGGCAAGAATACTGGAGTGGGTAGCCATTTCCAAATCCAAGGGATCTTCCTGACACAGGGATTGAACCTGTGTCTCATGTGTCTCCAATTGGCAGGTAGGTTCTTCACTACTAGCGCTACCTAAAAGTGAAGTCGCTCAGTCGTGTCTGACTCTTTGTGACCCCTTGGACTGTAGCCTACCAGGCTCCTCTGTCCATGGAATTTTCCATGACAAGAGTACTGGAGTGGGTTGCCATTTCCTTCTCCGGGGGATCTTTCCAACCCAGGGATCGAATCTGGGTCTCCTGCATTGCAGGCAGATGCTTTACCATCTGAGTCACCAGGGAAGCCCCTTACTATCTGTAGTTTGTGACCAAAGAGATCGTTGAAAGAAGACGAGTGCTGAAGATCTCCAGTTCCATTGCTTTCCAATAATATGACTGTGGTTTATTTTAGAGACGAGACCATGCTCTTGTTTCTTGAACTTTTAATCTATAGCAATATAATTATGGTTTGTGGGTGTGCGAAGTCGCTTCAGTTGTGTCCAAGTCTTTGCAGCCCTATGGACTGTAGCCTGCCAAGCTCCACTGTCCATGGGATTCTCCAGGCAAGGATGCTGGGAGTAGGTTGCCATGCCCTTCTCCAGGGAATTTTCTCGACCCAAGAATCGAATCCACATCTTCTGTGGCACTTGCACTGTGGCAGATTCTTTACTGCTGAGCTACCAGGGAAGTCCATTATGGTTTTTTTCAGTGCATGGATAACTGAAAATTTACAGTGAGAGAACAAAATGTATTTCTATGTAAGTTAAAATAGAAGATATCCAAAAGGAAATAGGAAAGGCAATTTGATTCAGTATAAACAGAAAAAAAAAAAAAATCAGAGAAAAAGAGTAGCAATTATGTAATTGAAAACTAATTGCTTTATATATCAGAACTCTAAAATTGTACTCTGGATATTAAAGAGAGAAAGTAGAGTCTGGTAAGAGCACCACTCAGTTCTGAAAGCATATGAGAAACACCTGGGCAACAATGGTGATAATTTTCTCCAGCTCATGAAAAAACATCATTTACCCACATAAAAAAACAAAGGATACTTTTATATTTCTCTGTACACAGGGAAAGTACTTAACAGTAATTATAAGTATGCTTCATTATTATTTTTCAATATTTGATAATTATATTCAGTTTCAAGGAATGAATGGGAATGTATCCTCATAATTTAGTGAAATTAGATAACAGCAATTAGGGTTTTAAGCAAATATATATATATATATATATCCTGTAGATTATATATCTACAGGAAAATGAAGAAAACAACCATTACTGAAGCAACGGAGGTTGACTTCTAATGTAGCATATTACAGATTTATCAAACCAAATCTGTAGTAATCAATATTCCAAAAGTTTACTTTTAATTCAACTGTTTCTGTTTCAATTATAAATTTTGATACATTGACATAACATGGAAACCTAGAATTTTGCTATATATCTTTTGAAAATGGAATCTGACTAATATTTGTATTTAACTACAAGTCTAACTTTTCAATATCAAACTATTGCTATTTTATAAAATTTAAGAAGAGTATTGTAATGAATTCTAGTAATTTTATTGCTATTCTTGAATATAACATATTGTGTATCTACACTAGTTTTATCAATTTTTAAAATGCTGATTTTGATGAGATCTAATATTTTAGAGAAGTTTTGTAGAGGAGATAAGAAATGTGTCCTTCATAGGCCTGAATACAGGGAGTGGAAGTTGTCATTTATACATAAACTCATTTCTAATGATTTAATGATAAGTTTTCAACAACTATTTATACTTCCCTACATTTTACCAACTCCGAACAGTGTTCAGAAGTCACTGCCTCAAGTTGCTCAGAGCTTAATGGGAAGTATAAAGTATATATACATCTATGTTATAAATGTAACACATTTTTTTAATGTAATTAAGGTTGTATCATGGTAAATGTAACATATTTATGTTATATATATATATACATATATATTTATGTATGTATTTGTACTCTGACTATTAAAGAGAGAAAGTAGAGTCTGGTAAGAGCATCATCGCTCAGTTCTGAAAGCATATGAGAAACACCTGGGCAACAATGGTGGTAATTTTTTCCAGCTCATGAGAAAACATCATTTACCCACATAAAAAAACAAAGGATACTTTGTACAATTTTAGAGTTGTGATATATGTTATACATCTCTATTTATGATATATATAAAGTATATATACATTTATGTGCATGTATGTTTGCATGTATATATATATGTGTGTGTGTACATATATACATACACTCCAATATGGATGCTGCAATGGAATTCTCTACCAAAGGACAGAAATGAACATGGAATAGTTGGAGCACATAGAAAACACAAGGGTCAAAGAAGGAGAAGTTAGAAAGAGCCAGACTTGAAAGAGATGATGTACTCACAGGTTTTTATTTCATTTTTAGGTGATAAGAAGAAGTAGAAGGTTTTTAAGTAGGATGACAAGAATTAGATTTGTGTTTTATTACAGAAGAAAGTATGGAATGGAGTGGAAGAAACCCAAAGGAAGGGTCTGTACAATCGATACAAAGAGTCTATTTCAGCTGAACAAAATTTTAACTTGACCTAAAATGATGATGGTTGATGATAATTGTACAGAAAGGCTTCCAGGGAAAATGGCTGCTGCTTAATATCTTTGTACCCATAGCATGATAGTGAAAAATGGAACAAAACAACAGTGGGTGGGATGGTGGAAATGCTTCACTAGTTACAGAGCTTTATTCTATTAGTTTTTTATCCCCCTTCTATGCAATGCCAAGAAAAAAACAAAAACAAAGCAATGCCAAGAAAAAAGCAAAAACAAAAACCTATTTTCCCTCTCTCCCCCATTCTCTCTCTGCCTCTCTCCCTCTCTACTTTCTTTCTCTGTCTCTGGCTCTTTTTTGTCTGTCTAAGGAATAAAGCAAAAAACAACTTGAAAGTTGAAACAGGAAAGAAAATGTGAGCTTTAATGTTCCTGCTGCATTTAGAAAGAACACTATTTAAATCCACTAGCACTTCACATTGTTTTTGGTTTATTATATTCCTTAATTGATTTTTGTATCAAATCAAGGATCAAATTATATTTTTATTCACATGGACCCATTTTTTTTGGTGTCTATTTACTCAATATGTGAAGTGTTTCAACAATAAACATCAAAATGAGACTCACTTTAAAATTTAGATGCAAAATTCCGTAGAGTGTCCTTTGAATAAATAAATGTTCAGAAGTCCAAATAAGTACAGGGTCTTTTGTACATCTCATATTGGATTTAAAAATTGAGCTAGCAGTTATTTTACTGTTGTGATAGTTGAATACCTTATTATCTCCTTGGTTTCAAAATAAACAGCTTTGGAAGACATTTTGGAACTCTTATTTTGGGTTTTCTCTTATTCAAGAATCCCTGCTCTGAGCTGCCTGTTGTCCAGCTACCTCATCAATTGCAACTTGCAGCTTAAGATGGTATTGCTACTTGCATGGCAGTTACTCCATCAAAGCTGACAAAAATAGTTCTTAATGTTTTTTTTTTTTCTGGTAAAAGTGACAAATTTTTAAAAATTTTTAATTGGAGTGTAATTGCTTTAGAATGTTGTGTTAGTTTCCTAAAATTTATTTAATCAGACCATTTAAAAATGTTAAAAGTGTGCCTAAACTACAAAAAAATATATATTATTTGTTTGGTTTCAAATTCACTGTAAGGTGCTTTTGTTAAAACAAATGCTTGTTTTTTTTTTTTTTTTAACAGTAGGTAATATATACATATGTCCATTGTAATTTTCATGTAGGCTGAGTGAGAAAGAGAAACCAAAGAATAAGAAAGAGCCAACCGAAGTACTGTATAAAATTTGATAGTGTGTTTGTACTCATGCAGCTAAGTGTTAGCAATTTATGTATCTATTTTCTTTGGATGGGATTTTATATTTTTTAAAGTCAAATTAAATTATAAAGCTGCTGTTAGACTCTTTCTTGGGTACATCCCCCGTGCCTGTGAGTAAGTGTTTCTCCAGTGTATATTTAGGAATTACTGAGTCGTAAGGTATGGGGATTTAAATTTCTATTATATCATTTTAAATTACTCAAAGTAACTATTCCAATTTACATTCCCACTAGGAATGAATATGTAGTATGCATTTTCTGTACTCTAACTTAATGCTGGGTTAGTAGCATTTTCCTTTTATGCTAGCGTCAATTTTTAATTCCTCTTCAGATGTAAATGCTTTATATACTACAGCTATATTATCTTAGTCATTAGCCTTTCATTGGTAACATGTATATTTTTAACCAAGTCTGAATTCATTTGTATCTTTAATCAAGTCCTGAATAAGACAAGTTATTCTCATTAGATTCTTGTTCAGATTTTCACTTCCCTCTCAAAAGCATATTCCTAAATTATGTAGTAGTATTTTGTCTAAAATTTTAATTATAACTGTATTAAACATATTAATATGTATATTTACTATCTTATCACAATCATATTTTCACTATATTTTACTACACATTTTGAGGTTTTTTTTTTCTCTTTGAAATATATTGATTATATTTTTCCCCTAGATATTTTGGACTTCAGATTTTTCATTTAACAGATCTAATAATAGTAAATTTCTTGAAAGTTACATATATCCTCATTTTTAATCTATTTTTGGTTGATTACTTTGTTGGATATAAAGGTCTAATACAATTTCCCCTTAGAATTTTGACGCTGTTACTCATTGAAATCAGTCGTCTAGTGTTCTTAATAATTGGTCATCTCTCAATTTATAACTCTGTTTCCTTAGCATTATTTTTCTTTTGTCAAATTTTCCTTAAATTTCAATTTTAAAACAATGTATGTCAATGTTGGTCTTTAATTTTGCCCAGTGGTGTTTTTTGTTTTGAGTATTCAGGCCTTTCTACATTTCAGGAAACTTCTTGGATATAATCTAAAACCAATTTTCCCTCATAGTATAGATTAGCATTTAAATAAAGATTGAAGGAAATATTCATAGAAGCGCTATTTACCATGGTCAGCATATGGGAGCAACCTGAGTACTCACTGACATACAAATGGATAAAATGTACATATACGTAATGGAATATCAGTCATAAAAATAATGAAATAATGCCATTTGCAGCAACATGGATGAACCTAGAGATTATCATACTAAGTGAAGTAAATAAGGCAGAGAAAGACAAACATCATATGATATCATTATATGTGGAATTTAACAAAATGATACAAATGAATCTATTTACCAAATAGAGATTCATAGATGTAGAAAACAAACTTATGGTTATAAAGGGGGAAGGGGAGGTGATAAATTGTGAGTTTGTGTTAAGGACCAACTGTATAGCCCAGGGAACTATACTCAATATCTTGTAATAGAAAATAATCTAAAAAGAGCATAAAAATTATTCTAAAAAGAAATATGTATATTCAATAATCTCTTAATATGTAAATGAAAAGTGAAGGCTCAAAGCAAAGTGATAATTTATTTAACCCAGAATTATTTTCACTGAAGAGATGAGGCAATTTTAGTTTACACAGAAACAATAATTATTACAAACTGTAATAGCAGATATTTTATTTTGAAATTTTATACCTATTTAACATTTGCTAGTAAGAATACTATGTCATAATTTTTTTTAAAGAATAGGAAAAAATAGTAAATGATTTATTAAAGTGTCTTATCTTGAGTTTATTTCAGAAATGAGAATCTGAATCTAGGTGTTCAGTTCAGTTCAGTTCAGTTGCTCAGTCGTGTCTGACTCTTTGCGACCCCATGAACCACAGCACGCCAGGCCTCCCTGTCCGTCACCAACTCCCAGAGTCCCCCCAAACCCGTGTCTACTGAGTTGGTGATGCCATCCAACCATCTCATCCTCTGTCATCCCCTTATCCTCCTGCCCTCAATCTTTCCCAGGATCAGGGTCTTTTCCAGTGAGTCAGAGCTTCGCATCAGGTGGCAAAAGTAATGGAGTTTCAGCTTCAGAATCAGTTCTTCCAATGAACACCCAGGACTGATTTCCTTTAGGATGGACTGGCTGGATCTCCTTGCAGTCCAAGGGACTCTCAAGAGTCTTCGCCAACACCACAGTTCAAAAGCATCAATTCTTCTGTGCTTATCTTTCTTTACAGTCCAACTCTCACATCCATACATGACCACTGGAAAAACCATAGCCTTGACTAGATGGACCTTTGTTGGCAAAGTAATGTCTCTGCTTTTTAATATGCTGTCTGTGTCGGTCATAACTTTCCTTCCAAGGAGTAAGCGTCTTTTAATTTCATGGCTGCAATCACCATCTGCAGTGATTTTGGAGCCCAGAAAAATAGTCAGCCATTGTTTCCACTGTTTCCCCATCTATTTGCCATGAAGTGACAGGACTGGATGCCATGATCTTAATTTTCTGAATGTTGAACTTTAAGCCAACTTTTTCACTCTCCTCTTTCACTTTCATCAAGAGGCTCTTTGGTTCTTCACTTTCTGCCATAAGGGTGGTGTCATCTGCATATCTTAGTTTATTGATATCTCACCTGGCAATCTTTATTCCAGCTTGTGCTTCGTCCAGCCCAGCGCTTCTCATGATGTACTCTACATATAAGTTAAATAAGCAGGGTGATAATACAGACATGTAATTTTCATTTGAGAAATTGATCCCAGAGACCAAGAATGGAGATACTGGGAAGAATGAAAAAGAGAAGAAAGGAAAGTCAATCAAAAGGTGAATAATGAGTTAATTTCTTCTGTGAGAAACTGGGGATCAGTGTTGCTGGGGATAGCCTAAGGAAGCATTTATAATGCTTTTCAGAATGGTTCCTCTGAGACACAGGTAAGGCTAATATGTACCTATTGGCTTTGCTGCTCATTAATCAAAAGTTGGCCCAGAGTTGTTACATCTTTCCCACTTCTGGGTGTGAGCATGCAAAGATTTCCCCAGTTTGGATATTTGAATAGGTTCAACGGACACCACTGAACACACTCCTCTAAAGCTTTTATTACAGGCAAATGATATGATTCAGCAAGAGAAGAGTGTGGGCAAGTTTCAGAGGTTCCAGAGACATTCCATGTACAAGCTCCCCAGAGGACCTTATTCACACACAACAGTGCTCTTGTTCCAAAGCAAACCACCAACACCTGTCAGCAATCTTGGTTTCAGGAGGACCCTTAACAGAAGTTCCTAGTGATGGTTTTAAATAACCTGCTGGTCACTTAATCGAGAAAAACTGACAATTGATTAGGCCAGAGGCAAACCATCAGTAGAGAACTAGGAGACTTTCAACTTTCAACTGCACATAACAGATCTTATCCTATCTTAATCAATAGTAAAAAATCAGACAGAAATAAGGAATCAAGACTTCAGTCCAGCTGTAAATCAACACTACATGTGCCAGATGGTTAAGTAGGTTCCTGCAGGCATCTATATGGTATAAGCAGAAGATTTTTGAAGACATGAAAAAAAAAGATATGGGATATAGCTAAGCAAGATGTTTTCAGGATAAACCTTCAATATCTGTCACAGCAGTGGAAAACACAAAATAGTGGGTGAAAATATGTAGAAAAGGCATGAAAGATATCCAAAACAGATAAAGAGTGCAATGTCATTCACTGACTAAGACTCTCAGACTCTATTACTTATATTTAATACCTAAAACTTAATATTTGCTTATAGGCAATCCTTAAGTTACCTTATGGAAATAAATTTGAATTGGCAAGTGGCATATCTTATCAATATCACTGGACCATGTCTATATTCTTTGGGGAAATGTTCCCTTTGGGAAAACTATATGTAGGAAGAAATAAATATTTTCAGGAAAAGTCAAATCTTTCTTATAATCATCCTAATATTCTATATTGGATTAATTTTGACAGTTACAGCATAATTATATACAGCATACAAACATACAAATGCTCCCTTTGGGAAAACTATATGTAGGAAGAAATAAATATTTTCAGGAAAAGTCAAATCTTTCTTATAATCATCCTAATATTCTATATTGGATTAATTTTGACAGTTACAGCATAATTATATACAGCATACAAACATACAAATGCATATGTTAAGATTAATGAGAAATAACAATTTAGCTAAAATATAAAATTATAGGCTATAATATATAATGAATAAATATGATTTATAAAAAAGATGAAAAGGAATTAATGGTTATAGTGAATGTTAAAAATTATAGACAACAGAATATAATGGTCAAGTTCCAAATAGGAGAATAAAATTACTCATTAAATTGAAAAAGAGACTTAAATGTCAATCAGTTCATTTCACTTCAGTTGCTTAGCTGTGTCAGACTCTATGCGACCCCATGAACTGCAACATGCCAGGCTTCTCTGTCCTTCACCAACTCCCGGGGCTTGCTCAAACTCATGTTCATCAAGTCAGTAATGCCATCCAACCTACTCATCCTCTGTTGTCCCCTTCTCCTTCTGCCTTCAGTATTTCCCAGCAACAGGGTCTTTTCCAGTGAGTCAGTTCTTTGCATAAGGTAGCCAAAGTATTGGAGTTTCAGTTTTAGCATCAGTCCTTCCATGAATATTCAGGGCTGATTACCTTTAGGATTGATTGGTTTGATCTCCTTGCAAGGGACTCTCAAGAGTCTTCTTCAACACCACAATTCAAAAGCATCAATACTTCCACACTCAGCTTTCTTTATAGCCCAACTCTCACATCTATACATGACTGCTGGAAAAATCATAGCTTTGACAAGGCCAACCTTTGTCGGCAAAGTAAGTCTCTTACTTTTTTAATATGCTGTCTAGGTTGGACCTAACTTTTCTTCCCAAGAGCAAGTGTCTTTTAGTTTCATGGCTGCAGTCACCATCTGCAGTGATTTTGGAGCCCCCCCAAAATAAAGTCTGTCTTATTTCCACTGTTTCCCCATCTATTTGCCATTAAGTGATGGGACTGGATGCCATGATCTTAGTTTCCTGAATGTTGAGTTTTAAGCCACCTTTTTCACTCTCCTCTTTCACTTTCATCAAGAGGCTCTTTAGTTCTTCTTCACTTTCTGCCATAAGGGTGGTGTCATCTGCATATCTGAGGTTATTGATATTTGTCTCAGCAATCGTGATTTCAGTTTGTGCTTCATCCAGCCCAGCATTTTACATGATGCACTCTGCATAAAAGTTAAATAAACATGATGACCATATACAGCCTTGACGTACTCCTTTCCCGATTTGGAACCAATCTGCTGTTCCATGTCCAGTTCTAACTGTTGTTTCTTGACCTGCATACAGATTTTTCAGGAGGCAGGTCAGGTGGTCTGGTATTCCCATTTCTTGAAAAATTTTCCACAGTTTGTTGTGATCCACATAGTCAAAGACTTTGGCATAATCAATAAAGCAGAAGTAGTTTTTTTTTTTTCTGGAAATCTCTTGCTTTTTTGATAATCCACTGATCTCTGGCAACTGATCTCTGGTTCCTCTGTCTTTTCTAAATCCAGCTTGAATCTCTGGAAGTTCACGTTCATGTACTGTTGAAGCCTGGCTTGAGGAATTTTGAGCATTACTTTGATAGCGTGTGAGATGAGTGCAATTGTGTGGTGGTTTGAAAATTTAACATTAGAACTCTGAATTCTGAATTCTGAATGTAGTTCGAGCCTTCTTTGGCATTGCCTTTCTTTAGGATTGGAATGAAAACTGACCTTTTCCTGTCCTGTGGCCACTGCTGAGTTTTCCAAATTTGCTGGCATATTGAGTGAAGCACTTTCACAGCATCATCATTTAGGATTTGAAATAGCTCAACTGGAATTCCATCAGCTACACTAGCTTTGTTCATAGTGATGCTTCCTAAGGCCCACTTGACCTCTCATTCCAGGTTGTCTGGCTCTAAGTGAGTAATCACACCATCGTGGTTATCTGGGTCATGAAGATCTTTTTTGTATAGTTCTTCTATGTATTCTTGCCAACTCTTTTTAATATCTTCTGGTTCTGTTAAGTCCATACCAGTTATCATAGGTAATTAACTGTAAAAGAGTAACAAAGCTCTAAAGAATATTCTATATCTGAGGTAGATAGATCATTTGATGAAAGAATGAATTTGGCAAAAAATCTCCTTCAAGTTTAGGATTCACTTCTGGCAGGATAAGGTGTGGCTGCAACTCAAAGATGGAGAAGAAATTTGTCAGATTGTTATACCAGAGCAGGCTTTCAGTTAGTCGGCCCAAATTGGCATGTAAAAAACTGCAGCCAAGACTGGAAAGCTAAGAGCTTCTCACAGGAGTACTGTGAGTACAAGTTGGTGAACAGGAAAACAGCTAGGTCTGACAAGCTGCAAACTCCCTGATGGCATAACAGGTAGGCAAGATCAGGAAACTGATCTTAAATAAGATAAATAAATCACAAATTATTCATGAAAATATTGATTTTTTAAAAATTTTGAATGTTTCCACTCATCAAAACATTATTTTTAAAATAAAATCACAAGTGACAAACAAGGAGAAGATATTTAGCACACATATAACTAAAAAGAACTTATTATCTAGAATGTGTAAACTGTTATCTAGAATATGTAAACTATCCTTATAAATTGATGGGAAAAATAGAATTTAATTTAAAAAATGGACAAAAGTTAAGAAAACACTTTTATCTTGCATCACACATAGGGATAAACTCAAAATGGATTAAACACGTAAACATGAGACCTAAAACTGTAAAATTCCTAGAAGAAAACATAGGGAGAAAGCTCCTTAATGCTGAGCTTAGCAAGATTTTTTGATATGACATTAAACTTTAGGTAATAAAAGCAAAAATAAACAAGTGGAACTATGTCAAACTAAAAATCTTCTCCAAAGCAGGGGACAAAATCAACAAAATAAAAAGTAAGCCTATTGTTGGAGAAAATATTTTAAAACTATGTGTCTAACAAGGGAGTAAAGTCCAAAATATATCAGGAATACATACATTCAATAGAAAAACTAAGCAAACAAAAAGCAAATAACCTGGTTAAAAATGGGGGAAAGGTCTGAATAAACATTTCCCAATGAAAATATACAGATGGCCAAGAGGTACATGAAAAGATGCTCAAAATCACTATTTATCAAGGAAGTGCAAATCAAAACTACATTGAGATATCAGCTCACATCTATTAGAATGGCTTTTATGAAATATAACAAAAGACACCAAATGTCATTGAAGGTGTGAAGAAAAACTGTTGAAGACCTTGTAGACCGTTGGTGCTAATGTAAATTGGTATAGCCATTATAGAAAACAATACAGAGTATCATCAAATAAGTAAAGACAGATCTACAATATAGACCCCAAAATCCCTCTTATCTCCGTGCTGGGTTCATAGTGAAATCAGTACCTCAGAGAGATACACAGTGCAGCATAATTCACAATATCCAAGACATCAAAGAAACCTAAATGTCCATCAATGGACAAATGGATCAAGAAAATGTGGTACATCAGTACAATGGAATATTATTCTCTTAAAATAAGGAAATCTTGCCATTTGTGATAACATGATTGAACCTAGAGGATGCTGTGCTAAATAAAATAAGACAGACTCCTTCCCCGAAAAAAAATCCCAAAACTATATTGTCTCATTTCTGTGTGGATTCTTAAACAGTTAAATACATTAAAACAGAGAGCAGAATGTGGGTTTTCAGGGGTGTGAAAGGGAGAAGAAATGGGGAGATGTTGGTCCAAGGGTACAAAGTTACAGTTATGTAGGATGAATAAAGCTAAAGATCTAGTGTATAGTATGATGACTATAGTTAATAACAGTGTATTTAACACTGGAAATTTTCTAAAGGAGTAAATTTCAGGTAATTTCACCACAAAAAATGGAAACTATATGAGGTGTGTTAATTAGCTTGACTAGTAATCATTTCACTATGTGTATATGCATATATGTGTGTATTAAATTATTATGTTGTAGCTTAATCATATATAAATTTTATTAAAAATAAAATGTTAAAGAACACATATTCCTTGGGAGAAAATATAAAAGGCCAATAAATAAATAAGAGAACAAATGTTCATCTCTAATAGAAATTAGGGAAATGGAAATTAAAGTTAAATAGGGTAGGAATTGATACCTAAACATATTTTTCAACTAAGAAACTTAAGATTCTTTAAGCTAAGCTTCAACAGTACCTGAACAGAGAACTTCCAAATGTACAAACTGGTAGAAAAGGCAGAAGAACCAGAGATCAAACTGCTAACATCTGTTGGATCATATGAAAAGCAAGGGATCTCCAGAAAAACATATATTTCTGCTTCATTGACTATGCTAAAGTCTTTGACTGTGTGGTTCCCAACAAACTGTGGAAAACTCTTAAAGAGATGAGAATACCAGATGACCTGAGAAACCTGTATGCAGGTCAAGAAGCAGGCACAACCAGATACGGAACAACAAACTGGTTCAAAACTGGGAAAGGAGTACATCAAGGCTGTATATTGTCACCCTGCTTATTTAGCTTATATTTAGAGAACATCATGGGAAATGCTGGGCTGATGAATCACAAGTTGGAATCAAGATTGCAGGGAAAAGTATCAATAACCTCAGATATGCAGATGACACCATCCTAAGGGCAGAAAGTGGAGAGGAACTAATGAGTCTCTTTATGAAGCTGAAAGAGGAGAGTGAAAAAGCTGGCTTAAATCTCAACATTCAAAAAAATTAGCTGGAAGGAGTCCTTGGAAGAAAAGTGATGACAAACCTAGACAGTGTTTTAAAAATCAGAGCCATCACTTTGCCAACAAAGGTCCATATTGAAAAAGCTATGATTTTCCAGTTGTCATGTATGGATGTGAGAGGTGGACCATAAAGAAGGCTGAGAGCCAAAGAATTCATGCTTTTGAATTGTGGTGCTGGAGAAGACTCTTGAGAGTCCCCTGGACTTCAAGGAGATCAAACCAGTCAATCCTAAAGGAAATAAAATCTGAATATTCACTGAAGCTGAAGACAAAACTCAAATACTTTGGTCACATGATGGGAAGAGCCAACACATTGGAAAAGACCCTGATGCTGGGAAAGATTGAAGGCAGGAGGAAACATGGGTAACAGAAGATGAAATTTTTGGATGGCATCACTGACTCTATGGACATGAGTTTGAGCAAACTCCAGGAGATAATGAAGGACAGGGAAGCCTGGCATGCTGCAGTTCATGGGGTCTCAAAGAGTGATCTACATGGCTGAGTAACTGAACAACAACATACTTAAAATGCAACGTTGGTAAAATGGTTTAACCAAATTAATTCTGACATGCAGTCTTTATAGCAAAGCTATAAATTGATATAACCTCCCTGTAATTGGACATTATCCAGTACACTTGAGTGTTTTCAAATATACCATTTAGTAGCTCAAATATATGTTACTCAGGATCCTCCAAAAGATGACATCAAAGTAAGATTTAACAAGGAAGAATTTTTAGGGCAAATGCCTATTTGATACAAAATATGAAATCTTTGAGCACACTTTGACCAACTGAACAATCCCAATTCTTCCAGAAATGTCTTGTATGAATTCATCTGCAGTACTCCATCATTGGCTGATCACAGTTACACAGTCTCTAATGAACAATTATACAGTCTCACATCCACTTGGTCAGCTACACTGCCTATGGTTGGAGCCCTAGGGGTGTTTTAATAGCTACCAAGCCTCCCTCTTGTGCCAAACAAAACTATATCTCCCTACAGGGTCTTGGTAATATAGCTCCTCAGTGGTATCCATGTGACTCTTTGCCTGAATGAGGTTAGTAGGTTATACTTCAGCCCCCATCACTTCAGCTGATCTGTGCACCACAATTGATACTCATTATCTCCCCCAATCACTATCCACTATAATTTCTCTTTACTTTAACCTATTGTTGATGTTGGTCATCCCGGTGCTGTAAACATCCATTACTGAATCTCCATTCTCATTGCCTGCTCAGATCGGGTTGCTGAACAAGTTAATTCACAGTTAAAATGGATCACAAGAGCATCAACAGGCACAATTACCCAGGTTGCAAGCATATTCCTTTTTGTCTTTTTTGTGTAAAAGCAGCCCGATCTCCTCCTGCTGATCACACCTGCTAGTATAGTGACATTTAACCTTTAAGTACCTGGGCACAAAGTTCAAAATGTCTTGGCAACAACTATAACAGTTAATTCACTAATATTCCTTTTATGTCCCCTGGCAAGAGTACATCCCTCTTTGAGTATTAGTACTTTTGAATCCTCAGAGCCCAAATTTGTAGTAATGGAGAGCATAATAGCCTGAGTCATTGAAAGTGACAGTAACCATGGTTATGTGCCCATCCTTGCATACCCTTCTTTATAAAATAGGATCCCAGGCTGGAGAGTATGCCTTGGAGGATGCATTGCTGATATATCTGGCATATACAAGCCCTAAGAGATTTGCACCTGAGACCTTATCATGCTACTTTAACACTAATAAAAATATCTTTCATGGAGCTGCAATCATAACTAATTGTGGTTAATTCTGGGTGGTGTATACACTTTCCCTCCATGATCCATCTGGTTTCTCAAATAAAAGCAGACAGGCAAATTAAATGGAAATATAATAGAAACCACCACTTCTGGTATTTTTTTTTTAAATGTAACCCAAGTTTGTTAAGATATTTTCTAATGATTATTCTGGAATTAAGGACTTACTTGGAAGAAATACTAGAGAGATGAAATGCTCTTCTCATTACATCATTAGGGGAATTATGGTATCAGTATGGCTTAGAATTAATGATATTAATCTTGATTACTAGGAGAGTGTGATGTCTGCCAAGTTTCTTTCTCTCCAGTAAGATTACTTCTTTTTCTCTCTCCATAGCCTGTTGCGGTTCCATAGTAGCTAAAACAAGCCTACATTCAAAGGGATGGAAATTAAACTCCATAACTAAAGGGAAGAGCATCAATAGGAGGAGAACCTGCCTGTCAATGCAGGAGACATAAGAGACATGGGTTTGATCCTTGGGTTGGGAAGATCCCCTGGAGAAGGAAATGACAACCCTTTCCAATATTCTTGCCTGAAGAATCCCATGGACAGTGAAGCCTGGTGGATACAGTTCATGGGGATGCAAAGAGTCTAATATGACTGAAGCAACTTGGCATGCACACCTTGAAGTTATGCAAATGTTCTGTTTTTCCTTAAAGTTTAGAATGCTAATTTTATCACTCAACTATGGATGTGGTGTACAGCAATTATTAATGTGGTGTTAATGGTAATTTTCTACTTCCCACATTTCTACATCTATTATTTAGGGAAAGTTGTTTCTTCTCATTTTATTTGTATATTTATTTGTCATTCACTCACTCACTTATTCATATACTGCTGTAATATTTTTATGTTACATGGCAAATGACAGTTCTGTAGTCAGAACTGTGGCAAGGCATGACTGGATTCTCTGGCCAAGGAATCATAAGGATGAAATCAAGGTGTCAACTAGGCTAAATTCTCTGGAAGCTTGAGAAGCAAAAAGTACACTTCCAAACTCATCATTGTTCCTAATAGAATCCAATTCTTGTGTTTATAGTATAGAATTACTTCTTTCTTTGCTGGCTGTTAGATGGAGGCTATACTCATCTAGAGACCACTCTTAAATCTTATTGTCGTGACCCCTGATAGGCAACTCACAGCGTGAATGTTTGCTTTCTTTTAGGCCAAATGGAGAGTCTCTCAAACTTCCTCTTCGGTGGCCAGTGATAGAAAATTCTCTGCTCTAAAGGGTTCATGTGATTATGTCAGGCCTTTTTGGATAATCTCCCTTTCTCAATCAAGGTTAATGCCACCATATAACATACCCTGATCATGCAAGAGATCTCTAGTACAGTCACTGTTCTGGAAATCGGGTAGGGTATGTACATCAGAGGATTGAAAATTTGGGGAAGCATCTTACATTTTGCGTATAATAGAATAAACTCATGAGTATTTTTTTTTTTATTTTTTGAGACAAAATCCAAATTAACATCTTTTTTTATTTTTTACTATACTTGTATTATGTTTGGTCATTGAAATCTCTTTCAGGTTGGATTCTATATTATTTTGACCAACCCACTTTCATTTATCTTTTAATAATCCTTCACTCTGACAGAGGCCCCAAGCTCTTTTGTATGTTCCCCTACCAGCATTAGAATGCATCATTTCACCAATAAGAGCTGGTTTCTTTTATAGAAGAATTATATTTCAAAAACAAAGTATGAATAGTCATTATGCTTGTTGTTACTGAGACATCCTTGCTTTTAATACCTTTCAGAGGACAGAAGAAGAAAATATTTCTATGTAGCATAGTGTATGTACCTACCTTTCTACCTTTCAACTGTCAATTACATATCTATCTGTACATCTATATTAAGCTACACATGAGTTAATACTGATATCTTTAAGTCAGAAGGGAGCTCCAACCAGGAACTAATTCTTCTAGTACCTTGGTATTGGACTTCTCAGCCTGCAGAACTGTGAGAAATCAATCTAATTTAAGACCACCCAATTTATCATATTTTGTTATGGCAGCCTGAGCTAAGATAAATGTACAAAATATTTTTATATTCTTGTTTTTTATATGTGTGCCCTCTTTGATGAGTTATCTATTTATATTTTTGTGCAATATTTAATTGGATTGTTTTATCATTTATGAATTTTAAGATTTTTAAATATATCTGGACATGGTTTTTCATCAGATGTTTATTTTTTGAATTTGTTCTTTCTAAGGGTTGTCTTCTCATTCAACAATGTCTTTATATAAAGCAGAAGTTTTTAATTTTAATGAAGTACAGCTAATCAATTTTTCTTTCACTGATTATGCTTTCAGTTTTCAATTTAAAAATTAATAGCCAAACTGAAGTTCATACAGATTTTCTCCGCTGATTTCTTATACATGTGTAATAGTTTTAAATTTTAGATGAAAATCCATGAAATTTTTGAGCTAAACTTTGTATAAAATGCGAGCCTGTACAGAGTTTTATTTTCTTTTTACATATATGTGCACATATGTTTATGTTAATCACTCAGTCGTATCCGACTCTGTGACCTCATGAATTGTAGCCCATCAGACTCCTCTGTCCATGGAATTCTCCAGGCAAGAATACTGGAGTGGGTAGCAATGCCCTTCTCCAGGGGATTTTCCCAACCCAGGGACTGAACCTAGGTCTCCTGCATTGCAGGTAGATCCATTACCTTCTGAGACATCATATGGGCTTTTGAATGTTCTGGGACAATTTATCAAAAAGACTAAACTTTTCCTGGTGAAATGGAATTGAACTCTGGTCTAAAATCAGTTGACTGTGTTTACATGCATCTATTTCTGCATCCTACATTCTGTTTTATTAACCCATAGGTCTATTTGTTGCTGATACACTGCCTCATTTACTGTAGATTTATAGTAATTGTACTTTTTCCAAAAGTGAGAATGCAACAACTCTGTTCTTTTTCTTCTTTTTAGAATTATTCTGGCCATTCCAGTTCCTTTGTTTTTTCATATTAATATTGGAACAATTTATCAATATTTGTAACTAGCTGGCTGAGATTTTATGTCAATTCTTCCCAACTTAATCTATTAATGAATCTTCCAATGCATATGCATGGATATCTCTTTATTCACTTAGATCTTTCTTTTATTTCTTCATCAGTGTTTTGTAGTTTTCCATACATGAATCTCATATATAATTTTTAGGTTAAATCTTAGTATTTCATTTTTATTGTGGCTTTGCAAATGATATCATTTTTAAATTTTGAAATGTCATTGTTCATTCTGGTATACATGAAAGTATTAACTATATACTTTGTTTCCTGTGATACTATTGGTTCCAGGAAATATTTGGAGATACTTTGGGGTTTTCTAATTATACAATTACACTATCTGAGAGTAGGCTTTTGTTTCTTTCTAGTATGTATATATAAATATATATATTAGCTTTTTTGTCTTGTTTCCTTTAGTCACTCAGTAGGACTTTCAGTAGAGGTTGAACAGTTGTGGTAAGATAAGACATTCTCGCCTTGTTTTTGATCTTAAGAGAAAAAATATTCATCCCTGCTCCCATTAGCTATGATGTTAGTTATGGGTTTTCTATAAATGTTATCAACTTAAGGAACTTACCTATTATGGTTTCTTGAGGGTTTATATCACACATAGTTGCTGGATATTGCCAATTCTCTCTATATATCACTTGATATTATCCTATTGTTTTTCTCTTTTAGACTGTTGATACAGTAGGATTACACTGATTTTTAGATGTTGAACTAGCCTTGCCTAGATGTGATAAATGCCACTTGGTGGTGGTGTACAAATCTCTTTAAACATTGTTAGATTTGATTTGCATCTGAAGATCATGACAGATACTGGAGGTCAGAAAGAGTTGGAATTAATTGAGTGACTAAGCACAGCACAGCATTTTAAATAGTAGAATTCACCAGTGAAACCATCTTGAGTTCATCTTTCTGTTTGGGAAGTTATTAATTATTGATTGAATCTCTTTGATAGATATAAGAGTACATGGCATTTTTCTCCAATCTTTTAACTTGTCTTAGTATCTATATTTTAAATGGATTTCTTGTTAATAGGATACATTTGGGTATTGGTTTGACAATTTATTTCACTAGTATGCTACCTAACCTATTTACTTTTAAAGAGACAATACCAGTATGCTTGCTGTTTTGAATTTTTCAGTTCATTGTTTTGTCCGCACCCCCCCCCACCATTTTCTACCTTCTCGGGGTTTGTCTCATCAATTTTTACTGCACTATCTCATCTATTGATTTATTGTTTATATCTATTTTTAAAACCATTTTGTGGTTGCCTTAAGTTTTATAATAAATATTTTAAATTGTTCTTAGGGTACCTTCAAATAATAGTAAATTGTTTTACATGTGGGGTAAGAATTTTATATTCCCAAATCCTAATTTCTACCACTTGTCTTCATTTCCCTACACATTGCTATAAAACACACTGCACTGTTATTTCAAATGCCTCTAGTAATACTTTGTTTTTGCCTCTCCAAATTCATATTAGGGTCTTACATCTCTGTCATGCCCCAGAAAAATCTGCCCAGAAATAGCTGTTTTCACTGTCATTTCTGTTAAAAGTTCATCAGATTTGCATTGGAGGTGGGGCAGAAAACCGGTCTAATTGGACACAATCTTCCTAGGCACTGAGAACCTTGAGTCATTAAATGACTGCTTTTCAACAAGTGCTACTGTTCCTCCTCCACGTGTAACGCTCTGCCCAGAGTATATTCCTTCCCCTTTCTCAGCCACAGTGGACATCTGCTTTGCATTCAGGCTATAGTTGTGTTTTTTGTTTTTTTTTTCTTTTCTTTTTGTCCTTTCCTTTGCAGATGAAGGCTTTCCTCAATAAACAGATAAGGAGATGTGTTCATGCAGATTTTCTTATGGACATATTATTTGGAAAAATTTATAACAGAATAATTTTTAATTTGTAACAAATACATGTTTTCTAGTCATTAGATTAAAAGTGTATGTTGGAGTATTATGTGCAAGGGCTATTTTATGAATCTATAAATTTAGGAATTAATAAATAAGATAATATCTACTGCTAACGGTCATTTAGAATATTACTTTCCCCAGCCAGTTAAATGGCTAAAACAAATGTAATTCAGCTTATTTCTTTCTTTTCTTATAAAACAGTAATAATCTCTAAAGATGGAAAGTAGTCAAAGCATAAGTAAATCAGTCATTTGTATACATTTTCAGTTTCATAGGATTTTAGTTAAGATTTAACAACACAGATTTTTTTTTTTTTAAATGATAAAAATGTTCCCCTATGTTCTAGTCAAGAAATGCAATTTTGGACCTTAATACATCTATAATACATAACTTGAGATATAACTGTTTTTCATTATTTAAAAAAAAATTAAGTTACCTATCCAATTTTACAGAAATTAAGAAGAAATTTGCAAATTTCTAAATGTTGATGCAATTAGAATGCCTATATTATTTATTCTATTGTAGAAGCAGACTCCCATTGTAAGTAACAGACTACTTTGGGTATACTGGAATGAAAACAAATGGGTGACAGTAAAATGACAATATATGTCAACAAATGACACTCATTTTCAAGACAGAGTTGAACTAACTATATAAAATACCTGAGAGCTTAAAAAACAGCTGCATGAAGACCTTCAGAATTTGTTTTTTCCAATGTTGGAGATGAGTTTTATCAAACTCCTGAAAAATGAGGATAAGCTTTTGTCTTTTCATTTTTGGAGGAAGAAGTACTGAATTTGTACATAGTTTAAAGTTAACAGAAATGGCAAATTTAAAAGATTCAGCTTATATATAAGTCCAAATGCTTCTAGCAATTTTTTTCACTGTTTCATGATCTTTCATGACTTTTGACGACTTTATTAAGCCTTATTCACAACCTGACAGTGTAGAGAGAGCCAACAACAACAATTAAATGGTGTGTAACTGGAAAAGGTCAGTTTTCATTCCAATCCCAAAGAAAGGAAATTGCAAAGAATGCTCACACTACTGCACAACTGCAATTATCTCACACGCTAGTAAACACATGCTTAAAATTCTCCAAGCCAGGCTTCAGCAACACATGAACCGTGAAATTCCAGATGTTCAAGCTGGTTTTAGAAAAGTCAGAGGAATTAGAGATCAAATTGTCAACATCCGCTGGATCATTGAAAAAGCAAGGGAGTTCCAGAAAAAACATCTATTTCTGCTTTATTGATTATGCCAAACACTTTGACTCTGTGGATCCAATAAACTGTGGAAAATTCTGAAAGAGATGGGAATACCAGACCACCTGACCTGCCTCTTGAGAAACCTTATGCAGGTCAGAAAGCAACAGTTAGAACTGGACATTGAACAACAGACTGGTTCCAAATAGGAAAAGGAGTACGTCAAGGCTGTATATTGTCACCTTGCTTATTTGACTTATATGCAGAGTACATCATAAGAAGCGCTGGGCTGGATGAAGCATAAGCTGGAATCAAGATTGCCGGGAGAGATATCAATAATCTCAGATATGCAGATGACATCACTTTATGGCTTGAAGTGAAGAAGAACTAAAAAGCCTCTTGATGAAAGGAAAGAGGAGAGTGAAAAAGTTGGCTTAAAGCTCAACATTCAGAAAACTAAGATCATGGCATCCAGTCCCATGACTTCATGGCAAATCAATGGGGAAACAGTGGAAATAGTGGTTGACTTTATTTATTTTGGGGGGTGGGGGGCTCCAAAATCACTGCAGCCATGGTGATTGCAGTCATGAAATTAAAAGAGGCCTATTCCTTGGAAGGAGAGTTATGACCAACCCAGATAGCATATTAAAAAGCAGAGACATTACTTTGCCAACAAAGGTCCATCTAGTCAAGGCTATGGTTTTTCCAGTTATCATGTATGGATGTGAGAGTTGGACTATAAAGAAAGCTGAGTGCTGAAGAATTGACACTTTTGAACTGTGGTGTTGGAGAAGACTCTTGAGAGCCCCTTGGACTGCAAGGAGTTTCAACCAGTCCATCCGGAAGAAGATCAGTCCTGGGTGTTCACTGGAAAGATTGATTTTAAAGCTGAAACTCCAATACTTTGGCCACCTGATGCAAAGAGCTGACTCATTTGAAAAGACCCTGATGCTGATTGAGGGCAGGAGGAGAAGTGGACGACAGAGGATGAGATGGCTGGATGGAATCACTGACTCGATGGTCATGAGTTTGAGTAAACTCTGGGAGTTGGTGATGGACAGGGAGGCCTGGCGTGCTATGATTCATGGGGTCGCAAAGAGGCGGACACGACTGAGTGACTGAACTGAACTGAAACTGTAAATGCAATAATCTATAAATTGTGATAGAAGAAAAATGGAATTGTTTTGCCCAGTAGGATTCGATGTCTATTTGAAAATGGAAAATTGAACAAAGAAATACTATGGTCTTCTATTTTACTTTAATGAATGTAGCAACCCTTATTTAATCAAGTAGCTTCCCTGGTGGCTCAGCTGGTAAAGAATCTGCCTGCAATGTGGGAGATGGTGGTTTTCTCCTTGGGTTGGGAAGATCCCCTGGAGGAGGGCGTGGCAACCCACTACAGTATTCTTGTCTGGAGAATCCCCATTGACAGAGAAACCTGGTGGTCTACAGTCCATGAGGTTACAAAGAGTAGGACAGGACTAAGAGACTTTCACTTTCGTTTTATATAATAAAAGCTTATTTTCAGAAAGCACACTACTTTTGCCTTGGGTATTCGAAGACAGATGTTTATACTAAAGAACTTGCAATGCTTTGCAAAACAACATATTAATAATTTGAGTTTTTGAGCAACCCATTTCCTTTATGTGACAGGCAGAGATCAGCATACATTAAACACTTCTCTTAATAAGTTTTCCTGTTTCCCATCTTTACAATTTTCTGCTTTATTTACTCTATTTACAAGTTGACAAAGAGTTTTATCTATAATTACCATGTAATGTCAACATGAACAACTGCTGCTGTTATGTACTTTCGTTAAAGCTACTGTAGTTTTTTTTAAAGTTTGATTTTTGTCTATTTAGTCAAGGTGTAAAATATTGATTTTAGCGGAATAATTAAGGCATATTGGCTAAAATATTTCAAGTTAATTTTGAGAGCACATGAGTTACTCAAATAAGTGTTTGATTTTCAAATAATTTCACCAAACTTTTGAATTTATAATACTTTTCTGTAACTCTATTCTGTATAATCGGAAGGAAGATCTCTTCTCTAAATATTACTTTTTAAATTTAAAAAAAAAGTACTCAGAAAGAGGGCTTCCCTCTTGGATCAGTGGTAAGAATGTGCTTGCCAATGCAGGAGACTCTGTTAGATTCCTGAGTTGGGAAGATACCCTGGAGAAGGAAATGGCAATCCACTCTAGTATTCTTGCCTGGGAAATTCCATGGACAGGAGAGCCTGGCAGACTAGTCCTTGGGGTCACAAAAGAGTTGGACAAGATGTAGAGACAAGACAGCAGCAGCAACAGATGAGAAAAAAGAAGAGTCTGATATTAAATGTCTTCTTTACTGACTGTAACATTTTTCATAGTTTGATTATATAAATCATGACTCCATTTAACTATTTAAAAAAGTAGAAAGAGAAAAGCACTGATTTTTTAAAAATAGCTTAAAATGTATATTCAGGAATAAGAATTCTTTCTGTGGGAAAATCAAATTTCATTGTGTACTGTAATCCTCCCACTCTGTTTACATTGTGTTATGAGCTCTGAAGTAATTAGCCTGAAAATGGGGAATTGATCATGAGAGCCTTTTGCAAGATGACACATTGAGCAGATTCAGAGTAACACCCTTTCCCAGGTATATTAAAAATACATTACAATTTTTGGTAAAATTAAAAAAATATACTGTCACACTAAAAAAAAAAAAAAAAACAGTAAAGCAAATAAAATAACCTTCAACTTTTAGAATTGGAAAAAAATGCAAAAATTCTGAGGTAAGATAGATCAATGCCATATCAGATATAATTTAGGTTTCAGGCTCTGCTTTTTAATCTGAGGACAATAACTTATCTGTGATTACTGAAATCAGTCTAGTAGGTTGTCTCAGGAAAAATAAATTTGAATATTAAAGTTAGGTGAAACTATTACCTAGATTGCTATTAATGGCATACTTGGGTTGAACTTTTATTGAAGTTTTATTAACTAGGCTATTTTCTAATGGCTTATATGCAAAAATTAACTTGTAGATTTTTATTTAGGAAAGTTGGAAATTATTGATTAAACTAGATAAAATAAAGCCAAGAGTTACATTTTATTGTTGTGTAGGTCATTAACCAGTATTTATCTCACCTTGAGATTTTATCCTAACATCTCTATAAAATTTCATATTCATGGTTTCTAAAATTCTCATTTGAACCTGTCTTAATAGATTACTAATTCCCTCATAAATAGGTTAAATAAAATAATCAAAGCATATTTATTCTTTTTTGAATAATTTTGGGCCCAACTTTTGGAAATTATACTTGAAGAGCTGTGAGTAACATTAATCAGTATAATTTTCTTAAGATAAAGATAAGTTTTTATTTTTGAAAACATGTGCTTTTGTGTGTGTGTGTGTGTATATGTACTAGATTACAATAAAAAAGAAAAGTTCTTACTATTTCAAAGCCACTGGTCTAGGGTCTAGGGTTTGTGTTGTTCAGATCAGTTCAGTTCAGTCGCTCAGTCGTGTCCGACTCTGTGACCCCATGAATCGCAGCATGCCAGGCCTCCCTGTCCATCACCAATTCCCAGAGTCCACACAAACCCATGTCCACTGAGTCGGTGATGCCATCCAACCATCTCATCCTCTGTCATCCCCTTCTCCTCCTGCCCTCAATCTTTCCCAACATCAGGGTCTTCTCAAATGAGTCAGTTCTTTGCATCAGGTGGCCAAAGTATTGGAGTTTCAGCTTCAAAATCAGTCCTTCCAATGAAGACCCAGGACTGATCTCCTTTAGGATGGACTGGTTGGATCTCCTTGCAGTTCAAGGGACTCTCAGGAGTCTTCTCCAACACCACAGTTGAAAAACATCAATTCTTCTGTGCTCATCTTTCTTTATAGTTACTTTCCATTAAAATATTAAAAAAAAAAAAATACTGACAGATGTTCAGAGCCCCTTGTCAAAAGCTAGAAGCATGAAAATGCTGTATTTTGTGTGAAACCAGACCTAGAAAAACCCCTTTCTGGCCCACCAAAAAATTACTTTCTCATTCATCTAGTCATGGGGAGGGAAAAAGAAATCACCAGAGAAAAACTTTATAAACACATAGCTAAATTATGACAATGAATTGTCATAATTTATACATGGTGGGTTCTATTTATATGGTGAATTCTATTATACTATTTATGGTTATGTAAGAGCCGCAATCTGGAAAGAGTCAGAAGCCATGGAAATAAAATGTACAATAAAGGAGGGGCCAGTACTTCCAGGCTTCAATCACCAAGAGGAAATGCAGTTTTAGATAAAGTACATGAACTAAAATTATGAGCTCTGCCATAGCCTAATTGTAGCACTGTCAGTAGAAAGGCTACAATGCCATAATCTGGAAGAACTCCATTCTAAATAAGAAAGACCTGCACGTAAGTTTGTAACTAGAGAAAGTAGTATTTTCTGTCACAATTAGAAAAATCACTGAGAAACTAAGAACAAATGTCTTTGAAAAAGAATGCAAAGTTTAATATTTTAAAGATATATCCTAAAAAGGCAATAGCTATAACCTTTTTAATGTTGCAACAAACAATAATTCTCTTTAGAAATAAAATTAAATTCATGATATAATATTAAGGAATTATTTTACAGAAATCTCTGAAATTAGAATGACACTAATCTACATTATTTTGTGTTACCATTTGGTGCAAAGAGGATCCTCTAGCAAAGACTCTATCTTAAATTCTAGAGACAGGAAAAACATGGCTAAGTGAAAGTTGCTTAGTTGTGTCCGACTCCTTGCAACACCATAGACCACAAAGTCCATGGAATTCTCCAGGCCAGAATATTGGAGTGGGTAACCTTTCCCTTCTCCAGGGAATCTTCCCAACCCAGGGATTGAACCCAGGTCTCCCACATTGCAGGCAGATTCTTTACCAGCTGAGCTACAAGGGAAGCCCCAGAATACTGGAGTGGGTAGCCTATCCCTTCTCCATTGGATCTTCCCAACCCAGGAACTGAACAGGGGTCTCCTGCATTGCAGGTGAATTCTTTACCAACTGAGCTAATCAGGGAAGCCCTGATGGTATATTTGTACTAGATTGCTTGACCCACTAAAAAGCATTTTAGACTAATGATCTGAAGAGTAAACATGTCAATATGAAATTGCTAGTTTCTTAATTCATTTAAAACAACATTATCTTTGACAATGAGAATATCTGGCATACAATATAAAATTAATACAATATTTTTCTGATGTTTTTAATGTGAAAAATATTGGGAAATATTTCATGTCCCACAAACTGAACTCTGATTATTATTTTCATAGCTTAATACTAAATATTTCAAGTTGCCTGTCTCATTTTATGATTTTCCTTCTGTTTATATGAGAAACATGCATAAGGACTTTGGTTTCTCTCCATTGAATTCTCGTCAGGAATTTGGTGCTTTTACAGTTTCATATCTCAGTTACAGTTTCATATCTCATGCTAACACATAGAAATATATTTTTACTCTTAATAATACAGTTTATATTAGAGGATATAACAAAGTGAATATAAATCATTTTATATTTATCAATTTTTTCATTATACTGTGTATGTGAAAATAAAAATAATAAGACTAAATACAATTTCTCATTTTTATATTCTGTCCCTGCTTTGACAATCACTAGTAACTATCCAGAAATGTATAAATGAACAAATTAAAATTTTAGGACAAAACTTGGTTTCACAAATGTTAATTATAAATATATATATATGTGTGTATATATATATAATACCCAGATTTTCTCTAAACGTCAGCATCTTTAATTTAGGCATATCTTGAGAAGTGTTTATTGCACATGGCTAAGGAATGTTTAATTTTAATTTTCTGTGAATCACCATAGCTAAAATTACCAGAATCTCATTTCTGTGTTGATATAACTTTAGTAAAATTAATCTGAAAAATAAATCTTCCAAGACAACTGCAAAATGAGGCAATCCTTCTGCAAATATCTTGAAGATAAAATTATTTAAAATAGTTTTGTTCTCTTAAGTGTTATCTGTTCTCACCAAATCCTAATCAACTATTGGGATAAATTAGCCACCAAGAGCTAGACTATGTTTGAGATTTATTGTCTTAGTCCTACTATCAGAGGCAGAGGTGAACCTGATTTGGGTATATGAATAGTAGATGGTGCCTGGTTTTAGCAGACCATAATCTCAGGAATTATATGCAGAGTTTCCATTCTACCTGAAGAACTAAGTGAGCAAAGAATAGGGTAATATGTCTGATATGTCAGCCTTAAATTCTGTTGAGTGGAAAGACCATGGATCCAGTTAAGATGATAAAATTGAATGCAGAAATCAGGCTCAATTTCTAAGCATGTAAAAATCTTACAGTAACTAAAGAATAACATCTTCAAATATGCCTTACTGTCCTCAGTTGTTGCCACATTTGAAGTACGTCTGCATTGTCTTCAGCTGTTGCTACTGCTTCATCATTAAATAGATAAGAAATAATAAATGTTTATATATTTTAATTCAAAAATACATTTATATGTAGATTTGATTCCTGGAGAAATAAGTCAAATTAAGCTTAAGATGAGGACACTGAATAACTAGAATACACTGTTTATTGAGTGAAAGTAGCATAAAACAGAACATATTAAAAAAAATGATTGATGTGGTGTCAGCAATCCAGAAAAAGTGGCATGTTCAAGCATACATCTTTATTCATTTAATTAGTGCTTATTAAGAAACTACGTTGTTAGGCATAAACATAGGGTCCAATCTTCAGGAAATAAAACACTAGCAGAAGCCCCATATTTTGGTTTTATATGGGTGAATTTCTACTGAAATAATATTATGTAAAAATACTGAGTTAATCACATGGCATTTTCACAGAACAATAACAAAAATTTAAATTTTTTTAAGAAACATAAAAGAGCTTAAATAGCCAAAGCAATCTTGAGAAAGAGGAAGAGAACTGGAGGAATCACAGTCCCTGAATTCAGAATAACCTACAAAGCTATAGTAATCAGAGAAGTATGATAATGGTACAAAAGCTGACACATAGATGATAGAACAGGATAGAAATCCCAGAAACAAACTCATACACTATTGGTCAAATAATTTATGATAAAAGAGAAGAGAATATACAAGGAGTAAAGACAGTCTCTTCAGTAGGTGGTGTTGGGGAAACCGACAGCTACAAGTAAGAAAATGAAGAAAAAAAAAAAAATTAAAATAGTTTCTAACATCACATAAAATCAAGTTAAAACAGATAAAAGATTTAAATGTAAGATGAGATACTATAAAACACCCAGAGGTAAAGACAGGTAGAACATTCTTCAACACAACTTACAGCAGTATTTTATTTTTTTTTTTGTCTCCTAGAGTATTGGAAACAAAAGCTAAAATAAACAGGGCTTAGTTAAAATTAAAAGCTTTAGTACAGCAAAGGAAACCATAAACAAAATGAAAAGCAATCTAACAAATGGGAGAAAATATTTGAAAATGATATGACCAACAAGAGATTAATTTCCAAAATGTGTCAATACAAGCAACTTATATGGTTCAACTTAGAAAAGGCACTGGAACCAGAGATCAAACTGCCAAAATTTGCTGGATTTTAAAGAAAGCAAGGGAATTCCAGAAAAAAACATCTACTTCTGCTTCATTGACTATGCTAAAGAGCTTCTTAAAGAAGGTGAAAGAGGACAGTGGCTTAAACTCAATATTAAAAAAAAAAAAAATAAGATCATGGCATCTGGTCCCATCACTTTGCAGCAAATAAATGGGGAAACAATGGAAACTGTAACAGATTTTTTTTTTTTTTTTGGACAGGGTCCAAAATCACTGTGTACAGTGACTGCAGCCATGAAACTTAAAGATGCTTGCTCCTTAGAAGGAAACCTATGACAAACCTAGATAGCATATTGAAAAGCAGAGACTTCACTTTGCCAACAAATTTCTGTACAGTCAAAGCTATGTTTTTTTTTTTTTGTTTTTTTTTTTTACAGTAGTCATGTACAGATGTGAGAGTTGATGCATGAAGAAGGCTGAGTGCCAAAGAACTGATGCTTTCGAACTGAGATGTTGGAGAAGATTCTTGAGAGTCTTTTGGACAGCAAGGAGATCAAAAAAGTCCATTCTAAAGGAAATCAGCCCTGAATTGGAAGGACTGATTCTGAAGCTGAAGCACCAATACATTGACCACTTGATGCTAAGAGTCAACTCATTGGAAAAGACTGATGCTGGGAAAGACTGAGGGCAGGAGAAGGGGCAACAGAGGATGAGATGGCTGGATGGCATCACTGACTCAGTGGACATGAATTTGAGCAAATTCTGAGAGAGAGTGAAGTACAGAGATGCCTAGAATGCTGCAGTCCATAGGTTTGCAAAAGTCAGACACAACTTTGTGAATGAACTACAAAATACAGCTTGATACCAAGAAAACAATTCAGTTGAAACATTTGACAAAGGCTTATATCAGGATTTCTCAAAAGAAGACATACAGATAGTCAAAAAGCACATGAAAATATGCTCAAGAACACTAATTATAGGAGAAATGAAAAGCAAAATGACAAAGAGCTATCATTTCACACCGGTCAGAATGACCATCACTGAAAAACCTACAAATAATAAATGTTGGATTGAGTGTGTAGAAAAAGGAACCCTCCTACACTGTTTGTGGGAATATAAACTGAACAGTCAACATGGAGAATAGTATGGAGGTTCCTTAAGAAACTAAGAATACAGCTGCCATAACCAAGGAATTCCACTCCTGGGCAATATCCAGAGAAAACTGTAATTTGAAAAGATATTAATATATGCACCACAAGGTTCATGCAGCACTGCTTACAATAGCCAAGACACGGAAGCAGCCTAAAAGTCCACTGACAGATGAATGGATAAAGATATGGTACATACATACAATAGAATATTACTCAGATACAAATGGGGACAAAATTGGGGCATTTGTAGATATATGGATGGACTTAGAGTCTGTTGTACAGAGTGAAGTAAGTCAGAAAAACAAATATTGGGTTAATATACAAAACATGTGTGTTAATACACATATATGTGGAATCCAGTGGATTTTAAATCAATTACTTAATAATTTTGGTCAAGTATTTTAAAAAAAATTAAAAATACCTTTTCAAATTATATAAGAAGAAAAAGTTTGTTTTGCTGTAAAAGAATTAAAAAAGACTAAAATATTGCTATCTTTGAACTGAAGCTAAATTTTAGAAATGTTTTATATTCATTGATTTAATAAAGAGAAACAATTAAAATAATTATGTATCTGTTCAGCTTTTATCTACAAAGAAGTATGACTTCTCTTTGGCATCTTAGGGATAAAAATTTAAATAGGTTTTTTTTTTTTTGGCCGTTCTTGCTAACATTTTACTGGAACTCAGTAAGCTCTCTCTAGTTCTCACTTTACTTACTGTAAAAGTATACTTATAGTAAACAGTCCAAAGGCTATTAAAATTGAGTCATGTTAATAACATATAAAATCACTGAAATTTTATAATAGCATGGCAACATTTTAAAATAATTATCTTTTACAAGAGTATACTTGAGTATTTCAATGGTTCGTGTGTCCAGCTTAAAATTTTTCTGACCTAGTTATATAAAAATTCTTCTCTGGTGTAGAAAGAGTAGTCTGTCTTGTTCAATTGGTGAAAAACTTCAACATAGAAAATTATTTATAAAGTAAGTTTCTTATTTGAAAAAGTGCTTGTAATTGTATTAGCTTTTCAATGCATTTCAAGAAGGTCCATAAAAGTACCTGAAATGGAAATGAATATGTATATTAATCTTGGCATGAACTAGAGGATACATATTTACATTTGGTATTATTTTGATTATTTTGATTTGGCATTTCAACCAATGTCACTTCTTAGTATGTGAAAACATCAGCAGAGCCATCTGCTGGTAAAAATAAGACCTGTGGACAAGACTTTATTTCCCTGTTATTTAAGGAATCATATCATAATTTATTAACTGAAGAAGTCAAGTTTTGTGGTGCTATATTAATACAACAGTGCCAATAAAGCAGAATACTCAGGAAATAAAAGGGATGCCTAAAGTATATACTATTTTTTCCTAATTTTCAGGGCATTAACATTTTCATAATATATTTCTAATTATTTTAAAATGTGTGTGTCCATGTAATTACCAAATCCTAAGCAGGTGTTTCTTCAACTGAATATTTTATAAATTCTGCAAAAATATTTGTAATATTTAAATAAAAACTTCCAGGTATGTGTTCAAATTTTCAAGTTGTCATCTCGGACTAGATTTTAATATTTGAATTTTTATTAAAAATAGGTAATGCTTTTATTTGAAATGTTAATGTTCACTGTTGAAAACATTCACTTTTGAAAGTTCAATATCAGAACATCAATTTATAGCAAAATATTATTTTCTTTGCAGAAGTCTTTCCATCACCACAGTTTCAGAAGAACTGGACAGCAGTATTTATTTGGCTGTATTTTTGTTGATTTTAGGAACAGATTAATAATCATTGGCAGTAATGTTTTCTCTTGTACACTTTCTAAACCCACAGTAATAATTCTATTTAAATAATTGTTTTAAAATCCCAACTACTGGTTGTTAAAATTAATGAAACATCTTAAGATAAAGCGATAATTTATAGACACAATTTGAATCCTGTTGGGAAAAAAAAAAAACTTGTAAAAATGTTACATTGTTAGCAGATTTCCACAATGTTACATCAGAGAAGAGACAAATGAATTTACTTGGTAGACCAGAACATTTGAATTTTATGGAGAAAATAATATTGCTTTTTTCTGAGTTTAACAATTAGCTTACGTAAGGAGATATGAACAATGGTCTGTCATTAACGTTAATTGATACTTATGTATTTAATTTTTCTTTATGTATACATATAGCTGATTCACTTCATTGTATGTCAGAAACTAACACAATATTGTAAAGCAACTATATATCCCAATTAAAAAAAAAAAAGAATAACCATGTATAAGGGCAAACAAGCTGAAGCCATCAGTGATTTCATGTTGGGTATATTTTTTGGTATTTATTAAAGCCCAATTGATTTCAAAAACTGATTTTTTTAATGAAATTTAAAATATAACTTAAAAATTAATTATATGATAATTCTGGAGTCATATAAATTTCAATAGACCAATAAAAACAACTATTTGTCATAAGCCTTAATGATAAGGACCACATCAAGAAATAAATATATGATTTTTTCAAAAATATCTCTAGAGTTAAGTAGAATGAGAGCAAGCCAAAAATTCACATTGCTATGACAAACTATTGCCATGGAAAGCATCAAACTAGTGTACCAGAAAATGCCTTCAAGTAGCAATTCTGGAGGCTCATACTAGGAGAGTTACTGCAGGTGACACTATTCCACACTCCAATGTCATAAAGACAGTGCTGCAATGGGAGAACCAACCCTGGGTCAGCAGATACTGAATAGTAGATTTAGAAGACGTCAGCAGAAATGTTGTAGTAAAACTCATGATCATGAATGATGGTGCCCTCAAGAAGCGTAAATAGAAACACATTCAAGTGTAATTCTGAATGATCCCCGTGCGACTCCCTGAATAACCTAGGTAACTCTAGCTTAATACAAACACACGACACCTTGTGAAAATAAAAACTGGTTATATGGCATGGCCATAAAAATTTCATATACAAAAAAAAATTTCATATACAAAACAAATACTTTAAATTCATATAGACAGTAGAAATAACTATGCCTGCCATTTACAGTGGGAAATGAGTTTTCCAATTTCAAAAGAAAAGTTTTGGTTTGTTTCTATTTCACTTGTTATATTTAATCGATATTTATATAGCATTTGTCATATGATAGCATTGTTTCAATTGCTTTATAGATATTAACTCATTAAATATATATAATAAACAGATATATTTATGTGTTAGGGAAACTGAGATATTTTGCAGTTTACCCAAAGTCATTACTAATCAGTGAAGGTGCTGGGCTAAAAACTCAGGGTCTTGTTATAGTCTACAGAAGCATAAATGATTATGAAATTGATAGCATCTAATGGTAAAACAAAAGTCAAAACAGTGAATAAAAATTTGTTCCAAAAAAATACTCATAATGTTCTCCATGAAAAGAAGTAAGGACTTAGGAAAAATCTCTCATGAGTTTGTATATATATTTTTTTATAACAGCTAAAAGATTTGGAATATCATTTTGTTGCTCTCGCATATGACATAGGTGTAAAGTAGAAAAAATGAGCCACCCTATTTGTAGTCCCCATAATTTTCCCACATGGAAAATCAATATGTTTGTGGACTTTCACTTTAGGACAATCGATTCATCCCAATTCACCAAGGGCATGACTGGCTTGTAGCACTTAAAGTTCAGTATCCCAAGACATTCACAAATCCCAGGCATAGGTTAGTTCACTTCTCTCTCTCTCTCTTCAGTCAAAGGGAACAGAGATTTGCTATGTGCCACTTGCTGGCTAAAAAAAGCATTATATAGCCATCAAGATATATTCATCTCTTACCAAAATTTCTAGATATTTGTCTATATCTTTCATTTTAGAAACAAATATGGTAGGATCTCTTCTGTAGGAAAGACTCGTGGATCCCTCAGAAAAACTAGGAAAGCTATATTAAGAAAATATGTTTAAGGACAGCAAAGAAATACTGAAGCCTCTGATAGGAAGGGGCCAGAATTCTTGCAAGGGGAGTATATCAGAACGCCAAAATCATGTTCTGAATCAACTCTTACTTCACTGGGCTACTTTTTGCCAATTGGGTCCTAAGATATAAGACCCACAATCTAAACTTTTTCTAGGCAAGGCATCTTTCTGCATGATTGGGTGATAAGTTGCTTCATTCCTGTTGGACTCCAAGGGCTGTAGCCCACCAGGCTCCTCTGTCCTTGGGATTTTACCAGTAAGAATACTGGAATGGATTGCCATTTCCTCTTCAAGGGGATCTTCCTGACTCCGGGATCCAACTTATTCTTCCCTGAGGCTCCTGCATTACAGGCAGAGGGTTTACCACTAAGCCACTAGGGAAGCAAAGAAGGACCTCCCTAGGTTTAGGGAAATCATGAAAGATACAGCGTTCTTTGGGGGCTAGCATACAAAACTGCAGAATGAGTCAAAATCCTGATGAGAAGGATAGGTAGACAACTTAATCTGAAAATGACTGTCCTTTTAACATATACATAATAAACTATTTTATATATTACATATAATAAAATATATAAACATATATTTATAATATAAAGATTATATATATTATATATAAAGTAAAATATACATAATAAAATGCCAGACTGGATGAAGCACAAGGTGGGATGAAAATTGCCAGGAGAAATATCAATAACCTCAGATATGCAGATGACACTACTATATGGCAGAAAGTGAAGAAGAACTAAAGAGCCTCTTGATGAAAGAGAAAGAGGAGAGTGAAAAAGTTGGCTTAAAACTCAACATTCAGTAAACAAAGATCATGGCATCCGGTCCCATCACTTCATGGCAAATAGATGGAGAAATAGTGGAAACAGTCACAGACTTTATTTTTTTGGGCTCCCAAATCACTGCAGATCGTGACTGCAGCCAGGAAATTAAAAGAGGCTTGCTCCTTGGAAGAAAAGCTATGACCAACTTAGAAAGTATATTAAAAAGCAGAGACATTACTTTGCCAACAAAGGTCCGTCTAGTCAAAGCCATGGATTTTCCAGTAGTCATGTATGGATTTAAGAGTTGGACTATAAAGAATGCTGAGCACATGCTTTCAAACAGTGGTGTTGGAGAAAACTCTTGAGAGTCCCTTGGACTGCAAGGAAATTCAACTTGTTCATCCTAAAGGATATCAGTGCTGAATATTCATTGGAAGGATTGATGCTGAAACTGAAACTCCGATACTTTGGCCACCTGATGTGAATTTTTGACTGACTCAGTGGAAAAGACCCTGATATTGGGGAAGATTGAAGTCAGGAGGAGAAGGGGATGACAGAGGATGAGATGATGGCATCACCAACTCGATGGACTTGAGTTTGAGCAAGTTCCAGGAGTTGGTGATTGGCTGGGAAGCCTGGCATGTTGCAGTCCACGGGCTTGCAAAGAGTTGGACACGACTGAGAGACTGAACTGATGAATAAAAATATAGTGATATATTATGCATATGTTAATATTGAGATTAATATATAAATATTATATATAAATTCACAGTTGCAGAGAGTTAGGTCTTAAAACCCAAGCAAAAAGTCTCTGAAAGACAGCTCATAGCATTTCTTTAATGTCACCAAGCAGAGGAGGGAAGGATTAGAGATCAGAGCCTTCTACTTCAGGACCTGGATGAGTATGCCTTAGGAATAGCTCATTAGAGATAAAACCTAACCAAACATGAGAAACCCACAGAAAAATGTCTCCCAATAGTCATTTCAAAATAGTGCAATAAATGCTATCCATATGCTGCATCTTCACAGGAGTGGTTCCACTTGTATTTGGGTCCAATAAATTCAAGTGACTTGCAGTTTATTGATGAAAATAAACATATGCCAAGAATCTTAAGAACATTTATTCATAAACTAGGTGTACTTCTTTTCTTGTCTAGAATTTAGATGACTTTCTATTTCATGACAGCTACACATACAGATTACTGTGAACTCACAACATTGAATTCTGGTGTAAAATGCTATACAACATTGTTAACCTTAGAACAGTGCATCTTGGGAAGATCCCTCTTTTGCTTTTTTATTGCTGCAGAGAGCTTTGATTTCCTTTTCAGGTAAGCCTCTGTGGGATTTATGTTTGAACTGAATATTGCTGTTTTGAATTTACATTGAGGTGACACTCAGCACTCTTTTAGACAGTGAGCCATCATTCTGTGCTTACTCGCTAGCCTTAAAATATTGACACATTTTTTGTAGATACTAAAATAAGTCCATTATTACCAATAATATAATTAGTCCCAAGTAATTTAAAGTTTCTGATTTTTTTTAATGTGATCTTTGTAGTTGTTTCAAACTGTGTTGTAAAATAGTATTTATGAATTCAGCTAAATAAATATTTAAGAGCAAATTCTATGTATCAGAAACTTTTAAGGGATGGTTTCTATTTCCAACAAGATCGTTTGTATAATAATTGGTGCTTTGTTTGTAAACCCTTCTTCAAACTGATAGCTGAAGCCAACATCGTTCCTTCATAAAGTATGTTTTCATTTTTTCTCTTTGAGTCTTTCTCTTTTGAAATGCGTCACCTTTTCAAAGCTATTGGCACCCAGCTCCATTACTTCTTAGGAAAATCAATGCGGTGGCTAAAACAAATGTTATGATGAAATATATCAGTTCATTTCAGTCGCTCAGTGGCATCTGAGTCTTTGCGACCCCATGGGCTGCAGCACGCCAGTGATGAGATACATCACCACGCCGTGAAAGACAGCTAGAAAACAACCAGATCCTGTTGGTCTCGTAGGAAAAAGGCTTGAAAACAAAAGTGAAACAAATTGCTTCTTACCTGATCATCGATGGTAAAATGAGCTCTTCAGTGTTCCCCACTCAGGGCCCCAGGAGTTTATTCTTTTTTAAATGGGAAGTCAGAACTTGGATGAAAGCCTATACCTGTGACACATATTAACCAGAAAGATATTTCAGGAGTGAGTTTCTTTTAAATGTTTTGTGACAATTTAAGCACCAGAAATCAAATAGTTTAGTGTCTTGAAGCAATTGCAGTGATTTTTTTTTTCTTTCTCTTAGAGATTTTTAAAAACAATTCATAACTGGAACAAGCACTACTTGAACTGTAGTCAATATCAACTAAGAAGATTATTTGCATCAAATCTTTAAAACTATAGCTCATCACTCTAAGACTATTGATGTGTCAGCAATCATTTTCTCTGGAATCTCAATTGTGTCTTTACACACTTGTGAAATGTTACTGCAATATAATCTCCAGAGATATTTTGAAAGCAAAAGCTACCCTGGAAACAAAAATGATTACAATATTACTATATTAGCATAAATCATTAAAATTTTTCAGAATAACATCCTTCTTAATATTTGAAACTTACTTTGAGAACATCAAATATTAGATGTTTTGCTTTTAGGACTATTTGACTTCATGCTCAAATATAACTTTCAAATAAAAATTCACTTTTTTCTTATGTATATCTCATTATAAAGTGTACATCAATTGGGAGACTATTAAACCCAAAACCATACTAAAATGCAAATCTCATTAATTGCAAATCCTTGTATTATAGCATTTTCTAAACAATAATTATCTAGTTTAAATATATTAAATTGTTTTAAAATGTACATATAACATAAGTAACAATAAAATAAGGAAATTTTGTTTCTATTTAATATATCAAACTTTCAAGTCACTATTCTGTCCCACATCTCTGTTCTATCATTGGTACTTGTGGGGAAATGTCCTCTTTTCTACGCCCAACTTAAGTTTCCACATCATTTCACATCCAAATAACCTAGTATTCTCTGTCTTGAGTCTCATAAAATTACACAAACAACTATCTCTCTTTGTTGCAGTTATCGATTGATTCCCGAATTAACACTTATAACTCCTAGATGACTTCTCCATCACTATTTTCAGCATTATTCCTGTTACATATCTTTGGGTTTTAAATATCCATGAAGATGATGTTTTCAGTAACTGTCACCTCAGTTCTGTGATCTCCTCTCTTCCAAATACTATCCAACCTTGATCTCACTCCTACTCACTTCTATGATCATTCATTAGTTCTTATTATTTTTTAAAATATCACCTCCTTCATCAACTCAATTTCTAGCATTCAACTGTTTACCAAAACCCTTGAAATGTCAAGGTGTTTTCAAATCATTGTACCCTGATTTCAAAAACTTTTCACCTTACTAATAAAAATTTTAACCATTGCTTTTCTTAACTTTTTATTCTTCCTAACTAATATTTTCATTCACCACTCTTTCTAGTCTAAACATTATGGGGAATCATTAGGAGAATCATTAAAGTTACTTTCTTACATTGATTCTTTTACACTTTAAACTGAATTTTACTTCAACACTCAGAAAATCCAGAACACTATGAACTTTTGTTGGGGGAAGGCATAAATCAACTCATAATGTCCACTATTGGAATTGGTAGGTTTTCTTTTCAAAACCTCCCGATCCTGATTCCTTATTTGTGCGTGTAAGAGTGCTAAGTTATGTCAGTCTTGGCCAACTCTTTGCGACCCTACTGTGAACAGTAGCCCCCCAGGCTCCTCTGTCCATGGGGATTCTCCAGGCAAGAACACTGGAGTGGGTTGCCTCCAGGGGATCTTCCCAACCCAGGGATCGAACCCACATCTCTCATGTCTCCTGCATTGGGAGGAGGGTTCTTTACTACTAGCGCCACCTATGGAGCCCTCTGATTCCTCATATTTAAAGTTAATTTCTTGTATACAACACATAGTTGAATTTTGTTTTTTCCTCTCCCACTCTGTCAATTTTCGTCTTTTAATTGGTATCTAATTTTTTACTGGTATTTGCCTTGACCTATTGCATAGAGTATAACATAATTTCCAAGCTTCTGGACATTTTTCTAATTATTTTTCTGTTATTGAGATCTGAAAATTTTCCAGTCATTAGGAAATTGTATAAAATATTTTTATTTTGCCTCAGGATATGATCTATTTTGCTAAATAGCATCTGGACCTTTGAAAAGCATTTTCATATTTCAATGAAATCTGCAGTTTATTCATGCTGTTTAACATACATTTTTATTTTTCCTATCACTTATAGAGTGAGATGTTTAAATATATCAAAATATCATTGTAAATTTGTCTCTACTTTCAATTCTGAAGTTGGTTTACTTATATACTTTATTATTATATATAATATTATATATAACAATAATGTTGTTAATTGCATACACTTAGAATTATGTATTCCAGCTGATAAAACCTTTTATAAATAATTATAATCTTTATCTCTCATTATTTTAAAAGATTGTCTTTATTTCATATTTAACATAGCTATACTAGCTATTATAGTAAATGTTTAAAGCTTGCAAATTTTCTCCATCTTTAGATTGTAAACATTTTGTGTTCTTATATTTAAAGATTCCCTTTAAATCTTTAAATAAATATCTGATAATAGGCTTTTATCTTTACCTAGATTAGTCATTTTTGCTTAATTGGAGTGTATAATGCCTTATAGGTCTTCCCAGGTAGCTCAGTAGTAAAAAATATCTGCCTGCCAACAGGAGACTTCAGTTCAATACCTGGGTGGAGAAGATCCCCTGGAGAAGGAAATGGCAACAGACTCCAGTATTCTTGTCTGGGAAATCCAATGGACAGAGGAGCCTGGTGGGCTATAGTCCATGGGACCGCAAAGAGTCAGACATGACTTAGTGACTAACACCAACATAATACCTTATATTAGTGTGATTAATGTCATATCTGGCTTCAAGCCATTGGTGTACTGGTTAATGATTAACAAGTTGGCCTTAAGTCACAGATAGCTAAAATGATTAGAATTTTATTCTTCCTAGGACCATATTTCCTAACAATATTTCTGCCATCATTAATTCCACAAAATATTTGGGAGCAAGATATTGACATTGAGTAATTCTGGTTCCATCTGGGGGTCTCCTTTGTGGATTCTGAAAAGCAGTTATCCTTTGAATTACACTCGATGCTTATCCTGCCTGTTTTATTTAGAAATGTCAAATGTAGCTGAGTCTAATGCTTTGTTTAACTTCTTCACTCCTTGATCACCCAGTTATTTTTGTGTTTTGGTTTTTTATGTATTGTTTATGTTTTGGCAATAGATAGTACTCCTATTACCATCGGTTTAGCTACAACATTGGTGAGGCAGGTCTGTTAGTGCTGGTTATATATTCATCTCTTCTGATTCAGTCTCCCCTTATTGGTTGAGGACATCAAACATTTACCCTTTTACCAATGTCTGTATAAAATTAAAGAGTTCAGAAAGGTAGGAATGATGCTTCATTTTTGTCAGCTTGACCTTAGAGAAAATGGTAGAGTTCAAATTTTCCCCTTCACACATTGTTCCATATTTGCCTGATCAACTCTTCTTGTTGTTCACACTTTCAACAATACTGAGATTTTATAATCAAGAACTATGGAAATGACATGCACTATGTCATTCTCTAGGAAGAAAATCAGTTTATTTTTAAATTTGGTGTAATAAAATCACCTTCTATAATTCTTCTTTCTCCTTATTTTTTGGAAACTAGCTTAGAAATACTTTCATAAGCTGTATTAAATGGTCAGTAAGACATATGACTCTGCTTCATGGCCAGGATGGTAATATATTTATGTGTTTAAGGAAATAGATTGTGAGCCAGTGCTCTGAGTACATATGAGTATATTTTCTATTGTTTTCCTGAACTTGGGAAAAATTAAGTAATGTTTCTTTTACAGAAATAACATAAATTTCACATTTAAAACAAATCTGAGATTTGCTTATTCTTCTTTCATTGATTTTACATATGAATGAGCTGACTTTAAAGTTAGGTAGTAAATATTATAGTACTTATAGTCTTTTAATAATTACCAATACTTTAATAATGTTATTTGAAGTCTAATATAAAAAGTTAACATGTTAGAGCTATTCTTAATTCCTGCATCTGATAAAAAGAGGGTTTGTGTATGTTAGAATAGTGCAAGCTACAATTAACAGAAAACACTGGATCCAATATACTTTGATAATAATTAGACTTGCCATATCACATCAACTACACCCCAGGGATTTGATTGATGGGCAATTCAATGTTTATGATGTGATGTCTTTTCCATCTCTCTGCACTGGTTTCCTGTGTATAATTGCTGCCTTCAGATAACTCATTATAGGAATAATATAGTCAAAATAATTCTAGACAATGGTCAGATGTGAAAAACCTATGCCTATGAACAAGTCAGTTATTGTTAAGACAATGAAGTTTCTAAAGTGGGTAATAGAATACCCACTTTTAGTGGAATGGATGCTGAATGAGGGGTCAACAAAGTGAAACCATAAGGTGCTTATTATCATGAAAATATAGATTGTGGGACTTTGCCTGAATATCAAAAAACAACCAAACAAATAAACAAAACCCTACAAGATTAATAGAATCACCTTTCCATTTGACTACTTCATTTATGAACAAGGTGACTATCTTTTATTATTCAATGTATCTAAGCAATGACCAATCTGATGCAATATTTGGAGCCCTAGACTAAAGCTCTAGACTTTGTATCCACTATTTTTTTTTTAAACTTAAAAACAAGTCTCAAAAGGGTCTACTTGATCTACTACTAAGTTAATTACCTGGCAAAAAAGCAAATAAAAACAAACAAACCCTCAAAATTCCATAAAAGAAAACCACAAGATTAAGGATTTCTACTTGAACAACGTGTTCAGTACACAAGAACACCAACTGCTATACATGTTAAGAAGCTATACACTACTATACACATTAAGAAAATGTGACATAATAAGTAAATAAAATCATTAATAAAAACCGTCTCTGACAGTGTTAATAGAAGTTCTTGTGCCTGACGCATAGTGAAGCCAAACAAATCAAAATGTTTGAATATGAAGCAGGGAGAGGCTTATTGCAGGGCCACGCAAGGAGATGGGTGGCTCAGGCCCCTCAAAACTTCAGCCTCCCGAAAGCTTTCAGCAAAGCATTTTATAAAAGCATCCTGATGGTGGTGGGGTTGCAAGGTGTGTGATCAGGTCTTGCACAAGTCTCTCACTGGCTGATGGTGATGGAACAGGGCAGTATCATGGGGTTAATGTTATCAGTCCTTAGGCTACAGGAGGGCTGGGGCTATGTGTTCATGGTCATCAAGTAGTTAACACCTTCCATTTGGTGAGGGGTTTTCACATCTGTAAAACAATTCAGCAAATGTGCACCAAATACTGTTATTTAGGTATTTCAGAGAGCAGTTAAAGCAAAGTATATTAGGGAAGGGCTTGTCTCAGGAAGGCCCCAAAGAGTTCTGCTCTGTTACAAGGTGACCCAAGCATTGATGGCAGTGGGAAAAGTCTCTGAAATTCCTTTTTTAACATACATGTTCGAGGACAAAAGAAATAAGGCAATATTAAAAATTAAACTAAAAATAGGAAAATAAAATTTTATAACTGGAAGGTATAGTAGGAATAAAAAAATTATAATAGATTGACTTGATATTAGATTTCAAATGTCATCAGAAACATTCAGTGGACTTGAGATAGATCAATAGAAATTATCTAAGCTATGTATCAGGGGGATGGAAAATAATGTTTTAAAAGGGAACACGATCTCAGTGACCAGTTAAATTGTTAGGTAGTTAGAAAAGGAAACAGGAGTCCAGAATGGCGGCGGCTAAAAGACAAGGAAGGGAAAAGCCCATGAAAATAGAATAAAGGAAGGTCTGAGGACCTGAGTGAGGACCTCAGGTAGGACAAACAGCGCTCCTGGCTAGCCCAAGTTACATAGGGCAGGCTCGGGGGCTGGGGGGGAGCATACAAAAAGAGGACCCAAAGGGCGCTCTCTCTCTCTCTCTCCCCCACGTGCTGGTTCGCATCTTTGGGTCAGCATGCCCTCACACCTGGAGATTGGATTTTCCTGCTATTTTCTAAATAAAATAGAACTGTAACACTGATTTGTCTAAGAGCTATAACACGGTCTGTTCAAGACCTGAGAGCTATAACACAGTCTGTCCAAGACCCAAGAGCTGTGACGCGCCTAGGGCTTTGATGTTCATCACTCCAAATCTTTGTTGTGACAAGACAGAACCAAGGAGAACACACTAGCCTGACAAAATAATGCGAAGCCATTACATTATCATAAAATTGAATCTTCAGAAATAGAGGACAATGGGGAAAAATGCAAAAATATATTTGATGAAAGAATGTAAGATTTACATATTTGGTAAAAAGTATAAATTAATATATCCAAGAATCTCAGCAAAGAGTTAGCAAGCAGGATAAATCCAAAAACAAACACATACTAGGTACATAAAAGTGAAGTTTTACAAAATAATGACATGAAGAGAAGCTTGAAAGAATCGAGAGAAAGGGAAGAAATAAAAGAGATACAAGAGCAGAATGATATGAGTAATAGATGACTTTCCATCAAAGACAACAGAGATGACTTTCCATCAACAGACAACAGAGACAACATAAAAATATAACAATATGTTTACATCTCTAAAATACTACATCAACATTTATATCCAGAAAAAAAAAAAACTTTAAATATGCAGACTAAATTTTTTGTTGTTGTTAAATCAGGAAAACAAGAATAAAGAGTTTATTACTTGTAGACCTGTGCACAAAGTAAGAGACGTGAGTTAAGTTTATATTTGGGGCAAAATAAGGATTGCAGCCCGGGAGACAGCACATCAGATAGTTATGAGAAACTGCTCTAAACAGGCAGAATATATGTGATTTTGGTGACGGGGGAATTACATGCAATCAAACACACACATATATATATATATATATATTTTTTTTTTTCCAAAGTTCTACTAGTCTCATGAAGCTAGTCTTGAGAAACAGTTGTCATCATGAAGGATTTTAGTGCTTTTCTAGACAGGGGAGATATAAGAATCGGGCTCATAAAATCAGTTCCTGAAAATATCTATCTGAAGACCTGTCTTGCCCGCTTTTCCCCCAAGCACAGAGTGTCTCGTTTTGCCCTCCACCCTGAATCCCTTTCACAGGGTGTTGAAAAGCAGCAGCAGCAGCAGCAGCAGCACGTGATTTAATCATTGTAGAGTTAGATGGCAAGTGCCAATCTGCAGTTGACACCTACATACAGGAAATATAAAGGAAATATGTGATCTAAAGACATTGACACCATACAAATTTACAGCTACAAGAACTACTGAAGATCTGAAGTAGGAACAAATATTTTGGTAAATACAAAATTCTATTCATTTACTTTCTTTAAAAACATATGACAGTCAAGTAAATTTATAATAATACTGTATTATCATATTACAGATAAATGATAGAATATTAACTAAAAGTAAGTTCAAGTAAGTTAAAAACACGAATTGGAATCTATAGGTACAATATAAAAAAAAAAGTTATTTAACTTAATTCAGTGCATGTTAAAAACCAATGAAGGAGTTAATCTGAATTATGCTACATTTCTATTTTTGAACCATATAGTGGGGTTCTGATATTGTCACTGATGGTCCCAGCCTAGCTAAGCATCTTTCATCTCCCAGACCAATTAAAATAAAAGCAAAATTAAAGCTTTTGCACAGCAAAGGAAACCATAAACAAAATGAAGACAATCCACAGGATGAGAAAATATTTGCAAATGAAATGACCAATAAGGGATTAATCTCCAAAATATATAAACAGCTCATGCAGCTCAATAAAAAAGGAACAAACAATCCAATCAAAAAATATGTGGAAGATGTAAATAGACATTTCTCCAAAGAAGACATATAATTGGCCAAACAGTAAATGAAAAAATGCTCAACATCACTAGTAGAGAAACACAAATCAAAACTCCAATGAGGGATCACCTCACATGGGTCTGAATGGCAATCATCAAAAAATCTGTAAATGATAAATCCTGGAGAGGGTTGGAAGAAAAGGAAACCCTCTTACACTGTTGTTGAGAATGTAAATAGGTACATTCACTATGGAGAACAGTATGGAGATTCCTTAAAAATCTAGAAATAGAGCTATCGTATGATACTACAATCCTCGCTCCTATGCCTATATACAGAAAAACTATAATTTGAAAAGATACATGCACCCCAATAGTCATTGCAACACTATATTCAATAGCCAAGACATAGAAGCAACCTAAATGTCCATCAACAGAGGAATGCATAGAGGAGATGTGGTGCATATATACAATGGACTATTACTCAGTCATAAAAAAGAGTAAAATAATGCCATTTGCAACAACATGGATGGATCTAGAGACTGTCATACTGAGTGCACTAAGTTAAAGAGAGAAAGAAAATATCATATGATACCACTTTTATGTGGCATCTAAAAAATTGTGCAGATGAACTTACTTACAAAAAAGAAATAGACTTACAAACATAGAAAACACACAGTTACCAGGGAGCAAAAGGGAGATAGATATATATATATACATATATAACTGATTCACCTTTCTGTACAACAGAAACTAGCACAACATTTTAAATCAACTATATTGCAATAGAACTTTTTAAACACAATAACATAAAATCACTCGTCAATATGGCAGATGATAGAAAATGTGATGAATCACAAAAGTGACATGCATGTCTTTGATCAGTCATTTTAATAGATCTCACTATAGCTCTTTAGGGAAAAGCAAATGTATAAAATGCCTGAAAGGAGGAAAGCAAGAAATATCTGTGAAGAAACCTGAAGGCTATCATCATTCCTTAAAAAAGATACAAAAAATAAGTTATAATCCTCTATTGAAACTTTTACTAATTGTGGTAAGCAGAATGATTCCCCTCTCTTCGAAATGTATTAGACCTAAATATCTGTAACATGAAAATAATTTCATGAGGAAAAAGTGTCTCTGCATACATGATTAGATAAAGATCCTGAGATATACAGATTCCGTGGATTTCCCGGGTGTGCCCTAAATGCAGTCACAAGTCGGGGGAGATATGCTCTGTACAAGAGAGGAAGACACTGATAAAGAAGGCAGATTGAAATGAGAGCCTTAGCCACAAAGAACGCAGGCAGTCACCAGATGCTGGAAGAGGCAAAAAGTGGGTTTTCTCTTGGAGCCTTGTGGGGGAATATGGCTCTGCTGACGTCTAGGTTTCAACTCAGTGAAAATGATTTTGGACGTTTGCCTTCCAGAACTGTGAAAGCATAAATTTCTGTTGTTTTAAGCTGCCATTTGCAGTAGGTTGTTACATAAGCCATATTGCTGCGGTAGCTGTTTGTTTGCTGAGTCATGTCCGATTCTTTTGCGACCCCACCAATTGTAGCCTGCCAGTCTCCCCTGTCTGTGTGATTTCCCAGGCAAGAACAGGCAACCAGAGTCAGTTGCCATTTCCCCCTCCAGGGGACCTTCCAGGCCCAGGGATCGAACCCGTCTCTTGCATTGGCAGGCAGATTATCTTTGAACCACCAGGGAAGCCCACAGAAGCCATAGGAAACTAATTTACTGATTTTTCTTTTTACTATCTTGCTAAATAATTTACCTCTATGACTTTACCAAAATATTGAATATTGCATTTAATTAGATTTTAAAAATAGTAAAAGTATTTCTTTTTTTAATTTTCATTTCATAATATAACAAGATGATTATTTGTGATCTTTATCCCCAGTGTAACTTTTTCTTACATCAGTTGCATTTCAAAGACTCAATTCAAGTAAATTTGTTTTCTACATTCAGATCACTCTCACAAAGTAAGTCAAGATATCAAATGAACATATAATTTATATGTAACCAGGTTGTAAATCAACATTTTTTTCAGGGAAAAACTACTTCCACTTTAGCACTTTCTGATGAAACATGACAGTTACAAAATAATTTATTTATGCACATACTTTATTGATTAAGTCAGGAACTAAGTAATTACCATGAAGATATATACTAGAACAATCAATGTGACAGAAAATGACATAGTCATGTTAGGTATTAAAGTGTCCATGTTAATTTTTAAGCATTGCACTCTGATTCTATATTTCTTTAACAAAGACATCTATTACATGATTCATCTATGTTTGACACTGTAAAGTATTGTGAAGTTAATGCAAAATGCCTATGGAGGTCTCCAAAGCCAAATTCCTACCTTCACTTCTTGGGGAGCTTCTCACTTTATCATTTTTGGATAAAATGTGAATGCTTAAAATGTGGAGAAAATATAAATGCTTTAACTCAAATATAAAAAAACAAAAGCCTGTGAATCACAAATGAGGTTAGAAAGTTAACTTAATACCTTCATCTGAAATCATTTCTCTCTTACTCTTGTTTAAAGGTAATCTTTATTCCAGCCACTATGTGTATAGATTAATTTTATCTGTTTTAATTTCTGTATAAGTAGAATAATACAAAAATATATTACTGTGTCTGGCTTCTTTTTTCAACACTAGGTTTTTGAGATTCATCAATGTTACTGTATTTTTATTTCTGTATAGCATTTATATCAATATTATCAAGGCATTATAATTTATTTAAACATTCTGCAATGACAGAATTTTGTTTGTTTGTTTTAGGTATTATAAATAGTGTTTTACAAGTGAATATTCTTGTATAGTTTTTGTATAGATGTGCATGCACTTATATTTCTCCTTGGTATCTGCCTAGGAGTAGATTGGCTTGGTCACTGATCACACACATATTAAAAACATGTATGACAAACATTTTCCCAAGTTGTTTTACCAATATGTATCATATCCTCCTCAAACTTTTGTCAGCAACATGTGAGCATTCTAGTGATCCCAAACCCTCACAAACATTGGGTAGACTGCTACTCTTAAACATGCTTGGCGTTAGGACTTTGTGAAAATGTGGTTTAAATTTTTGTTTTTGTTCCTTGGTTATATTCTTTTGATAAAATTTCCTTTGAAATTTTACTTTAAAGCATGGTACTTTTCTTAAGTAGTTGACATTCATCTGCTACATATATGTCAAACTTTATCAGTTTATTTCTATGCTTCTCACCCTCTCCTTTATTTTCTCTATTTTTACTTATTTTTTTTACTTTTATGAATATTTATTTCTTCTTACTAGTGAATATTTCAGTTTACTAGTTTTTATTTTGTAACTTAGCTCCTCTGTGTTCCTATTTCTTCTGAATTTATTAATAGTGCATTTTGTGTATCTATCATAATAGGCAGTATTATTTTAATGTATGTGCCTGATTACCCCTACATATGTTATCCCTGTGTATTGTGAGTTTGATTTGATGTCTCTCAGTTTTCTGTCCTCTTGTTACCTTGGATGTCTAGCTATCTTTGATTGAGTGCTGAGAATTCTGTGTAAAGAATTAGAGAAAAACACGAAGCTAAAGAAGCGTCTGTTGAAGAAATCTGACCTTTTTCTGGCAGGAATCTAGGGCCATTAGCAAATTTTGGTGACATACCTAATACAATTTTAGGGATTTAAATAATTAAAATTGGACTTTCAGTCACAGTAATAGTATCTTCAATTAGTGTTTACCCTTATTTGTTAGAGCGGGTTGTTTATTGTCCCTGTCGCCCCCAAATTCTGGATTCCAATTTTGTCTAACCAATTGACCCAAAAGTCCATTACTGGATTTGACTTTAATTCTTAGATATTTGCACTGTATTGAAAGAGATTCTGTATTAATTTTACATTGCTGCTCTAATGCATTACCACAAATTTGGTGGCTAAAAAACACATGCACAAGTGTATTATTTGTTCTAGAGACTGGAAGTCTAAAATGGTTTTCACTGTGTTAAAACCAAGGCTTCAGGAGTTCTGCTTTCTTTAGGCTGTCCTGAGAAAGAAATCTTTTTTTTTTTTTTTTTTTAACTTTTCCAGATCCCCCAGGCCATTTGCAGTGTTTGGCTCTTAGATCTCTCCTCAAACTTGAAAACCAGCAGCAGAGCATCTTCAAGCTTCTCTCCACTCTGACACTGTTACATCTCCTCTTCTCTGGCTTTAACTCTCCTGTGTGGCTCTATTGCTTGTAATGACCTTTGTGATTACATTTGACACAGAGATAACCCAGGATAATATTCCCAGTTCAAGATCCTTCATTTCATGACATCTAAAAAGTCCCTTTTGCCATGTAATATATTTCTTGTTTTTGCAATCAGGAGGTGAACATCTTTGGAGGTCGCTATTCTGCCTAACTTACTCTTTTTGGGAAATTAAGCTTAAACAGAGTTTGTCATTCTGTTTTCCTCTTTAAAGTCTTGCCTCTAAAATTACTTAGTGTCTTATTACCAATCCAAAGATTTAAAAAACTTTTCTTCCTTTTTTTTTTTTTTTTTGTAGCAAGGAGCTCATTCCAAAGAACCTAGTCCATCAAAACCAGCGATGAATGTCCTTTAAAGTAGGGTATTTATCATAAAAACTTTTGCACTCCAAGAACTAATTTCCACAATTTGTACACACACATACAAGATGATCTCAAAAATAGATTTTCTGATGCAAAAACAATAGATCTTAAATGTTCTTATCACAAGAAAAAATCATAACTATATTAGGTGATGGATATTTACTAGATTTATTGTGGAAACCATTTCACAACCTGCACCTATATCAAATCACTTGTGTTTTACACCTTAAACTTAAGCAATGTTACATATAAACTACATCTTAAGAAAACAGAAAAAATTAAATTTTCTGAGTATTAAAACTCAATGGAAAAAGAGATTCTATGTATTTTTCACCTGTTTTTTGAAAGTAGCTCAGTTGTGTCCAACTTTTTGCGACCCCATGGACTACACAGTCCATGGAATTCTCCAGCCAGAATACTGGAATGGGTAGACTTTCCCTTCTCCAGGGAATCTTCCCAACCCAAGAATTGAACCCAGGTTTCTGGCAATGCAGGCAGATTATTTACCAGCTGAGCCACCAGGGAAGCCCAAGAATACTGGAGTGAGTAGCCTATCCCTTCTCCAGGGGATCTTCCCAACCCAGGAATTGAACTGGGGTCTCCTGCATTACAGGTAGAAGAAATTTTAAGGTAAATTCAACATTTAAAAAATGTATACATTTTAATTAATTGATTATGACATTTGTTCAATTTGCATCTATTATAATTGTTTGCTATTTATATATGCATAAGTTAACTTACAGATTTTATTATCTATTGAGACACAATTTACATATAGTGTATTTAAGTATATATGAATTCTGGCAAAGGTAAATAGTTGAGTCATCATAATCATATAGACCATTTCCATCACTCCAAATACATCCCTTATTCTACCTTGTAGAAAATCCTCTTTGCTCTTTCCCTAGTCCCAGACAATATCAGATAAATTTTTAATACTGTAAATTAGATACCACTGTAATAGGAATTCATATGCATTATATCATACACCATAATCATGTTTCTGTCTTCTTTTGCATTTCATTATGATGTGAGTTCCTTTCATACTGTTGGGTTTATTGGTACATCATTCCATTTTGCTAATTAATTTGATTCCATTTTGAGGAAACACCAAGGTTTATTTTCTATTCTTCTACGGAAGAATGTATGAATCGTGCCCCATTTTTGGCTGGCAAATATTTTATGAACATTCTTGGACAAGTTTTCTACTGTACACATGTTTCACTTTTTCTGGCCCAAGGGCCAGTGCATGCTCAGTTGTTACTGATTCTTTGCAACCCTATGGACTGTAGCCTGCCAGGCTCCTCTGTCCATCGGATTCTCCAGGCAAGAATACTGGAGTGGGTTGCCATTTCCTTCTCCAGGGGCTCTTTCCAACCCAGTGATCAAACCTGCATCTCCTGTCTCCTGCATTGTAGGTGGGTTCTTTAACACTGAGCCAAGAATAGGTACACTATGTAACTTGTGCCTTGGTAACTGTGTATTTCATTGTGTAAGACACTAGGGAACTTCTCCAAATTGCTATTTTACATTCTCACCATCAACATATGAGTGTTAAAGTTTATCCACAGTATTTTCAAAAGCTGGTATTTTCAGTTCTTCTAATTCTAGCTCTTCTATTGGATATGTAGTGGTTTCTCATTTTATTTTAGTTTTCATTTCCCTAATGATTGAAATTCTGGGCATCTCTTCATGGACTTGTTCTATTTGTTTATCTTCCTTTGCCTAGTGTCCCTCCAAATATTTGTCAATTATTAATCTATTTGTTTTCTTAGTATTGATTTATAAGAATTCTGTTAAGATTAAAAATATGCCTTTTGCCAGAAATATTCTGAAACAAATTTCCCAGAATATTGTTTGAATTTTAGTTTTACTAAAATGTCTTTCAAAGACACATTTTTAAAAAGTGCAATGTCCATACTTTTTCTGGATATTAGGTATATGTGACTTTAAGACTGAAGTATTAGAAAGAATTGTGTGATTATTCATATTCTCTTCTCCTGCAGAAGGAAATGCTTACGGCATGTGTTGGCCTGGAAGCATTATTAAAGGGAAATCCTCTGTCAACCTTGCCTCAGGGTCCAAGCGGCCTACTTGCTGCCCTGTGTAACACAAAGAAGATATTGCTTTGGTGTTTTAAAAACCACTGGTTATTTTTTATGTTGTGGGAGACATATTGGTTTTGTTGCTATTTTCCCCCTACAGTATCATATCCTAATAAACACACAATTTCATTCCAACTTTAATTTTCCAAGCATGTTCCACTGAGACCTGGATATCAAGTATATAGTAAGTGTCTCTGCTGTAATTTAGTTACTACACTTTCTTCCTCTCTAGGACAACTGCTTTTTCTTTCCCTGATAATCACATTCTTAGTGCTGGGCTCTTTTCCTCAAATTTGTGTCTCTACCTTGACAACAATTCAGTCTCTATTGTAATCCAGGTAGCTTCATTTCAGCCTAAAGCTCAGAAAGAAAATCACAACTCAAGTACTTTTACATTTTAAAATCTTTAGCAACTGAAATGTATGCATGAAAATCTCAGTCAGTTCCACTTAAACTAAGAATTCTTAAGAATATTTCTAACAATGAATAAATCCTCTTGCTATTGAATATTTTGGATCAGTAGAATGCTCTTAAACTCAGCATGGAATACACATGAGTGATTTATGGAGTTTCACCTTTGGCCACAGAAAGAAAGGTTACATTCCTGGTGAGTTCTGAAGAATGCTTTGGTCTCAGAAATAAAAGCCCTAGAGCATTTTGACCAGGAAGTTGCCTCTGAAGAAAGGCTTCTCATCAGGCCTCATTTTTAGTTATTAAGTGCAGAGAGAACTCCTGAGGTTTTTGTTTTATGTGAAAACAAATAGGCAAAGACCAACAACCAACTTGTTCTTTGATAAAATAGTGTCACATTATTTGGATAATGGTAATAAGAAACTCACTGGATCGTTTGAAAATAGCAGCCTTCTAAACAGCAAAAATTAAAGTAAGTCCGTAAATCTTGTAGATTATGACCATCCTAAAACAAAGACCCTCAAAGTAATACGTTATGACTAAGAAGTACCTGGGATCTTTCTTAATGCAGTAATAAATTCCAATGATAAATTAGCTATATTCTTCAAGGTTTTAAATTCTAACAGGTTTTATAATTAAGAAATTAGAAAATACTGTTACAAATTAAGAACAAATAGAAGAGTTGGAGTATTGGCTTTATAAAGCAGAAACAGAGATAGTGAATAATAAATAGTAAAGTGATAATGTGAATTTTAATATGTAATCCTATTATATCACAGGTAAGGAAATTTGAGGGGCCTCAGAATATATGTTATATGTTATTGATATTAATAAATAAGATACATGCCTTTTGTCCACTTTTGTCAGTCATATGTTTCATGTTGTTGTTTCAGTCAGTTGGTTTGTAGTTTTATAGTTTCTGGTAAAATACCACTTTAATAGCAAATGATTTGTATTACAAGTGCAACAATAATTACTATATATCTCTCTATAGCATTGCAAAATGAAAAACATATAGACTTAAGATCCTAGACTACCAATTCCTACCTTGAAGAAACAAGGACAAATGCTTTCTTAGAATAAATAATTTTGAACTTTCAAATTTTGAAATCTGATTTACAATAGATGCATGCACATGTACATACACACAAAGAGAGAGAGGCTTGTTAATAAAGCCCAAGTGTTTGAATGACATTTTCTGCCTTCATCCATAAGTAATGCTACTTAAACTATTAACTTGACAAATCTGTCAAGTCTTGAGAGGTCTTCACATAATCTGGAAAGCACTCCTGAATGGATATGTATTTTGTAAATATCTTCCCATAATCTGTAACTTGTCATTTCAATCCCTTAACAGTATCTATAGCAGAGAAAAGGTTTTCATTTTAATGAAATAAAAAAGTCCAATTTTTTTATTCAAATATTTTTCTTTTGGTGGTGTATCTGAGAAACCATTATGAAAGCTGGGATCAACTTGATATTCTTCTGTGTTAATTTATAAATAGGATATGAACCATTTTGAGTAAATTCATATGAAGGGTGAAAATTCTGTCATGATTCATATTTTTGCACGTGGATGTCTAGTTTTTCCAGAACCATTTATTGAATAGATTGTCTTTTGTCTGTTGAACTGACCTTACCATGTGTGTCTACATTTTTGCCCATTCCACACTTTTGTGATTACTGTAGGTTTACAGTGAATCCTGAAGACTTTCAATCCTACAACTTAGCCCTTTTCTTAAGTATTGCATTGAGTATTCTGAGTCTTTTGCCTTTCTATGTAAACTTTAGAATCAGCTTCTATATATCAACAAAGTGACTTACTGGGATTTTAATTACAAATGGCACTGGAGAGGTCTTGTGTGTGTTGCATGTGAAGTCATTTCAGTCATGTCCCACCCTTTTTGATCCTATGAACCATAGGCCTGCCAGGCTCCCCGTCCATGGGTTCCTCCAGATATGAACACTGGAGTGGATTGCCAAGCCCTCTTTCTGACTCAGGGATCTTCCTGACCCAGGCATGGAACCCACATCTCTTATGTCTCCTGCACTGGCAAATGGTCTCTTTACCACTAGCGCCACCTGGGAAGCCCATTGGAGAAATATTATTTGTGTCCATATAAAATCTATTATAGTCATTAACATTCTACAAATTACTTAGATAAAAAATAATATACAAAATATTTTCTGAGTTTAAATTTTTGCATCAAGTAATAAACATCATAAAATTATTTTGCTTAAATAAAAGCATATGTAATTTAAGGTTGAGATGCTGCTTATTGTGTGTTGGGCATGAGTTTGCATGCATATGTGAAAAAGAGAAAGAGACATACAGAGATAGAACTATTTCTCTTACATATCATTGTTTTAAGAGGATCACCAACTTTTATATTTCTATTTCTAGTATGTTACAACGGAGAAGGCATTGGCACCCCACTCCAGTATTCTTGCCTGGAAAATCCCATGGATGGAGGAGCCTGGTGGGCTGCAATCCATGGGGTCGCGAAGTCAGACACAACTGAGCGCCTTCACTTTCACTTTTCACTTCCATGCATTGGAGAAGGAAATGGCAACCCACTCCAGTGTTCTTGCCTGGAGAATCCCAGGGACGGGGAAGCCTGGTGGGCTGCCATCTATGGGGTCACATGGAGTCGGACACAACTGAAGCTACTTAGCAGCAGCAGCAGCAGTATGTTACAGAGAGGAAGGAGAAAGCAGTTGCAAGATCCTGAAGATGATAAGGATAATACTAACTTAAAGTTAGACACCTTAATGTTTAATAATATTTTAAATATACAGGTATGATTTAAATTAAACCCATATGATGAAACGATAGGTCTATTTAGAAACATACATATTTTTAATGTCTTGAAATTCCAGTGTGACTAATGGATTATGACTATTCAGTAAGTTTTCATAATTGAAATAAATGTCCGTATGTCAATTACCAATACTGATTCCAGCTTTGTGTCCAGGGATGCTTTTGCATTTGATTTTGGAACAGTGGTTAGGCAACCATCATTACTCACTTACGATTCTAGTGAAAAACCGTATTTTAGACTTATGTCATTTAATGCAAAGAACATATTATACTAAAAGCACTTCTTTTCCTTTGCTCAGTTATGTTTTTATATTTACAGACATATTCAGTTTCATGTTCTTCTACAGGTGTATGTTTCTAAAAAACTGACTTCTGGAATATTAATGTAGTATAGATATTAATCTTATCTGCATTTTTATTATTTTAATGAGTCCACAAATATTTACTGGCTGATTTCTCATGAATTACATTGCTTTAGGTACTGGTGAAACATCAGTGTATAAAGCAGATAAAGTATTTGCCCATAGGGAGCCTTTATCTAGGAAAGGGCAAAGTGACTGATACAAAAATGATTGGTTTTTCTCTCATCCAAATGATATCTAAATCACAAATTCTGCAGACTACTTTGATGCATTGTTCTCCAAATTTCTTCTATTGTTCTGGACCATGGCATTTTTTTATTGATTCAGGACTTAGGATTTTTTTTCTTACTTAGTCTTAGCTGTGACATTCAAAAAGTTGGAAACCCAATACAGCCCAATACTAGAAAGATGTATAAATAAAGTTGGAATTATAAATTTGAAAATGCATCACTTAGTTTCAGCATTTCTTCGAGGAAGTGTCAACTTAGGCTTAATTTTTTCTTAAGTGTTAAGGAAGTACACACACACACACACACACACACACACACACGCCTCATATACATACAAGGATGACTTTATCATCTATAGGTCCCAGTGGAAAATGAAAATGCAAAGTTCCTTGTAGACAAAGCAGGGAAAAGTGCTATTATACTAAAATATAAAGTGAATTTCTTTAAAACATTTTATTTGAAAAACTTGGGGTGATAGATGAGTAAAAACAAACTTACAAGCAATACATGTTAGTTTCTTTTTATCATGATGGTGTGCAACCATATCTCATGCAGTGTGAATTATTTCCCTAGTGAATTATTTCCCTGCCTCCCTGGTGATTCAGCAGTAAAGAACCCAACTGCAGAGCAGGAGACTTGGGTTCCATCCCTGGGTGTTAGAAATCCCTTGGAGAAGGAAATGGCCGCCCACTCCAGTATTCTTGCCTGGAAAATCCCATGGACAGAAGAGCCTGGTGGCCTACAGTCCATAGGGTCGAAAAAGAGTACAACACGACTGAGTGACTAACAACAAAATCTACAACAATGACTAGTTATACTAGATGTCTTTTCATGTGTTTATTAGGCATTGGCAATATTTTTGGTAAAAATTCACTAGAAAAGTAATCTTGATCTGGGTTTCTGTTGGGGAGATTTAATTTACTGATTCAATTTTGCTAATTTTTATAGGTAATTCAGATTTTCTACTTTTTTTTAAGCCAGTTTGATAATTTGTGTCCTTCTATCAATTTGTTCTATTCAGCTATGCAATTAATTTTGCTGACAAGCAATTGTTCATAGTGGTCCCTTCAGCTCAGTTCAGTTCAGTCGCTCAGTCATGTCTGACTCTTTGCGACCCCATGAATCACAGCACTCCAGGCCTCCCTGTCCATCCCGTAATACCACTCAATTTGTTTATATAATTAAATGATAGTGATGTCTTCTCTCACTTTTTTTTTTTCTTGGTTAGTGTAAGCAAAATTTTGTCTTTTTTAAAATATATTTCAAAGGAACAATTTTTTCATCTAGCTAATTTTCTTTTGTTCTGATTTCTCTTTCATTTAGTAGTCATGTACCAATGTGACATTTGGACCACAAAGAAGACTGCATGCCAACGAATTGATGCTTTCTAACTGTGGTCCTCGAGAAGAGACTCTTGAGAGTCCCTTGGACAGTAAGGACATCAAACAAATCAATCATAAAAGAAACCAACCCTGAATATTCACTGGAAGTACTGCTGGTGAAGCTGAAGCTCCAATACTTTGGCCACCTGATGCAAAAAGCTGACTTCCTGGAAAAGACCCCGATGCTGGGAAAGTTTGAAGACAGGAGAAGGGGATGACAGAGGATGAAATGGTTGAATGACCTTATTCACTCAATGGACATGATTTTGAGTTTGAGCAAACTTAAGATAGTGAAGGACAGCAAACCCTGGCTTGCTGCAGTCCATGGCATTGTAAACAGTCAGACATGACTAAGTGACTGAACAACCACAATTGCAAATAGGCCAGCTAGGACTTTCATAACTAGAGAAGAAAGCCAATGCCTGACTTCAAAGATCCAAAGGACAGACTGTCTCTTCTCTTAGAGGCTAATGCAACTAGTTACTTCAAATTGAAGTCAGCCTTCATTTACCATTACAAAAATCCTAGAGCCCTTAAAAATAATGCAAAATCTACTCTGTCTGTACCCTATAAATTGAATAACATAGCCTGGATGACAGCACATTTGCTTGCAACATGGTTTACTGAATATTTTAAGCCCACTGTTGAGAACTTCTGCTCAGGAAAAAAAAAAAAAAAGACCCCTTTCAAAATATTTTGCTCACTGATGAAGTACCTGATCAATTAAGAGTTCTGATGAAGATGTACAATGAGATTAATATTATAATGTATGCTAACACAGTATCCATTCTGCAGCCCATGAATCTAGAAGTAGTTTTGACTTTCAAGTTTTATACTTAAATGCATTTCATAAGGCTGTACCTTCCTGGCTTTCTATAGGTTTCTGCTATGTCTGTGTAGCTTGTATCCAGCCAATGATTTGAGCAAACACCTCAGTAGAAGGCTTCCTTCTACTCTTGGCAATCAATCTTTTTGGTCATTTGAAAGCACATTCCAAGTTAAGTTGGTTCTCATTACTTCCTTGGTTTTTCTTACCACCATGTGAGACTCCCCTGTGTATGCATATAATGTCCCAGACAGGCAAGGATTTGGGGAGGCTTTATCTAGACCTTCTGTGTCTCTTGTCCAATATAACCCTCATAAGTTTCTTCCTGATTCCCTGCTCACACTTAGCTAACCAGTTTCAGTTTCAGAAAGCTGCAAGTTTCCCATGCCTTTTCAAACCACATCTAACATCTCTATCTGACATAGTCATTTGTTTTACATGCCCCAGCTTCCTTCAAAAATATATTGCCACTCTTGTAGCAAAGCTGCTGTCTTCTTGCCCAGGTTTACCTATTGAAGTCCTAGATTTTAGCATAGTTTGCCTAAGGAAGGAAATGTTAGGAAACAGCTAAATCTTTGAATATGAAAATTATCCTGAGTTCATAAGAAGCCAACATCATGAAATTAAAAAGTTGAAACAATTTTAGCATTAATTACCTTCACAATATTGCTCTAAATTCATTAAGCAATGGATTAACTACTGAATCTCTCCTTTCCTCAGTGCCTGGTAATCTCTGTTCTACTTTCCATTATTATTAATTTGCCTATTTTAAACAACTCATATAAGTGACATCACACAATATTTGTCTTGTGTCTGCCTTATTTCACTTAGCAAAATATTTTCAAATCATCTGTAGATGAACTTTTTCCTTTCTATAGCTGAATAATATTCCATTAGTATTATATCACATTTCAAAAAATTGATTTGTTGATGGATACTTAGTTGTTTCCACTTTTTGGTTATTGTAAATAATGCTCCAATTAACTGCAGTACGTACTTAAGTGTTTGAATCTAGGAGTGGAATTGCTATATCATATAGTAAATATATACTCTACGTGTATTTATTATTTGTGCTTTCTAGAAGTTTGTATTTGCCCTTTCCATTTTACCTTTATAGAAGGATAACAAATTTCAGAAGAACTTGTTTAAATCACAGCTTTCTTTCTACTCATTTTCAAAAGAACTTGCTTAAGTCACACATGCTGTTTTCTCTTCACTTTCACAACATTATATTTCTATCCTTTGTTTCATAAGCACTTGTAACTACTTTGATCATGTCATATAGATTACAGACTGTGACATGTTTTACTTTGCAAATTCAAGTGACCTGGAATGAAAATATCATGCTGTTTTGAGTTTATTAACTTTCGGTCTTGGAAAATTTCTGAGTTTATGTAAACTTCACTTACTCCAACATTTCTCTTGCACTTATTTTCACAAATAGTAACAATATGACTAGTAATCATAGTATAGAGAACTCTCATAAAATAATTATACCTGAATTTTACAAACTTTATATATTTTATTATAGTAATTATATAATTTAAATAATAATTAAATGATAAATCAAATTACATGCTGTTATAGAAAGATAGTCAACAAATTTTGTGAAAGTAATTCCATATTTACTTGAATTTTATTTGAGCTATTTAATAAATATAAAGCTCTAAGTTGATCCCTATGTTTATGCATCCAAACAACTTAGGATCCTTATAAGAATTACCTGCTTATTTAATTGCATACATTTTATATGTTATTGTCTATATTTTACACCAAAAAACAATATTTAAAATGTACATATTACATTTTCAACTAAATTAACTATAGCTTATAAGTTAATATTTCTATAAATGTTACAAATTATTTGCTAAATATTTTGTCTTTTCCATAATGTGGTTTCATGAAGCAAACTTTTTCTCTCATAATCAAGGAAAATGGCTAGATGCTATAGGAAAGAAAGAAGGGCAAATTTGAAAGAAGAAAATGTGAATGTAAACATTAAATGACATATTAAATGCATAAGTGAAAGATTTTAAAATCTGTATCCTCATAGATTAGAGAATGAATGATTAATAATAGCTCTCTCACAAATAATTTATATTTAGCAAAGTAAGTAGATATTTTTGATGTTCAAGTGCACAATTAAATAAACACTGATTGAATAACCAATATGTTAATTACTGCAAAATATTACAAATATTTTTTCATTTTTTCTTAAAAAGTCTCCTTTAAATATTATTAGATAGAATATACATTAATTATTTCAGTTAACTGAAAGTTTCTGTGATAAATGTTTAATGTAATTAATATCAAACATCTGGATATTTTTGGAAATGAGTATGCTAGGTGTGTTTATGTTAAAATTGGCTGTATTTACAGATGCAGAAAGAGTCACTTCCCAGTTTTGTGTCTAATTTTCATGGTAAGTCAATGAATAATCAACCTCACTGAGTAAGCTTATAGATTAGCTTCAAAATTTTACCTCATTCAGAAACATTAGGCTATAATATGCAGATTAATTCACTCTATTATTTATGAAAATAATTCACATGTTACAATCATTAAGCTATGTCTGATTCGTATCTAATGCAATTGCACGAATGATTAAAAATGTTCTATTAATTTTAAGCTGACAGTAAAATAATGAAACTTGGGAAACAGTGGTAGTGTAATTGGTAATGTTTCTAGGGAATAGTGATCAAAGTTTATGCAACTTTTGTATATTTACTGCTAATTACAACCAAAAATTATAAGAATATCATGATCTTCTATGATGGCACTCAGAAATATAATAAATTTAACTCAAATCAATTTGTAAAATGATATGCCATCTTGAAAATTCATCTTATTAATGTTATATGAAAAAAGAATTTGATTTAAAATAATTATATTCATATCTCATATGATTTATATATTTTAATACTGTCAGACTATGATTTGATTAACTCTTCTGGAAGATATTAACAGCCCATCCTGTTGATTTTTCACTTTCAGTTCTGTTGCACTTCACACTTCTAAGCTTGTTATTATGTTGCTTCAAAATCTATTTGCCTTTAAAGTTTAAAATACCCAACTGTCAAGAAAAAAGGCATTTGGTAATTAATTTAATACCAAATCAGACATTTGCCATGACAATGGACAGAGATAATTGGATATTCATTTTCTAATACTTGTTACTTTTGAAGAAGAGTCTGATTAAATTTTCTTAAAAATACACAATAATTTTAAGGCGCATAATCAATTTATAATGTGTTAATATCAGTAGATTTTTTTTAACTGATTTTGATAGAAAATGTTAATGCCAGAATTGGCAATCAACATTTCAACTTCATGTATCCCTATACCTACAGCAAATAAACATTCTAAACTCTTAAAACATTGAGAGAGAAATTTATCCTTATGTCAGTTTTTAAATAAATGGCTAAACCTACAGAAAAAAAATGTGAATCACTTTCTGGCTTACTTATTGGAATTCAGATAAAAGAAAGAAATTATTATGATAAACTTGGAGTTTTTAATGTATTAATCATACCATGAATCATGGTGTCTCTATTTAGATGAGGTCAAACGTTTCACAATACAAAACCATGTCTTGCAAAAGTATGTTCATTTATTACAATAAATGAAGGCCTATTTATGGCAAATAACATCTGATAGCAAAGTTATTATCATTTAAACTGAAAGACCATTCTAATTTCCACTAGACACACTTAAAACCACTTACACACCAAATCAATCCTTGAGGAAGGTGTATTTATGTAATTTTATATAGGTCTTTTCTTTAGTGTTATTTGTAAAGTCTATTTAGAAAAGTACAAGTCTCTTTTTTGGTACTTAGTAGGTGAGTGGCGGGGCAACTCTGAATGACAGAGTCACCTGCTTGGTGCAGGTTATTACATGTAAACAGCCATTTCTTATAAGAAGCACTCTGGAGATCAGCTTTGTAAGTCTTTGACCTTGAACAGAATGTATATCTCCACATTTCTGTTTAAAATATTTAAGATTCACAATTTGTCCAACTAAAGGGAAAAAGAGAATGTAGAGTATGAAGAATAGGCTGTGAGTCACAGAGATGTAATTGCTAATCTGTGTGCTGCCACTTATCAGCATGTAACCTCCATAAATTACTTACACCCTTTCAGCCTCTGAGTTCTTAATATTATATAAAGACTTTTGCTCATAGTACACCATATCACCTGAGGAAGATATGAGATAATGAATATAACCGTTTATCTCAGTATCCAGAGCACCACAGTTGGTCAATAAAATGCCATAATATAATTGTTATACACTCAGGCTTAAAATTCAAGTCTATATTTATCCAGACATGTAAAATTATGAAAATCACAACATATCTTCCACAGTCCAGCTAGATAGAATCTAATACATAGTATATATGTAATCTAAAATATTTTATTAAATGTGATAATATTTATATCATTTAACTTTGTCATTACTTAAAATCTTTGAATAGTTTCCATATAAAATATTTTCCTGTTTCTTAAAATTAGAGCATCAAATAAATTTTATATAAATAATAATTTAAATGAAAATCAGAGATCTGTCTTCTAGCTCCTAGACTGACAATGTGTTCCTTGGGAAAAGAAAATCCAGATTTATTAATTCTTATGCATAGAGGGCAAACATGTACAATAATCTGTCTACAATGATAAAGGTAAGATGTCTGTTAATTTTTCCAGAAGAACAATTTGTAGCTTCTAAATTTAATAGCTTAGGGGGAAAATATGCATTAATCTTCTAACTCTTATAATATGTTTTGTTCCTTAAAATGAGATCAATATAATGGAATATTTAAAATAAAAATCAAAGATATTTCACCCATTATTTCAGAACTAATATGACACTATAGAAGATATCTTCATTCATCAGTAGAGTCTAGAAAAATTTTAGAGACTCTTTGACTATAAATTTTTTATCTCAGTGATTTATTATTTTAAGATACTGCTGTAACTGTGTTAAGTAGTGTCCAACTTTTTGAGACCCCATGGACTGTAGCCCACCAGGCTCCTCTGTCCATGGGACTTTCCTGGCAAGGATACTGGTGTGGATTGCCATTGCCTTCTCCAGGATTTTAATATGAACACCATTCTATTATAGCAGTTAAATTTATGACCCCCATATCAATAACATGCTTCCAAATACACAGAATTACTTACATGTTTTACAAAAATTTAAAAAATTCTGATGATTTTGGCCTGAGAAAATAGTTTTGAAATGTAATATTCATTATGTAATTTATACTGAGCCTATGCTAAACTCACAACAAAGTCTATGTACTTTTAATAAATATAGTTAAGCTTGTATCCTTCCTACCTGATCAAGAAATATTTCCATTTTCTTTTTTTTCCCTTCAAACTCATTCATTTTCTAACCTAAACTTTAAATTCCTCTTTCTTCCCCAATTTTTTTCAAATAGAATTATCTCTCTATATCAAATAGAAAAATGTTTAGTTTGGTTCAGGCAAAAACAGTTATTTTGACATGCTAGTACTAGAAGAAATTGTTCATAAAAGCCAAGATTCTATTAAACAGACTCACAAATTTGTTCATTGTATTTTTTGGCTCTCTTCAATATATTCCAAGCTGTTTAGCCTCTAGTTATTTGCCAATATCCAAGGACACTGAACATCGTTAATGAGAAATTATAACTTGTGCATGAAAACTGGGATACCTGTAGAAAGCAGAGGAACCTAATCTACATTGCTTTTCAGGAACTATTGAAAATTTCTGTGTGTAAACACATTTTGCAAAATGAGGTACACGCTAGCAGAAGGACCTGAATATTATTGTGGAACTTTGCTTTTCCAGCATCTGATCTTGCACACCATTTCATTCTTATCTTAATAGACAGAGAGAGAGAGATGATTGAAATAGAGGACCTCTTTCCTAAGAGAATAGCAGTGCTACCTCAGGAGCCCGTGAACCCCTGTGTAGGCAAAGTATTGAAAGGAGTTCAAGTAGTCAGAAAGAAGCATCTAAAAACTTCAATCAAGAGGGACGGAGGAGGATTATTTGGGAGATTGGGACTGATGATGTGTACTGCCAGGTGGGAACCTGCTGCATAGCGCTGGGAGCTCAGCTCGGTGCTTGTGAAGACCTGTAAGGATGGGATACGGGCAGGAAGAGGGAGGGAGGGACACGATGGAGGGGATATATGTAGACATACAGCTGATTCATTTCATTGTACAACAGAAAGTAACACAACATTGTAAAGCAACTATAACCCAATTAAAATAAAGAAAAAGACAATGAGTGACAGCACTGGCAGCAACCCACAAAGAGCAAACACTAATAGACAGAATACTACAACACCGAGCCATATTCCACCATTAAAGTTCCTGTTTTGTGTGTTTCACAGGAAAAGAAAAAAAAAAAAAGTATCATGGAGGTAGATACTAGATTTGCATCATAAAGGCATAAAACCAGTAATATTTATAGAGGAGCTCAATAACTATATCTGTTCACCAGAATGTGAAGGATTCCTTTCATTCCAAATATTAACAGCTTTTATTAGTGAATAAAGGGTTCTTCCATTTATTGAATTCTAAATACGCATTCCAAACTTTGGGCTTCCCTGGTGGCTCAGACAGTTAAGAATCGGCCAGCAATACAAGAGACTTGGGTTCAATACCTGGGTTGGGAAGATCCCCTGGAGGAGGGCATGGCAACCCACTCCAGTGTTCTTGCCTAGAAAATCACCATGGACAGAAGAGCCTAGTGGGTTATAGTTCGCATGGTTGCAAAGAGTCAGAAATGACTGAGTGACTAAGCACAACACAGTACCATGAATTTTGGGGTGAATTTGTGATTAAATTTTTATAATTTTGCAATTATATCAATCTAAAGGAAATTAAGATCTCTATCACTTCTTTTGGGCTTCTCAGGAGGTGCTAGTGTTAAAGAACCCATTGGCCAATGCAGGAGACATAAGAGATGCAGGTTTGAAGCCTCCAGGGAAAATCCCTTGGAGGAGGGAGGGCCTGGCAATCCACTCCAGTATTCTTGCCTGGAGAATCCCAAGGACAGAGGAGGCTGGCAGGCTATAGTCCATGGGTCACAAAGAGTCAGACAGGACTGAAGCAACTTAACATACACATATCACTTCTTCAGAGCAGGGATTAAATACTTTCTTGTGTCACACAATTCATGGTATGTAGACCCAGGAGTGAGCTGTTTGTGGTTGTGATATCAAAGTGCAAGATTACCAATCCCATAGAAGAAATATTCCTACATTTTATTGTAAAGAGATTAAAGCTAGATCAAATGTAAAAATATAAACAGGCTTACATTATTTAAATATCACATTAAAATATAAAACTTGTTTCCAAATGTGAAATATGTATATTGAGATTTTCAACCAGAAGAAAAAAAATAGGAGGAACTAAAATGAAAAGCAATGGAGAGCCATAGCACTTATTGGGTTTTAATATTCATCTTTATTGTTAACCCTGAATGTGTACACAGACTATTCTAGATCAGAGACAAGTTTTTGTATTAATTATATCACAGTAAATAATAAGTATATAGATAACCAGTGCCCTAGCTGTTACTCCTACTTGCATGCTCGGTTGTATCTGTAGCCAGGCTCCTTTGTCCATGGAATTTTCCAGTTAAGAACACTGGAATGGGTTGCAATTTCCTACTCTAGAGGATTTTCCAGATCCTGGGATCAAACCTGCCCTAATTCTGAGAGCAACCTGGTGAAAGCCAGGTCAATTGTTCTATGTGAGTAGTTGGATGCCTCTTAGGCAAGAGATGAGATGAAATGACTTACTTTCTGCTGAAAAGGTGAGGGAGGCAGTTGTCCTCTTGGGAACTGTAATGATCCTAAATCCTAACTTACCCTTTGCTGTGCTATGCTGTGCTTAGTCGCTCAGTCGCGTCTGACGCTTTGTGATCCTATGGACTGCAGCCTGCCAGGCTCCTCTGTCCACGGGGATTAGCCTTCTTATTCCTACTCTTACTACCAAAAGATATCTCCAACTTCTGCGGCTAATTTTCCTTGAAATGTAAGTCCCTAGGGAGGTATGTCTACCATCTAGCCTGGCTAACCTAGGTGCCTGTCCTTGGATGTAACAATTTGGCTTGTGACATTGAACAAATTTTAAGCAAATGGATGCAGAGATAATCCCTATAATTTGTGAAAATGTGTCTTGAAAAAGTGAAAAACAATGTTATCTAATTTTATAGCACATATGTTTCTATGACTCAGGAAGTTAGGGTCTTTTTTGTTTTTTTTCCCATCCCTATTCCGCCTCCCGCCTCCCTCTCCATCCCATCCCTCTGGATCTTCCCAGTGCACCAGCACTAGGCACTTGTCTCATTCATCCAAACTGGGCTGGTGATTAGGGCTTTTAAAGACACACAAATAAGTCCAGGGAAATTTTTATTTGTCAGCAGCAGCATAACTGGTTTTAGAAATGAGCAAGGGGAAAGTGCTAAGGAGGGAAAAATCTTTTGGAAAACTATGGAAAGTATTGCTGGCTATACAACCAACAGAAACTTTATGGTTGCCATGATATTCTTCTATAATCCTAACAATTCTTGCAAATACACTTACTCTTGTCACTAAGCAAGATCAGGCCTGAATTAATTTTCTCAATTAAAAAAGGATGCTTTCTCTGGTTCAATGAACAATGTATACCAATCTAGAATATTTATCTCCTCTTTTCCCCTTAATGATACAACAAAATGTTCTAGTGTATCCCCAGTTTATGAATATTGTGATTAAAATTTTTATTAAGGTTAATAATTCCCTACCTACTGAGCATTCATCATGTTCATAATATGTACGAAGCTTGCAATGTTCTCATTCTTGAAGGATTTGCATAATTAGGGACTTCTTATCACAGAGATCATCAGGTAAAATATGTTGACTGGTTAGAAGAATACCTGGCTAAGTAAGACCAGAAATAATGGTATTGTCATGACTTCCTCCCCTGCAGGTCAGATCCACAGCCAGCTCTCTGTCACAAGACCATGTAGCTTTAGATAAGTAGATGGATTTTTGTAGCTGGTGCATCATAGGTCTAGAATTCTAACCACTGGCTCTTGAGTCTGAAAGCTTCTTAGAGCTAATAATGCATTATACTGACTGTACCATGGCACCATGGGTATAAGAAAAATCACAATGTATATTGCTTTGTTCAAATTTAACCTGAATCAATACTGTGGTTTTGGGTAATAATGTATCAAGCATGTTCCAGGAGAATAATAGCCCAGGATTCTGTTGAAACTTTATTTCTTTGTACCTCTTATTTCTCTAAAATTATCCACTTTTAAAATGATTCTAGCATATGAAAGAGAGGGCTTTAATATCATTGTCCTGGAACTTCTTTTTCGCAGAATAACTCTTGGTATTGGAGAAAGAAATACTGATATTATCAGCAACCTCTAATAAAGCTTCATTTATTGCTCTGTTTTTCAGAGCCAAAACCTGCCTGAATTTTATCTGTCCCAGCACTGTAAAACATTCTGTGGGATGATTTAACAGCATGCCCCAAATTAATAGTGACCTATAGGGGTTTCTCGTCTTTTTATGTCAGTTTGCTCAATGGGTTAGAGATGATATGTCATCAATTAATTGAGTTAGCCTGCAGAGACTGAAATTAATCCTTTGTTAAGTAACTTTTCAATATGGCTATTTTTAACCTTAGTGGGCTTGTTTGCAAAATCTAGTAAAAAATGCTTCTCAAGTCTTAAAAACAGGCAATATCACAATGTTTACTGTTCTAAATGGGTATAATCTTGCTGAAATTGACCCAGACTAGAAGAAAAACTCGAAGAAGACAATGGCACCCCACTCCAGTACTCTTGCCTGGAAAATCCCATGGACGGAGGAGCCTGGTAGGCTGCAGTCCATGAGGTCTCGAAGAGTCAGACACGACTGAGTGAATTCACTTTCACTTTTCACTTTAATGCTTTGGAGAAGGAAATGGCAATCCACTCCAGTGTTCTTACCTGGAGAATACCAGGGAAACCGGAGCCTGGTGGGCTGCTGTCTATGGGGTCGCAGAGAGTCAGACATGACTGAAGCGATTTAGCAGTAGCAGCAGCAGAATAGAAACTAATTTGGTTATAGTAATGTTCTTTCCTCTCCCCTCCCAACTGACAACCAAAACCCTTCTGGTATCCAAAGCAGAAAGATTAAGAATGGTCTCTGATCCTATTTTGCGGGTGGTAATCATTCTCTCTGTGCCAAGCTCAGAGCTCAGTAAAGCAGATATTTCCCATATCTTTCAAGGTAAAATCACATTAGATTCAGTCTCTAGTCTCATGCAGTCTCTAAATAAGAAACAGTCCATAGTCCATTTTATTATGGTCTTTGTTTGAACTTCAGTTCAGTTCAGTCACTCAGTCGTGTCCAACTCTTTGCGACTCCATGAATCGCAGCACACCAGGCTTCCCTGTCCATCACCAACTCCCGGAGTTTACCCAAACTCATGTTCATCGAGTAGCTGATGCCATTCAGCCATCTCATCCTCTGTCGTCCCCTTTTCCTACTGCCGTCAATCTTTCCTAGCATCAGGGTCTTTTCAAATGAGTCAGCTCTTCATATCAGGTGGCAAAAGTATTGAAGTTTCAGCTTCAACATCAGCCCTACCAATGAACGCCCAGGACTGATCTCCTTTAGGATGGACTGGTTGGATCTCCCTGCTGTCCAAGGGACTCTCAAGAGTCTTCTCCAACACCACAGTTCAAAAGCATCAATTCTTCTGCGCTCAGCTTTCTTCACAGTCCAATTCTCACATCCATATATGACCACTGGAAAAACCATGGCCTTGACTAGGATGGACATTTGTTGGCAAAGTAATGTCTCTGCTTTTTAATATGCTGTCTAGGTTGGTCATAACTTTCCTTCCAAGGAGTAAGTGTCTTTTAATTTGATGGCTGCCATCACCATCTGCAGTGATTTTGGAGCTGCCCCCCCCCCAAAAAAAATAAATAAATAAAATAAAGTCTGACACTGCTTCTACTGTTCCCCCATCTATTTCCCATGAAGTGATGGGACCAGAGGCCATGATCTTAGTTTTCTAAATGTTGAGCTTTAAACCAACTTTTTCACTCTCCTCCCTCACTTTCATCAAAAGGCTTTTTAGTTCCTCTTCACTCTCTGCCATAAGGGTGGTGTCATCTGCATATCTGAGGTTATTGATATTTCTCCTGGCAATTTTGATTCCAGTTGGTGCTTCTTCCAGCCCAGCGTTTCTCATGATGTTCTCTGCATATAATTAAATAAGCAGGGTGACTTATGCAGCCTTGATGTACTCCTTTTCCTATTTGGATCCAGTCTGTTGTTCCATGTCCAGTTCTAACTGTTGCTTCCTGACCTGCATACAGGTTTCTCAAGAGGCAGGTCAGGTGGTCTGGTATTCCTATCTCTTTAAGAATTTTCTACAGTTTATTGTGATCCACACAGTCAAAGGCTTTGGCATAGTCAATAAAGCAGAAATAGATGTTTTTCTGGAACTTTCCTGCTTTTTCAATGATCCAGTGGATGTTGGCATTTTGATCTCTGGTTCCTCTGCTTTTTCTAAAACCAGCTTGAACATCTGGAAGTTCACAGTTCATGTATTGCTGAAGCCTGGCTTGGAGAATTTTGAGCATTACTTTACTAGCGTGTGAGATGAGTGCAATTGCCCGGTAGTTTGAGCATTCTTTGGCATTGCCTTTCTTTTGGATTGGAATGAAAACTGACCTTTTCCAGTCCTGTGACCGCTGCTGAGTTTTCCAAATTTGCTTGCATATTGAGTGCAACACTTTCACAGCATCATCTTTCAGGATTTGAAATAGCTCAACTAGAATTCCATTACCTCCACTAGCTTTGTTCATGGTGATGCTTTCTAAGACCCACTTGACTTCACATTATAGGATGTCTGGCTCTACATGAGTGATCACACCATTGTGATTATCTGGGTCATTAAGATCTTTTTTGTACAGTTCTTCTGTGTATTCTTATCACCTCTTCTTAATATCTTCTGCTGGTCACTTCCAAAAACTGATATCACTACATGGTCCTGTTCTCAGAGCTTACATCTTCATTACAAACAGAAGTGTACACTTGGCTTGAGTCCTCAAGAGAGACTCCCAGAGCTAAATTCATTGCCTTCCTGGGTCTATATTCTAAACAGTAGCCTATGAGCTCTCCACTGCATCCAGTGAAGCCTCAACATTAATTAAACTTGTAGAAGAGTGTATCTGTTTTCTTACTACAATGGAATTGAATTATAAATTAACTGCAAGAATATGTAAAATTAAATCACTAGAAATTTAAAAATGCTTTTTAAGCAATATGGAAATCAAACAATAAATTATAAGAAACAAAGTATTTCAAGAGGAATGATAATGAAAATACAACATTCAAAATGGGTGAAATACAGATACATTATGGTTTACACAGTAATGTTTGGCTGTATATTACAATATAGGTCTTGCCAGGTGGTGTTATTGTTAAAGAATCCATCTGCCAATGCAGGAGATGTAAAAGATGTGGGGTCAGTCCCTGGGTCGGGAATTTTCCCTGAATGAGTGCATGGTACAGTCCAGTATTCTTGCCTGGAGAGTATTGTGGACAGAGGAGCCTGGCAGGCCGTATTTCACAGGGTCACAAAGAGTCAGACAGGACTGAAGCAACTTGGCACATTACAATATAATGTTAGAGAAGACAGATGATATGAAATCAGTGGTGTGAGGTTTCTGGTTAAAACCTGTAAAAGGATGAACAAATTCTACACAAAACAAGCAGAAGAAAATGATAAAGAAAACAGAAATCATAGACTAGAAAACAGGAAAACAATGAAGAAATTTAAGAAAACAAACAAAAAACTGATTATTTAACAATATTAGTAAGATGATAAAATTCTAGCAAGGCTAATAAAGAAAAGTGATCACAAAAGTAAAGAGTATCAACAAAAAGGCAGAGAAGTTTTGCAATTATTACAGACATTAAAAAACAATAAAAAAAAATAATAAAACAATGCCATTAAAATTTTGTGTTGGAAAATTTGACAATTTAGATGAAATATGCCAAAAAATTGAAATAGACAAATGACCAAAGAAGAATTAAAAATCTAAATTGCCCTCTATTCAAGAAAAATGTTAAATAAGCTTATTTTGGTAAATAAGAAGCTTTCCACCAAGAAATATCTAACATCTGAAAAAAGACAAGTTCAATTTTAAACAACTCAGAAAACATATTAGCCTTTCAAGAAGTGTTAAAATTAGTTATTTAGAAAGGAAAATAAAAAGATCAGAGATGTGAATCTCCATAAAAAGCAAGAGTGTTAGAGAAGAAAAATATGAAAGCAAAATATTTTTATTCTTATATTAATCTTCATGAATTGTTAAGTATACATCTGTAAAAATTGTACAATAACTATATGAGCAAAACTATAATGTTCTGATAAAAAAAAATAGAGATATAAATAAATGGAGAGATACTTCATGTACAAGGATAGGAAGCATCAATACTGTCAAGATACTAGTTTTTCCCAACTTGATTCAATGCAATTCCAATCCAAATCCCAGCAAGTTGTTTTGTGGAAAGTGACAAAATAAATGCAAAGTTTATATGGAAAGACAAAACACCCAGAATAGCCAACATGGTATTGAAGGTGAAGAACAAAGTTAGAAGACTAAATAAATGCAAAGTTTATATGGAAAGACAAAAGACCCAGAATAGCCAACATGGTATTGAAGGTGAAGAACAAAGTTAGAAGACTAATACTATTCAACTTCGTGACTTACTGTAAAAGTACAATAATTAAGGCAGTGTGGTGTTAGCTAAATAGCACACAGATATATCAATGGGACAGAATAAAGAGCCCAGTGTGTGTGTGTGTGTGTGTGTGCCTACACACTGATTTTTGACAAATGAGCAAAGACAGTTCAATGGGGGGAAAAAAAAGTATTCTTTTGCTATAAATTAAGGTAGAACAATTGGGCATTCATACTCAAAAATAATATATATATATATATATATATATATATATATATATATTTTAAGGAATTTTTTAGGAATTGACCTTCCATCTTTCACAAAATTTCACTAAAATCAACTTGAAATGGATTGTAGATCTAAATTTAAAATGCAATATGTATCAAACTTCTAGAAGATACCATAGGAGAAAATTTAGATAACTGTGGGTTTCATAATGAGTTTTAGACACAATATCAAAATCACAATCTACAAAGAAAAAAATGATCTTGATTAATTTAAAATTAAACATGTTTTCTCTGTTAATGGCACTGTTAAGGAAATATTTTTTTTTAAGCCACCTATAGGAAATAATATTTTAAAAACATATATATGATAAAATACTGCCACCCAATATATAAAGACATTTTCAAACTTAGCAATAAGAAAATAAGCAGCTCTAATAAGCCCATAGACATCTCACCAAAGAAGAGATACAGATGGCAAATCAGCATATGAAAATATGATCATCATCACATGTTATTAAGGGATTACAAATTGAAATAATAGTGAGATATCACTATACACCAAAGATTGTATGAAATCCAAAAGACTGAAAATATCAAATGCTAAGGAGTATGCAGAGAGAGAGGAAATCTCATTCACTGATAATAGGAATGCAAATTGGTAGAGGTACATAGAAGGAAAGTTTGAAAGTCTCTTATGAGGTCAAACACACGGATATCATATAATCCAGCAATTATATGCCTAGAAATTTATGCAATGAATGAGTTGAACAATACATCTACACAAAAATCTGTATATGAATGCTGCAAAAAATTGAAACCAACCAAAATATCCTACAATAGATAAAAGGATAAACAAACTATGGTACTTTCATTGATAAAAAGAAATGAGCAATCAAGCCATGGAAAGATATGGAGGAAACTAAATATATATTTCTAAGAGTAAGAAGTCAAATTTAGGGGTGAAGTAGAACCTAGATAGCATATTAAAAAGCAGAGAATCACCTTGCCAACAAAGGTCCATCTGGTCAAGGCTATGGTTTTTCCAGTGGTCATGTATGGATGTGAGAGTTGGACTATAAAGAAAGCTGAGCACCGATGTACTGATGTTTTTGAACTATGGTGTTGGAGAAGCCTCTTGAGAGTCCCTTGGACTGCAAGGAGATCCAACCAGTCCATCCTAAAGGAGATAAGTCCTGGGTGTTCATTGGAAGGACTGATGCTGAAGCTGAAACTCCAATACTTTGGCCACCTCATGCGAAGGGTTGACTTGTTGGAAAAGACCGTGATGCTGGGAGGGATTGGGAGCAGGAGCAGAAGGGGACGACAGAGGATGAGATGGCTGGATGGCATCACTGACTCGATGGGCATGAGTCTGAGTAAACTCCGGGAGTTTGTGATGGACAGGGAGGCCTGGCGTGCTGCGATTCATAGGGTCGCAAAGAGTTGGACACGACTGAGCGACTGAACTGAACTGAACTGAGAAGTGGGGGGGATGAACACCTGGAACAGAATTTTTAGAACATTAAAATAACCTGCATGCTTTTCTAAAAGGAGATACATAGTATTTCATTGGTAGAAACCCATATAACTGTATAGCACAGAGCATGGATCCTAATATAAACTATGGTGTTTAGTTAATAGTTAAGGTCAATAGTGGTTCATCACTCGTAACAAATGCACCATGCTAAAATAAAATGTTACTAATAAGGGAAATTATGAGTTGGGGAGGGAGTATATGAAAACATTGTGTACTGTCTCCTCTTATTTTATTTTTAAAATGTATTTATTTTCAATTCAAGGATAATTGCTTTATAATATTGTGTTGGTTTCAGTCATATGTCAACATAAATCAGCCATAGGTGTATGTTTGTCCCCTCCCTCTTGAACCTCCCTCTGTCTCTTATTTTAAATGTAAAATGATAACTGAAAAGAAAAGTACAGAAGGAAAAAAAATATCTTGACCTTCTTTGCCAAATATCAGGTCAAATCAATAAAAGAGTAAGTAGATAAAATTTATTTTAGCATAATTTTTTTAAAAATCAGCTTGAAAAAAAAACAGCTTGAAAAGAATTGGATTTTACATCATATATTTAAGATTAGCTTAATAGACAAAAATGAATGTACTTCAGTATATTAAAATAGAAAATAATATATTTTAAAAGCATATGATCATTTTAACAAATGCAAGGCAGTTTTGAAAAAACATCATGAAAAAGCTCTAAGGAAACTTGGAATAGAAAGGAGAAAGCCCAACATTGAAAATATAATTTCTATCTAAAATCTTCAACACAGTTCTTGTGTACATTTGCTCCATTTGTTTCCAAATTTGTACTAGGCACCAGTATAGAAGTGATGAGAAAGAAAAAATAAAATACAGAAATTTGAAGAATACAGAACTTTTCATAGAGACGGCATGATTGTCCACATAAACAATCAAAAGGAATTCAGAGAAAAAGTAATTTTATTAGAGAGCAAGACACATGCATACATACGTGCTTAGTAACTTCAGTTATGTCCAACTCTTTGTAACCCCATGGACATGAACCTAGAAATTCCAGATGTACAAGCTGGGTTTCAAAGAGGCAGAGGAACCAGAGAACAAATTACCTATATTTGTTCATTCAAAGAGAAACCAAGGGAATTCCAGAAAAAAGCAACTATTTCTGCTTTATAGAGTACACTAAAGTCTTTGGCTGTGTGAATCAAAATAAACTGTGAAAAATTCTTAAAAACATGGGAATACCAGACCACCATACCTGTCTCCTTAGAAACCTGTATGTAAGTCAAGAAGCATCATGGAACTAGACATGGAAAACTGACTGATTCAAATTGGGAAAGGAGTATGACAAGGCTATATATTGTCACCTTGTTTATTTAACTTACATGCAGAGTGTATTGCAGGAAATGCTAGCTGGATAAATCATAAATGGGAATCAAGACACTGGGGAAAATATAAACAATCTCAGATACACAGATGATAGCATTCTAATGGCAGAAATAGAAGAGAAACTAAAGAGTCTCTTGATCAGGGTGAAAGGGGAGGGTGACAAGGCTGACTTAAAACAACATTAAAAAAACTAAGACTGTAACAACCAGTCCCATCAGTCCAGTTCAGTTCAGTCATTCAGTCGTGTCCAACTCTTTGAGACCCCCATGGACTGTATGTAGCATTCCAAGCTACCCTGTCCATCACCAACTCCTGGAGCATACTCAAACTCATGTCTATCAAGTCGGTGATGCCATCCAACCATCACATCCTCTGTCTTCCTTTTCTCCTCCTGCCCTCAATCTTTCCCAACATTAAGGTCTTTTCCAATGAGTCAGTTCTTCGCATCAGGTGGCCAAAGTATTGGAACTTCAGCTTCAGCATCAGTCCTTCCAATGAATATTCAGGATGGATTTCCTTTAGGATTGCTGGTTTGATCTCTTTGCAGTCCAAGTGACTCTCAAGAATCTTCCCCAACACCACAGTTCAAAAGCATCAGTTCTTCAGTACTCAGATTTCTTTATGGTCCAACTCTCACATCCATACACAGCTACTGGAAAAACCATAGCTTTGACTATACAGACTTTTTCAGCAAAGTGATGTCTCTGCTTTTTGATATGCTGTCTAGGTTTGTCATAGCTTTTCTTCCAAGGAGCAAGTGTCTTTTAATTTTATGGCTGCAGTCACCATCTGCAGTAATTTTGGAGCCCCCCAAAATAAAGTCTGTCACTGTCTCCATTGTTTCCCCATCTAATTGCCATGAAGTGATCTTGTCACTTTATGATCTGGTCCCATCACTTCATGACATATAGAAGGGGAAAATGCAAAACAGTGACAGATTTTATTTTTGAGAGTTCCAAAATCACTGCAGACATAGTCTTGCACAAATGTGAGAGTTGGACCACAAAGAAATCTGAGCACAGAAGAATTGATGCTTTCAAACTGTGGTGCTGGAGAAAACTTTTGAGAGTCCTTTGGACTGCAGGGAGATCAAACCAGTCAATCCTAAAGAAAATAATCCCTGAATATTTATTGGAAGGACTGCTGCTGAAGTGGAAGCGCCAATACTTTTGCCATGTGATGCCATGTGCCAACTAATTGGAAAAGGCCCTGATTCTCAGAGAGAATGAAGGCAAAAGGAGAAGAAGGTATCAGAGGATGAGATGGTTAGATAGTATCACTGAATAAATGGGAATGAATCTGAGCAAGCTCTGAGAGATAGTGAAGTACAGGGGAGCCTGATGTGCTGCATTTCATGTAGTTGTAGAGAAACTTGTATGAAATAAGAGAGAAAGAGTAATAGTTACGATAGGCCTTGAGGGCCTGGAGAAATATCATGCTTTAGAAGTTTACTTTACAATGAAAACATGGGGGAAGAACTGTTTGGAAACCATATCATTTAACAGTATTAAAAACAAATAAACAAAAAAAAAGTGGCAGGGATTGTAACAAGACACAAAACAGGATCTCTGCTTTAAAATGGTTGCAGGATAGTAGATGATGTATTTTGAAGGTCTGTCTTGTCCCTTAGTAATGAGTAGCTTTGAGTAGAGAATACCAAACACAAGCAGATGGCCACTACACCTATTTAATTAATAAAGCACTTTCTTTAGGAAAAAGTTGGAAATGGAGCATTGTGAATATTTTCTGTATTTTGACATAACTGCCATTCTCTAGATAAGGTATAAAGAAAGAGGCACAGATTTTTTTAGGTATTGGAGGGTAGAAACAACTTTTTCCCATCTCCAGTCATCTGTATTCACTGAAAACCATCTGACAGAAACAAGTTTTATGAAATATGACCAATGCTTCTAAAATTTCTCTGAAGAAGAAGCTATAAGACCTGTTAGTCCTGGAAAAAGAATAAAACTCAAGAAAGAACTTTAATTTGAATGTTTACTCATTCATATGAAAGGACTTTTGTAGGCTTCTTTTATCAGGTTCTAAGCACATCAGCACAAAAGGCAACCGACAGTCTGGATTCTAATGCTAATCCCTTTAGCATGAAGATGATAAAATATTGTTTAAGTGTCAACCATTTGTTGATGTTAGAAAGCTTAAAAATGGACAGCTAAGTTGTATGTGATGTAAAGCCAATGTTCATTTCAGCCAACACTGATTATAGCTACAGTGTGTTTAAAGGAAAATGAACTGAATCTTTAGACTATATTTAAATATGTAGATGCTACATGTATGTTTCAATAAATAAATTTAAACTACTCTTTAAGTTACAATGAAAATTGGGTCTTAAAATGGCTGACTTTTTAAATAGTAAAACACTAAATCAGATATATTTAGAATTTTATTTTGGATTACACAATTCAGCTAAGGTGTTTAAAATCTGGCTGAGAATCACTACATAAAAATAAATAAAAACTGGTAAGTATTAATATGTTCTATCATGCAATCTCTGATTCTCATCACAGAAATTTAGTAGTTGGTATTTTTTTGTAGCATTAGATTGTTTTGCTTAAAAACATTTGTATAATTTGTGTTTTTAATTTTGTAAACCACATCTATGTTGTAATGATCTGTACTTGGAAAAAAAATCATTAAAAAGTTCTTTGTTAATTTGCTTTGCTCTTTTTTTTTTTAACTTTTTTGAATATTGAGGTTTTTGTTTTTGTTTTTTTCATTTATTTTTATTAGTTGGAGGTTAATTACTTTACAATATTGTAGTGGCTTTTGCCATGCATTGACATGAATCAGCCATGGATTTACATGTGTCCCCCATCCTGAACCCCTCTTGCACCTCCCTCTCCATCCCATCCCTCTGGGTCATCCCAGTGCACCAGCCCTGAGCACTTGTCTCATGCACCCAACTTGGGCTGGCGATCTGTTTCACACTTGATAATATACATGTTTCCTCTGCTGACGGGCAGCTAGGTTGCTTCCATGTCCTGGCTATTATAAACCGTGCTGCGATGAACATTGGGGTGCACGTGTCTCTTTCAGATCTGGTTTCCTCGGTGTGTATGCCCAGAAGTGGGGAATCAGGTGGAGAGGGAGGTGGGAGGGAGGATCGGGATGGGGAATACATGTAAATCCATGGCTGATTCATGTCAATGTATGACAAAAACCACTACAATATTGTAAAGTAATTAGCCTCTAACTAATAAAAATAAATGAAAAAAAAATCTGTTAAAAAAAAACACAAACAAACATGTTTCAATGCTATTCTTTCAGATAATCCCACCCTTGCCTTCTCCCATAGAGTCCAAAAGTCTGTTCTATACATCTGTGTCTCTTTTTCTGTCTTGCATATAGGGTTATCATTACCAACTTTCTAAATTTCAAATATATGCGTTAGTATATTGTACTGGTGTTTATCTTTCTGGCATACTTCACTCTGTATAAGGGGCTCCAGTTTCATCCATCTCATTAGAACTGATTCAAATGAATTCTTTTTGATGGCTGAGTAATATTCCATTGTGTATATGCACCACATATTTCTTATCCATTCGTTTGCTGATGGGCATCTAGGTTGCTTCCATGTCCTGGCTATTATAAACAGTGCTGCAATGAACATTGGGGTGCACGTGCCTCTTTCAGTTCTGGTTTCCTCGGTGTGTATGCCCAGGAGTGGGATTGCTGGGTCATATGGCAGTTCTATTTCCAGTTTTTTAAGAAATCTCCACACTGTTCTCCATAGTGGCTGTACTAGTTTGCATTCCCACCAACAGTGTAAGAAGGTTCCTTTTTCTCCACACCCTCTCCAGCATTTATTGTTTGTAGACTTTTGGATAGCAGCCATTCTGAATGGTGTGAAATGGTACCTCATTGTGGTTTTGATTTTCATTTCTCTGATAATGAGTGACGTTGAGCATCATTTCATGTGTTTGTTAGCCATCTGTAGTCTTCTTTGGAGAAATGTCTGTTTAGTTCTTTGGCCCATTTTTTGATTGGGTCATTTATTTTTCTGGAATTGAGCTTCAGGAGTTGCTTATATATTTTTGAGATTAATCCTTTGTTGCTTTGTTTGCTATTATTTTCTCCCGTTCTGAAGGCTGTCTTTTCACCTTGCTTATAGTTTTCTTTGTTGTGCAAAAGCTTTTAAGTTTAATTAGGTCCCATTTGTTTATTTTTGCTTTTATTTCCAATATTCTGGAGGTGGGTCATAAAGGATCTTGCAGTGATTTATGTTGGAGAGTGTTTTGCCTATGTTCTCCTCTAGGAGTTTTATAGTTTCTGCTCTTACATTTAGATCTTTAATCCATTTTGAGTTTATCTTTGTGTATGGTGTTAGAAAGTGTTCCAGTTTCATTCTTTTACAAGTGGTTGACCAGTTTTCCCAGCACCACTTGTTAAAGAGGTTGTCTTTTTTCCATTGTATATTCTTGCCCCCTTTGTGGAAGATAAGGTGTCGATAGCTATGTGGATTTATCTCTGGGCTTTCTATTGTGTTCCATTGATCTATATTTCTGTCTTTGTGCCAGTACCATACTGTCTTGTTGGCTGTGGCTTTGTAGTATTGTCTGAAGTCAGGCAGGTTGATTCCTCCAGTTCCATTCTTCTTTCTCAAAATTGCTTGGCTATTCTAGGTTTTTTGTATTTCCATACAAACTGTGAAATTATTTGTTCTAGTTCTGTGAAGAATACCATTGGTATCTTGATAGGGATTGCATTAAATCTAGAGATTGCTTTGGTTAGTATACTCATTTTCACAATATTGATTCTTCCAATCCATGAACACGATATGTTTCTCCATCTATTTGTGTCCTCTTTGATGTTTTTCATCAGTTTTTTTATAGTTTTCTATATATAGGTCTTTTGTTTCTTTAGGTAGATATACTCCTAAGTATTTTATTCTTTTTGTTGCAATGGTGAATGGTATTGTTTCCTTAATTTCTGTTTCTGTTTTCTCATTGTTAGTGTATAGGAATGCAAGGGATTTCTGTGTGTTAATTTTATATCCTACAACTTTACTATATTCATTGATTAGCTCTAGTAATTTTCTGGTAGAGTCTTCAGGGTTTTCTATGTAGAGGATCATGTCATCTGCAAACAGAAAATGCTTCCATATCTTGAACTTTAAGTGTGCTCAGAACTATTGGCAAGCATTTTGCTGTGATATTATAACATATTAAAGGAAACTTACTAATTAGTTTAATTTTGATATTTATTTACTTTTTTATTTAAAAGAGTTGTCATTTACCAAAGCTTATAATTGTTCATATTTTATTTCCCAATATCAATATACATTTCTAATTACACCTTAGCTTAATTGTGTAACCTAAAATAAAATTCTAAATATATCTGACTTAGTGTTTTACTATTTAAAAAGCCAGCCATGTTAAGATCAAAATTTTTATTGTGACTTAAACAGTAGTTTAAATTTATTTGTTGAAACATACATCCAGCATCTACATATGTAAATACAGTCTAAATTAGACTGATACATCTTGAAATTGAAAGGAACAAACATATGATGTTTCCAATTCATCATCTCAACTGTTTTGATTCAGGAAGTTTCAGAGGCGAGCAAAACTTGATAACACAGCCATTAATTAATAAATCTCATAATTAAATGTAAAATCTCTACTGTGGTAAATTCCCTGAAATGTAAGTATACAGTGTAATGAAGCCATGTTTTAGGAAATATAACTTAGGGAATTTCTGAAAGACTCTGTAAGGAAATAGAAATGTATCTCAGAAAAGTAAGATGTGTATTAAAGGGAAAGAAAAGATATTTAGACAAAGGCTGCAACACTTGAAAACCTCTATGCCAAACAGAACATACCAGTACTGAAAGGAAGTCAATGTGTTTTGAGTTCATATGACAAGGGGACAAAACATGGTAAAAGATGAGATCAGAAAGTCAGGGAAAGGTTAGGACATTAACTTATTTGAAAGCCATACTCAATTTTTTTAGTTATATGAAAGTGAAAGTGGAGTCGCTCAGTCGTGTCCGACTCTTTGCGACCCCATGGACTGTAGCCTACCAGGCTCCTCCGTCCATGGGATTCTCCAGGCAAGAGCACTGGAGTGGGTTACCATTTCCTTCTCCATAGTTATATGAACAAGTATTTCAAATAGACAATTTTTTTTTTCTCTCCCATATAGGAGTAGATAGTCAATAGTTCTTGCCTTATTACTACAGGAGGAAGTATAGTATATGAATTTCATAAGTTCTGAATTACATATAAGAAAAAAATGAGTTTAAAATATAATCCATATTTTATCAGCCTCAGCCATCTACGAAACATAGCAGTTTTCTTAGGAATTTTACCACTGTGACCATCATTAGGAGACACTGAAATGATCAAATAATTACTGTGATTAATATCATTTGTGTGTTGAAAGAAGATAAAATGGAGAGATTGCACTTCTGTTTTAGGGAATTAGTGAAGAGTTAAAATATGTGCTTTATTATTTCACAGACAGTTAGGAGATGTAGTACTGGTTTCAGTAAAAGACAGGTTGCTTTGAGAAACTCAAATATCTAAATTTTCAACAAAAATGATGGCAGGATTATAGAATGAAAAATGAAAAAGCTATTTTAAAATCAAATTGTAGTGTGTAGGAACAGGGTGAAGAAAGATGTGATGTCTGTTGTAGCCATGGTTGAATTGAGAGTAAGACTGCATTTTCTGTGTACAGATTTTCAGTCAGGATGGCCACATTCATCAGGAAGAGTAAAAGACTCATTTCAGACAGTGAAGAAAGAAACTAATTGGAAAACATTAGTAGTCTTTGTATAGGCTAAATGTAACCAACTGACCTTAAAAAAAGAAAGTACTCTTGTGACAAAGAGATATTATGGTGGATGAAAAGCAGTAATATCATTAAAACTTCTCTGATGCAATTTATGGATTATTTCTAATACTCATACATTATTTTAGTTCACTTTCAGAAAAGCATGTAAAGAATGACTTTATATGACCTATATAAGTTAACTTACTTTCAAATGTGTACTTTTATAACATAGTTCCTGGTATTAAATGCATGTCTTTATCAAGATAACTCATTTAAGTAAGAGTACTGTGTTCTCTAAGAAATAACCCAAGAAGGATATTGGATTGCTTTTTCTAGAGGGAAAACACATTTTTTTCTCTAGATAACTTGTTAAATATAAGAATCTCCTTGATGTCTGGAAATCCAAATAATGTAATCCAGACAATTTGTAATCCAGACAATTGCAAATCCAGTAATCCATGTCTTACTAAGCTTAAAGGTAAGTTTGACACCTCCTCTAATTTTATTAAATTTTTTAAAATGTTCTCCAAATATTTCCACATTTGGAACCATTTAATAATTGTGTTGTATATATAATTAATTAATTTAGGTCAATAAATGCATCTCATTTTCATATTTAGGTCAATAAATGCATCTCATTTTCATATTTTGGTGGTATTGTAAGATCTCAAAGTCTATAACCACTTTTTTACAAGCAGCTATAATGATTTCTTTTTCAATGCCATCACTACTTTTTCAGTGATGTACCATCAATCATTTCTACTCTAGCAATGTCAATGTTCTCCTTTCTCTGACTTCTTTCCGTCAGGATATAAGCAAAGGCAAAATCAATTTATGATAAAACACTCCCCCATCTTCTCATTTAGTTATCTTTTAAATTCCACTTCAGTTATGTTTCTTCTAACATCTCTCATTTATGCCACATTCCGACTGGCCAATCTAAAGGTATCCTGAGATCTGTTTCTTTTTTCAAATCAGCATTTTTTAAAAAGTAGTTATTTTTTGCTTTTTGAATTATAGTTACTTTACAATCTGGTGGCTCAGTGGTAAAGAATTCACCTATAATGCAGGAGACATGGATTTGAGTCCTGGGTTCAATCCCTGGGTCAGGAAGATCCTCTGGAGAAGAAAATGGCAACCCACTCCAGTATTCTTACGTGGGAAATCCCATGGACAGAGGAGCCTGGTGGGAGTCCATAGGGTTGCAAAGAAAGGGACATGACTTAGCAACTAACAATATTAATTTTAGGTCATAGCATAGTGATTCAGTATTTTTTAAATGAATTATACTCCATTTAAAGATAATACAAAATAATAGCTATCTTATTCCCCGTGCTGTAAAATGTACCATTGTTGCTTATCTATTTTTTTTTTTTTTTTTTTTTGTCTGGACCGCGACCGCGGTAGTTTATTGATAAGGTTGCACTTTAAGGTCGCGGCACGCGTGCGCGTCACACAGACAGAACCCGCCCGTGCTCGCCGACGAAGAGGCGGCCCGGGGGGGCCGCGCCCCCCTCCCGCGACGGGGAGGGCCGGACGGGTGGGCTGGCTAGGCGCCCTCGGTGTCTGTGTTGTCGCTGCCCGTGGTGTTCTCTCCATCCGCCTCCCCCTGCCGCGCGCCGTGCTGCATCTTCCGGAGGGCCCGCTTCCTGCGGTAGTTCTCGAAGCTCTCCTTGAGGCGCCGCCGGCCCTTCTCCTTCTCTGGGGGCTCCCGGCCGTTCAGTCCTGCGTCCTCCGGGGTCAGTGATAGCTGCTCCTCCTGCTGGGCCACAGACGGCTGCTCCGGGCTCTCCCCGATGGCCAGGCTGCCTTTGTCTGAGAGCTGGGTATCCTCCTCCAGGTCCTGGGGGGGCGAGAACTCCTGGGAATTCCTGGGTGAGCTGTCTTCCAGGTCGGAGCTCAGGATGAGCACGTCCAGCTGCTGCCGCTGGAGCTTGCCCTCCATGGCCAGCAGCTGGCCCTCGCGCTGGAACAGCTGCAGCTGGAGCTCGTCCACCTTCTCGCTCAGCTCGCGGACCTGCTTCCGCAGCGTGTCCTTGTCCTGCAGGCTGCGCGCGTGCTGTGCCTGCAGCTCCTCCCGCATCAGGGTGGCTTCTCAGCACACTTTGATTTCTAGCAATGCTCCCGGGAGAACTTCCAGCAACAAGGCTGCGGAGGGGCCAGCGCCGACCCCTTCCCTTAGGATGGCTCTCGTGTTTGGGGCGTTTGTAAATGTGACCCAGGCTCATGATGGGAAGTGCGGACCGTTCAGAAAACATAAAGGAGGTGACCCCCCCCCACCTCCAAACTGCCCCTGCCCACCCTGCTCCCAGGCAGCTTATCTATTTTATACATCAGTTCAGTTCAGTCATTCAGTCATGTCGGACTCTTTGCACGATCCCCTGGACTGCAGCACGCCAGGCTTCCCTGTCCATCACCAACTCCCGGAGCTTGCTCAGACTAATGTCCATGGAGTTAATGATGCCATCCAACCATCTCATCCTCTGTTGTCCCCTTTCATCATGACTTCAATCTTTCCAAGCATCAGAGTCTTTTCTAATGAATCAGTTCTCTGCATCAGGTGGCCAGTGTGTTGTAGCTTCAGCATCAGTCTTTACAATGAATACTCAGAACTGATTTCCTTTGGGATTGACTGGTTTAATTTCCTTGCAGTCCAAGGGACTCTCGAGAGTCTTCCCCAACACCACAATTCAAAAGCATCAGTTTTTCAGTGCTCAGCTTTCTTTATATTCCAACTCTCACATCCATACATGACTACTGGATTTTGTACATAGTCCTTTGTCTCTCTTAATCTAATACACTTATTTTGCCCCTCTCTTTCTTGTCTCCCCACTGGTAACCACTAGTTTGTCTTCTATATCTGTATGTTTCTACTTTGTTATACATTCGTTTTATATTTTAAATTCTACATATACATGATAACATAAAATGTTTGACATTGTCTGACTTATTTCACCAAGCATAATAATCTTTTGGTCCATCTACTTTGTTTCAAAGGGTGGAATTTCACTCTTTTTTATGACTGAGTAATATTCTATTATATTTTTATACCATATCTCCTTTATCAATTCTTCTGTTGATGGATAATTGGGTTGTTTCCATATCTTAGCTACTGTAAATAATGCTGCTGCAGACATGTGGTGTAAGAATTTTTTTTTTTTTTAATTAATGGGTTTATTTTTGGATATATCACTAGGAGTGAACTTGCTGGATCACATGGTAATTCTCTCTTTAGCCTTTTGAGGAATTTCCATAGGATTTTTCACAGTGGCTTCAGCAATTTACATTCCCACCAACAGTGTACAAAGGTTCCTGTTATTCCACATCCTCATCAACATATGTTATTTGTGGTCATTCTGATGATAGCTATCAAAATGAATGAGGTGACATCTCATTGTTGTTTTGATTTGCATTTTATCTAATCATTAATGATGTTGAGTATCTATTCATTTGCCTGTAAGCCATCTGGTTGTCTTATTTGGAAATATGTTTATTCGGGTTGTCTGTCCAGTTGTTAATTTTTAAAATTTTGATATTACTATATTAACAATTTATATATTACAAATCAAATCCTTTGTCATAAATATCATTTGCAAACATTTTCTCCTATTCATTAGGTTGTCTTTTCATTTTGCAGATGGTTTCCTTTGCTGTGCAAAAGCTTTTAAGTTTAATTAGGTCCCAATTCTTTATTTTTGCTTTCATTTCTTCTGACTGAGGTGACAGATCTATAAAAATATTGCTATAATTTATGTTAAAAAACATTTGCCTATATTATTTTCTAGTATTTTTGTGTTTTCAGGTTGTACATAGTCCACTTTGAGTTTATTTTTGTGTATGTTGCTAGAGATTGTTCTAATTTAATTGCTTTATGTGTAGCTTTCCAGTTTTCCCAGCACCTTTTGTTAAAGAGATGGTCTTTTCTCCATTGCATATTCTTGTTTTCTTTATCATAGATTAATTGGCCATAGGTGTGTGGGTTTATTTCTGAGTTCTCAGTTCTGTTCCACTGGCATATGTGCCTGTTTGGGGGCCAGTATCATGCTGTTTTGATTGCCACAACTTTGCAGTACAGTTTGAAGTTATATAGCGTGAATCTTCTAGCTTTGTTCCTTTTCCTCAAGGTTACTTTTGCAACTCTGGGTCTTCCATGTTTGCATATAAATTTTAGGGATTTTTGTTCTAGTTCTGTGAAAAATGTCATGGCTAATTTTTGTATCCTGAAATCTTCCTATTAATATATCTCTATAAATCTGTTGTTCTTTTTTAGAGGGACACATGCTCCCTCTCCCCTTCTTCCCACATTAGAAGTAGTAGTGTTAGTCACTCAATTGTGTCTGCCTCTTTGCAACCCCATAGACTGTAGCCTGCTGGGCTCCTCTGTCCATGGAATTCTCTAGGCAAGAATACTGGAGTGAGTTGCCATTCTCTTCTCCAGGGGATCTTCCCAACTCAGGGGATGTTCTCCCACATCATGGGCAGATTCTTTACCATCTGAGCCACCAGGAAAGCCCACAGAAGGGGATCATCCCAGTTTGGCTCCTCACAAATTCATTTATACATTAGATCCTAATTAATACATCATACATTAAGGCTCATCATATTCTTATCTAGAATCAGTATCTTGAAAGCCCTGTTTTATCATATTTTGTTTCTCCCCCTAGCAATGTGACTCTGATGGTCTGTTTAGAGTTAAAATCATTTGTGTTTGATATACTATAGGTCAGGGATCTGTCTTTATATTTATGGGTCTCACAGCCTAGCCAAGAACCTTGCTCAAAATTGTACCCAGAAGGACCGTGACATATGGAATCACACTAGTCTCAGGCCAGTTTTGAGAGTTAACACTCAGGAATGATTGTTTATATGCCTTTATGTTTGTTAGCCAACTATGCTTGGTTCTGTCTTGAGACAAATATGCTTAGATCTTGATAGTTAAATGATACAGAGTTTCGATTTCATTCTAAGGAACCATGAATCTGTAGCCTTCCAATGTCAAGTATTTTGCTTGGTCAAATACTTTAAAATGTACAGTTAGTTGAGTACAATTTACAATACTTATGATTGTCTATTTACAGAGCCATTGCTCCATTGACACATGTTCTCAAATTAAAATACCTCATGTAAACCTCAGTTATGACCACTCAACTTGTTATTTTTATTCTTTTCTTTCTAAGTTGTTTGTTTTATTAACTATCTCTGATCATTTGTGTGAGAATATAAAATAAAACTTTATATGGATTTCTATGTAAATATCTGGGTTACTTTTGTAAAATGATGAACAAGTGTGTTTCTGGATTAAAAAAAATTTTGCATCATCTTTATTTTTCAAGAATATTTCTAATTTCCACTTGCTCATGCTTTATTTATATGGATCTGCTATATTTTCTCCTGTTTCTCTTAATTGCTTTGTATATTTGATTTACATGATTTTTAAATAATTTACTTATTCTAAAATATGGGTGATGTATGATCTCATATTCAAATTCAAGCAAACACCATGTGTCAAAATATCCTAATTTGAACAGAACACTTTGTTTTTTAATTGTAAAGTTGTTTTTCTTAAGTAATGAATAGCGAAAACTCGATGTGGCAGATGGTGGGTGGGTGGACACCCTGTACGCACAAACTATCTTGGAAAACTAGAAGCCATCAAGAGGGATTCTGGATAAATTAGCAATTGATTGAATAATCTGTAGACAAAAAGGGTCATGGGGAACCAGGAATTTGAGTCCAATATTGATGGAAATCAAATACTGTTTCTTAGGAGAGGTTTACTCTTTTAAGCATGATGACTGAACCATACATTTTACTATATATTGATATGTATCATTTTATGATTAATAATCTTAGATATAGTTACCCATATTCACATGCTTTGTATCCTCTTGCTAACAAGAGGAGCTTTGCAAAAACAATGCTTGTGCATATGTTTATATGGTAGGAAAAAAGAAAAAAGTTTTCAGTGTTTCAAATGTTAAAACCATTTAGAAAATGCTGTTACCAAAATGTATACAAAGGGTAGAGTATCCAAATGCAAGAGTCTGAGGTTAAACAATGTGTATATGTTGTTAAACTTTTGGTCTTCAACAAGACTCATCAGGTACCATATTTTTAATCTTGATAATTTTCAGTATCTATCTTATAAGAAGCAAAAACATTGTACATAACACATAAAGTAAGTATATAAAATAAATGATATATGTAAAGTTCTTTTTCATATTATACATGCTTAACAAGTGTTAGCTATGATTATTAAAAGGAAAACTAGGTGACTAAAAGAAGTGTTACAGAGACTTCCCTGGTGGTCCAGTGGTTTAGGCTCTGTGCTTCCAATGCAGGGAACATGGGTTCCAGACCCAGTTAGAGAACAAAGATCCCACAGGCTGTGCCACAAGGACAAAATAAACAAGTAAATTTTAAAAAGTAATAAAAGAAGTGTTCACAATTAGTTTTCTCTGGCTATACTGCTGAGTTGAGTTTAAACTATTTGACTATTAACTCTGATCATTATATTTATATTAAATGTTACCACAACACAAAATAACAGTAAAATTTTAAATATTAAAACTTCCTTAGCCTCAACTGGAACAAAAATGCATGCTTATTTAGAATACTGAATCTAGAACCATATGATGTTATTTCAATTTTCTGATTTGTTGCTTAACATCTGCAAAAATTAATAAAATGAAGCCTTAGTTAAATATAGTTGGGGGAACAGAAATGGGAGCTCCTACATCTGTGATGATAGCACAGCCCAACAGGAAGAAATAAGATCTCTCTTCCCTCCTGGCAAGGGAGAATGAAAAGTCACAGACTCTTTATTACAGCCCTCACAACTTTCTTCTCTTCTCTACAAAAGTGTTTTTCCCTTGCCATGTGGGGACTTGCATGTGGCTTGCTATGGTTGCAGACACTGAATTGCAATTTTCTGCTGATCTCAAATAAACCTATCTTTGCTGGAGAAATGTCTGGCAGTCTATTTGTTTCATGTCAACACTTCATAACATTGTACATATTTTTTAACATTTCTAGGCCTCAGATTCTTCATTTGTGAAATTAAGATGACATCAGTGTCTACTTTATAATGTTATGAGGATTATTAATGAAAACATATGTAAAACATGGTCTGACAAAGTGTAATCATGCAATGTGCTATTTATAATTTTAACAAATGTTATGTTTTAAAATATAAACACAACTTTTATATTCTTTTCCAAAGGATATAAGAAGATCTAATAATCAATGTTTGGAGGGATGTTTAAAAATGAATTTACTAAAACCTTAAGTATTTGGCATTTAGAAAGCATACCCTCATAGTCTTTGACATCAATTTAATGAGAACAATTAAAACCAACACCAACAGAAATCACTAACTGAAATTAACAACAATTCTTCTGTAAGAGTGCTTGAGAAGAAGATTTCATAGTTACAAAGTCAATTTGTTAGAAAAAAAGAGTTATTTCAAATATGAGGTATATAATAATGTCATAAAATGTGAAGCTATGAGTTGAGAGTATATAATCTGTTTCTAACATGGGAATGCAAAATATTACATTTCTGGAAATAAAGATAAGAGGTTAATTTATCAAGAGTGTTTACTACTTCTTCAATACAATGCAGTGAACATAGTAGTTGTAAGATGATAAAACAGTCTTTTATACGAATATGTTGATTATAGTGACATCTATAGTCACTATATATATAGTCACATCTATTAATAACATCTAATTTCTGTGTACTAATGATGCAGATATAACCTGAACGTCAATTTTGAAAAGTAAGATAGATCAACTGGCAATATATATGAAGATTCTGAATGAAAAAAAGTCACTGAGAAAATAATTCTCCATGGAACACTGTGGCTAATTTAATGTGATTACCTCTAACTGAAAAAAGTTTAAAAAGAAGAAAAAAAGGACTACTTCATTTTTGGGAAACGGGGTAACTGCATTATCTTTTTAAACTCAGACAACAATCCGTGAGATAAATACTATAATGCTCATTCATGTGTTATAAGACTTGACATATAAAAGTTCAAGTTGTTTACCAACAGTCACACAGAAAGCTCATGTCAACATACAATTGCTACTGAACTCTGTATGCTTGCTATGTTACACAAATAAGTAGAAAGTGTTAAAATACATGGAAATATTTGGATAGAAATGTATAATCCAAGGAAACATCTGGGCAGCTTTCTTTACTATCTATCAATAATTCTCAACTAGTAACTGAAAGAGTATGTCTTAAAAGTCAACAGCACAAAAAACCTCAAATAGCCAAAGTAATCTTGAGAAAGAAGAATGGAACTGGAGGAATCAACCTGCCTGACTTCAGACTATACTACAAAGTCACAGTCATCAAGACAGTATGGTACTGGCACAAAGACAGAAATATAGATCAATGGAACAGAATAGAAAGCCCAGAGATAAATCCATGAACCTATGGACACCTTATCTTCAACAAAGGAGGCAAGAATATACAATGGAAAAAAGACAACCTCTTTAACAAGTGGTGCTGGGAAAACTGGTCAACCACTTGTAAAAGAATGAAACTAGAACACTTTCTAACACCATACACAAAAGTAAACTCAAAATGGATTAAAGATCTAAATGTAAGAGCAGAAACTATAAAACTCCTAGAGGAGAACATAGGCAAAACACTCTCTGATATAAATCTCAGCAGGATCCTCTATGACCCACCTCCCAGAATATTGGAAATAAAAGCAAAAATAAACAAATGGGACCTAATTAAACTTAAAAGCTTTTGCACAACAAAGAAAACTATAAGCAAGGTGAAAAGACAGCCCTCAGATTGGGAGAAAATAATACCAAATGAAGAAACAGACAAAGGATTAATCTCAAAAGTATACAAGCAACTCCTGAAGCTGAATTCCAGAAAAATAAATGGCCCAATCAAAAAATGGGCCAAAGAACTAAACAGACATTTCTCCAAAGAAGACATACAGATGGCTAACAAACATATGAAACGATGCTCAACATCACTCATTATCAGAGAAATACAAATCAAAACCACAATGAGGTACCATTACACGCCAGTCAGGATGGCTGCTATCCAAAAGTCTACAAGCAATAAATGCTGGAGAGGGTGTGGAGAAAAGGGAACCCTCTTACACTGTTGGTGGGAATGCAAACTAGTACAGCCACTATGGAGAACAGTGTGGAGATTTCTTAAAACCTGGAACTAGAACTGCCATATGACCCAGCAATCCCACTTCTGGGCATACATACCGAGGAAAGCAGATCTGAAAGAGACACATGCACCCCAATGTTCATCGCAGCACTATTTATAATAGCCAGGACATGGAAGCAACCTAGATGCCCATCAGCAAATGAACGGATAAGGAAGCTGTGGTACATATACACCATGGAGTATTACTCAGCCATTAAAAAGAATTCATTTGAATCAGTTCTAATGAGATGGATGAAACTGGAGCCCATTTTACAGAGTGAAGTAAGCCAGAAAGATAAAGACCATTACAGTATACTAATGCATATATATGGAATTTAGAAAGATGGTAATGATAACCCTATACGCAAAACAGAAAAAGAGACACAGATGTACAGAATAGACTTTTGGACTCTGTGGGAGAAGGCGAGGGTTGGATGTTTAGAGAGAACAGCATCGAAACGTGTATATTATCAATGGTGAAACAGAGCACCAGCCCAGGTTGGATGAATGAGACAAGTGTTCAGGGCTGGTGCACTGGGAAGACCCAGAGGGATGGGATGGGGAGGGAGGTGGGAGAGGGGATCGGGATGGGGAACACATGTAAATCCATGGCTGATTCATGTCAATGTATGACAAAAACCACCACGATATTGTAAAGTAATTAGCCTCCAACTAATAAAAAAAAATAATAAATGGGGAAAAAAGTCAACAGCACATTTATTGCTATTTTACAATAATTATTTTCTAATTTTCTATATATGTTAGTACATATGCTTTAAAACTATGTTTTAAAACACATATTTCATTGATTAGTCTATGATATTTAGAGGTGGCATTTGTCTTTCAAAATATATATTTTTGAGTTATTTTTAGTATATAGCAAAGTACAGAATTTGATAGCAATTAATATATCCTGTTCTCATGAACCCTAGTCAGATATAAAAAATTTAAAATATTGAAATATTAATTTTATTTTTTCACTTTTTACTTTGTATTTTGGATATAGTCAATTAACAAACAATGTTGTGATAGTTTCAGGTGAACAGGGAAGGGACTCAGCCATACATACATATATGTGTATCTAGGTATGACAGTTTAGTTACACCTAAAACCACATGAAATCTATTCCTTCTCAGGTCTCACATCTGTGATAATAAATGACAAAGCCTAGGTGATGTTGGATCTTGTAAACTATTAAAATATATTTAGTTTTAAATCAAAATTAGATTTTAATCTCTTAGACAGCTTTTTCTGAGCAGTGGTATGACCTGATATGCTTCAATGGAACCAATTTGCTATTATATTTAGAAAATATGAAGGTGAAAAAGGGCTTCCCTGGTGGTGCAGATGGTAAAGAATCCATCTGCAATGCAAGAGATCTGGATTCAATTCCTGGATCAGGAAGATTCCCTGGAGAAAAGAATGGTGGCCCACTCCAGTATTCTTGCCTAGGAAATCCCATGGACAGAAGAGTCTGATGGGCTACAGTCTTTGGTGTCACAAAGAATCAGATGCGACTGAGCAACTAACACTTTGAAGATGAAAAAAGAAGGAAGAAGATTGACCAATCAAAAGTTTATTGCAGCTTTTTAGGGAGAGATTGTAAGGTTAAAATAGAAAATTGTAGAAATGTTGAGAATTAATCAAATAGGATATGGAGATTATTTTATTGACTAATCTGATTTATAGAATCTGTGATGTTAAAGTTAAGGAAATGAGACAAATACAGTTTTTTATTTAATTTTTTAATTTTGTTCTGTTTTTTCCTGTGAATTCAGAAGGATGATTTTGTGATTAACTGTGATAGAGATAATTGTGTAAAGACAATCTTGTGAAGAAAGTTTTAAGAAGCAGTAAGATATATTAAGAAATTTTTCTTTGTCTATTGGGATCTTCAGTTTCTATAAAGTACTTCTGTGTGAGGACATATTCTTATATGTTCTGTGTTGTTTTAAGAGAAGTTTATAGAGTAGAACAAATATGACAACTGATCACAGATTATGAATAAAAACGAAGAGTGCTTGAATACTACAGCATTCATTGTTCAGTTCAGTTCAGTCGCTCAGTCGTGTTCGACTCTTTGCTACCCCATGAATCGCAGCATGCCAGGCTTCCCTCTCCATCACCAACTCCCGGAGTTTACTCAAATTCATGCCCATCGAGTTGGTGATGCCATCCAGCCATCTCATCCTCTGTCGTCCCCTTCTCCTCCTGCACCCAATCCCTCCCAGCATCAGAGTCTTTTCCAATGAGTCAACTCTTCGCATGAGGTGGCCAAAGTATTGGAGTTTCAGCTTCAGCATCAGTGCTTCCAATGAACACCCAGCATTCTTTGTTAGTATGCATATATTACAAATATGCAAACCATAAATTATATGTACTAAGATCTTAATTTTTCCAATAGATTTTTTAAAGAAAGAAAAGTTTATTTAGCTTTCTATTTTTTTTTCAAAAACACATATTATTATCTTATTTTGTGATTATTTAGTTTCAAAGAATTATAACTCATTTTTAAAAAGACTTGAGAAACAAACTTACAGAATACTAAAACACAAGATGCTTGCAGCAGACATTTTTCCATTTCTCTTCTCTGGATTTTCTCATACAATTATATTGTTTACCATTCCAAACAACTGAGTTCTAGGCATCTTTCACTGTATGAAAGTAATTGTATAATAGCCCATGATGGGGATGTTGGCCTACATCCATATAAACGTAAGAATGGATCTCTGCAGACAAAATTCACATTTTGGGGAGTTAAATCTAACTAGTTCAGGGTTACTGAGAAAGCAGTCTATGGTGGCAAAAGTAATGGAGTGATGTGGTACTTAGGATGACAGTCTTACTAAGAAGGAACTGTAACTAAGGAGTAAGTTATTAGTATTGCTAGTATAAATTATAAGCAAAATAATTTTACCATAAAAATAACCAGAAAAATAATTTATTTATTAGCTTACAAAAATCCTGTTTTTTAGTACTACTTTAATAGGTAATATTGGTTATCAATGCCATTGTTTAATTTTTTTATGAAGAAATTCTGAAACATGTAATTCAGTTCAGTGTTTACAAATGACATAAAATTACCCTTCTGGAAACAAGGAATTTAGGATTGGTATTGCAAAAAGGTTAATTTTTCAGGTTGTTGAAAAATGTGAGCTAAATTTCTTCAACTATTTTTGAGTTAAATCAACTGTAAAATAATTATAAGTTTCTCCAAGTTCCTCTAGGAGGTTTTCCTGTGATATAATTTAAAGTGCAAAAGGTCTAAAATTGCATACATTTCATGCACTTACTCCTTTCTAGGCAATTGCACAAATTTAGAGGGAAAAACACACCAATGTTTAGTCAAACACTGACTCACATAAGTGTTCTTACCAGAAATTTAGTTTACAAATAGTATTTAATATTTGTAGAATGATAATCTGAAAGTTAAGATGTTTAACAATAACCTTTCTATCTTTATGTTATAAACTTCAAAGTTATTATTTTAAAAATTTATTACTGAAAAAATTATGAGAAAATGTGGGCATGTAACATAGTTTTCATCATTAGTGCTTGAAATTCCATTAGGCCATTCATAGCAAATTGCTAATTTACAATGCATCTAATTTTATCAGAATAATAAACTTCAAATTTTGCTTAAACACCCATCTTCATGCTTACACTTTTCTTTGTGGAATTTTTATAGTCTCTTTTTTAATTGGATTCTTCCCTTCTGCATTCTATTATTTACTATTCTTCCTTTCTGCATCCAATCATTTACTATTCTCAACTATAATACCACAAGATAAAATCATTTAATCTAGCTGACAATTGTATATCTCAAATATTCCTATTCTTTAGTTGACAAATATCTCAAAGCTGGTTTCCTTCATTTCTTAAATTCAGATCACCTTTCAAGATACTTACTATTTAATTGAGATTTAGATTTAATTCATCATTCAGATTTATATAACGTTCATTGAGTGCTTACTTTAAACCTTAACATATATAATGTTACCTTAATTCTTATATGAGGTTTTATTATTCTGGTATAAATTATAGAGAAGAGTAAATATCTTCAGAAATTTGAAAGCATTTGGCCTCAGCAGAGTTGTGTATTTAACTTAAGTTTTGATATATCAGTCAGAGTCTAACTATGAAATAAAAAACAGACAATAATTTGAATAGGGAAAGTTAAAAAAGTGTGTGTGTGTGTGCATACTAAGTCACTTCAGTCATATCTGACTCTGTATGACCCTATGGATTATAGCCCACCAGGCTCCTCTGTCCTTGGGATTCTCCAGGCAAGAATACTGGAGTGAGTTGCCATGTCCTCCTCCAGGAGATTTTCCCAACCCAAGGATCAAACCCTCATCTCTTACATCTCCTACATTGGCAGGCAGGTTCTTTACCACTAGCACCACCTGGGAAGCCCAAAGTTTAATATAAAGAGTCATAAGATATTAAACTGCTAAGGAATTGGCCAGTAAGAAGTAAAGACCTGTAGAGTCATAGAAATAGAAATATAAAGAGCAATCACTACCCGTACATTTATAATAGAGCACTCAGGGAGGAGACACTGTGTACTAAGAGCCACACCTTATTGGAGAGGAAATTCCTGGCTCACTGAATGGCAGAGAAGTCACTATGGTGCCATGTCAGTAGCTGCTTTTGCTGTAAAACTCAGCTAGAATTTGCTGGAAATCTGTTCTCCACAGTGCTTAAGAAAGATGTTTAAGAATAATCTATCACCAGAGACACTCTCCTACAAAACTGTCCATGGGGAATGTAGACAAAAGCTACTGCCTATTGAGCACTGTGATTCATGAAAGGAAGGAGCCAGACATTAGAGGAACTATCAGCGCTGCAGAAGCCTGCACCTAGAGAAGCTGCAAGCTCTGTACCAGCCGCAGATACTCCTCTAAGAAACTGCCCGTGGTAGATGTTACAAGGAAGCTGCCGACCTGAGTGCTCCCGGCTATGTCACCTATCAAAGCCAAACTATAGAGAAGCTAAGAGTGTTGCAGGAGTCTGGAACTGCAGAAAGTGACATGCTGAGGGAGCCTGCCAGTGAGCATGCCCAAATCAGGAAGCAAAACACTTTCCTCCTGCAATGTCTCTCCAGCACTCTCTGTTGGTAAAGTTTCATTGCCATCTAGGAAAGGAAAAATAAGTAAAAAGATCAAGGTGCATTTTGCAGACCTAATGGGGTAAATTTTAAGGTGGGAAGAAACAAATCAATAATTGACATTATTTTATAAATCCCAGATCTTAATTTTCAAGTTATATATGAATTTTAATTTTTAATCTCCATTTTTATATCTACATATATGGAAATCTTCTCCCACCATAACTCAATTCTATTCTGTGATGAGAGTGAAAGTCACTCAGTCGTGTCTGATTCTTTGCAACCCCATAGACTATACAGTCCATGGAATTCTCCAGGCCAGAATACTGGAGTGGGTAGCCTTTCCTTTCTCCAGGGGAATCTTCCCAGTCCTGGGATTGAACCCATGTCTCCTGCATTTCAGGGGAATTCTTTACCAACTGAGCCACAAGAGAAGCCCAAGAATACTGGAGTGGGTAGCCTATCCCTTCTCCAGTGGATCTTCCCAACCCAGGAATCACACCAGGGTCTCCTGCATTGCAGGGGATTCTTAACCAGCTGAGCCACAAGGGAAGCCCATTATTCTCTGATAATGTTGAACAAGTATTGGTAAACAAGCTGACTAAATCCACACCAGGCCCCAAGATCCATAAGTATTGAGGAAAATTAATATAATGAGGATCACCAATGGATGTGTAGGTTCCCCCAGTTATTTTTTTATTTTTAGGTCAATTCAATGAAATCTAGTAGGGAAACAACCCTTGGGTTATGGGAGTTTAAGTTGTATATTGAAGGAATTACCCACTTCACCTTCCATGTGATATCAGATGCCAGTATCCATCATCTGCATGATGTGGCCGAGAGGTGGCTCCTGACACATGCAGCCACTATAGCTTTTGGGTTCAAGAAAGTCTCGCTCCTTTTCTGGCATACCTGAGAGGTTGGAATCCAGCTGCCAAATTTACCTGCGGCCTGAAAGGATGCCTGAGTAATCTGCTGAAGCACTAATCCTAAGCATTACCTGTAATCATAACTATGGAGATTTCATGAAGCCGAATTGCAAGGAATAAGCCCTGGACAAGAAAACCGTTACCTGTCACAGATTGGGGGAATTCTACTTTTCATACTGAATACTACAACTTCAGTTTCCTTAGCTAGATATTTTAGCCAAGATTTTCAGTTTTCCTTATTCTTTCTTCTTCATAACTACTACCAAAATTTTATATAGTTTTTATCATCTTAAAAGCTCTACTAATTTTGTGGACTCATAGCAAATATTATTATGCACTGTATTCTTAGTTTGTTTATTTTTTAATAAGATTAATTAATTAATAATTGAAGATTATTTAAGAAGATTAATTGAAGATTTTTAAATTGAAGACTAATTAATTAATTAATAATTTAAATTATTTTTATTTTTTAGTAGTGGAAATAATGTTGAAAACTAAGGGCAAATCATCCTGTTTATGAGTCTTCGTTCTACTACTTACATACTGCATCACTTTAAATAAATAATTTTCTATTTCCAGAGTTTAAGTTTTTTTCTCTCAAAATATGTCAAATGTCTTGGCACTTCTAATCATAAAACAGGAGGTTAGAAAATCAGCAGATAAACTTTTACATACTATTACTGCTCTTTAATATTTCTAGTTCTTTTTCCCATCTGGGCGCAGCAGAAGACTGAAGTTTCTCGTCACCCTGAAGTTACACAAAGCCAGATGACTTCATTGACTAATCAATTGTGATCTTAAATATGAATGCCATTCCTATGTGAAAGGAGTTAAAATGATTTCTGTTATGTCATTGTGATTTTACAGGTAAGCATTAACATGGTGTTGCTCCAGATAAAAGCAACCTGAAATAATAAACCAACATAGGGGACAACTGCTATAGAGATTTACCCTAACCACAGTGAACATTTTGTAAATAAAAAATAAATTTTCATTTATTCTAATCAACTGATAGTACCACATGGCATAAAAAAGAAAAAAGAAAAAGAAAATGTAGCTAGCAAGATAAAAACCTAGAAGGATAGTTGCAGAGGAACAAAAGAAAATAAGGTAACACTTATTCAGCATGGATGATATTACTCATATCACTCTAGAAGTTTTACTTAAATTATCTCATCAGTATTTATCTCAAATCTTAAAAATGTTAAATTTGTGATCCATATTTTATAAGAAACTACTAACAAGATCAGGAAAAATAATTAATTCCTCTAGTCTAGATATTACAAAATGAAATTACAGGACCCATATTCTGAAAACCTTGCTTGCTCTTAGCCTCTCACTGATTAATAGAGATCTAAAGATATGGGGATTTCACTAAAGAACACTTTAATAATATATTTCAGTGGTATAGCAAAGGAATTAATTTTAGAAGAGGGAAAGTTTCTCACCTGTAATATGCCATGGGTTTAGCTAAAAGTACAATAGTCAATTATCAATATATAATATTTTTTGAATTTTCAACATATAATTTATTATGCTGAAACTACAAAATGGGAAGATACAATAATTTTCTGAAAGTAAAGTAATAATTCAGCAAAATAAATAATTTAATACATAGTAAAGCATGTTCTTGATTGATTATATGAGGTTTAATTTTTCCTCCAACAATTCTATCTATCTCATTAAAATACTCAAAGTTGATAAAGCCTTGACGAATCCAGTGAAAACTACCAACATAACAGTTAAGAACAATCTGACTGAAAGTCAACTCTGGTTCAAAAATATGATGTTTATAATTTTCTACATTTCCAATTAGATCATTTTAAAATTAGAACAGAATTAGTTTTGGGACTAGAAAATCTAAGCCTTTCTAATATTTAGAGTGAAGTGCAATATATTGTCTGTAACAGAAACTGTGTTACATGAAGTCAATTGTAATATTACGCAATGTCAGAACTCATTGTAAAATAACTATTAATTGATAAGACAAACAAAACACAATGCTTTTAGACAAGTTATTTTCTTATGTTTCAACCCAGGAGGTGTATTAAACCTGTCAGGAAGTTTACAAAAAGAGGAAAAGAAAAAAATCTAAAAGTTTGGCAAATTTCAATGTAAGTATTTAGAGTTACTTTGAAATAGTATGTATAAGAAATATAAAATGAGAGGAAGATCAACCCTAAATCATGCACGGACACCTTGGGATACGCCACATCACTTGGATCACATGTGAGTTTCCCTTTTGTATTTTTGTCTGGTTCAGGGTGAAGCTGCTGAAATGAAGTTTCTAGTCCCTGAGGGAGCTCAGAAGTTTGGCAAAGGTCAAAGCAGAGACTTTCTGAAATGACATTTAGGAACCACCAGTGGACTGCTGGGCAGGAGTTAAGTGCAATGTGACTGTTGATGTAGCACCAGGCATCAAGTGGAGCCACAAGGACACAAGCTCAGTGACTCCCAGGTGTTGAACGGAATTCACAGCTAAATTCAAACATTTTAAAAACTGCCCAGGACGTGGCAGTTTGTTAATCTATGTTTTATCCCCCTGCCTTCTCCTTGATATTCTTAAATATCTATGTGCCAATGAATGAGCCAAGACAGCAGGAAAAAGGAAAGAGAACGCCTCGCCTTTGAAAAAGACATGCTCTAGCTCCCGGCAGCAAAACTATCCTTCTCCCTTTAGATTTGAGAACAGGGTACTTTTCTTGCCTATAAACCCAGCAGAAATCCCTCCAAACCCCAAAAGTCTACATCTTAGGCTCAGAAATAATCAACTGATAGACTGGGCCTACACAGGGAAAGTCTACCAGGGTCTTTCGGGATGGTGGTGGATACGCGTCGCCTGAGTCGTCTCCCTACCAAGGTGGTCTTGTCCGCTCACCTCCCCAGAGCTCACGGTCAGGGGGCTGCAGTGGCCCATGACTGACAGGTCTGGAGCACTCAGCAGAGTGACCCAACCCCACAAACATATGCAAGTTTTGTCATCTTCATAAAATAAATGCAAAAAAATAAAGTTTATCTAGGATCCAAGGGATAGCAACAACAGGAATAGAATGACAAAGAAGTAACCAATAATTATTGCTGTTGTTTATTTGCTAAGTCCTACCTGATTCTTTTCTGACTCCATGGACTGTAGCCAACCAGGCTCCATGGAATTTCCCTGGCAAGAATACTAGAGTAGGTTGCCATTTCCTTCTCCAAGGGATCTTCCCAGCCCAAGGATTGAACCCACGTCTCCTGCATTGACAGGTGGATTTTTTACCCCTGAGCCACCAGGGAAGCACAACCAATAATTATAAAATATATTGTTAATAGTGGTAAAACAATATTGAGGACAGAGTGTTTGAAATGCCAAATTCACAGTTCATCGTCTCTTGATAGTTAAAGTTTAGGTCACTTGTACAATTAGAATTGGATGGACTAGGAAAGGCACCTCATCAGTAAAAACACTCTTGCAACTCTGCTTCCCTGATATATAGAAGCCCTGTGGTGAATCACACACTCACACATACATCCACATGCACATACACATATGCATTTATAATAATAGTCTTCTGCACTGTCTTGATAGAAAGCTCATAAGATTTTAAATAATCTAAATATATGCAGATGGTTATCATGAAAAACACTGTGTATTAGCTTCTGAAGTCACTTCCTTATATTTTAAAAAAGGTAGATTATTGTGAGATTTTAACCTGATGAAAAATCTGCCTTGTAAAACATAATTGATAATTTAGAATATTGATAAAGAAAGGCTATATTACTTCTTCATATAATAAAACTACCAACAAACAGCCATGTAGTCAAAGGTATGGTTTTTCCAATAGTCATGTATGGATGTGAGAGTTGAACTATGAAGAAAGCTGAGTGTGGAAGAATTGACGCTTTTGAACTGTGGTGTTGGAGAAGACTCTTGAGAGTCCCTTGGACTGCAAGGATCTCCAACCAGTCCATCCTAAAGGAAATCAGTCCTGAATATGCATTGGAAGGACTGATGCTAAAGCTGAAACTCCAATACTTTGGCCACCTGTTGAGAAAAACTGAATCATTGGAAAAGACCGTGATGCTGGGAAAGATTGAAGGCAGTAGGAGAAGGGGATGACAGAGAATGAGATGGTTGGATGGCATCACTGACTCAATGGACAAGAGTTTGAATAAACTCCGGCAGTTGGTGATGGACAGGGAGGCCTGGCATGCTGCAGTCCTTGGGGTTGCAAAGAGTTGAATATGACTGAGCAACTGAACTGAACTGATAATAATATTAAAAGTACAGAAAGACCAATGCTAAATTAAAAGTACCTTGTTTTTGAATGTAATATCTGAATTTAGGAATGATTGTGAAGTTTTCATTAGAAAAAATTATGAACATGAGCATTTGAGATTTCTTATAACTATCTTCTTATGTGAAACACTGTGGAGCAATTGGATACAAAATAGGAGAGAAAATAAAACAGACAGAAGCATGGATGTGATAGGTAAATTCAGTTATCTTTTTGAAAAACAGTTTATTTAATACACATATTTCCTCTTCTCAAAATAAATCTTGAAAGAATAAAAATATAACATCACTGGAACATGAGGGGACATCTTCAGTAAACCAGAATTGTGAGGAATTTTTGGAAGACATGAAACAGATGGGACAGATGGAGAACAAAGCTGATCACTGTAGAATAGCCTTTGATTCAAAGCAGGCAAAAGGGGAAAACCTGGAGGAATAAATGAGCAGATTTTCTAAACTGAGCCCTGAGAACAATCAAAGCTCAGAACAGAAGGGACTGGAAATAAGGCAAGCTGGGTAATAAGGCAGAAACTGGAGGGATTTAGAATCTGAGCTAGCTTTTCCCACACAAGTTGCCTGGTACAATCCCAGGTGTCAGGGACTGTTTAAAAATGAACTGAGAGTTATAGCATTGAAATCTGTTAATATGGGCAGCAAAGACAAAGAGGGGAAGAGATTTAACACTGCAAACAATTCAGTTCCATTAATAGAATATGGAAGAAGGCATTGCTTAGTATATTTGGAAGACATACTGAATATTCTGGCATTTTCTTTCCTATTGGACTATGGAACTAAGACTCTAGCCGAATATAAATACTTCACAAAGTATGAAACATTGGACAGCTTAGAAAATAGTTTTGTGTGTGTGTGTGTGTGTAGCCAGCCATTCAGCTATGTCCAGATTTTTGTGACCCTATGGGCTGCAGCCTGCCAGGTTGCTTTGTCCATGGGATTCTCCAGGCAAGAACACTGGAGTAAGCTGCTATTTCCTTCTCCACGAGAACTTCCTGACCCAGGGATTGAACCCACTTCTCTGGAGCCTCCTGAATTGGCAGATGAATTCTTTACCACGGCATCATCTAGGAAGCCCTTGGAAAATAGGGAGATCAAATGTAGTACACAAGCTAACAATAAGCTATATATACACAGAAGCTTCATTTGGTATAAAAAGCAACATAAAAAAGAATCATGCCATTTAAAGAACTCCATAGAACTAGAAGAGAGAAGTTTACCATCTGCTGGAAGGCTTCCAAATAGATCAACTCTCATATCAAACATCCATAAAATAAACCAACAGACACATTAAAGTCCCACTGGACAAAGTCCCTGACAATTCACTTATTGGGATTGGATAAGGAGAATGGATAGAAAAGTGATCTTTTTCATAGACTCACTTGGGAATATGATGAAACAGATAAAACATTTATATTTTAGTTTTGAAAACTTAACATGCATTAAAAAAAAAAAAGATAATGTAAAAGCTTTGCACATAACTCCAGTAACATTTATTCACATATTTTTCACTAAATTATATAAGGCAGCCAGAAAATAATTTAGGTCTGCATAACTCAGTAGATGAGACTTCCCTGGTGGCTCAGGGAAGAATCCACCTGCCAATGCAGGAGATGTGGGTTCAATCCCTAGGTCAGAAGATCCATGGAGAAAGAAATGGCAACCCATTCCAGTCTTCTTGGCTGGGAAATCCCATGGACAGAGGAGCCTGGAGGGCTACAATCCATGGGGCTGCAAAGAGCTGGACACAGTTTAGCAACTAAACAACAACAACAAAACTCAATATATACTAAGATTGACTAAGCATCTGAGAAGAAAGCACTTGTCTCAGAAGAAAAATATTGGCACAAAGACCAGTAATGGTGGAATAGACTTATTAAACATTCTGCTTATTTTGATTATGTCCTTTAGAATTAGTATGTCATCTTTGCTTTCTGAGAACAAACACACCTAACAGACATACAACATGATGTCAGGATATATGGTCCAGGAGGTGCAATTAACTTTCTAACTGTTGATATCCTCAATCACCCAAATAAAAATGCCAGGACATGAGAGTGTCCTGCATTAGGGATAAGGATGGGACACCAACCCACTAAATGTTTACCACAATAGCTTTGCTCACTTTGCCACGATTTAATAGGTTTAATAGGTTTAATCATGATTATTAATTACCTTTTGTTAAGCATGTTCTATTTGCTTTCCTCTGAAGGATTTGGGGAGATAGAAATAAGATTTCTAAAAAAAAAAAAAAAAAAAGAAATAAGATTTCTTCATTAGTTTTTTCAGCTTACACCTGAACCAAGTGATTCAGCTTAGACATGAACCAACTGAAATAGGAAATGTATTCCCATCTCTCAGAAAACTAAACCAAGATATGATTCTTGAAGGATGCTAAACAAGCCATCAATACATATCATTCTAGGCTCTTATTTTCCTAAAGGGAATTGGTTTTTTAAAATAATAATCAGATTTATAAGGAAAAACAGAAACTTTTCAAGAGAGTTGTCATATGAAGTGCTCTAAATTAGGGCAATTATCCATAGATAAAAAACCCGGATACAGAAAATAATATATAACTTAGTGATTAAAAAAAATAAAAAAAACTTCCCAGCACTTTTCTAAAGAAGCAAGTAATAAAAAAAAAAAAAGAAGCAAGTAATAAAGAAGCTTGGAGAAACATGATATTTGAGGAATAAAATGCACAGTGGTCAAAATAATGGAGAAAACTGTGAAACTGAACAGATAATATCAAATATTGACTGTGATTCAGAAGATCAATTTTAGATATTCCACTGGAATGCAAAACTAGCACACAGAGAAGAGATTAAAGTACTGAGTGCAAAGATGTTACACATGGGACTCAGAACATATAAGTCCAGAGGAATATAGTTTCAGGAGTATAAAACTGAGTGGACAGGAGGAAAAAAAAGAATAAAAATAATGGTGAAAAGTGAAACATAGTCAACTTTTTATGTCAAAAAGGTCATTGAACAAGGACAAAAATTTTGAAAAGAAAATAAAACATTACTCAGTGAAAGTTATATATTCTATGGATAAAATAAAAGCTTGTAAACTTCTCATTTTGTGGAGATGATCACACAGGAAAGAGAATCAGCTTAGTGCTAGAAAGATCCTTCAGAACTTAATGTTCTGGAGGACTATGTAGAAGAAAAATCTTTATGTCTTTAATAGAAAAGCATTGTAATTTTTGGATTTCATATTTGAGTAAGTGGAACAGGGTTTTAAAAAAAGTATCTGATATGCAAAAGCTAAAATATACAAGATCTATAAGTACAGTTTTTTAACCCTGTTCTACCTTATTAACTAGTTATTCTGGTAGAATTTTGGAAAGAGGAAAGTTGCTCTGTTCTACTTCAGCCATTGCTATAAAAGTTTTTCAGGAAGGCCAAGTAGATGTTACAGGGATGAACATGGAATCAAGCTGAGCTAATTAGATCTCTCCTGTATCTTTCTCATTGGAGTTGACAGGAAGGTTGTCTTTTAATTTGTGCCCACAATATAATATCGCCAACACACAAATCATGATTCTAACTTGTGGTCAATCTTCATTTGAAAGGATAAATCCAACATACAAAGAGAAGTAGAAAAGAAAGAAACACAATATCAATAGGCAGATGATAAACTAAATACTTTCTGTGAAACGCTTCATCTCTGATATTTGGAATAATAATATAACTACTAACCTTTTTTTTTCTGCTATCTCTTACTTCATGGTGAATTTTTCACCCCTTGCAACTGAAATACTATTGACATGTCCAAAAATAATTTAAAAATAAATTTACTAAAATAAAAAGTAAATAATAAGATGCAAATCAAGAAGTGGAATACATAATATGCAGTAAGAATTGAGAAAAGAGAAACCAAAAATATTGCTCTAGTTGATAATATATTTTTTAAATTTAATGTAAGAAAATCAAGTAAATTTTTAAATGAGATATAATTGATATATCTTAAAGCAGTTTTATACTAATAATAAATATTAATATCCTATATAATGTTTGCAATAAAATTATTTAATGATTATTTAAAAATTATGATTAAATATGACAAGATAAATACTTTTGAGTAACTGACTGGAAAATATAATTAGATGAAATATTCAAAGCAATAGAAATAAACAAAAACATTTAATCAGTAAAAAATGTCAAATAAATTAAAAGTTACAAAATATAAAAATTAGAATAAAGCCAAATATTTATAAATATATTTATCATGATTGAATTAAATCCACAAGTTAAATGACAAAATGCTTGAATTGCATAAGCAAATAAAATACAAACTAAACATGAGTAATAAATTAATATTGAATTTAATAAACAACTGAAAATGATGGAGTGGACCAGGATACACAAAACAAATGTAAGGCAACAAAAAGCAGAATAAGAAATAATAATATTCAAAAATTATTTCAAGAAAAAATTGGCTATCTTTGGAAGTTTTAAAAAATGTTTTAAGACAAGTGCACTCTAACAAGAAGATAAAACAGGGACTTTCCTGGTGGTGTGGTGGCTGCAACACTGTGCTGTCCATGCAGGGGAACTGGTTCAATTCCTGGTCAGGGAACTAAGATCCTAAATGCTGCATGGTGTGGCAAAAAAAAAAAAAAAGATAGAACAATAATTGATCTACATAATACTGCATTAAAATAAATTTTAATGTATCAATTTAGGGATTTTGACAAAGAATTAAAAATTATTACACTCATTATCAAATCAAGAGATGAATTTGATAGGAGTTGATAAAAAGTGGTAAATAGAATAATGAAGAAATAAGCAAAAAGACCTAATAAACAGACTCAAATTTAAATGTTTAAATGAAAAGATTATTTAAATTTTACTTGTGCTGTATTAACTACATGGTTCCATTACTTAGCTTGTCTGTTTAGTTACTGAAGCTTTAAAACTGTTAACACAATATTGTTGATGCAGAAATGAGAAATTGAAAATAATGCACTGTCGCTCAAAGAATCTACCCTCAAGTAATGAACTTCACTTCCATTCATATTTTATTGTTTAAAAGTAATTTCCATGCCACAGCCAATTCCAAAGAAGGCACAAATATTTAATTTGTTCTGAAGGTAGCAAGTCAGAAATAATCCATAACCAACAGTAAGGACTAACACGTGTTATCTTTTTAGTTATCAAGCAAACAAATGTTTGTTTTACTAATCCTTTAAATTTTGGAGTAATTTGTTACACAGTTGAAAGATAATATATTATATGCTTATTTTCCCTCAAATGTGTCAAAAATATGTTTTTCTGTTTTGTTTCTAATAGTACATATCTGTCAGTTTGTCTACAGAGCAATCTTTAACATTAAGTAGGTGAATAAATCAATATATTTTTCATTGAACAAACATGTTTTTCAAAAGAGAACACACATAAGTGAAATCATTACATTTAAATAATTATACATAGGTTGGGAATTATTTTAATTATATTTTAATGAAGAATTTTTCATTTTTATGTTATCTATGAAACACTTTTTAGTTCTGATTCAAGTTCTAATAAAGTGAAAATTGATTTAGAAACATGAAATGCTTAAAATACAAAACAAAAAACAAAATTAATCTGAATTACACAACTTAATTCTTAAAATTAAATGAAGAATCTCTAAAAATAAGGTAAATTCTTCTAATGAGCCCTGCAGACAGATAACTACTTTGAAATATGAGTATTGAATAAATAATTCCCTGATAACTCAGTTGGTAAAGAATCTGCCTTCAATGCAGGAGACCCCGGTTTGCTTCCTGGGTTGGGAGGATACACTGGAGAAGGGATAGGATACTCACTCCAGTATTCTAGGAGTTTGCTTGTGGCTCAGCTGGTAAAGAACCCTCCTGCATTGCAGGAAACCTGGGTTCGATCTCTGGTTTGGGAAGATCCCCCGGAGAAGGGAAAGACTACTGAATCCAGTATCTGGCCTAGAGAATGGACTATATGGTCCCTGGGGTTGCAAAGAGTTGGACACGACTGAGAGACTTTCACTTTCTTTCAAGGAAATAATATTTCCTTATTAAACCCAGAGTATTCTTAGGGAGTAGAAGAATGCATTTATATTTCACCCTAGATTCACTCGTTGAAACTGTTTTACTATATAAAGAATTATCTCAGCCCCAGTTAGGTTTATTTCATGCTATTAAACACTTCTGCTGATTTCATCTGACATTTAATTCTGTGCAAGCTCTAACAACTTCCCAGCAACTCATATGAAAAGTGCAATTGCAATTGCAAACATCTAAGGAGTGGAATTTGTCATGATTCATAAGAGCAAATATTGTATACCACTGAAAATATAAGAACATTGTCAAAACAATACAGTTGATGATAACTCTTATTTCCGTCTCCTATAAACTGCCTGCTAAAAGAATTACTAAAAGCATTCATGTTTTATATGTAATGAATATTATTGTGTAAAATTCAAGAACTATTAACTGTTCAGAAGTAAGAAAGATGCAACCAAGCATAAATATTATAAAGCACTGTTTGTGAAATTACAGGGAAGATTTCATACAAGATCATATTCAAAAAAAAAAAAATAGGAAACTATTCTATACTTAATGTCAGTCCATATTGAAAACACTTTTTGCCATATTCCACATATCTGTTTGACAATATGCAAAATATTGCTATATATAATATGGATATATATTTATACCTTTTGAGATTTCCTTAAATTTATTAATATGCATTCAGTATATTAAATACTTGTTATATTTAAGAAGATGACATACAATATGAGAGGTATATTTTTGTTACCTATTTCATGTATTGTGTATGGTTATATACATTATATTTTTATCCATGATTTGCTTTAAAAATCATAAATTAATATTCATGAGGTCCTTTATTTCTAATAACCCTTATCTGCTTCAAATGATGATTACAGAAAATAACATAAGAATAAATTCTACTGTACTTTCTTCCAAAATGCTTAATACAACTTAAGTTTAAAAATTCTGACAAAGTGTGGTTTTGTAGATTTTCACAGGAAAATATAGAATGCTTCACTTTCAGATGTTAAACCTATTTGTTAAAGTATGTCTAGGTTAGATATAAATATTGATCTTTTAAAATGATGTAATATATTATAATGACTTGCAAGATGATTGCAGATGAAGGTGAAATTCTGTAATTATGTAAACAGTTAAAATTAAAAAGCTAATAGAGAAGCATATTATCATTATAAAATATAGCATACATCAAATTTTATATTATAACATTAAATATATTTATCATTACATTTCTTTTACTACCATTACTTTTCATGAATTTTCATCTTAATAAAGGTGATTTTACCTCAGATTCTTTTCAATAATTTTTATTTCTCCACTTAATCTAATATATGGCTAAACCTAAAGGCCAAAAATTTTTGAGGGTCAATGTGGATCTGAGATTCTTTCAACAGAGAAAACTCTTCTTAAAATAGAAAATACCTACTAATCATTAAAATTACAGAATTTCACTGAAGTTTCCTGTTAATCTCTCTGCCAAGACCATTCATATTTAATGCTAATATTCTTTCAATCTAATTTTATTAAGATAGTATATTTTATACCTAAATGTTATGTAAGGTACATGAAATGTAAATATCATTCATTAGTGGTCTCAGATTAATTCATGAGTCTCAGACTACATTGGATAGATGTCAGTTTTTGGAAAATGATTATGTATATATAATTCTTAAAAGTTTATTTTTCCCCCCATCGGATTTGTCATTTTTTCAATGCATTTTCTCAGTCTGTGGAAATTAGCACAACTGCTGGGACAAAAAGAAAATAATGATTGTTTTAACTTTTAAAACTACAATGCAAAGTTGGCACTATCCCCTTCCTATCTGAAAATCATGAAAAAGAAATTAAAAGAAAAAAAACAAGAAACATAAAAATCAACCTGTTTTAATAACATTAGTTAGTTCAGTTGCTCAGTCATGTCCGACTCTTTGCAGCCCCATGAATCGCAGCACGCCAGGCCTCCCTGTCCATCACCAACTCCCGGAGTTTACTCAAACTCATGCCCATCAAGTTGGTGATGCCATCCAGTCATTTCATCCTCTGTCGTCCCCTTCTCCTCCTGCCCCCAATCCCTCCCAGCATCAGGGTCTTTTCCAATGAGTCAACTCTTCACATGAGGTGGCCAAAGTATTGATTGGAGTTTCAGCTTCAGCATCAGTCCTTCCAATGAACACCCAGGACTGATCTTTAGGATGGACTGGTTGGATCTCCTTGCAGTCCAAGGGACTCTCAAGAGTCTTCTCCAACATCACAGTTCAAAAGCATCAATTCTTCGGCGTTCAGTTTTCTTCATAGTCCAACTTTCACATCCATACATGACCACTGGAAAAACCATAACCTTGACTAGATGGACCTTTGTTGGCAAAGAAATGTCTCTGCCGCTGCTGCTAAGTCACTTCAGTTGTGTTTGACTCTGTGCGATCCCATAGAGGGCAGCCTGCCAGGCTCCCCGGTCCTTGGAATTCTCCAGGCAAGAACACTGGAGTGGGTTGCCATTGCCTTCTCCGTCAAAAATACTAAGTCTGAATAAAATGTAATTTTTCCTGAAAGGCTGGCTATACGAAACTTAGAACAATTATAGGTGTCCAGAAAAATAACTTAAGAGTTCTAATCTACAACATTAATGGTGATTCACACTAAGTGCTCAGTGAAGACGAAGGTCCCCCAGGAGCAGGTGCAAACATTTGCACTGGGGTCAAAAAGTGGGTCTTGAGTCAGTTACAAGGATTTATGTTTAAGGGGAAATGGAAAGGTATTTGGAACTCCCTTGTGAATCCTGATAAATGAGTAGAACACAGGACCCTACTTACATGGACATGTTTAAAAACTAAGAAACAAAAGGCTGAAATTAAAGAGGTACAAAAATTAGTCCACCAAATAGCAATATAAATAAAATGAGCTGGTGTATTGGTTACTGTAAAAGTTAAGCTGCCATAGAAAGAAAACACAAACATTGCTTTAAATAAGTTAGAAGTTTATCTTTCCATCCTATAATTTCCCAGGATATAGGGAGGCTGGACTTCACAAAGTATTCCAGAGTAGCTGGCAGTCTACCATGCTCTGTTCTAATAGTATCCTGCGAGATTGACTTAGATATTTTCATACCTAAGAATAATGATACAAAATATAAAATTTTTGCATGTGGATATCTAGTTTTCCCAACACCATTTGTTGAAGAGATTATCCTTGCCCCATTGTATGTTCTTGGCACCCTTGTCAAACATCAGTTGATCTCATATACAAGGGGTTACTTCTAGAAGTGAAGGGAAGTTGCTCAGTTGTGTCTGACTCTTTGCAACCCCGTGGACTGTAGCCTGCCAGGCTACTCTATCCATGGAATTTTCCAAGCAAGGATACTGGGGTGGGTTGCCATTTCCTTCTCCAGGGGATCTTCCTGACCCAGGGATGGAACCCATGTCTCCTGCACAGCAGGCAGACTCTTCACTGTATGAGCCACTTTTGGACTTTCAATATAAATAGTTACACTGGCCTATAAGTCGCTTAATGCAAGTACTTTATGGTTTTAATTATCTTGTGAAGTGAAAGTCACTCACTCGTGTCCAACTCTTTGCAAACCCATTGACTATACAGTCCATGGAATTCTCCAGGCCAGAAAATTGGAGTGGGTGGCCTTTCCCTTCTCCAGGGGATCTTCCCAAACCAGGGATCCCAGGTTTCCTGCAATGCAGGTAGACTCTGTACTGGCTGAGCCACAAGGGAAGCCCTTAATTATCTTAGCTTTGTAATATTTTGAAATCAAGACATGTAATGCCTCCAGCTTTATATTTCTTTTTCAGTTGCTTTGGCTATTCTGGGTCTGGTTGTGCTGCAGTCCAGGGGGTTACAAAGAGTTGGACACGACTTGGTGACTGAACAACAATAAGCACTGAATCTGTGATTTTGGTAGTATTGGTTCAGATGGTAAAGAATCTGCCTGCAATGCTGGAGACCTGGGTTCAATCCCTGGATTAGGAAGATTTCCTGGAGATGGGCATGGCAACACACTCCAGTATTCTTGCCTGGAGAATCCCATGGACAGAGGAGCCTGGTGGGTTACCATGCATAGGGTCTCAAGAGTCAGACAGAACTGAGCAATTATCACTTCCACTTTGGCAGTATGAACATTTTAGCAATATTGATCCTTCCAATCCAATAACAAAGAATGTCTTTCCATTGATTTGTGTTCTCTTCAATTTCTCTCATCATTGATCTTATTTCAAGTGTACAGATCTTTCATCTCCTTGGTTAAAGGTATTCTTAAGTAATTTTTAAATATTCTAAATGAGATTTTAAACTGCCTTTTTCAGATGGTTCATTGTTTTAAAATGTAGGAAAACAAATGATGTTTGTATGTTGATATTGTATCTTGCAATTTTTTGAATGCATTTATTCTAATAATATTTTTGTATAGTCGTCAGGGTTTTCAACACACAAGATCATATCATTTGGAAACAAGAGTGATTTTTCCTCCCATCCAATTTGTACTCCTTTTATTACCTTTTATTGACTAAATACTCTGTCTTGGACTTTTCTACCTTAAATCATACACAAACATCAACTCAAAATGGATTAAAAGCTTAAACATAAGTGCTTATGAAGAGGCAAAAATATATGACACTGAAAGATGAACACCTCAGGTAAATAACTGTCCAATATGCTACTGGAGAAGAGTGGAGAAATAACTCCAGAAAGGATGAAGAGATGGAGCCAAAGCAAAATCAATGCCCAGTTGTGGATGTGACTGGTGATGGAAGCAAAGTCCAATGCTGTAAAGAACAATATTGCACAGGAACCATGAATGTTATGTCCATGAATCAAGGTAAATTGGAAGTGGTCAAGCAAGAGACGGCAAGATTGAACATCGGCATTTTAGGAATCAGTGAACTAAAATGGACTGGATAGGGTGAATTTAATTCAGATGACCATTATATCTACTACTGTGGGCAAGAATCCCTTAGGTGAAATGGAGTAGCCGTCTGTCAACAGAAGAAGGAAATGCAGTTCTTGGGTCCAATCTCAAAAATGACAGAATGAACACTGTTCATTTCCAAGGCTAAACATTAAATATCACAGTAATCCAATTCTAAGCCCTGACTAGAAATGCTGAAGAAGCTGAAGTTGAACAGTTCCATGAAGACCTACAAGATCTTCTAGAACTAACAACCAAAAAGATGGCCTTTTTCATTATAGGGGACTGGAAAGCAAAAATAAGAAGTCAAGAGATACTTGGAGTAACAGGCAAACTTGGCCTTGGTGTACAAAATGAAGCAGGGCAAAGGCTAGCAGAGTTTTTCCAAGGGAATGCACTGGTCACAACAAACACCCTCTTCCAACAACACAAGAGAAGACTCTACACATGTACATCACCAGATGGTCAACATTGAAATCAGATTGATCATATTCTTTGCAGCCAAAAATGGAGAAGCTCTATACAGTCAGCAAAAACAAGATGAGGAGCTGACTGTGACTCAGATCATGAACTCCTTATTGCAAAATTCAGACTTAAATTAAAGACAGTATGGAAAACCACTAGACCATTTAGGTATGACCTAAATCAAAACCCTTATGATTATACAGTGGAAATGACAAATAGAGGCAAGGGATTAGATCTGATAGACAGAGTGCCTGAAGAACTATGGATGGAGGTTCATGACATTGTACAAGAGGTAGTGATCAAGACTGTATCCAAGGAAAAAAAATTCAAAAAGGCAAATGGTTTTCTGAGGTACCCTTACAAATAGCTGAGAAAAGAAGAGAATCTAAAAGCTATAGAGAAAAGGAAAGATAAACCCATTTGAATGCAGCGTTCCAAAGAATACAAAGGAAAGATAAGAAAGCCTTCTTCAGTGATCAAAGCAAAGAAATAGAGGATAACAATAGAATGGGAAAGACTAGAGATCTCTTCAAGAGAATTAGAGATACCAAGGGAATATTTCATGCAAAGATGGGCACAATAGAGGACACTAATGGAGATTGCCCAAATACTTAAAAATAGAACTATCATATGATCCAAATATGACATCTCTGGCATACACCCAAAGGAAATGAAATCAGTGTCTCAGAGGGTTACCTGTGCTTTCATGTTCATTGACACTCTACACACAATAGCAAGTATATAGAAATAATATGTCTCCATTGCCATGTGAAGAGAGAAAGGAAATACGATATATACAAATAAAAGAATACCGTTCATCTCTGAAAAAGAAGAAAATTCTGCAATTTGTAACATGGATGAACCTGGGGTCAGTTACAGAAGGGCACATTTTGCATGATTCTACTTATGTGAACTATATGAAATAGTTCAATTCATAGAAACAGAGAATAGAGATTACCAGAAGCTCTTGGGCGAAATAGGGAATTGTGATTCAAAGGAAAGATTATGCCTAATATACCAGAACTGATAATACCTTCTTTAGAGGTTGAAAACTATTTAGAGGAACTATTATGATGGTGTTTTCATACAGGTGATATAGTTCAAGAATTAAAGCACCAATTAACCCAAAATCTGTTTTGTTTTTTTTTAAAGATACCTCATAAAAATAACACAAATATTACTTTGAATTATTAATTACTGCTTTTTCATCAAATTGTTTGGTGCCTTACTGTGAATAGTGCATTTAATGCCTCATATACTGAAGGCAAACATGTTGTGCCTTTTTTAAGAGTACCTCAGTGACCTTCCTTCCTTTCTTCCCTCCCCCACTTCTCAGGGTAAACTAACTAATATTGGTCTTTACAATAGAGAAATTGACATGTATGGCAAAGGGGGAAAAAAGAAACTCATAAATGTTTCATGATTGATGTGACTGATAAGGACTTTCCTTGTAGCTCAGATGGTACAGTCTGCCTGAAATGCAGGAGACCTGGGTTTGATCCCTGGATTGTGATGATCCCTTGGAGAAAGAATGGCTACCCATCCAGTATTCTTGCCTAGAGAATTCCATGGACAAAGGAGCCTGCAGGCTAAATTCCATGGAGTTGCATAGAGTCAGACACTACTAAGCAACTAACACTTGTACATTTGTACATGACTGATGTTGGTGACAAGTGAAAATTAGGTGAAAACTAAAGACATAGAATGTTTTCCTTGAAGTATATACTAGTAAATTACCAGAGAAGGAGAACTTGTAAAATCTTGGACTTCTTTTTTAGCATAATGAAATTACACACACACACACACACACACACACACACACACACACATACATACTTGCCAAGGTTGGTGGTAGAAAAACAGTAAAAAATAAAAGAACTAGTAATGAGAGGGAAGACTGAAAGAGTAGAAAGTACTTACAAGCTTGTTTATAGATTGTAACGTGCATTATAAAGTAGAATTTGGCTTAAGCAAGATGGTTCAATTACATCAATGAGTGCACAAAGAAACAAAAGATTATGTCATGTTGGCATGAGGACTATGTGTGAGGGAAGCTCAGCACTGAGGAAAGTGACCTGGCTTCAGAGTCTGGATCTGCTTAGAGCATGGTGATTAAGGGGTAAAGCAAACTATACATGCTTGATAAGTAAATGTGAATTCTGGACAAGCTCTCTCTGAATATCCTATATTCAAAATGCTCTAAATTTAGGTTCTAAAAGAAACTTTTGCCCTTGTGTCCCTTTGTGAAATTTTTGCTTTCATTATTTAAAAGAGGAATAGGCATGATGCAATTATACAGACTATAAAAGTTCCAGGTATTTTGGTGTATTTTTTTTTTCCTTAAAGTTTTAATTCTTCTTGTGGTAAATGTAGGGCATTTGTAAAGCAAAACATTGCCTGAACATGACATCCATCCACTCATTCACTTAGTTCAGTCAGTAAGCATTTATTAAACCACTCCTTTGTTTCAGGTACCTCAAATGGAGGGCTAAATTAGACCCAGTCCCTGTTTCCAGAATTCACAATTTTGTTAGAGAAGCTAATAAATGAAGAGAAAAACAGCAATGAACTGTTAACATTGTGTTCACATGAATAATTATGTCTGACAAAGTTAGAATCCAGTAAATTCTTTTTATCTCCTACAATAGCTCTCAATTTATTAAAAAACAATATGGTATAATTGTATTCATATACTATCTGAAAAATGAGTGTTTCCATGCTGTTCTTTATATATTATTTTATTATCTTTATAATAAATATGTGTCTTAAATCATATTTTTAAAGAATAAGTAATGGTCCCAGGAATCATAATTCAAACAGAGAAAGGTCTATGTGTTTAGAATAGTATATAAAATTAAACACATATCTAAAATAAAAGTATATTTATACATACAATTCCATGTAGAAAAGGTTACTACATGGTGGTAGGTAGTTTTGACTCATTCACAAAGAAAGTTTTTTGAATCATAAATACTCAAAAGTGTTTCCAATTGGAGTTACAGATGCATAGGTATAGAAAACCTGAGGAAATAGTCTAGGTAGGGTTTATCACAAATGAAACTTGATTGAGTGTTCCTTAACAATTCTTTAAGGTCTTTGATACTGCCATGAAAGTAAATTAAATGTAACATTTAGCACTAATGTGGAGGTTCAGATAAGTGCTATACATGAAGAATGTTTATAAAATCACATTAACAGTGATGTCTCTAATATAATTATCCAAGAGAGCTTTCAGGTTGTCTCAGAAAGAAAAGACATGTTACATAAGACAGCATTGGACTTATGGGGACACAGCAAAGTTTCTAAGTAAAATGGATGTCTGTTGAGTCAGTAAAACTTTTGCATTAAGTATCTTATAAAATTTGAGATAAATTCTACTGGCAAACAATAAGGACATATTTTGTTTTTACATCATACAAGAATTCAGCAAAGTTTTAAAACTCATATAAATAAATAGAAAGATAACTAAAATATCTTATTTATAAATCAGTAATAATACCAGGAAGATAATAGCTATACCAATAGATATAATTTAAAGGGCACTTACTATATATTGGACAGTAATTTTTACTTCAACATGTGATTTCCCTTCATTATTCTCACAACCATTTTATGGCATACCTATGACTTATCTTGATTTGTTTTCCCATATAAGCCAAAAAGCTGAAGAGATTAAATCATTTGCTTAAGATCAAATAAATTGTGATGGCAGTTTAGTTATCACTCATCTGTTTTAACCTTAAAAATGTTAAACTACTTAATCTGTAAATAATGACATGGGATTCCACTGATAACTGATTGCTGAATTTAAATTATTTAATACCAAAGAGTATAAACATATACAACACAGTGTCTTCAATATTTTTTGTTTCAAAAAGACCCTGCAAAGAGCTTCAGTTCTCAAAATATATTAATTAAAAAATTAAGCATATATTTTCATCACATAGGGATGCCCAGTTATTTTAGGTTAATCTGAGTGTATTTTATCATAAGCATGTTCAATCCCTGGGTCAGAAAGAAACCTTAGAGAAGGAAATGGCAAACCAGTCCATCATTCTTGCCTGGAAAATCCCATGGACAGAGGACGCTGGCGGGATACTGTCTGTAGGGTCCCAAGAGTCAGACACGACTTAGCAACTAAAACCACCGTGGTAAAATGTGCACTTTAACTGTACAGTTTATTTCTTTGGGTGTTTGGGGGACTGTTCTTTTCTCTATTTTCATTTTTTCTGTGGCTTTTGAAAATTAATAAGGTCAGAAACAATATGATAATTTTATATGTATTTGAGACCTAGAAAAATATGAAACAAAAGTGAAAATAAAATATACTTTGGAAAATCTCAACCTTATGTTCTGAAGTTCTCAGGCTCAAAGAGAAATTCCAAAAAATCTGGAGGAAAAAAAAAGGACTGATTCATGGGAGGCTTTTTTTTAATTCTAAAAAAAGTTTTGCTTCACCTCCTTCCCCTATTCATGTTATGTGCACACTCTATTTTAGTTTGCTGTATAGAGATGATGGTAAAGAATCTGCCTACAATGCAGGAAGCCTGGATTCGGATCCTTGGGCTGAGAAGATCCTCCTGGGAAGGATATGGCAACCCATTCTTGCCTGGAAAATTCCATGGAGAGAAGTCTGGCAGGCTACAGTCTTACAGGGTTGCAAAGAGTCAGATACAACAGAGCGACTAACACTCTCACCTTTTTTCATAGCGATATTTATGTTAATTAGCAATTTATATTTTGCTTTATATACTTGTAATTGATTTTATAAAGCTGGTAAAAATGGTTATTGCACATAAGCAAACTGGACAGTTGAAATAGTATACCTGTAATTATTCCATGTGGCTTTATAATAAATACTTATTTTGTAGATCTAAGTTTTAATTTCATATATCTTAAATTAGATATTGATAACATAGTTAGCATATATCATAACTGCCTTAAAATTTTGCCTATTACCATCACACAAATAATATTCAATTTTGCTATGATTTGGAAATTTATCTTAAACAATACTAAGTCATGATTTTAAAATACATTTGAAGAAATTTTGACTTTTCAAATATATATTCCAATGTAGAAAATTGTATTTAATCCTACTCCATGATACTTTTGATTATGTGTCATTTATTATGAGTATATGTGTCATTTATTTTGAGCAGTTTTAGTTAAAACTAATGTTAATCAATATATAAGTATTTATTATCTTTTAATAACTATGCTCCTTAAAAAATACACCTCCATGCATTTATAAATGTCACCTTTTCCAATTTATTTTTTTAAAGTGAAGAGACTGTATGTACAATCACCGGAAACCTTAACTGAAGTCCCCTTGTCTGTAGGACTTACATTTATCCTCTATGTCCTATTTCTTCCATCTGCACCGAACTTTCAGAACATTAGCTAATCAATACCCACAACTCACCTCTAGATAAGGTCTTTATTGCTTGAGATGAGAAAACTTAAGGAGAGTTAAGTAACTTGTACAAGGTCAGTGTGAATTGGTGTCATCTGAGCTAGGCTTAGCATACAGATTGACTATCCCCATAGCTATTTCTACATTCTCTGGGCATAGTAGCTTCAGACAGGCCTGTGAGAAAGAATCTCCTTGAAATGTGGATCTTCACTGAAATGTTTAAACATAGCTGTTAACATATTTCCAATTGAGCATTTCCACATGTTAACCAACACTTTTCTCAGGCAGATCTAGGCTTTCAAAAATTAAATACTGATTTTCCAGATTCATATTCTATAAGCTATATATTGTTGGCTTAATGTTTATTTACTAAGTTCATTCTATCCCAAAAGTCAACTCATTACCATATTTTACCATTATACCATTTATTGAAAATGTTAGTGTTAGAACTCATCTTGTTTTTGCAATGTAAAAACATTCTTAGTTGTGGGTCTTAATTCAACTGATTGCTTTTTAAAATGATTCCAAATTATTAATTTCTCTGGATAGCTTTATAATTATTTTAAATGTTTATATAACACTCCCAATATTTCAAAAAACCTATAGTTATTTGTTTTTAATATATTAGATGTTTACTAACAAATTATAATTTTAGAACATATGGTCCAGTTTCAGTAGATTGTTTCTGTTCTAAAATATCTACTGTTTATTTATTTTTCTGAAAGCTGGAGATGCTATTTTCAGCATCATCTCAGTGGTATTATTTCTATGCCTAGCACATCATATCTTCACTTCAGTCTTGTGTACTTTCTTGTCTCTACATTTTTATACTGACTGTGATTTATGGCTCCAGTCAAATCTGTGAGTATCTGAGCCCCTTGGGTGCCACATACATTATTATTTTGCTGTGGGTTCTTATGACCACTTTGACCAAGTTTCTGAAGCAGTCCACATTCATACAACCCACAAGTATTTAGCAGTACTGCTGTCAGGGACACTCAATAATGCTTTTCTACTTTTCTTATTGATCTGTCCTCAATCTTTTTTTATTTCAGCCTGAATTTCTCTCTCATCCTGTTTCCTGAACTAATATTTAAATCATGCCTCTATTTTATGTTATTTTTAGCTTAATTTTATTCCCTTTCCATTTTTTTCTTTTTGTTAACAACACTCCTTTCCTTTATCTTGTGCTAAATCAGTTGTGTGTGTGTGTGTGTGTGTATAATTTCATTACTGGATATTATAGCTGTGTTTTACTTATTCAATGTACTCACCTAACCTTAACCTCTGTGAGGTAATTCACATTATTCACCTTATATGATTACTTATTCACAATAAGCTATCTGTTCCAAATATAAGAGGGGGACAATTTTTTCCATTTGGCATCAATTACATTTGTTTCACTTACTTCACTCGATACATATGCCAGTTTCAAGTTAATTTTCCCTACTAATATTGAAAGATATATATCCTGTGAAAGTATAAATTCATATAGGTCATCCTGAAAACTACATGACCACAATGTGAATTTTGGGATCATTACCTTGTCATTCATTAGTCATTATTTTAGGAAAGGTAGTTGCTACTTGCTGATTATTTATTTATTTTCATTTATTTTTATTAGTTGGAGGCTAATTTCTTCACAATATTGTAGTGGTGTTTGCCATACATTGACATGAATCAGGCATGGAATTACATGTGTTCCCCATCCGATCCCCCCTCCCACCTCCCTCCCCATCCCATCCCTCTGTAAAGCTGATTACTTTAAAAGAAAAACCTTCTATAGGTAGTAATGTATCAAATATAATGAAACTAACATACATGCAAAGTAGCTGATACTGGATGAGTCCTCAAAAATGCTGTTTTCTTTTTCATTTTCTTCACACAGATGTTGTAACTGCAATTACTCCAGCATTGTGCTGAGGGTTAGCACAGTTTTAAATGAGAGTCATGCTCAGAGAGCTAAGTTAACAATCAACCACTACATCTCATAAAGAAGTCTCCCCATGAGTAAACAGTTTAGAGTTTCATATCTTTATGATAAACCTATGTGTGTGTATGTGTGTCCAACTATTGGCGACCCCATGGACTGTAGCACACCAGGCTCCTCTGTTTTCCACTATCTCCAGGTGTTTGCTCAAATTCATGTCTGTTGAGTCAGTGATGCTGTTAATATCTAACCATCTCCTCTATCACCCCTTCCTTCTATTGCCTTCAGTCTTTCCCAGAATTGGGGTCTTTCTGATGGATAGGCTTTTCACACCAGGTAGCCAAAGTATTGCAGCTTCAGCAACAGTCCTTCCAATGACTTCAGGGTTGATTTCCCTTTGGATTGACTGGCTTGATCTCCTTGCAGTCCATGGTATTCTCAAGAATCTTCTCCAGCACCAAAATCCAAAAGGATCAAAAAAGCACTCAGCCTTTTTTATGGTTCAACTCTCACAACCAAACATGACTGCTGGGAAAAAAAACACAGCTTTGCCTACACAAATGTTTGTTGTCAAAGTGATATCTCTACTTTTTTTTTTTTTTTTGATATCTCTAGTTTTTAATATTATCTAGGCTTGCCATCACTTTCCTTCCAATAGCATACATCTTTTAATTTCATGGCTGCAGTCATCGTCTGTAGTGATTTTGGAGCCCAAAAAAATAAAAGCTGTCACCGCTTCCACTTTTTCCCCTTCTATTTGTCATGAAGTGATGGGCCCATTTGTCACAATCTTAATTATTTTTAATTAATTTATTTTTAATTGAAGCAAAACTGCTTTACAATATTGTATTGGGTTTCTGCCATACATCAACATGATCAGCCATAGGTGTACTTATGTCCCCTCCCTCTTGCACATGCCTCCCACCTCCCAGCCTATTACACCCCTCTAAGTTGTTACAGAGCCTTCGTTTGGTTTCCCTCAGTCATGCGGCAAATCCCCATTGGCTATTTTACATATGGTAATGTATATGTTTCTATGTTACTCTCTCCATTCGTCCTACCCTCTCCTTCCTCTCCTACCCTCCTGTCCATAATTCTGTTCTCTATGTCTGCCTCTTCATTGTTGCCCCACAAATAGGTCCATTAGTACCGTCTTTCTAGATCCCATAGATATGTTAATATACAATATTTGTTTTTCTCTTTCTGACTTACTTCACTCTGTATAATACGCTTGAGGTTCATTCATCTTGAACAGACTCAAATACATTCCTTTTCAGAGGTGAGTAATATTCTATTGTGTATATGTTATGTACCACAGCTTCTTTATCCATTCATCTGTTGATGGACATCCAGCAATATCCCCCCACCAGTAGGCATATACCCTGAGAAAACCAAAATTGAAAAAGGCACATGCACCCTAATATTCATTACAGCACTATTTATAATAGCTAGGACATAGAAGCAATCTTAGTTTTTTTTTGTTTGTTTGTTTTTTTAATGCTGAGTTTCAAGTCAGCTTTTTCACTCTTCTCTTTCAGCCTCATCAAGAGGCTCTTTTGTTCCTCTTCACTTTCTGTCATTAGAGTGGTATCATCTGCATATTTGAGGTTGCTGATATTTCCCCTGGAAATCTTGATTCCAGCTTGTGATTCCTCCAGGCAGGCATTTCACGTGTGTACTCTGCATATAAGTTGAATAAGCAGGGTGCCAAAATACAGTCTTGCAGTACTCCTTTCCCCATTTTTAACCAGTCCCATGTCTTTAAGGATTTTCCATGGTTTGTTGTGATCTACACAGTATAATAAGTATAACTGTAGGCACAGATCAATTGGAAGATCGAGTGGCAAATTATGCACTTCAAATTTCCATGGTGGGCATTGCTCTATCAGGATGTACCTCTAGTCCTGGTGGCAAACTCCTTGCTCTCTTATTGGTGATGATTCCACATGCTTTTAAATAGGATGTGTTCAGGATATTTCAAGTCTGATACTTACAGTCTTGGGTTGACTAAGAAGATGCACACACACTTAGACATACCAGTAACAGAAGTGCATCTTGTTTCTGCTTCAACACTCTCTACCTTTTGTGGCATTATAGGTTACTCAAGCCAACATCCTGCCCTCTAAAATTTTCAAGAAAAAGAGCATATCACTTATTTCTCAACCTTCAGGGGAAATTCATTTTCTTTATCATGTATCATTATTTATTTCTGCACTGAACAAGCACCTATTCAAGGAGTAAGATAACAGCCATCCTTTCCTGAAGGAATGTTCAGTCACTCCAAGTGGTTCTTATGGAAAAGTCATCTGATCTTGGCATTATCCATCTATATTTACTATTCAGTCTGACTTCACAATATGTCCTTACCTCAATAAACTTTCCTAAAATATCTAGTCTTTTTTTTTTTTTAAATACAGAGTGGCTGGAGTAACTTTATTTTTAATTAATTAATTTAAATTGGAGGCTGATTACTTTACAATATTGTGGTGGTTTTTAGCCATACATTGACATGAATCAGTCACAGGTGTACATGTGTCCCCCATTCTGAATCCCCTCACCCACCTCCCTCCCCATCCCATCCCTCTGGGTTGTCATAATGTGCTGACATTGAGTGCCCTATTTCATGCATTGAACTTGGACTGGTGATCTATTTCACATATGGTAATATACATATTTCAATGCTATTCTCTCAAATAATCCCACAGAGTCCAAAAGTCTGTTCTTTATATCTGTGTCTCTTTCGCTGTCTCACATATAAGGTCGCCGTTATCATCTTTCTAAATTCCACATATACATGTTAATATACTGTATTGGTGCTTTTCTTTCTGGCTTACTTCACTCTGTAAATAGGCTCCAGTTTCATTCACCTCATTAGACTTTCCTGGTGGCTAAGACAGTAAAGCATCTGCCTACAATGAGGGAGATCCAGGTTTGATCCCTGAGTTTAGATTTGGGATTAGATCTATGGCTTTTATTATGTTGAGGTATGTTCCTTCTATGCCTGCTTTCTGGAGAGTTTTTATCATAAATGGGTGTTGAATTTTGTCAAAGGCTTTCTCTGCATCTATTGAGATAATCATATGGTTTTTATCTTTCCATTTGTTAATGGGGTGTATCACATTGATTGATTTTTGAATATTGAAGTATCCTTGCATCTCTGGGATAAAGCCCACTGGGTCATGATATATGGTCTTTTTAATATGTTGTTGGATTCTGTTTGCTAGAATTTGTTGAGGATATTTGCATCTAGATTCATCAGTGATATTGGCCTGTAGTTTTCTTTTTTTGTGGCATTTGTATGGTTTTGGTATTAGGGTAATGATGGCCTCATCGAATGAGTTTGGGAGTTTACCTTCCTCTGCAACTTTCTGAAAGAGTTTGAGTAGGATAGGTGTTAGCTCTTCTATAAATTTTTGGTAGAACTCATCTGTGAAGCCATCTGGTCCTGGGCTTTCATTTGGTGGAAGATTTTTGATTATAGTTTCTATTTCTGTGCTTGTGATGGGTCTGTTAAGATTTTCTATTTCTTCCTGGTTCAGTTTTGGAAGATTATACTTTTCTAAGAATTCATCCATTTCTTCCAAGTTGTCCATTTTATTGGCATATAGTTGCTGATAGTAGTCTTTTACGATCCTTTGCATTTCTGTGTTGTCTGTTGTGATTTCTCCATTCCCATTTCTAATTTGTTGACTTGATTCTTCTCCCTTTTTTTCTTGGTGAGTCTGGCTACTGGTTTGTCTATTTTATTTATCTGCTCAAATAAACAGCTTTTAGTTTTGTTGATTTTTGCTATAGTCTCCTTTATTTCTTTTTCATTTATTTCTGCTCTAATTTTTATGATTTCTTTCCTTCTACTAACCCTGGAGTTCCTCATTTCTTCTTTTACTAGTTGCTTTAGGTGTAAAGTTAGATTATTTATTTGGTTTTTCTTTTGTTTCCTGACGTAAGCTTGTATTGCTATGAAACTTCCCCTTAGCACTACTTTTACAGAATCCCATAGGTTTTGGGTTATCATGGTTTCATTTACATTTGTTTCTATGCATATTTTGATTTCTTTTTTGATTTCTTCCAAGATTTGTTGGTTCAGAAGTGTATTGTTTAGCTTCCATAAGCTCATATTTTTAATAGTTTTTCCTTTTTTTTTTTCCTGTAGTTGACATCTAATCTTACTGCATTGTGATCAGAAAAGATGCCTGAAGTGATTCCAATTTTTTTTTTTTTTTTAATTTACCAAGGCTAGATTTATGGCCCTGGATGTGATCTGTCCTAGAGAATGGGTGTAACTGTTTTGCACAAAGTTTAAAAGGTATGCATTATATTTTTACAAAAACTGAAAGAGCTACCAGGAATCTCGGTGTTACTCTCATAGAATTTATGACTTGTTTTCAACTTTAGAGCTTTAGGATCACAGATAAAATTATGTTTAATACTGTTACATATATTTTTTACCAGGTATCAATTTTGTTATATATATCAATGTTACATATATCAATATGAGACATTGAATTTACCAATTCAATTTTTGTATCAATGTATTAAAAGAAGATTTGGCATAAAAATAATGCTTGTTTAAACTTCCAAATAAAAAAATAAACTTCTAAACAACAAACTTACAATTTTAACTTAATTGCTTATATCTAATAAGCTTCTTAATTGTGCAACATGTATATCTCAAAATTAAAAAGGAATAGCTGCTAGAGGTGAGAAAAAAAAGTTGAACTAAATTCATTGTTACTTAGGCACATATGGGACAAAACATATAGCCAAAAATATTGCTACCAGAATAAAAAATTATATTTTATCATAGTGTCTTCAAAAATAAATTGAAAGCATATTTCACTGCTGCCTTAAATTATACATAATAAATATTGCTAAAAGGGCTTTGAAAATATACAAAATTGTACAATGTTGAAATGAGTTTAATATATTACCAGAAAGGACAATTTAAATTTTAATATTCAAAAGTGCAAGCCTACTCAAATAACAGCTTATTAGTAAATATCTTAACACTTTCTACAGAGAAACAGTTTATTTTCCACAGAGAAAACAACATATAAACAAATACCTTACTGAAGATACAATCTGGTTCTAAGGAGCAGATGCTAATCAATAATTTGATATCTAAAATCAAATGATAAGGGATTAATGGAAAACATTTCTTCAAAAAAGAGTAATTTGCATCATTATATTTCATGTCTGGAAATTAGAAAAACTTTACAATATAAATTATGTTTCTCAAACTTTCATATAATGGATATGCTTTAAAAATTAGAGAGTAATTGTCAACAAACAAATAAATTTAGGTATCTATTATTCACCATGGGTGATGTTTTCATTGAGAGGAGACTAAATCATTATATCTAAATTCCAATAACTCTTTGTGGAGAAATGATTTATCTAAAAAACTCCACATTGTAATAAATAGGTAAAATCAGAGGATCAAAGGAATAAATAGAAATTTATAATTACATCTTAAATTTTATCTTTCCAGAATAATGTTGCTAATATAGGCATTGATAATATAAATGATATAGTTCCATTACTTTTCACCTAATTTGTCTCAGTTTACATCTTATAATTGGATAAAATGATTCAAAATCATGACCTTAACTTTCTCTAACACAAGTGAATTAAAATGCAAGATCATACCCTTGAGTTTATGATCGATTTCAAGATATTTTCAATAGCCTATTGGTGTAATTCTATCTTTATATCACACTGATATCTCCATCTCAACATGGCTTGTAATGAATTCTTTATCTTTGACCTCAAACATTTCCCCTCTTATATTCTCCATGTAAGTGAATTATGCAGCAGCAGTAGCAGCATACACCATCTTTAAGGTGTTTTAACTTCATATTCTGGTCTCCAATACAAAGGCAGTAAATGATATTTCATTAGACTTCTAATTTCAATTTCTAATATTTCAAATTCTTTATTTCTTTCCAGGTAATTAAGTGTGATATTAAGTGTGACCATTACATTCTTTGAACAATGAAAGACAAAAGGAAATGATAAGTATTACTTCCAGGATTAAAACTGTGATTTCTCTTGTGTAATTTTCTATGCACAGTTTCTCTGTTGTGACAAATGTGGATGCCACTTTTGGAAGCTAGAGCAATATCAACCCACCTTGTAGTATCATGAAGAAGACTTTGTATTTACAAATCACTGTTAATTCTGCTTAAAGACATCACAACCTAGACTATCCTTATAAATACTCTATTACATGTATTAAAACATAATGATTAAATATTTTGAATTAAAATTATTTTGAAATTCCAGTCTCCTTCCCTCTTTCATCACATAGGATTCTAATAATTGTTGAGTTTATCTTTCACTTACGTTTCCCGCAGAACTGTTTTTATTGCTGTACAACATTTATTTACTTTTAATGTGAGGATAATTGTTTTATAAGGTCATGTTGGTATCTGCCATAAACAACATGAATCAGTCATAAGTGTACAGATATCCAGGCTTCCCTGTTAGCTAAGATGATAAAGAATCCACCTCCATTGTAGGAGACCCCAGTTCCATTGCTGGGTTTTGAAGATCTCCTGGAGAAGGCAATGGCTACCCACTTTAGGATTCTTACCTGGCAAATCCCATGGAAAGAGAAGCCTGGTGTGCTACAGTCCATGGGGTCACAAAGCTTGGACATGACTGAGAGACTAAGCACAGTTCAGTTCAGTTCCATCGCTCAGTCGTGTCCGACTCGCTGTGACCCCATGAACCACAGCACGCCAGGCCTCCCAGTCCATCACCAACTCCCGGAGTCCACCCAAACCCATGTCCATCGAGTCGATGATGCCATCCAACCATCTCATCCTCTGTCGTCCCCTTCTCCTCCTGCCCTCAATCTTTCCCAGCATCAGGGTCTTTTACAATGAGTCAGATCTTTGCATCAGGTGGACAAGTATTGGAGTTTCATCTTCAACATCAGTCCTTCCAATGAAGACCCAGGACTGATCCCCTTTAGGACGGGACTGTTTGGATTTCCTTGCAGTCCAAGGAACTCTCAAGAATCTTCTTCAACACCACTATTCAAAAGCATTAATTCTTCGGCACTCAGGTTTCTTTCTAGTCCAACTCTCACATCCATACATATCCACTGGAAAAACCACAGCCTTGACTAGACGGACCTTTGTTGGCAAAGTCTCTGCCTTTTAATATGCTGTCTAGGTTGTCATAACTTTCTTTCCAAGGAGTACGTGTCTTTTAATTTCCTTGCTGCAATCACCATCTGCAGTGATTTTGGAGCCCATAAAAACAAAGTCAGCCACTGTTTCCACTGTTTCCCCATCTATCTGCCATAAAGGGATGGGACCGGATGCCATGATATTAATTTTCTGAATGTTGAGTTTTAAGCAAACTTTTTCACTCTCCTCTTTCACTTGCATCAAGAGGTTCTTTAGTTCTTCTTCAGTTTCTGCCATAAGGGTGGTGTCATCTGCATATCTAAGGTTATTGATATTTCTCCCGGCAATCTTGATTCCAGCTTGTGCTTCCTCCAGCCCAGCGTTTCTAATTATGTACTCTGCATACAAGTTAAATAAGCAGGGTGACTATATACAGCCTTGACGTACTCCCTTTCCTATTTGGAAACAGTCTGTTGTTCCATGTCCAGTTCTAACTGCTGCTTCCTGACCTGCATACAGGTTTCTCAAGAGGCAGGTCAGGTGGTCTGGTATTCCCATCTCTTTCAGAATTTTCCACATTTTATAGTGATATACACAGTCAAAATCTCTGACATATTCAATAAAGCAGAAATAGATGTTCTGGAACTCACTTGCTTTTTGATGATACATCAAAAGTTGGCAATTTGATCTCTGGTTCCTCTGCCTTTTTTAAAACCAGCTTGAACATCTGGAATTTCACAGTTCACGTATTGCTGAAGCCTGGCTCGGAGAGTTTTGAGCATTACTTTACTAGCGTGTGAGATGAGGGCAATTGTGCGGTAGTTTGAGCATTCTTTGGGATTGCCTTTCTTTGGGATTGGAATGAAAACTGACCTTTTCCAGTCCTGTGGCCACTGCTGAGTTTTCCATATTTGCTGGCATATTGAGTGCAACATTTGCACAGCATCATCTTTTAGGATTTGAAATAGCTCAACTGGAATTCCATCACTTCCACTAGCTTTGTTCATAGTGATGCTTCCTAAGGCCCACTTGACTTCATGTTGCAGGATGTCTGCTCTAGGTGAGTGATCAAACAATCATGATTATCTGGGTGGTGAAGATCTTTTTTGTACAGTTCTTCTGTGTAATCTTGCCATCTTTTCTTAACATCTTCTGCTTCTGTTAGGTCCCTACCATTTCTGTCCGTTATTGAGCCCACCTTTGCATGAAATGTTCCCTTGGTATCTCTAATTTTCTTGAAGAGATCTCTAGTTTTCCCCATTCTATTGTTTTCCTCTATTTCTTTGCATTGATCGCTGAGGAAGGCTTTCTTATCTCTCCTTGTTATTCTTTGGAACTCTGTATTCAAATGGGTATATCTTTCCTTTTGTCCTCTGCCTTTTGTTTCCGGTCTTTTCACAGCTATTTGTAAGGCCTCCTCAGACAGCCATTTTGCTTTTTTGCATTTCTTTTTCTTGGGGATGATCTTGATCCCTGTCTCCTGTACAATGTCATGAACCTCCATCCATAGTTCATCAGGCACTCTGCCTATCAGATCTAGTCCCTTAAATCTATTTCTCACTTCCACTGTATAATCATAAGGGATTTGACTTAGGTCATACTTGAATGGTCTAGTGGTTTTCTCCACTTTCTTCATTTTCAGTCTGAATTTGGCAATAAGGAGTTCATGATCTGAGCCACAGTCAGCATCTGATCTTGTTTTTGCTGACTGTATAGTGCTTCTCCATCTTTGGCTGCAAAGAATATAATCAATTTGATTTCGGTGTCAACCATCTCATGATGTCCATGTGTAGAGTCTTCTCCTGTGTTGTTGGAAGAGGGTGTTTGCTATTACCAATGCGTTCTCTTGGTAGAACTCTATTAGCTTTTGCCCTGCTTCATTCTGTACTCCAAGGCCTAATTTGCCTGTTACTCCAGGTGTTTCTTGATTTCCTAAGCACAGCACAATCGAATTTTTATTAGATATGAAGTGTGAGAGAAAAGTCAAGAATGAACCCCAGTTTCTTTTCTAAGCAATGAGATGGATTAATATACTATCAACTATGTTAGGGGAATGTCTGGGATTCAAATTTGAACATTTTAAATTTTATATTAACATGGAAAATTGAGTAGCTATTTGGATATGTGTTTCAGGAGCTAAAAAATATTCTGGAGCATTTATTTAAGATCAGGAATTCCGCTTGGTTGTCCTTCCATATGCTTATTCTTTAAACCAGGTATGGTGTTAATAGTGCAAATCAGAGTCTTAGTCAAATATTAACTTTCTTTGATATTTTATTCTGGACAAAAATAATACAAATTAACTTTATTATATAAAGCCATGCATCTTATTTACTTATATGCTAACTAAGACCCAGAACAAATTTATACAAAAGATGTGATCTATCTATTAAGAATATCCTTACTGGAATAGAAATTTTATCACTTTTTCCCCCCATAAGTTTTTATTCTACCACAAAGTCACTCTCAATTATTCAATAATTTCAAGTTAAGCATAGCTCTATTGACTTTTACTAGTACAGGAGATTTTTTTTCTTCCAAAGATATCATGCATTGCTGTTCCTTTGTGATTTAGCTATCATTTTCAAGTAAATTCACAAATACTTATATGTTTGTGCACTATGATCATAGATGTTTAGAGTGTCATTTATCATTTAATTCTGCCATGTCCAGCATCATTGATTGTTCCTTGAAGCAGAATAGTTTCAAGAAATGTCTGCATCCTTTGCAAAATAAATCAATCAAACTTCTCAACAGATATGAGCCTTACATAAAATTACACAAGTTGAGTTTGGTGATTGTTGGCTTTAAGCATAATAAAATTAGACATTCTTACTTAGGATTCTGTTTTATTCTCATTATGATTCTTTAGTCTTCATTGTATTTTAACACTAAGTTTCTAGTAAATTCATTAAAGTAATAACTAAACCCATATCTGAATAAATGCAATGGGGGTATCTATGAATATATGTGTACATTTCTGCACTACTGTACATCAAGTTACTACATTAAGCAAGAGTTCACTTGGGCTTCCCAGGTGGCTCAGAGGGTAAAGAATCTACTTGCAATGCAGGAGATGTGGGTTCAATCCCTGTGTTGGGAAGATTCCCTGGAAGAGGAGATGTGGCAACCCTCTCCAGTTTTGTTGCCTGGAGAATCCCATGGACAGAGGAGCCTGGCAGGCTACAGTCCATAGGGTCACAAAAAGTCAGCTATGACTGAAGTGACTGAGCATGCTTGTACAAGATCCCACTATAGTTGTGTTCTTACATTATTTATTGGCTCAAAGCATATATGCAAAAGTGTATGCAAATATGTTAGGCTTAAAATTTACATCAGAAATTAAAATCTATAAAGACGTAAACTGCATTTAATTCAAAATTGACTTTTTTCTACAGATCCTAAAATGACAAATCCACAGATGGTTAAAAGGCAATACCAAAATGGCAGGATATCTTCAGCCCTCAGCAGACTACCTTACACATAATAGCCACTCAGTGGAAGTGCATCCAATCACTGAAATCATGAAAAAGCTATTTTAAAAAAGTAACACTGGGGATTGTTAGAACTACAATATTTATTCTATCTATACTTGATTTTCCAAGGTTTATATATTCTCCAAGTGTTATTAATAGAAGCTATTGTTTTTTTAAAAAAAGAGGTGCCAATATATTAAACAAAACCTTTTAACAATCTTTCAATGACCATTTTACTGCAAAGTATTCTATAGTTAGTAAAATATCATCCAGTGAAATGCTTTGTTGGTTATCTGGCAGAGGGAGAAGAGTAATGCATACTGTTAGTATAGGTGCAATGAAGATAAATTGTATGATATACACCTAGAACCTAGTTAAATTTGAAATGCATCAGACAACCTCACATATTGTTACTTCTCATGGTGAGTAAATAAATTAAAATTATGCATTCAGACAGACTGGGAAGATTTAAGAAAACAATTCACTGTAAGTCCTTAAACAAAGACCGTTTCAAACTAAATAAAATGTGTAATTTTACATATGAATACTGTTTATGAAAGCAACCTATTTGTCTTTATCTTTTGGTGATCCAATGAGTTTCTGAATAAACCAGTTTCTGTTTAAAGTTGTACTTTTCTCAGCATATAGAAATGTCAGTCCATATCATTGGGGAAATTAAAAAAAAAGAAAAAAAAAAACCCCTAAAACACACCGAAGCTTAGGCTGTGTTTGGTACTAACCAATCCTCAGTTAGTGTTTATAACTTCTATAAAAAATAGTTTTATTTTATTAAAAGTGCATTCAGGACCACCTGTGAGAATAATGGAGTTTTTTCACCCACATAGTTAAAGATCATCTATCTCTGTCCAAACTTGAACCTGGGCTATCATTCTGGTGAGTCCTGCTGTCAACACCATTGTGTCTGGTCCTGTTTTCATGCAATCTAAAGCTTCTATGTAAAGCCATCTGCTCATTTTGTACCCAAACCTTCCTCTTGAGGGTTTTGCATCACACTGAGGCATGCATGTTAATGAGCCCAAGGGATATAATGTTTAATCTTTACTATAGAACATATTTTGTGGGAGGGAGGATTACTATTGGCCAGTTTATAAATCTCAGATGGAACCAGCTGATATCTTTAGAAGAGTAGTTATTATTTGCCAATGCTCTTTAATCTCTCTCATAAAGTTAACAGTAATACTATTGTAAGACATCTCTTTGACTGTGATAGGATTGTTGCCCATAGTAGAAAGTATGGGCAACTTTTGTATTAGTCACATTTCCTATATCAAGATGGTGAATTGTATAGGTTGTTTGTGGGAGTAGATGCAAGATAAAAATGCTTCCCTAATTTTTTTTTTTTTCCAAGAAGGAAACAGTATTTTAATTGAGGGTGTAGAGTCTGGCAATTCCTTCAGATAAGTAAGTTTATTTAAAACTTTTCATAAAATAGAAATAAAATAGAAGAAAACAGCTTCTTTTAGTTAGCTTCCAAGTATTATTAGAGCTGCTAATCACTTAAAAATAGGTGAAGTTAAACCTGAGTCCCTGAAACTGCTCTTCAAAATATTATTTCTGTCTCAGAAGGTAAATATAAGGGAAATGAACCCTCATAGCTTAAAAGAAAGAGCATTTGATTGCTAGTGTTTCTTATAGCCTGAATGCAAAATTTTAAATTGACTCCCATTATTCATTGATTTGGAATTCTAACAAATATAGGCCGTGCTCTATGACAACTTAGAGGAGTGGAATGGAATGGGAGGTCGGAGAGAGGTTCAGGGGGAAGGGGACATACGTATACCTGTGGCTGATTCATGTTGTTGTATAGCAGAAACCAACACAACATTTCAAAGTGATTATCCTCCAATTAAAAATAAAGAGAAATTTAAGACTATAGATATAAGTAGCTATTTTTCTCAGTGCAAATGTTTTCACTTAGAATCATTTTAAATACATTCTTAGTGGAAATTTCTGATGTTTTGTTAGTTGAGTGGTGTTCATCGCTTAAATTCAATTCTGATTGACATAATTGACTTCATATAAACACAAAATACCATACTTAGGCTACTAGATCATACATTACTTCTTTTTGTTTCTTAAACTATGCTCAGGAATAATCATTTAAATAGTTATATAAAGATGCAATACATTTCTTCTTTAAATTTCTTAAACACTCAGACTTAACTAGAAAGTGTGTGTAACTTAGCACATACAGTTTGGAATTAATTATTTTGAAAACATCTTGACCAACTACATGGCTGAAAAAGTGTAGATCTCTCTACATATTAAAACAGTACTTTTACCTATCTCAGAAAAACCTAAAATCAAGCAAATATATTGCAGGAGTAGAAACATACCAGCAAAGGAGATCACACATTATCTTCCATCAGAAGGTAGTCTCATGGCTCAACAAATTAACATTATTTACAACAAAATTTTAGGTAATACAAATATATATCAGCAAGTACTCTGACCACCATGATGCTCATCACACATTCAAGCCTTCTAAGTGAATTTAGTCATATTTTGCAAGACTCCAATATCCCACTCCACTCCCTTGAAAATGTAAGGTAGGTCTAGGACAGTGAGTAGCTGAAAGAACTGGGAGCAACCAGGAAGATGAGCATTGATCTAAGAGTAGATACTTTCAACATCTAGAGAATTTACTTTATATATATATTTTTTTTCTAGTTTTATAGTTGTTTTTACTTCTATTGTTGTTGTTCTATTTCTCCATACTGCCATATTCCTCTTACATAATTCAGTTTTTACTTTACTATAGTATATCCAGTGACATTAAAATTATAACAGATGCATTGATTTTATGCACAATTTCACCTATTTACAATATATTTATTAAGAATCCCATGGGTAATAATTTGCAACCTCAGCTGTAGTTCATATTTCCTCAGAACTTTGAAGTCCATTCAAATCTAGGGTTGAAGATACAAACTCATATACCAGTATACTTATTTTCCTCTGCAGATTCTGTCTGTGTGTGTGTGTATTTGTCTGAAAGTAGGTATCATTTTATCCACTCTATCAGAATTTTGGAGGATGTATCTATGTATCTGGTGGCCTTAATTACTAATATTTATTATATGGGTAAAATATTTTTCATTCTAAATGATATGCTTTCTGTGGAAGTGCCTTTCAGTCTGAAGAATTTCAGTGTGCTTACTTTATCTAGGACAAAATTTTTCTTATTAGTTTTTTTTTTCCTCCACCAAACTTCTTGTGGATGGATAGTTTTCAAATATACCCCAAAAGTCTTTTTAATTTTTCCAAACTTTGTCCAAACTCGTCTCTTAAATTTTACATATCAGTTTCTTTTGCAATTAAATCTGGAAGAATTACTTGACTCTGTATTTATGGTCATTAGTACAAAAGTAATTGATGTTTAATCTGTTTTGTTTTCCACTGTACACTTCACATTCAAATATAAATTTATAGAATTCTCATACCAGAAATTCACAGTTTAACTCATTATATCTTTAATATTTATCACTTTGAAAAAAACTCCTTCGAGCCCCACCCCCACCTCTACCTCTTACAAACTTTGAATTTGTTTGTTGTACCTATATAGGGAATTTTTCCTTTAAAAGTGTTATCTTACATGCTTTTTGAGTTACTGTTTGAGTTTTGTTTCTCTGTACACACACAAAACTTTTGCCTTTCTGTCATTCAAAAATTGTACAAAGTATTTACTCATTAACAGAGCTTACTTTTCCCCTCAAACTGTTACATATTTACAATTTTTGTATTTTTTTCTGTTATTTTATGTAATCTATCATCTTGATCTATATTATCAGATGTTACTTTAGTGATTATTTGACTTTTTATTTATATATTTGTTTATTGTTTTGTTCAGGATCCTATAAAGTCAGTATTCCATATTGGACATTTATAATTTCCTAAAGGGCTTCCCTGGTGGTTAGGACAGTAAAGAATCTACCTATAATGTGGGAGACTTGGGCTTGATCCCTGGGTTAGGGTGAACCCCTGAAGAAGGGAATGGCTACCCACTCTGGTATTCTTGCCTGGAGAATTCCATGGGCAGAGGAGTCTGACAAGCTACAGTTCATGGGGTCGCAAAGAGTAGGACATGACTGAGTGACTTTCACTTTCACAACACAAAAAATTCTACTTAAAAGAAATTTTCTAACTTATTGACCTATTCCTTTATTAAAAAGAAACCCATTATACTTTTTCTAATATAAGTCTTTTGATGATAAATTATCTTTATTTTTGTTTTTCTTTTTTTTTCATTTATTTCCATTAGTTGGAGGCCAATCACTTCACAATATTGTAGTGGTTCCTGTCATACATTGACATGAATCAGCCATGGATTTACATGTATTCCCCATCCCGATCCCCCCTCCTACCTCCCTCTCTACCCGATCTTCTGGGTCAATGCCCATCTGCAGACGAATGGATAAGGAAGCTGTGGTACATATACACCATGGAATATTACTCAGCCATTAAAAAGAATTCATTTGAATGAGCTCTAATGAGATGGATGAAACTGGAGCCCATTTTACAGAGTGAAGTAAGCCAGAAAGATAAAGACCATTACAGTATACTAACACATATATATGGAATTTTTGTTTTTCTTAATGAGTTTTGCTTCACTTTCATTTCTAGAGGATTGATTGTAATAAATATTTAATTTGAGAGTTTGACAATAACCACCTTTGAAATGTTTGAAGACATAATTCCACTACCTTTTGATTTCCTATATTTCATTTGATATATCTTATTGTGTTTCCTTTAAAGGAAATATATCTTTTTCTCCCTTCCCCAATATGTTTCATTGTTTCCCTCTCCCTGCCTCTAGCAACCTTCTTAGGATTCCTAGGGTTGTATGTGTATGCACTACATTTTGTAGTATATAGTGAAATACTTCCTGGGTCCTATTATTTCTCTCTTTCATTCTTGTGATGCTTTCTCTATTTTCACTTCATCCATAATACTGACCTTAAATGCAAGAGTCTTATTTGGAGCCTTGCATGTTGACCTCTATTTTGCATCACATCAACTTTGATTTTGTTCCACTGGCTCAATTAATGCACTGTAGTTTACTCAGTATCTAGAGTGAGAACATATTCAAATGTTGTCTGGGGGGGAAATCTGCTAATTTGGTTTTATTTCTCTTGGCTCTTCTCCTTTCCCAAATTTTGGCCCAGAAATTCTGCAATGCCTTGGCAGCTTTCAATTTATTCTTCTAGCAAGTATTTTTCAAATCTAATATTCTCTAGATCATATTATAAGCTTGTCATCATGGAACACTCACTATATGGCAATTTCCCTATTAGGAATAACATATAATGCTAAATAAGTTAGAGAAATGTAGTGAAAGTTTCCTGAAATGACAGAAGGCAGGGGGCCAAATTAAGCCTGATGTATCAGCAAGAATTAGAGTTCTAGACACCATCATCCCCTCTACACACACAAACACATACACAGAGAAGGAAGGGGGGAGAACGAGATAAAGAGAGATAAGAAACAAATAAGCCAGAATGTTAATGGCCCCATGGTTGAATCTGGGTCAAAGGCACATGAACATCTATCTTTCTATTATGTACTTTTCTATGCTTGAACTCTTTCAACATTTACCAAACAATTACAGAAAATAAAAGTTATAAAATACCTAATTCATATGTCACTGTTTCTGAGAAGTTTTTATAATACATTGGAATAAAATTATTCTCTACCTTGGCTCCAGTCTTTTAACATTTTCTTATATTAGTCTTCTGCTACTTAATGCATTCCATCTTGTGTTAGTATTATTTGTACATATCTCAATTTCATAGAGATGCGAGGAAAAAATCCATGTAAGGACAATGAGAAAACCATCTTTGTATTCTCCTATGAGACTAATAGCAGTACTTATAAGAATTCAGGACATAATTACTTACTTAAATATAATTGACACTTTCAAAGTGGAGTGTGGTAGACACAAAGATCTGCACCGCCCCCCCGCCCCGAGATCCAGCTTCAAGAGAAAATGATTCTCACACAGAGAAAGTGTGGTTAGCTCCTTTACAGTCAGCCTCAGTAGTGGATAGGTACCTATGTTAAAGTTATACCCTTCCTAATTTGCCTACACCTTGAGTCAATTGCACTCATCTCACAAGCTAGTAAGGTAATGCTCAGAATTCTCCAAGCCAGGCTTCAGCAATACGTGAACCGAGAACTTCCAGATGTTTAATCTGGCTTTAGAAAAGGCAGAGAAACCAGAGATCAAATTGCCAATATCTGCTGGATCATCGAAAAAGGAAGAGAGTTCCAGAAAAACATCTATTTCTGCTTTATTGACTATGTCAAAGCCTTTGACTGTGTGGATCACAATAAACTGTGGAAAATTCTGAAAGAGATGGGAATACCAGACCACCTGACCTGCCTCTTGAGAAACCTGTATGCAGGTCAGGAAGCAACAGTTAGAACTGGACACGGAACAAACAGACTGGTTCCAAATAGGAAAAGGAGTACGTCAAGGCTGCATGTTGTCACCCTGCTTATTTAACTTATATGCAGAGAACATCATGAGAAACGCTGGGCTGGAAGAAGCACAACCTGGAATCAAGATTGCTGGAAGAAATATCAATAACCTCAGATATGCAGATGACACCACCCTAATGGCAGAAAGTGAAGAGGAACTAAAAAGCCTCGTGATGAAAGTGAAAGAGGAGAGTGGAAAAGTTGGCTTAAAGCTTAACATTCAGAAAACTAAGATCATGGCATCTGGGCCCATCACCTCATGGGAAATAGATGGGGAGACAGTGGAAACAGTGTCAGACTTAAATTTTGGGGCTCCAAAATCACTGCAGATGGTGACTGCAGCCATGAAATTAAAAGACACATACTCCTTGGAAGGAAAGTTATGACCAACCTAGATAGCATATTAAAAAGCAGAGACATTACTTTGCCAACAAAGGTCTGTCTAGTCAAGGCTATGGTTTTTCCAGTGGTCATGTATGGATGTGAGAGTTGGACTGTGAAGAAAGCTGAGCACAGAAGAATTGAGCTCTTGAACTGTGGTGTTGGAGAAGACTCTTAAGAGTCCCTTGGACTGCAGGGAGATTCAACCAGTCCATCCTAAAGGAGATCAGTCCTGGGTGTTCATTGGAAGGACTGAGGCTGAAGCTGAAACTCCAATACTTTGGCCACCTCATGCGAAGAGTTGATTCATTGGAAAAGACCCTGATGCTGGGAGGGATTGGGTGCAGGAGGAGAAGGGGACGACAGAGGATGAGATGGCTGGATGGCATCACTGACTCGATGGGCATGAGTTTGAGTAAACCCCAGGAGTTTGTGATGGACAGGGAGGCCTGGCGTGCTGCGATTCATGGGGTCACAAAGAGTAGGACACGACTGAGCGACTGAATTGAACCGAACTATGTCTGAGACAGCTGAAGGGTAGGCATTACTGACTTTAGAGCTTCTTACTGAATTGCCTGAGGCTTTTCTAGACTTAAAACCAAGTTTCACTTTTTGATTTGCCCAAGCCTTTCTTTACACAAATGTTGACTCTTAATAAATATCTTGACCCTGTTACGAGCTTACATGTCTCCTGGCAAAATTCACACCTCATACCTTAAATGTCATTGTATTTGGAGATAGGGACTCTAAAGTGGTAATTATGAGTGAATGAGGTCATTAAATGTTTTAAATTTGGCATTAAATGGAGGCACTCCCAAATGTTTTAAATCTCTGATGCATTTTAAAATTTTAAGACAAAGAGGCTCCCCTCTCCACTGAGATAGCACTTCACCTATTCTAAAAGATAACACAAAGCCCTCTACATCCTCAGGCAGCAAGGCAACAGATGCCCCTCTCAGAATTTTCTACCCCCTCACTTCATGGTCACTAGAACTATAAGGATCTGAAAGCAAGCTGGAGCTAATTATAGAATATGGGGTCTGTATAATTCAAAAGAGCCACCGAGATCTAACGAGCATGTACTAATGGAGCTAATTCATGTGACAAATTATGAAGGCACTAGATCAGAGGGGCAAAATTCAAAAAAATTAAGAGTAGGAAAAATTCTCAGGCCCATGCTCTGCAATTGAAATATCAAAATTATTGTCGAAGGTGGGATGGAAAAAAAAAATGAAAGGTTCAGAAAGTTGGGCATATTGGAATGGATATACTCTTTACAACCAGAAGGTTCATCAGTCAATTATATTCAACAAGAAAGTTGAAAGACACACCTTATCAAGGCTTTAAGGAAAATTCTGCTAAGAGTGCACACTAGCATCACTGGATCACTTGTAGTTTTTCTTTGTTGGCCAGGTCTAACAATAGGAGAAGCTGACACAAAACTTGACTCACTGAGGATGATACAATCCTGCAACTATTGAAAGGCAGTGAGATTTAGCCCAGGGGTCATGGAGATTTAATCTAGGGGCCATGATGATCATATTGGGTATTAAAGTAAGAATGACAGCAATGTGCTCAGAGATATTGACTCTATATGACCCAAACATGACCTCCACTTTTCAGAGTGATCTAGCTCCTGCCATTGCTAAATATACAACTTGTCAATAACAGAGACCAATCTGACTTCCACAATATGGCATCGCTTCTCTGGGACATGAACTGTCCACTTGATCACAAACATACACAGTGGGATTATTTCAGTCAGTTAGAATGCAAACTTATGGCTATGGATTTGTCTTTTCTGCCCACAGAGATTCAGCAAATATCTCCCAGTAGTAGATCTCAAATCACAACAGACAAGGGCAACCACTAAACAGTAAAGGACTTGCAGTCATCGATGAGTAACTATAGATTTCAATGGTCATATCATATAGGATATCCAGAAGCTTCCTGCATGATAGAACATTAGATTAATCTACTGAAGACACAGCTGAAGCAAGAGAGTAAATAAAGCTCAGTTATTTGTACCAATGTGGGAAAATAATGAGGGTATTGCATGCAAATAAATTTTCAGAACTACATCTCAGTCAATGTTTGTTTTTTTTTTTTCTGTTTAATTCTTCTCCCACTTCCTTTCACAGGTGTTAATCACTAATAAATGTCTTACAGCTGATACTCTGAGTCAGTGTCTGCTTTCAGAAAGTATGTAGTGCACTTATGCAGGGATAATCAAATGCAAGTGCAGAAATGCAAGGAGGAAAATCAGAACTTTCATATATCTTTCAACTCAAAATCTCTCTTTCTCTCTGTCTCTATCTCTCTGTCTCTCTCTCTCTCTCTATATATATATATATATCTAAATATCTATATATCTATATATATAGATATAGATATAAAACCATAAACATGCATTTAGGCAGTTATACTCTTCAAATTCAATTAAGGTTTCTAAATCATCAGTGGTCCAACTAGATCACAAATACCAGGTATAAGACAGAGTCTAAGGGAATGGATGTGCAGTTGCAAGTAACCAAATTAAACTGTTTCAGTACCTAATCTATAAAAAGGTGTGAGACTCTTTTAACTTTATCAATTCATCTACATGTCCACACAAATATACTTACATACTTGCTCTCACAAATGAAAACATATTCGATCTCATAACACACTAGATATATGTATGTTAGAAATAAGTAAGCATGTATAATTTATTTATTAAAGTAAATTAATTAAAATGCCTTATTTATTGTAAGACATGTGTAAATTAATAAAGATGTTGTTTGTGCTAAAAATCTTTGGGATTCTAGATTTCTTGTGAGAAGAATAGATCAATCAAAAATGACATGACAGCCTCAAGAAATTTTTTTAGATATTATATTTTTTACACTTATTATATTTGTTGATTTTATTTCATCCTTATACCAATTTTTACCACTGGCTAATTTACATGGTACTTTAAAAAGCACTATTGAGAATCACAAAAAATACATTTTCCAATGACATGTCAAATGATCACCTACATGCCTTATTCATGGAAATGAAGTAAGCATTTGATTCTTTAAATGACCTTGAAAAAAATCTTGTTCTTTGAACACCTCCTGTAGTAACAAAACAAAAGTGAAATGTTTTAATGAAAATTATATACATAAATATAGCCTGTAGTTAAAAATAAATTGTGAAATGAGCATCTTATGCACTCCTAGAAGCAAAACAGGTGTCTCTACCTCTTCTTCCATTGCTACTGTGGCTAAACATCAACTTACTAGAAACTGATTTTTAGAGGAGAGCTTATAGCCATATTAAAAGTCATAGACAGTTAGGACCAGTAATGTCTACATAAAATGTCTATGAAAAAAAGAAACATGTATATTACCAAGTGTGAAACAGATTCCAGCCCAGGTTGGATGCATGAGACAAGTGCTCAGGGCTGGTGCACTGGGAAGACTCAGAGGGATGGGATGGGGAGGAAGGTGGGAGGGGGGATCAGGATGGAGAACACATGTAAATCCATGGCTGATTCATGTCAATGTATGGCAAAAACCACTACAATATTGTAAAACAATTAGCCTCCAACTAATAAAAATAAATGAAAAAAATATAGCTACCTAAATGATATTTCAAATTTTTAGATAGAATAGAGGCACTGATTCCTTCTTTCACTAATCTACTTCATATCAATGAAGTCAGTTTAGTAAATTGCTTCCATTTTAAAAATTAATGCACTTCAAAACTAGTATGTCCCATCATATTGCATTATCTTTCTCCCAAACAACATGTCCTACTCTTGAATGTTTTTTGCTTGTTTTAATTTCTGACAGTCTCAAATAATTCTGGTAAAGTAGCAGATACAGCCAAACCATCTCCTAATATCTTAAAAGGGCATTTGTGAAAATGTTCATTTTATGACATGAGTTAAAAGAGCAAAAATAGTGCATGTATGTATATATTTGTGTGTGTGTGTGTGATGTTGTTGTTTGGTTACTAAGTAGTATTCCCATGGATTGTAGTCCACCAGACTCCTCTGTCCATGGGATTTTCCAAGAATACTGGAGTAGATTGACATTTTGTCCTCCAGGGGATCTTCCAGACCCAGGGATTGAGCCCACCATCTGCTGCATTGTAGGTGGATTCTTCACCATTGAGCCACTGGGGAAGCCCCATATATGCATGTATATGTATATGAACACACACACACCCACACACACGTGTGTGTGCATGCATGGTGTTAGTCATGTCTGACTCTTTGTGTCCCCATGAACTGTAGCCTGCCAGGCTCCTCTGTTCATGGAATTTTCCAAGCAAGAATACTGGAGATATCATATCCTCTTCTAGGGTATCTTCCAGACCCAGGGATCAAATCCACATCTCTTGCATCTCCTGCATTGACAGGCAGATTCTTTACCACCGCACCACCTGGGAAGCCCATATATACACATACATATAGTGTATATATATATAAATCTGTATTTTCATGTATGCATAAGTAAATACTGTTATACACTTTAAATATATAGATACAAGTTACATTGCCTCTTTTTATTTCTTCTTAATACTATTTTCCTACACCCCAACGCTACCTTCTTCAGTGTTCAATAAATCAATGAGGTGCTTAGTTGAAAGAGAAAATAAAGCTATATTTTCTCAAGTTTGTATAATGTGCCAAGTTGATCAACCCTTGGTATAACATGAGGATCACTAGACCAATTACTGGTTTTGAGTTTCTTTTTTCAGCAGTTGTGTTTTTAAGGATTCATATTTTATGAATTTATACTTTCTTAGACTCTTTCCAAAGAAGAAGAAGGAAATATACCTATTTTTAATGGAATATAAATCATTCTATTAGTATTTGGGTCCATTGAATTCTAAGTCTAAAATGAATTATGGGATCATACTGACTTTATTTTCTCCATATTGTAAAATAATTCTCAATTTCATCATTCTAAGAACTGTTTAATTATTACTCAAGATTGTGTCAACTACCCCCAACCATGCTGCGAAAAGAATAAATAATAAGAAAACAGACAGATGATGAAATAACTTAGAAGGATGGAATAAATTGTCATTTTTCCATTTTCATTTTACATTGTGCAAATTATTACATCTTTTGAGAATGAATTAAAAAAAAAAAGTAAGACAGTATTTATGTAGTCTGCTTTTCTGTTCCTTGAACACAGCTGAAAATTAAAAGTTTTTATTCTCCAACCATGAGAGCAAAGAGAAGAAATGTGACATTCCACAGTTCTAAGATAAATCTAATGAGAAGATGGCCGAACTTAAAGAAAAAGAGAGCTCTTGAACTTTACTGGTATAGTGAAATTGTTTGTATTAATGAAGTTTCAGACTAGGTATCTTTAGATGATTATATCTTAAATAAATTTGCTAAAACTCAAGAATTGATCACTAAACAATATACTTCCAAGAAGAAATGCAAATATAGTATTAATCTCTTCTGTTAGTCATTTAAAGGACTGAGTTTCATGTAACAGTTTTGAGTAAAAACCTGTATGATTCCATGTTGTTAAAAAGTATTTGCACCAGTATCCTTTCATCTACAGTGATGTTTTACTTATTAAAATAGTTCTACTATGTTTAAAAATATTGTTATTTAGTAACATTGCTTTCAGTATGTCTTTAGTCTTATACCTGTAAATTACTTTTGAGATAACTTAAAATATGGACACAAAATAAAATAAAATTAAAGGTTTCATGCTGCCCAGAAAATAAACATTCCTGTAATCTGAGGGTTAAATATCTTAATTTTTCACAAAAAAATCCAACAAACAAACATTTTTCTTGAGTTTCCATTTTGAAACTGAGTTAACTCGGCTAAGATTGTACAAAGTAAAAGAATATTAAAGGAAAACTTCAAAACCGTATATCCTAATTCTGAATTATACATTCTTTCTTCTGTACCATATAACCACACTCCAAAGAAGGAAAAAAATTACCCTAGTCCTCTGACAATTTCCAGGAACTTTTACTAAAGAAATACAACAGAGATTTAATATTGAAGGGAACAGCAATGAAATTGAAATATGCATTTCATTATGTTCATATCTTAGATATTTATTTATTGAACATTTTTCATGCATTTGTGATAACATATAGTATTCAGACAAGAGAACAGAGAAGCCCTTGTTAACGCCTGTCCTCAAAAAAAATTTTCCTGGTCAGGAAATGTGGTTTAATTTCTTGGAACAATTTTGAATTTAGAGGATGGTTTCCAACAGTAGTACAGATTAACAATACAGAATTTTACAATAAATAGATTTAAAGTGGCTTAAAATCATATAGTGAAATATTTGAATATGAAAATCCCCTTATGCACAGAAAATATTGCAATGTTAATAGATTTTGGTAAATAGACTGTATAAGGTAATCAGTTTAAGTTATACTGTAAATGTAGCAAGGTAGTATATTAATATTTCAGAATTTGTAGTATATATGTACATTCCTTTGATATTATAGGTTTTGTGCACATATTTGCTAAGTAAACTAATATCTCATTGGGAAGAAATTACTGTTCAGTGTAACGGTTAAATTTATGTGACGATGTAGCTAGACTAAGTGATGCCCTTATAACTGGTAAACCATTATTTCTGGATGTATCTGTGAAGGTGTTTCTGGAACGTATTATACTCACTAGTGCAGTGAGCATCATCCAATACTTTTGAGAGCCTGAATAGAACAAAAAGGTGGAGGCAGGGTGAATTTGCTCCTGTCAAACTTTAGCACTCTTGGTTCTTGGGCCTCTGACTCAGATTGGGACCTAAATCCTTAGCTTCCCTGGGTTCTCAGGTCTTCAGTTTTGAACTAGACCTATATCAATGGCTTTTCTGCATCTCCAGTTTGCAGGTGACAGACCATGAAACTTCTCCATAGTCATAATTGTATAAACCAATCCTTAATGGTAAATCTATTTCTATTCATTTATATATGTGTGTGTGTGTGTGTGTGTGTGTGTGTTTATATAAAGGAATATCTAGTAATAGTGATGCTACTCATGATGACAACTGTAATTCATTGTTTGCTACATGCTCAGCACATTTTTAGGTGTATAGTTTATCCAGTTTATGATTCACAGCATTACAGAAATGTTAATGAGGGATAGATTTCAATACTAAAACGGTGGTCAGGGTAGACCCATAGAAAAGGCAAAATATGGACTAAGAATATAAAGAGATGAAATAATCCTAGAGAACTCAAATATTCAAAATATTCAAGAAAGAGAGAGCAGGGTGAGGGCACAGGCTTTGAGTTATCGTGTGCCTGCCTGCGTGGAGGGTTTAAGGAAGAAAAGGAACGCTATGTACCAGAACAGAATTCAGACAGAAGAGGAGGGTGATGGCAGACAAGATCAGAAAGGTAATGGAACAAACAGAGAGGGACTTCAGCAGAACGGTAATGAGACATTCCAGTTTCCCAGGACAATATTTCTGGCCACGCTGAGTGCCAAGTGGGACCTTAGTTCTCTGACTACTGGGGATCAAACTGACCGCTGCCCCCTGCAGTGGAAGTGCAAAGTCCCAACCACTTGACCACCAGAGAAGTCGCCAGGACAACTTATTTTTATAGCTACAGTTCTGGCATAATTACTCTCTTTCTTTCACTCTCTAATTTGGTTTAAATCATAAATTATATGGTCTTCCTACTTATAGGTTTCATAGCTTTCTTACCTTGGCTTTTACAATGAATGTAGAGTAGTCCTGCAAAGTTTTAAGCAGAAGAGTGAAGTAATCTGATTTATGTTCTTAAAGATACACTTTGGTAGCTGTGTGTTTGGAGTCTAAGTTCTTGGCTATTAGTAGGGAGAATTCATTAGAAAGCTATTATGGAAATCCAGGTGAGAGGTAACTGTGGCTCAGCTAGATGGATTTAGTGGCTCAGCACTAAATCCAAGAAGTGCTTGGGATTTAAGACATTTTACAGAGAGCTGGCATGATTTTTATGAATATTTGAATGTAATGTTTTAAAAATAATGGATTCTATGTGAAATAAAGATTTTATTTTTGGCCTGAGATACTAAAAAGAAGAATTATCCATCAATTGAAAATAATGAAGCTTACATGTAGATAAGACTTTTGTAAGATGATCTGCCTAATATGTCCACATCTTTCCTCTCTTTGCTAATTCTTCCTTGTTTTACTCCAAGGTTCCACATGGTTTCCAAAGGCATTTGAATAGAAATTGGCCCTAGCCCACATAAACATTTCAGGTATACTGCACATTTATACCACTTGTATTTTTTCACTGTGGTAGTTTTTGTGACTGTGGGTCAGACAAACAATAAAAAAATAAAATTGTAACAAGTGCCCATCTCCCATTGCCTCTCTTTCAATCCCAGGACAAAATATTCTGGCATTTTTGGAATGAATGAGAATGATGGTAAACATGACTCATTTTCACAGACTGCAAACCTCATTCTTTCATCTCATTTACATAAATCATTAAACAAAATTGCTATTAGTTATCAAAATCTTTGGTACTATTACATAATTGAAATCATAGATTGCAAAATATGTTCTTTTTTTTTCCTAATCTTGATATTTTTAGTAATAATATACTGTTAAAAACATCAACATCATAAGAAGAACAATAAAAAATGAGAATAGCATGTGACACTGGGAATTATTTAAGGCCACAGAACTATAGCAATGACCAGGGATTACCCTTTACTCTAAATAAATACCTGTAAAAAGAAAAAAGAGGAAGTATACAGTGTTGTGAAGTGTCCAGAACGAGAAATTCTTTTTCTTCTCTTTGTTGAGCAAGGAAGTGGAGTACCCAATCCAACAGCAAATGAATCACCTCGCAGCAAAGCTAGTTTGTTGCTTTATAAGACCCTATATCTGAAGTTCTACTCCAGAGCATCCGAGAAAATGTAATATAGTAGAATTAATCTTGGGAGACTATACACATATATCCTAATGGTTGGAAATAACTCTGAACACAGACTGATGCCTGATATATAAAGATGAAAAATGTAACTAGAGTCACACAAATAAGCATAGGACTCATTCCATTGGAATTTAGTTGGACACTATGACACAAGTGCAATGATCGCATTCCCTAACTCAGTATAGAGTACCAGCCACAAATATGGGCATTTGACCTGAGCTGCAACTGGGACATCTCACTAAGGTAGTCAGTTGTAGTTTTCATAAATCTCCTGATTCACTCACACTCTTAATCTCCAGCAATAAAGGACTGGCCTTAAGGAAAACAAAGTGTTAGTCACTCAGTCGAGTCTCTTTGTGACCCCATGAATTATGGTCCACCAGGCTCTTCTGTCCATGGAATTCTCCAGCATCAATACTGGAGTGGATTGCCTTTTTGATCTCCAGGAGATCTTCCTGACCCAGGTTCCCTGGATCTCTCACATTGTAGGCAGACTCTTCACCAACAGAGACACCAGGGAAGACATCAAAGAGAACAAATTAGTGTCACAAAGTCAGGTTTTACCTTCCATCTCCATAACTTCTATCACTATTAAACTAGGGTTATGGCTTAAGTGTGCATTAGAAGGTGGGAAAAACATAAATTTTGAATTGGTTTGAAATTGAAATTTTAAATCAGGCTTGACCAGGGTCTCCTGCATTGCAGGAGGATTCTTTATCAACTGAGCTATCAGGGAAGCCCTTGACTTTTCATAAACAAAAATGACCAGAAATTTATAAAATCTGTCAAAGATATTATTTAAGTAATGAAGAATGAGGATATGATATAAAACAGCTATATAGGGAATACAAATAACATTTTAAATTTATACTACTTTTGAGATTCTTTTTTGAACTAGGGGCTTCACTGGTGGCTCAGACAGTAAACAGTCTGCCTTCAGTGCTGGAGACCCATGTTCAAACCCTGGATTGGGAAGATCCTCTGGAGAAGGGAATGGCAACCCACTCCAGCATTCTTGCCTGGAGAATTCCATGAACAGAGGAGCCTGGTGAGCTACAGTTCATAGAGTTGCAAAGAGTTGGACACAACTGAATGACTGATGTTTCACTTTAATACCTAAATATTAATAGAAGAATATTATGCGTTACTTAAACAGGATAAGAGGAAGAGAAAAATTGGTATTTCTTCCAACTTTATTCTAGCCATAATTAACAAATAAAAACTGTATGTATTTAAGATATGTAACACAATGATTTGTTATATGTATACATTGTGAACGGAGTAAGAAATGGCAACCCACTCCAGTATTCTTTTTTTTTTTTTACAATTATTTTTATTAGTTGGAGGCTAATTACTTCGCAACATTCTTGTATGGAAAATTCCGTAGACAGAGGAACCTAGTGGGCTACAGTCCATGGAATTGCAAAGAGGTGGATACAACTGAGCAACTGAGCACACATACATTATGAAATGATTGCCACATCAAGCTGATTAACATATCCATCACCTCAAAGTCCAAATATCCAATACAATGCCATTAACTATAACTCACCATTTCCACACACCCCAGTTGGAGATAAAAGACAGATGACCAGTGGAGAAAGATCCACATGCTTTCTGTACACACCTTCTCCTTCAGGAAATAGGATATAACTCCTCATTCCTTCAAATGTGGGTTGATTATAAGTACATTCTTTAAAAAATACAGTATGAAAAAGGGAAAAAACAATAGCTTTACTGTGTAGACTAATCAATACTGCCTTAGGTGATTAACGTTAAGATCAACAGTCACACATGATATGATATCATTTGATTTTATATGAAAAAAATGGCAATTTACCTCTGTGGTCACCCTCCTCCAAACCCGTAACCCCAGTCAAATAATGAAAATTACATCAGAAAAATCCTAAGAGATAGTTTTCAAAATATGTACCAGCATCCCTCAAAATTGTCAAGGTCATTGAAACACGGATATCCTTAAAAATGTCATCACAGTCTACAGCTAAATATAATATGCCTACCATGACATGACAACTAAATGGATAGACTTCTGGAACAAAAGAAAAAAGGACATAGGGAAAAACTAAGGAAATATAAAGTATTAATTTTCATTAATTATGTACTACTGTTAATTAACTGTGTTAAATGTACCATATTAATGTAAGATATTAATAACAGGGGAAATCAGGTGGTAGGTATACAAGAACTCCCTGTATTATGTTGACAACTTTTCTGTAAATTTAAATTTATTCTAAAATTTTAAAAGGCTATTAAAAATATCAAAATAATAGGGTATGTTAAGTGACATATTAGCCAACCAGGAAGAGCCCCAGGTGAATAAAACTATATTGATTTGAGCAACAAATAAATAAAATAGTATTATACAATAAAATAGAAAATATATGTTCATGAGCCCATACTAAATAAATAGATAGTACAGGAGAGGTAATCTTCCCCATAAAAAGTCTGTTAGTTGCTCAGTCGTGTCCAGCTCGTTGCAACACCATGAACTGTAGCCCTCCAGGTTCCTCCATCTATGGGATTTTCCAGGCAAGAATACTGGAGTCAATTGCCACTTCCTTCCCCTGGGGATCTTCCTGACCCAGGGATCAAACCCTGGTCTTCTACATTGCAGGCAGACTCTTTACCATATGAGCCATCAGGGAAGCCCACCCCATAAATAAATTATATTAATGTTAATATATGCATATTTCCCTCTTTTAGGAGATAGAAATTAATTAACTTCTAGGCCTTGCTTAAGGGTGGGCTATGCACAGTGACTTGCTTCTGAATAGAATATAGAAAGGGAAATTAATCATTTTTGCAGTGGATGAATCTGAAACAACCTTAACCAAGTAATGAAGATTAGCATTCCCAGTTATGTCATCAAATATGATGTGACATGTAGAGTACTGTGTGGTATTCTTTCCAAAATCTCCATTTGAGTTTAACTTCATTAAACTCCAGTCTAATCATTTTTTAAAAATTGGAAAATTCTGTTGAGTACATTCTACATACATGCAAATGCTGGTAAAGACTGTCAAATTCATAGAAGACTACAAAAGGCTTAAGAAACTGTCACAAATCACATAAGACTGGGAAGTTATGACAACTAACTATAATATGGTTTGAATCTGGAACATAAATTGAAAAACTGGTGATATCCAAATAAAGTCTAGAGTTAATATTAATGTACCAATGTTGGTTCCTTAGTTTTTATAGTTCTCTCATGGTACTATAAGCAATTAAGCAAAGGAAGAACTGATATGGGTATGGGTTATCTGGGAGCTCTCTCCACTATTCTTGCAACTGTTTTATAATTCTAAAATTATTCCAAAATTTTTAAAAAGTTTATTTACAAAGAAAAATATGTGACATTATTTTATAAATAGTATTACTAGCTTTGGTTGGATAATTATGGCTTAACATTCTTTTTCATTCCCCAAGAAATGAAGTCTGCTTGTCAAATTCCTCCTGGTCAGAGTAAATGTGTGACTGCTTTATAAAAAATAAACATGATATAAATGCTATTATGCTAGTTAAAGCCTTTTCTTTAAAAAAAGAAAAAAAAACACTGGAAGTTTCTGCATCCTTCATCTTTGAACCCAAATGTCCTGTTGTGAGGAAGACCAAGCAGAAAGAGAACTGAGATTCTCAGCCTAGTGGCCAAATTTCACTCTGATAACCAACAGCAACTTACAGCTAGGTAGATGTGGATTTTTTATCCTCAGTCAACTCATCTCAGCTAATAAATACCACATGAAGAAGAGGCAAACTATTCCCAGTGATCTTTGATTAAATCTCAAAATCATGAGCAAGTAAGTTATAGCCCATATTTTAAGTTGTGGGGTGTTTTGTTATCTAACAATATGTAGCTATAAAAATTTGACTCTAGAAAAGTTGTATTGCTGAAACAGAAAACACAGCATATGGAAACCAAAAGGAATTAGCTTTGAAACCAAATGTTAGGAATATTGGTGAAGGCTGGAAAGACAATGATATTGTTATTGAATATAAGAGGGAAGTGAAATAACACTTTCCAGTTCTATTACTTGAGATATCTGGAAAATAGAAATGGTATCTAATTAACTCATGGATGTGGCCTAGGAGGTTTCCAGGAAGAACGCTGCAGGCACTAAATGGCTTCTTTGAGCTTATGATAAAGTGCAAAGCTGTGAGTTACAAAATGTAAAATTTTCTAGGTGCATGAGTCTGTGAGGCATGTCCTTAAATTTTTCTGAGGTTTTAGAAATGGTTTTACAAGATCCACCACTGATATTTTTGACTCAGAGGTCACTTCACTGGATTTAAAGCCACACTGGATTTAATCTTTTACATGAAGCAATTTATTATTTTGATAACTTAAAGACTTGGAATGAGAAAGTTTTATTTTCAAACACAGGTCAGCTCCTTTAATTTTTCTTTAAATTCTCCCTTAAGACTGAAGAGTTAATTATATAATAGCTCATCTCACAACTTTGTACTTTACCATAACCAGCTCAAAGAAGTCATTTTCTACCTGCGGCATTCTTCCTGGAAACCTCCTAGGCCACATCCATGAGTCAATTAGATAACATTTCTATTTTCCAGATATCTCAAGTAATAGAACTGGAAAGTGTTATTTCACTTCCCTCTTATATTCAATAGCAATATTGTTCTTTCCAGCCTTTACCAATATTCCTGACATTTGTTTTCAAAGCTAATTCCATAAGTTTTAGGTTTCTGTTTCAGCAGTATACCATTTCTAGAATCAAATTTCATTGTAGCTACATACTGTTGAATGACAAACCACCCCAAAACTTAGTGACTTAAAAAACAGCATCTTAAGAGTGTAGACGAATAGCAGCCTCAAATGTGACCTAGGGTGGAGAAGGACCTGCCTTGGACAGAAATATGGATTTGTCCTATATTTTATCTTATTCAGTTGAATATAAATCATATAAAAGGAACTCACAAAGTTTTCAGAAGATTAATTCACTTGGACTGACAGGGATAGGGAAAGTTTAAAAGAGAGAGTAGTCTCTGCACTCTTAACCTTCCATGAACACAATCCAGACCTAGAAAACTAGCAGCTGCAAATTTGGAGTATTTCTAATAGGAAAGGGCAAAGTCAAGAGCTCAGAGAACAAAACCAAAACCCACAGAAAATCTTTCCCAGGGAGCAGGTCTGAGCACTAACCAAGCAATTATCAATATGAACCGAGATTTCAGAATTTCTATGAACTAATGACTTCTATGAACCTCCAGTGTGCATGTGTGCATGCTAAGCCACTTCAGTCATGTCTGACTCTTTGTGACTCTATGGACTGTAGCCCACCAGGCTCCCATTTTCTTGGGATTCTCCAGGCAAGAATACCCAAGTGGATTGTCTTGCTCTCCTCCAGGGGTTCTTCCCAACCCAGGGATTGAACCCGCTCCTCTTATGTCTCCTGTGTTGACAGGGGAGTTGTTTACCACTAGAGTCACCTGTGAAGCCTGTCTCTCACTTTCCTTTTTTAAAAAAGAAAGTGCCCATTGAACTTTCCCTACACCAGTCTTTTTATTTTGGTGTGTGGAAGGCATGACACTTTGAATTTTGGCACATATACTTTTAAATCAATAAAAAACCTTAACTGAAAATCAACCTCCATACCTGCATTTCCTGATGCACATGAAAAATTTCTGGATTTGAGCATGATGACTATTGAGATAAATCTTTGTGTCCAACCAGTCAATCCTAAAGGAAATCAGCCCTGAATATTCATTGGAAGGACTCATGGTGGAAGCTGAAACTCCAATACTTTAGCCACTTGATGCGAAGAACTGACTCATTTGAAAAGACCCTGATGCTGGGAAAGACTGAAGGCAGGAGGAGAAGGGGATGACAGAGGATGAGATGGTTGGATGCCATCACCAGCTCAACAGACATGAGTTTGAGTAAGCTCCCAGAGTTGGTGATGGACAGGGGAGCCTGGCGTGCTGCAGTCCATGGGGTTGCAAAGAGTCAGACAGGACTAAGCAACTGAACTGAACTGATAGGGGGGATAGGCATTGTCCATGTGACATTTATATAAGTAACTGTGATGTAAGAAGAGGGTAGCACTTCCCTGGCAGTCCAGTGGTTAAAATTCTGCACTCTCAGTGCAGGTGATACTGGTTCCACCCCTGGTCAGGGAACTAAGACTCAGACTGCCACATGGTGTGGTCAAAGAAAAAAAACTGTGGCTGGAGGATAGAATGTTGCAGATTAAAGATAACTGAAAATTCTTTGTCACTCCCTTCATGGAAATGTGCAGTCTGTTTCTCTACCCTCTGGAATCCAAACAGTATAACTGAATCTATAACTGTTCAATAGAAAACAGTAGATGTGACTCTGACAGTTTTGGGAGACAGTCAAGTTCTTTTCTTCTTGAATCCAGACTCCCATGCTGGGGCAAAAGCCCAGGTAACCATGGAGAAAAGAATTTAGGCCCCAGATGATAGTTCCAGCTGAATTTTCAGCCAATAACCAGTCACATTGCATTTATTTTTTTCTATCCCCAGTCAAGTTGTTCCACAAAGAATAGAGACAAGCAGTTCTTACTGAGTAGTGCTCAAATTAAAAAAAAAAAAAAAAAGACAAATCATTGTTTTAAAACTTACAATTTGGTAGTTCGTATAATAGCAGTAATAATAATTAAAAGCTGGCTCTCACTTCTTTCCCTTTTACGTCAGTTGACAGCGAACCATGTATATTAAACTAGAATTTAAAATTTTTTCTTGTAGTATTTTTTAAAATAACATGTGAGTGACTGAAAAAAATGTGGGTATTTGCTAAATGCTGCAAATATATTTTTCTCTCTTAAACTGGGACTTTTTAAACCAAATTATTTTCACTCATTTAATACTTATTTCAATGTGACAGTCTTCCAAATCTAATCTATAATAAAATAGAATGATATGTGTATATTATACCCACATAAAAATGAAATTTGGTTTGTTTTTCACCTTGTTATCATTAAACTGTTATGACAAAAATAACCTTGAAATAAATCTTTACATAATGAACTTTAATTTTTTTCATGGTTATTGTTGCTTGAACTTGATAGCATTCTCTGACAATTGACACATGTATTTATTTGCATTAGTTTAAGCTCATCTTCATAAATTCTTTATTTTTACACATAGTATGCCATCTAGTGACAAAAAATTAAATATAACAAGCATACTCAAGTCATCAAGAAGAAAAACTGTATACTGTATGATAATATGCATTTGGTGATATAGTACATAAAATCAGTTGTATCTTTATTTTTTCTTTTAAAAATCATTCTAAACCTTGGAAAACCATTTAAAATGCCATCACATTTAAGATATTCTGCATTATATATCTCCAGGATACCTATGTCTGTTAAAATCCAAAGCTATCATAAGGAAAATGAGCTGATGCTTAACATACTCTGTCAAATAAATCATACTTTTAAACTTTTCTCTATGAAATTTTTATTATTTATATTTGATATTATGTTTCTTTTACAAAACAGAAATTGCCAGCTTGTTTACTTAGCAATTAACAAAAATATCTAACATTTTTTTATTTCAAAAATAAATATATTTTCCATGTATCTTATACACCATCTCTCTGGACCATTTTACTTATCAAAGTATTGAAATTTAGAAAGAGTACATGACTTTTCTCTGATAATAAGTGGACTTGTCTCAGAAATAGTTCTTGAAAAGATGTCTTCTCATGCAAAAATAAACTCTGATAATAAATTATAAAATATAGCAAATATTTAACAAAGAACTTGTGACTAAGGTTTTGTTTTCCTTATATTTTTAAGTTTCTCATTTGTTTTTATAAGATAGTCAAAAGACTGAATACATACTTTCAGATGAGGAATACAAAATATAAATGTTCTATAGGTATGTCCCCTGATTTAACCCTTGGAGTAGAACTTATGAGAGTCAACTGGTTAAAGAAGAGTTTATAAAGTTTTTTTTTTTTCCCTCCCAGCCACTTTGAGATTCTAATAATCTCTTTGTAAACTTTCTCTTTTAAAAAATCACTCTTCTAAAGCCCATCAAAATAATCATTAGGGATATTTCATAAGGGGAATGTGATCTTAAGGACTACCTCTAGTTACTTGCCAACAAAGGCTTCTAAACATTTTTTTTTCCCCTTTTTAACATCTTTAACAATAGACATTCTTTAAAAATATATGTAAAGCTAAGAAATCTGTTCTGTCTATATATTCATGTACCAGAGGAAATATCCTGAAATGCGCACACACACATATTAATACTGAACTCATCTTTTGTATTTTTAAATATCTTAAAGAATTCACTGTGATTAAACATGATTAGCAGTTTTTTCAGGATGGCAAAGAAAGAAAGTTACTTACCTTTTAAATATAAAACTTTATGAAAAAAAAATATTTTCTATATTTCTTATTTTTTTCATTTATCATATCAAGAGCCAGGTCTTGAAGACCTGATCATGAAGTTTAACCCAAGGTAATTCCCACCCAGACAGTAAACTGAAAGAAGGAAACAACACCTCTTCTAGTCCCAGGGATGTGTATGGGAGTAACCCATAGTTATAAAAGCAAATATCTATGCAGTTGTCTTAATCTAACTTGCAAAGATTTCAGACCTGGGAGTAAAGACATTTCATAGATCTTTAGGCACTTTATATGTGAAAATTTAGGAAGGACACACTCCACGCACTATTCTCCAACATCAGAGAGCTCTAGTAAAGAGAGAAAATCAGTCTTGTTATTCTTGAATATCTTTCAACCTCCATTTAGCATGTTGAAACCCAGAAATTACCACACACTTTTTAGAGTCAACAGAAGTAACCAATTCTTCCTGGAAAACTCCGTGAACAGAGCATCCTGGGGGGTTGCAGTCCCTGGGGTCTCAAAGAGTTGGACATGATTAAGCACAGCACACAAGTAACCAAACTGAAAGTTCAGAAGAACTCTATAAATGTATCATGGCTAAGAAGGTAAAAGTCACTGTGAAACAGAAAGCTGAAGACAACTCATGCAAGAATCCAAGTATAGAATGTAGCAGACATTCAGGGATCAGGGCTGAAGGATAATGAAGAGTTGCTAATAAGCACTACCAGTCTGGGCTAATGTGGAAGAGAAATGAGGTTTAAGACAATCAAGCCACAAACATCAGACACATTTACTAGCTGAATGCTCAGGGACAGGATTGAACCAAACACAAGTCAGAGCACATTTGTTCTTAGAGGACATCCTATGGATTTGAAGATTCTGCATTTTCTTGCATTAATTTCATTGAAATATTTCCTGTCTTTTTCAACTATTCCACTTCATGAGCACAGGACCAGGTTGGGAAAAGGGATTTTGAAATTTATAGAAATTAGATTCTTTGCCAGCTGAGCCACCAGCAAAGCCCAAGAATACTGGAGTGGGTAGCCTATCCCTTCTCCAGGAGATCTTCCCAACCCAGGAATTAAACCCGGATCTCCTGCATTACAGGAGGATTCTTTACCAGCAGCGCTACTAGGGAAACCCCTCTGAGAAGATATTGTAATATAAAACATTAAAATAAATCTAGTGGATTTTTGTTTTACTCTTCCAGTGTTCTCCCCAAAATGCTGTCCTATACCTTACTACTGAAAAACAGTTAAAAGTAGAAAACCCATATGGAATAACAGATCAACTGTAAAGAAATGAAGACACTAAATTTTCTGTTAATATCTGCTAAGTCACCTCAGTCATGTCTAACTTTGTGACCCCAGGGACTGTAGCCTGCTAGGCTCCTCTGTCCATGGATTCTTCAGGCAAGAATATTCTGGAATGGGTAGCCATTCCCTTTTCCAGCGGATCTTCCTGACCCACGGATCAAACCCATGTCTGCTGCACTACAGGCAGATTCTTTATCATCTGAGACAGCAGAGAAACCCCATTTAAAATGTATGCTTCTCCCAAATTCAAATGATGAAATTTAAACCTCAGTGTGAGGGTGTATGGAAGTGGGGCCCTTGGGAAGTAATTAAGAATGGGTTTTCTGCTCTTGGGTTTCCCAGGTTGTTCAGACAGTAAAGAATCTGCCTTCAATTCAGGAGACCCAGGAAGATCCCCTGGAGAAGGGAAAGGCTACTCACTCTGGCATTCGGGCATAGAGAATCCCATGGACAGAGAAGCCTGGCAGACTACAGTCCAAGGGAGTCTCAAAAAGTCAGACAGGTCTGAGCAACTAACACTTTCACTTTTTCACTTTTGTGCTCTTATAAAAGAGGAACCAGGGGCTCTAGCTTCCCCTTCTAGCCAGTGAGAATATAGCAAGAAGACTCCCACCATTGAATTACCAACTTATTCAGCTTGGACTTCACAGCCTCCAGAACTGTGAATAACCAACATATGTATATGGCATTTTGCTATAACAGTCTGAATTGAGTAAGACAATATCTCAGAATAAATTTCTAGACTCCACTAGACATCTAATAATATGGTGCTGTTATATGGATACATGTTAAAATTGAGAAAATGAGCAATGAGAAGATATTCTGTGTGAACTTCTGAAAATAAGCTTATTCATTCTTTGAGAGTCCCCCCAACACACACACACACACACAAATTTATATTGGTTCATTTAGTAAGGGCTTCCCTGGTGGCTCAGATGGTAAAGCTTCTGCCTGCAATGAGGGAGACCCAGTACTGATATCCGGGTTGGGAAGATCCCCTGGAGAAGGAAATGGCAACCCACTCAGTACTCTTGCCTGGAAAATTCCATGGACAGAGGAACCTGGTAGGCTACAGTCCATGGGGCCCCAAAGAGTTGGACGGAACTAAGTGACTTCACTTTCTTTTCCACTTTAGTAAAGATTGCCAGATACAGCATATAAAACACAGGATCACCAGTTAAATTTGAATTTTAGACAAACAATAAATAATTTTGTATATAGAATACTTATACTAAGATGTTGCTCTTTGTCAAAAACACAGATTTAACTGGGTGTTTTGTATTTCATCTGACAATCATACCTTTCAGTTAATTAAACAGCAATGAGGATCTAGGAATTCTCAGGAGAAATCTTACAAGCATAATGGGAAATTAGCCTTTGGATAAAATAGCATATAATAAAAGAGAGAGATGAGAACAAATAATGATGATATACTTCAACTACTGAAACAAAACAATCCCTAGGCTTACATTACCTCGTATGTGTTCACTAAATCAGTCAGTATATTCCACTAGTGATTTAGCTAGGTTAACTTAAACATAATGTTACTATAACTGAATACAGTCTATTCTGAAATGCACTAAAGAATTACCTTGATACTATTATTTATCTTATCAAGTTTTTGCTGCTCTGAATATGGTTCAGCCATTCAAATTTTATAAATTCCACAGATGGAAAGAGAAGTGACTTGGGATACACCAGATGTGTTATGCCATAATATGCAATCCCATTGTTTTATTTGACTCCTAAGACTGAGACGTTTAAGACAGAAAACCAGAGGAGCAATAAAACTCTATTTTATATCACACAAGGAACATCACAAATCATCATCAAGATCAGCAACACTCACAAATAATAACTTAATGTTAGAACTGTGTATAATTTGTTCCATCACTGCACATAAATGATGTGGTATTTTGGTTGTTTTTATTGTTCTCTTCCTTAAATCACCCCTTGCGTGTATCTCTCTTTTTCTTTGTTAGGTCCATTATTCAACTGTTATCTTCATTATCAGCTCATTATCTCACTGATGGAGTGATGTTTCCATGGTGAATGGGCCTGTATAAAAACACTGACCTATATTAGGGCTTTGGTTAGAATAAAAAAGTCTAGGCACCAATATCTCCTAGAAATGGTGGCAACCACTCTTTTATATATGTGAGATGTGTTTCAGTGAAGGAATTTTAGAGGTAATAGATATGACCACTGAGTAAGCAGCTTGAGTAAGGAAACTCAGGTGAGTATTTTGTTAGAATAACCAAACTTGCTTGAATATAATTTGAAAGCAGTCAGCATAAGGAAAAAAAAAAGCAAATAAATATAACAAATTACATCTTTTCTTTAAATGTGATCCTATTTTTCTCTGATATTTACAGATATGTATATATATTTAAATACATTTTTTCCCTCTATCGGTCCATTTAATGTATTATCTTTTCTTTACAGGAATTTGTGTTAGTTGGCTGTTATCATGAACCTTGCTCTTAAAACTCAGTTTAAATGCTGACTTTCAAAAAAAAAAAAATAAATAAATGCTGACTTTCTCCTCTATTATATATCCAAAAATTTTTTGATTGCTTATTTTTCTTGACCTAAAAGTTAAATTTTACTTTGAAATCATTACCATTTGATATTGACTTGTTTCTAGGTCATTTCAACAGTAGTTATGTTTTCGTCATCAGCTTCTTCTATATGATAGCGAACACGTATTCACTACATGGTTACATATCTAGTTGCTCTTTCAATTTAGAAAAATAATGTATTTCCATAGACTTCCTTACACAGAAATTGAAAAGCATATTTATACATTTGTGGTAAATATTCTTCTTATTATTTTCCCTCATAGAAGTATATGTGGTCATTATTAAGGTATACTGAATATACAAAACCTGAGATTAAATGGTTAGAAAACATATTTGAGCTAGACAAGCACAGAGCTATCACCAATAAACAGAAAAAAATAGTAAAATATAACTCAGCCTTTAAGAGCAATACAAATGAGTATTTATATGGGCAAATAAATAATAGAACAGATCCACAAATGATTTAAAAAATAAAATCCCTCTACAAAAGATATTCAGTAATATTAATTATGTACCTGAGAATATTATATGTGTATGCATGTATGAATCCTCACACACATTACGCACCATACATATACATACACATACATACACACAGGATACACCATTCACACAATTACATATGTGCATATATGAATGATGGGGAAGGAAATGGCAGCCCACTCCAGTGTTCTTGCCTGGAGAATCCCGGAGATGGAGGAGCTTGGTGGGCTGCCATCTATGGGGTCGCACAGAGTCAGACACAACTGAAGCAACTTAGCAGCAGCAGCATATGTGAATGAAAATAAATATTTAACTTGGTGCATAGTATTACGTTAAAAAGTACTAACCTCTCATCAGTTATCACATATGTTATCATGAGAAAGATACTGGAAAAAATTTTATCAGAGAGTGGTTGAAAAATCATGAAAAATCCAAGAAGGATAGCCACTGCAGTGACAGAAATGATGACCTTTAAGGTTTGTTTTTAAAACAGACTTGTTTTAGGCTTAAAAAAGGAAAAACATATAGGAAAGGTCACATTGTTTTGTGAGATATTCTGGTGACAATTTTTTTTTTCCGAAGAAGAGCACTAAATAGACACACAAAGTTGATCCCATGTCATGAAAAGAATTTATATTTGCTAAGAATATATACCTTACTGCTCCTCATTTGAACTTTCTTAGCATTCAAGGAAAATAGAAATTTGTACAAAGAAGAATGATAACTAGAAGATATTAAACTATAGACAATCATAGTCATATATATACACATATATATATATATATATATAATAGGTAAGAAAAGGGTGAATAAAAATAAATGTCAAAGACATTGCTACAAAAGAGGAATGACTGCATATGCTTATGAATTTAAAAAATAATACTGAACAATTATCTCTATAAAAGTCAATGAGTAAGACACATAGAAAAAACCCAAGGAAGCATTAGCAAATAACTAAATGAAAGAAATAATTCAAGAAAAATACTGAAGAACAAAATAAAGCAATCACATAAATGAAGGCCAAATCAGAAGCAAAAAAGAAAGAATACTATTGCAGAAAATATATGAAGTGTGTGAAGAACAGAGCTTAAAAAAATGCATTAATTTGAAATTAACAAAGTATTAAACATGTTTAGAAAAAAAAGGTTAGTTGGCCAATGCATATCAGTATGCACATTATTGGTATCTTTTAAGGAGAGAACTGTGATAATTAAACCAAACAATGTAACCAGATAAAAACAATCTAACGAACTTCAACTAAAAAGTTGAAAATACACAATGTCTTCCAAAAAGTAGAGGAGTAAATTCTATGAAAGTTAAATTTTCATACATTTTTCATTTCAGCAATTCTTTTCTTAAGAACTGTTCTGTAAATCAAATAAAAGTATACAAGGATAAATTATAAGCATATTTTTGAAGTATGTTTCATAACTACCACAAACTAGAAGCAAAGTGACTACTAATCAATAAATAGCAAGAATGGTTGTATCTCAAATATTAAAAATAATAAATTATCTCTGAACAATATAATTTAGAGATGGCCACTAAGTATTAATGAAGGAGAAAAACTTGATATAAAGTAGCATGCAACAATCTATTTTTATAGAATTAATAATAAGCTAAGAATTTAACATGTTCTATGTGTAGGATTTTTTTTCATATATATATATTTCTAAAATAAACCTTACTTTATTAGATAAATATATAAATATATTTTTAAAAATATAACAGCTTCCAATTTATTGTGCATTCTTGCATATTCACAGACACACAGAGAGACACAGACCACCCAATTTTTCTATGTATCATTAAATATTCCTGCATTTAGCCACAAGTTTAGTTCTTTTTCTTATATTGTCTTGACAAACTACAAACCCTAATTAGTGCTAAATTCATTAGAAAAGACTCTGATGCTGGGAAAGATTGAAGACAGGAGGAGAAGGGGACAACAGAGGATGAGACAGTTGCATGGCATCACTGACTCTTTAGGCTTAAAAAAGGAAAAACATATAGGAAAGGTCACATTGTTTTGTGAGATATTCTGAAGTGACAATTTTTTTTTTTCCAAAGAAGAGCACTAAATAGACACACAAAGTTGATCCCATGTCATGAAAAGAATTGATATTTGCTAAGAATATCAGACATGAGTTTGAGCAAGCTCCAGGAGATGATGAAAGACAGGGAAGCCTGGTGTGCTACAGTCCATTGGGTCTCAAAGAGTTGGGCATGACTGAGTGACTGAACAACAATTACTGCTGCACTTACAAAGAAAACCATGAAGGCAGAAACCCAAATTTGATGATCCCTTAGTATATGTTATGAAACTTTTAATAGCTACTTACAATATTAAAGAGTTTCTACTCATTACCAAAGTGAAATTAAAAGTTATTTCTAATACTTTGTGAAAATGCAAGTAAAATATAGTCAAAAGAGGAGAATAACATTTTTAAAACATTTTTTAATACCAGTAATACCAGATTAATCTGTTTTTTTTCCCTCGTATTAAAAGACAGCTAGAGACAAGCTGCACTTTACAGAAAGAGTCAGAGTAAATGGGATTCTGAGTTAAACCTATTGGCATGAATAATGCATTTTAGTGGAAGTGATTTCTTAAAGTGAAATAAAAATAAATGTCAAATAAATGACTTCAGTTCACCTCTTCATTTTTTTCTCTCTGTATTTACTTTTTAACTAATCAAATGCAATTGCTAATGAACAGAGAGCATTTTAAAGCATGGGTAATTAACATGGACTATGCATTAATAGGAAGAAATAAATATCATATACATATTTGCTTCTCAAAAAAAGGAGGAGAAGTTGAGTTCCCCTAAAACTGAGCTCTACTGCCAAGTTAATGATTAACCTCTCTATCCAAAATTTTATTCTCTTTCTGTCCTTCACCTGTGCCCCTCAAGATTGAGGAATATCTAAGAAAAGAGGGTATCAAAAACAGGCAGGACCAGTAGGGCCCTCCCAAGTACCAAAGCATCCCACTAGTAAAGTAATGCTCAAAATTCTCCAAGCCAGGCTTCAGCAATACGCGAACCGTGAACTTCCAGATGCTAAAGCTGGATTTAGAAAATGCAGAAGAACCAGAGATCAAATTGCCAACATTCACTGGATCATCAAAGAAGCAAGAGAGTTTCAGAAAAACACTTATTTCTGCTTTATTGACTATGCCAAAGCCTTTGACTGTGTGGATCACAAAAAACTGAAAAATTCTGAGAGAGCTGGCAACACCAGACCACCTGACCTGCCTCTTGAGAAACCTTATGCAGGTCAGGAAGAAACAGTTAGAACTGGACATGGAACAATAGACTGGTTCCAGATAGGAAAAGGAGTATGTCAAGGCTGTCTATTGTCACCCTGCTTATTTAACTTATATGCAGAGTACATCATGAGAAATGTTGGGCTGGATGAAGTACAAGCTGGAGTCAAGATTGCCGGGAGAAATATCAATAACCTCAGATATGCAGATGACACCACCCTTATGGCAGAGATGAAGAACTAAAGAGCCTCTTGATGAAAGTGAAAGAGGAGAGCGAAAAAGTTGGCTTAAAGCTCAACATTCAGAAAACTAAGATCATGGCATCTGGTCCCATCACTTCATGGCAAATAGATGGGTAAATAGTGGAAACAGTGGCTGACTTTATTTTTCCAGGCTGCAAAATCACTGCAGGTGGTGATTGCAGCCATGAAATTAAAAGACACTTACTCCTTGGAAGGAAAGTTATGACAAACCTAGACAGCATATTAAAAAGCAGAGACATTACTTTGTCAACAGAGGTCTGTCTAGTCAAGGCTATGGTTTTTCCAGTAGATATGTATGGATGTGAGAGTTGGACTATAAAGAAAGCTGAGCAGAGAAGAATTGATGCTTTTGCACTGTGGTGTTGGAGAAGACTCTTGAGGGTACCTTGGACTGCAAGGAGATCCAACTAGTCCATCCTAAGGGAAATCAGTCCTGAGTGTTCATTGGAATGTCTGATGTTAAAGCTGAAACTCCAGTGATTGGCCACCTGATGCGAAGAGCTGACTCATTTGAAAAGACCCTGATGCTGGGAAAGACTGACGGCATGAGGAGAAGGGGACAACAGAGGATGAGATAGTTAGATGGCATCACCGATTCAATGGACATGAGTTTGGGTATACTCTGGGAGTTGGTGATGGACAGGGAGACCTGGTGTGCTGTAGTTCATGGGGTCACAAGGAGTCAGACACGACTGAGCGACTGAACTGAACTGAACTGAACTGATAGGTCCTGTTTCTTGTTCAAAGAAAACAGTTTTAGTCTCCAAGAACTTCATGAATTTCAAAAGAGCAGACTCATGAAGTTACTAATTAGGAATGTGAGAGAATGCAGAAACTAAGAAAAAACAGTTGAAGAAAAGAAATGACAATAGTTCAATAACAAAACAGTTAATTCCTCTTCAAGAGATATACGTAACAATCTGACACATAGGGGGCTTCCCTGAGAGCTCAGTTGATAAAGAATCCACCTGTAATGCAGGAGACCCTGGTTCCATTTCTGAGTTTGGAAGATCTGCTGGAGAAGGGACAGACTACCCACTCCAGTATTCGTGGGCTCCCTTGTGGCTCAACTGGTAAAGAATCCTCCTGCAATGCGGGAGACCTGATTTCAATCCCTGGGTTGGGAAAATTCCCCAGAGAAGAGAAAGGTTACCCACTCCAGAATTCTGGCCTGGAGAATTCCATGGACTATATAGCCCATGGAGTTGCAAAGAGTCAGACAGACTGAGCGATTTTCACTTTCACTGACACGTATCTTCACCCTCTTCTTCCCCAGCTACCAGGTGAGGGACAATGAATAGTATTCACATGTGAGCACAAGCACAAAGATTCCAGACTGGTTTCAACCAGAAGGTTGATAATTAAGATTCCTCAAACATCACCCTGTTACCTCACCTCCAGTTAATTAGAAGAAAGTCATACATTCTGCTGCCCTTACACACAAATGTTGCTTTTATTTATTTATTTTAATTAATTTATTTATATTAATTGGAGATCAATTATGTTACAATATTGTAGTGGTTTTTGCCAAACATCGACATGAGTCAGCCACAGGTGCACATGTGTTCCGCATCCAGAACCCCCCTCCCACCTTCCTCCCTATCCCATCCCCCAGAGTCATCTCAGGGCACCAGCCCTGTGCACCCTGTCTCATGCGTCAAACCAGGACCGGCAATCCGCTTCACATATGATAATATACATGTTTCAACGCTACCTTCTCAAATCATCCCCACCCTCGCCTTCTCCCACAAACACTTCCCTGAAAACCATCCAGGAGTTCAGGACTTTTGAGCATGAGCTGCCCATACTCTGTGCTTAACACCTGAAATAAATGCCATACTTTCTTGTAGTAAAGGAAAGTTGGCTTTGCTGCCTGATGGGCGAGAAGGCCCAAAGTTTGGTCCCCTATCTCAGGGTCTTAAATTTGAAAGATTAGCCTTATATTTCTTATTTAGCTTGTAGTTCTGGTAGAGAAGCAATATTTTGCTATAAAGAAACAATGGCTCCTTTACTCTAAACACTGTTTTTGTTCATGCAACTGATATATCCATTTTGATGAGAAAAAATAATGGGCAGAATTAAGTGTTTCCTCTTCATTGATATTTGACAAGAGCCCATTAATAACATAAACTACCTTCATAACTGTAGTACACATCATCACCACTGTAACAGCAGTGTTTCATAAATTATTGATACAGAACAAATGAAACAGTCAATAATTAATATTCCTGTATTATAAATTATGGTTCTTAAAAGTGACTTGTTTGAGATCTTAAAATCCATAGTACCTGTGGTGGTGGTTTAGTTGCTAAGTCGTATCTGAATTTTTGCCATCCTGTGGACTGTAGCCTTCCAGGCTCCGCTGTCCATGGGATTCTCTAGGCAAGAATACTGGAGTGGGTTGCCATTGCATTCCACAGGGGATCTTCCTGAGCAAGGGATGGAACTCAGGTCTCCTGCATTGCAGGCAACCTCGTGCACTACAGGCAGATTCTTTACCAACTGAGCCCCCAGGGAAACCCTGTTGAGGAATTCAAACCCATGATTTTTAAGTTCCAAGTAATTTCTATTTTTCCACGTATAAAGCTGCTACATTATTGATCGCTTCCACTCATTTTCAAATGATTAATTTCATTAATATTTACACTATGTATGCTGCTGCTAAGTCACTTCAGTCGTGACGACTCTGAGACCCCATAGACAGCAGCCCACCAGGCTCCCCCATCCCTGGGATTCTCCAGGCAAGAACACTGGAGTGGGTTGCCATTTCCTTCTTCAATGCGTGAAACTGAAAAGTGAAAGAAGTCATTCTGTTGTGTCCGATACTCCCAGAGGTCCCATGGACTGCAGCCTACCAGGCTCCTCTGTCCAGGGGTTTTTCCAGGCAAGAGTACTAGAGTGGGGTGCCATTGCCTTCCCTGACATAATAATAATTATTCCCCGCATTTATTTTTATTAGTTGGAAGCTAATTACTTTACAATATTGTAGTGGGTTTTGTCATACATTGACATGAATCAGCCATGGATTTACATGGGTTCCCCTTCCCCATCCCCCCTCCCACCTCCCTCTCCATCCCATCCCTCTGGGTCTTCCCAGTGCACCAGCCCTGAGCACTTGTCTCATGCATCCGACCTGGGCTGGTGACTTGTTTCACCCTTGATAATATACATGTTTTGATGCTGTTCTCTCGAAACATCCCACCCTCACATTCTCCCACAGAGTCCAAAAGTCTGTTCTGTACATCTGTGTCTCTTTTTCTGTTTTGCATATAGGGTTATCATTACCATCTTTCTAAATTCCATATATATGTGTTAGTATACTGTAATGGTCTTTATCTTTCTGGCTTACTTCATTCTGTATAATGGGCTCCAGTTTCATCCATCTCATTAGAACTGATTCAAATGAATTCTTTTTAATGGCTGAGTAATATTCCATGGTGTATATGTACCACAGCTTCCTTATCCATTCATCTGCTGATGGGCATCTAGGTTGCTTCCATGTCCTGGCTATTATAAACAGTGCTGCGATGAACATTGGGGTGCACGTGTCTCTTTCAGATCTGGTTTCCTCAGTGTGTATGCCCAGGAGTGGGATTGCTAGGTCATATGGCAGTTCTATTTCCAGTTTTTTAAGAAATCTCCACACTGTTCTCCATAGTGGCTGTACTAGTTTGCATTCCCACCAACAGTGTAAGAGGGTTCCCTTTTCTCCACACCCTCTCCAGCATTTATTGCTTGTAGACTTTTGGATAGCAGCCATCCTGACTGGCGTGTAATGGTACCTCATTGTGGTTTTGATTTGCATTTCTCTAATAATGAGTGATGTTGAGCATCTTTTCATGTGTTTGTTAGCCATCTGTATGACTTCTTTGGAGAAATGTCTGTTTAGTTCTTTGGCCCATTTTTTGATTGGGTTATTTATTTTTTCTGGAATTGAGCTGCAGAATAACCTTTTAAAACTAAAAACTTTAGAAATTAGGATTTTATTAAACAAAGAGAATTTATTGGATAAAAATTATGAAGCCAAATTTTTCCCAAAATTTAGAGATGTCAATAAAGAAAAACAGTTAACTGATTTTACAAAATTACATTTAATAGTATAAAATTTTGATCACAGTAAACTTATTTAAATTTATTTATAAATGATGTATCATAGATAAAATTAAATATCATTATATCCGAGTTAGGGTAATTGTTTTGACAGTTTAGTGAATTATCCACTGATTTTCTACATTTATTTAAAATTCAAGCATCAGAAGAGTAAAAATGTTATTTTGAGACACCGTCCATACACATCGAACTATATTTAAAAGAGTCATTCTAAATGTTTTATAGCGTTGCATTCTATCATTTCTAGGTCTGTTCTGATTATTTTTGAAATTATTAGTCAATCTTCAAAAACTAATTTATATGCTCAATGATTAACCTTGTTATGCTAAATAAATGTGTAATAACATATGCAATGGATAATACATATTTTGTCCACTTTTACGCCAACATTTATGATATGTTGTGTTAGAATATTATCTGAGGATTCATGATAAAAGGTATGAATGAGTAATAATTCAATGGTTAAACAACTTATTAAGCATTTATTCCTGACTTACTGGATCAATTTTGGTAGTTACCATAAATTACATTTTTCATATTTATATTTTTTAGTATTGATATTGCTATAAACTTAAATATATATCATCATGACTTAATTGCTGATAGATATATCTAAAACTATATCTGAAATTTTTGGTAGTTTTTATTTATGGCTTTCATTTACAAATAATTTTTTGTATACCTAAACATGCTACAACTTACAACTAAAATGTGTTCTTAATTTTCAGTTTTTGTATTAGCAATTGCAAATATACAATTTCTTTTTTCTTTTTAATTTATTCATTTTTAATTGGAGGATAATTGCTTTACAATATTGCATTGGTTTTTGCCATAAACAGTTTCAAGTACTGTTTTGAAAGAACATATCTTCCTCAAATAAGATAGTCCTTATCAGTTCTGCATTCCATGAGAAGACATTAGAGAACTAAGAGAAATGAGAAGGGTGAGGAGGAAGAAGAGTCAGCCTACAGTAATTTAAACTCTGAAGCATATTTCTGCCTTTTCATTACACAGGTTTGTGACTGTGGCAACTGATATAGTTATTTTGAAACTCGGTTCCAATATATATAAAATGAAGAACATTGTGTAGTGAATCTCTGAACTCCAAATTTTTAAATCCCAACTCTAAGATTGTTTGCAAAATATCAAAGTGTGTAAATACAAGTTATTTTGCTCTTTCAGACAAGTATAATAGCACTTACATGTAGAATCTAAAATATGACACAACTGAACCTATCTACGGATATGAGAAAGCTGAGTGCCAAAGAATTGATGCTTTTGAACTGTGGTTCAACTGTGTTCAACAGTTCAAACTCCACAGTTGGAACTGTGGAGAAGACTCTTGAGAGTCCCTTGGACTGCAAGGGTTAAACCAATTGATCCTAAAGGAAATCTGTCCTGAATATTCATTGAAAGGACTGATGCTGAAACTGAAGTGCCAATCCTTTGGCCACCTGATGCGAAGAACTGACTCATTGGAAAAGACACTGATGCTGGGAAAGATTGAAGGCAGGAGGAGAAGGAGAAGGCAGAGGATGAGATGGTTGCGTGGCATCACTGACTCAATGGACATGAGTTTGAGCAAGTTCCAGAAGTTGGTGATGGACAGGGAAGCCTGGCGTGCTGTAATCCATGGGGTTGCAGAGTCAGACATGACTGAGCAACTGAACTGAACTGAACAAAACAGAAACAGACTCATACACATAGAGAACAGACTTGTGGCTGCCAAGGGGGAAGTGGGAAGGGAAAGAGATGGACTGGGACTTTGGCATTGGTAGACACACACTATTGCATTTACAGTGGATAAACAACAAGGTCCTAATGTATAGCACAGGGAACTATATTGAATATTCTATGATAAACCATAATGGAAAAGAATATTTTAAAAATAATGTACACAAGTGTATTACTGAGTCACTTTACTGTACAGCAGAAATTGGCACAAAATTGTAAATCAACTATACTTCAATAAAGAAAAATTTTAATTATTTTGCTCTTTCAAGCAAATCCTTTTATTAAAAATAGAACTAAAACTATGAACTGCAAACCACTGTGAATGAATTCAGTCAACGTTTTTAATCTCAAAATTCAAATCTTCTGTGAAATGATACAGAAACAGGAAAGATGGAACTATATCAGTTAGAAATTCTGGAAACGAGTATAAATACTGAGCTCTCACTATTTAGCTCTTTACTCATGAAGCTCACCAATATCTGGAATAAACTTCCCCCTATCTTTGCTCACGGGCAGCATTCAAACAAATGTTCTTCACAGTATAAGTACCTCCTTTTTCAACATCATAAATATCCTGGAATTCAAATTAAATATTTCCCTTAGTGTACTCCTAGACAAATTCTGGCCGAGTTTTATCATATATTTATCTAGTGCCATTTTAACAAAAAATTAACAAACTTAATTAGAGTGGAAAGATTAACTAAGTACCAATAGAAAATAAAAAGAAAAAGAAAACATTACTGATCTGAGGGCTTCTGACACACACACAAAAGAGTCTGTAAGGATGAGAAAGATTTCTTTATGTATAATGGAAGCAAAACAGGGAAAGACTATTGTAATTCATACCGTTGGTAAAAATTAGTTACACACTTAGCATGTTTTAGTTGAAAATGTACAGAAAGTGAATTTGTACTAAGTAATAGTATTATTAATAATACCAAATTCGTCCAATTACATAATTTTGCATTTACCAGGTAAGATGTGCCAGACAAGTTGCTAGCGCTGGCAATGAGGCCATAAGCAAGTTGAATTTGAAGGTGCAGATCTATTTACTATAGATACCAACTACTGACTGAAGTAAAGAGTTAGGTGAGAGCTGTGAGATTCTCTTTTATTTGGGAATTAACTGAGGATGATCACTGGGGAGACAGCCTCTCAGACAGATCAGAGAAACTGTTCTGAGGTAAGTGGAAAGGTCAGTGTACATGTGACTTTGAAAAAGGGGTTGTTGTTGTTGTCCATTTGCTCAATAGTGTTCCATTATTTGTGACCCCAAGGACTGCAGCACGCCAGGCTTCCCTGTCCTTCACCAACACCCAGAGCTTTCTCAAACTCATGTCCATCAAGGCAGTGATGACATCCAACCATCTCACCCTCTGTCGTCCCCTTCTCCTCCTGCCTTCAATCCTTCGCAGCATCAGGATCTTTTCCAATGAGTCAGTTCTTCATAATAGGTGGCCAAAGTATTGGAGCTTCAGCATCAGTTTTGGACTGTTTTCCCTTAGGATTGACTGGTTTAATCTCCTTGCAGTCCAGGGAATGTCAAGAGTCTTCTCCAACACTACAGTTCAAGAGCATCAATTTTTTGGTGCTCAGATTTCTTTATGGTCCAACTCTCACATCCGTACATGACTACTGGAAAAATGATAGCTTTGACTAGATGGACCTTTGTCAGCAAAGTAATGTATCTGCTTTTTAATATGCTATCTAGGTTTGTCATAGCTTTTCTTCCAAGGAGCAAGCATCTTTTAATTTTGTGGCTGCAGTCACCATCTGCAGTGATTTTGGAGCCCAAGAAAATAGCCTCTCACTGTTTCCATGGTTTCCCCATCTATTGGCCATGAAGTGATGAGACCGGATGCCATGATCTTAGTTTTTTGAATGTTGAGTTTTAAGGCAGCATATCCTCTACTCTCACTTTTATCAAGAGACTCTTCAGTTCCTCTTCACTTTCTGCCATAAGGGTGGTGTTATCTGTATATCTGAGGCTATTTTTATTTCTCCTGGGAATTGATTTCAGCTTGTACTTCATCCAACCTGGTATTTTGCATGATGTACTCCACATAAAGTTAAATAAGCAGACTGACAATATACAGCCTTATTGTATGCCTTTCCCAACTTGGAACCAGTATATTGTTCCATGTCTGGTTGTAACTACTGATTCTTCAACTACATACAGATTTCTCAGGAGGCAACTAAGGTGGTCTGGTATTCCTGTCTCTTGAAAAATTTTCCACAGGTTGTTGTGATTCACACAGTCAAAAGCATTGATGTAGTCCATAAACAGAAGTAGATGTTTCTCTGGAACTCTTTTGTTTTTTCTATGATCCATCAGACATTGGCAATTTGATCTGTTTCCTCTGCCTTTTCTAAATCCAGCTTGAACATCTGGAAATTTTAGTTCATGTATTATTGAAGCCTCCCTTGGAGAATTTTGAGCATTATTTTGCTAGTTGGTGAAATGAGTGTAATTGTGCAGTAGTTTGATCATTCTTTTGCATTGCCTTTCTTTGGGACTGGAATGAAAATGAAACTTTTCCAGTCCTATGGCCACTGCTGAGTTTTCCAGATTTGCTGGCATATTGAGTACAGCATTTTAACAGCATTACCTTAGGACCTGAAATAGCTCAACTGGAATTCCATCACCTCCACTATTTTTTTTTTTTTTTCATAGCAATGCTTCCTATGGCCCATTTGACTTCAGACTCTAGGATGTCTGGCTCTAGGTCAGTGATCACATCATCGTGGTTATCTGGTTCATTAAGATTTTTCTTGTATCATTCTCCTGTGTATTTTTAATACCTTTTCTTAACATCTTCTGCTTCTGTTCAGTCCATACAGTTTCTGTTCTTCATTGTGCCCATCTATGCATTTAATGTTCCTTGGTATCTCCAATTTTCTTTAAGAGGTCTCTAGTCTTTCCCATTCTGCTGTTTGCCTCTGTTTCTTTGCACTGATCACTGAGGAAGGCTTTCTTATCCTCCTTGCTTTTCTTTGGAATCCTGCATTCAGATGAGTATATCTTTCCTTTTCTCCTTTGCCTTTAGCTTCTCTTCTTAGTTATCTGTAAGGCCTCCTCAGTCAGCTATTTTTCTTTTCTTTTTTTTCATTTCTTCTTCTTGGGGATGATCTTGATCACTACTTCCTATACTAAGTCATGAATCTCTGTCCATTGTTCTTCAGGCAGTCTGTTTATCAGATCTAATCTCTTGAATCCTTTCATCACTTCCACTGTATAATCATAAGGGATTTGGTTTAGGTCATAACTGATTGCCCTAGTGGTTTTCCCTACTTTTTTCTATTTAAGTCTGAATTTTGCAATAGGGAGTTCATGATCTGAACCACAGTCAGCTCCCAATCTTGTTTCTGCTGACTCTATAGAGCTTCTCCATCTTTGGCTGCAAAGAATATAATCAATCTGATTTTGGTGTTGACCATCTGATGATGTCTATATGTAGAGTCACCTCCTGTATTGTTGGAAGAGGGTGTTTGCTATGACCACTGTGTTCTCCTGACAAAACTCTTTTAGCCCTGCTTCACTTTGTACTACAAGGTCAAACTTGCCTGTTACTCCAGGTATCTCTTGACTTACTAATTTTGCATTCCAGGCCCCTATGATGAAAAGGACTTTTTTTTTTTTTTTTTTTTTTTTTTGGTGTTAGTTCTACAAGGTCTTGTAGGTTATCATGGAACCATTCAATTTCAGGTTTTTCAGTATTAGTGGTTGGAACATAGACTTGGATTACTGTGATATTGAATGATTTGTCTTGAAAACGAACAAAGATCATTCTGTCACTTTTGAGATTGCACACATGTACTTCATTTTGGACTCTTTTGTTGACTATGAGGACTACTCCATATCTTCTAAGGGATTCTTGCCCACAGTAGTAGATAAAATGGTCATCTGAATTAAATTTGTCCCTTCCATTCCATTTTAGTTCACTGATTCCAAAAGTGTTGAATTTCACTCTTGCCATCTCCTGTTTGGCCACCTACAATTCTCCTTGATTCATGGACCTAACATTCCAGGTTCCTATGCAATATTGCTCTTCACAGCAGTGAACTTTACTTCCATCACCAGTCACATCCACAAATGGGCTTTTTTTTTTTTTTTTTTTTTTTTAAATTTGGCTCCATCTCTCCATTCTTTCTGGAATTATTTCTCCACTCTTCTGCAGTAGCAAATTGGGCACCTACCAACCTGGGGAGTTCATCTTTAGTGTCATATCTTTTTTCCTTTTTCATACTGTTCTTTCTGTATAGACTAAGCCAAATTTGAAATTTTTATTTATCAGAGACCTTTCATTAACTATACTACATTGCCCATAAGACACTACTCAGCAATTTTCCATGAGGAGCTAGTAAGAGGTATTACTTAAGCTTTGTATACCCTTGGAGTTGTATGCTTAATATGTTGTACCATCTAAGTGAGTTTTATCCAGGACATCAATTCCAAAAACAAAAGTTATAAAATATATATTAAAGACAATAACATGCTTATGTATTCAGCACATTTTTTGGGATACAATATTAAACCTTTGATCCCTTGTTTATAAAAAGACTCAGAAAAATATCTAGCCTTGTGTTTCTAAAATTATGAATCAAGAAGGTGAGGGAAGGTAAGAGCATTATAAAGTTCATGTTTTATTGTAAATATAATTTAGTAATAATTATAACTAGCATTAGCATAATTAATCTTAATTATGACTAATACTTCATAAGTTTTATGGAAATTTTTACCAAATGCAAATATATATACAGACACTAAATAACAGAAAGGTTAAAATAGTGATTTTTCAGTCTATGGTGGCTTACTGTTTTTAAAAATCACATTTAATCTTTAATTTGTTACTGGAAATTTGTGACGTCTTTCTAATTATACATACAAACTAAAAAGATTTGCCAATTATGTATCTTTGAAAAATCATAAGGTTTGGATTCAAAGAGAAGAGAGAAAGGAAAAGACCAGAAACTGTTTTAAATTATTGCTGTAACAAATCTATTCTTTGTAATCTAACCTAATCTAATTTACGCATGTAATCTAATGTTTTAAAACTTTGCTCTTGAGAATATTAAAGTTCAAGAAACTAGAACAGTTATTGCTACTCTGTAGCCAAGCTGGGATTATTAGGTCCAGGTTTATTTAAAATCCATCTTTTTTCCACCACACTACTCTAAGTTCTAAATGTCATGACAATGAAAACATATGTGTACATGAAATTTGTCAACCTCCATATAAAAATACTATTTCAGAAAAGCAATTGCTATGAAAGAATTATAAAGAAGATTCAAGAAATACATATTTTGAACCCAAATATTGTCTCTGTTTCTGTTCTCATCATCATAGGGCTTAACAATAAGTATGAGTAAATGTCATCTAGAATAACAGTTGTTAATTTTGCATCCTTGCTACTTCCAGTAACTAAGAAACAGTGAGTTAGAGGAGGTCTAGATTGCCTGCATAAGAAAAAAGTCTCCATGTGTATCAAATGCACATTCTTAATTAAAAAATACCAATCTAATTTTTCCTAAATATTCAAATTACTGTTTTGCCCAAGAATAAGTAAATAGTTTTATTACAAATCAATAGGTCTAATATAAGCCATACAAAGTTGTAAATGCTTTTATCTGTATGTCTTTTAAAATTCTCATTAAGAACTTGATGAGATTGGTACTATTATTTCCATTTTATCAAGGAGTTTTTGTAATTTCCTCAAGATCACAAAAAGCATTGGAACCCCTGCAGTGTTCTTGAAAACTAGAAGTGAAAGTTTAGAGTAGATATCTAAAAATGGGAAATAAATCGTCTTATGAGGTCAGTATTTTTATGGAAATGTATTTGGCTTTTTGCCAGCAAAGAAGTTTCCTGATTATTTCAGAGACATACTGTATTAGATAGAGTACAATATCAATCAAAAATTAAACTTTTGAGCATTTCTAGTTTGTAAAACATTTCATTTTCTTTCAAATAGTTTCAGTTGAGTTTATTATATAGAAGGAATGAAAAACTGCATTTGCAAAACAATATTCAAAAATTATGTACCTAAATTGCTTTACTACACCAGTCTTCCCAATTACTTGTATGCTAAGTTCTGTAGAACTCCAAATTCTCTAGGAAGTCATTCTCTTAAGAGTTATAGCAGTTCAAAATAATAAGGATTCTGAAAGTCCCTGAATGTTTCTCAATTTCTCCTCTACACTGTATTTTCTTTAGGTTTAACATTAGGCATTTTATTTATCTAGGAAAAAAAGTCTATCACACAACTACAAAAATTCCTTTCATTATGCAACCTGATTCTAACATGTCAGGTATTTTCACCATAAGCGTCTTTTGCCATAGACCTCTTTGCTGTAAATATTTCCACCATGTAACTAATTAGCCCTTAAGTAATTTGACATATAAAACAAAATAACAAAAAATAGAAGAGGGCCAGGACATAAAGGAACATGAAAAAAGAATAACAAAATTAAAAACAACTTCACTGTGAAATGCAAAATATTTGAAAACTTGTAAAATGTGTGTAGATTCATTGGAATATTATGCAAATCACTGGTTTTATTTTGTGAGTCATATCTAAGCACTTGCCTTCTAAGTCTTTTGCTCATAGGATTTTTTTTTTTTTTAAATTTGTCTTTTTGTTCAGCATCACACTTTCTTTTTAGCTAATTTTTTTCTTCACTAAGAGAGGTATCAAATGATACCTAAGAAGTACCTAAATAATAAGAAGCATATTTTTAACTAAGGTTTGTATTGCATTGTGAAATCTTCTACATTGTTCTTCGTTCTTGGCATTTTATTACAAATTCTAAAGATTACAGACATTCCAAAGATCTATGGAAAACATAGATTAAACTCTGAGCCCTCAAATCACCAAAGAATTTGCAAGCTTCTATGCTATTTTCTGTTATTTCTTTAAGTTCTTTTATTTCACACTTCTGGTAATTTGTATTGCTATATTTTCTATTAAATCAGTACACAGTTGTCATCCAATATTTTTAAAGACTGTCACTGTATAGACCATTATGAGGGCCAAGATTTACATAATGCAAAAATGGGAATTCTGTGTCAACAAAGAAATGAAACCAAGCTCTCAACCATTTAAAACCAAACTGTCAAACTAAATCGTCATCCTGTTATTTTAGCTTTTTTTGGCAAAACTGCTGTAAGGTCAAGTAAATATGGCTCAAAAATGCTTACGGCAAAAATCTCAGGCAAAAATATCCAAATATGCAGAATCCTTTGTAGATCTTAAAGAAAATAAATAACCATCTTTCCCTGTTATATAAGAAAAAAATTCACAATTTACTCCATTGTTAAATATTATTTCCAATGAGGCTTATATTGAGCTTGGGACAAAATCTGTTCTAACTGTCGGTATCCATTATCCATTATACAGTAAAACACATGCCAAAATAAATTTGATAAGACTCTTTCAGAGAAAAAAAAAAGGACATACTATGCCCAAGAATATGGATGGCATTCAGAGTTAAGTACATCAATTCATTATATAATAAATTGATCACTCTGCTAGTTACCACCACTGTACTAGGATAAAAGGAAGTATGAAATTTGCCCTTTTCTGAAACAACTTAAAAATAATGCAAATTTCTTAATATGCCTAATCTTCTAAACGTCATTCAATTAAATCTTGTCTATTCATTTTAAAGAGGGATAATTATAGTGCAGAGTCTGTCCTTCTGTTTAATCTTATGTATAAGTCCCTTGGACTGCAAGGAGATCCAACCAGTCCATCCTAAAGGAGATCAGTCCTGGGTGTTCATTGGAAGGACTGATGCTGAAGCTGAAACTCCAGTACTTTGGCCGCCTCATGCGAAGAGTTGATTCATTGGAAAAGACCCTGATGCTGGGAGGGATTGGGGGCAGGAGGAGAAGGGGACAACAGAGGATGAGATGGCTGGATGGCATCACCGACTCGATGGACATGAGTTTGAGTAAACTCCGGGAGTTGGTGATGGACAGGGAGGCCTGGTGTGCTGCGATTCATGGGGTCTCAAAGAGTTGGACACGACTCAGCGACTGAACTGAACTGACTGATAAGCACCTCTGGGAAATCTTCTGGGGACTTCCCAGGCTATGTTGGCTCCCTCCTCTAATTTTCTTCTGAATCTCAGTCCGCCTGATGCCATATTATTTACTGTTTGGCTTTGTAACTACCAAACTGTCAGTTTTTGCCAGAATCTTGGCTGAACATATCTTGAGAAGAATAATTTAATCATTTCTTTATTTTTAGACTCATGTAAAGCACCTGATGCATACAGATCTTATGTATTGTTTCTTTTCATTATAAATGCATTGGTATATCTTTACCTATAGGGTAGTGCCTGGTATATGGCAGTCATTTAGTTAAATCCTATTGACTGATAAAGATTGTAGGACATGTAGAAGAACATGTAGTGCTATTAATCACTGCATTTTATTGATCACTGCATCATCCCTACTGCTCCCATCCTAGTTCAAGCATCATTATCTCCTCTTACCTGTCTTTCTGTAATAATCTAGCAACTGACTATTGCTCCCAACATTACTTCCAAAGAATCTATTCTTCACTCCAAAGTGAAACTGACATTTTGAGCTAAAAATCCCCATATTCAAAATCTCCCACTATCTTTGACTTGAGTCTTTAAAAGTCTACTAGACCTGGCCTCAACCTTAATCATTGAACTAATTTGTTAGCACTCCCTTTATTACCATTATACCCCTCCTTTTTACAATAAGCTTGTTAGAGCCTTAGACTCTCCCTATTTGGTGAATTCTCATCCATGAACTCTCTTCTCCAAGAAAACAATAAAAATGGTCAAGCTTACTTAACACTTTACTTAGTATCTGACACTATTCTATATGGTTTAAATGTACTAGCTCATTTAATCTTTACAGCATGGGAACATACTACAGGAATCTCATAGTATGCTCTCATGGGAACATACTATGTTAAACCCACTTTCAAAATGGGGAAACTAAGACATAGATTAGTTAGTTAACTTGTTCAAGATCACATATAAGTATCTATATTTATTTGAATAGGCAAAATGATATCAAAATATCAGTGGCTAAAAGTAAAAAAATGTTTATTTCTTACATAATTGCAGTTCTACTTAGTTAGATGAAAGAAGTCTGCACATTCAGAAACCCATGATTCCTCCACTTATAATTCCAGTTCCCTATAGGTAATCTGAATTTGTCTGTTCAACTAGAAGATGGAGAAGTAATGCAAGAAAGATTGTATTTTTTCCAGCAGTTTTCAAGGGCTAAACCTGGAGATGCTACATCATGACTGCCCAAATTCTATATGCAAAAATTTAGTCATATGACCTGTCTGCCTACAGTGGTGCATAAAGTTTAGCTCTATGCCACTCACTTTCATTATTTTTCACTCTATTTTCAGTTATCACTGCCTTAGAAATGCCCTTCATAAATATTGCACTTAATATAGCCACAATTTACCATTTATTTTCTCACTCTATTTTATTTATAACACTTACCACTAAACAAAATTAAATTAATTTTATCTATTTTATTTCAACCATCTCTTGCTATACATATGTGTGTGCATATGCATATATTTGTGTCTGTGTGTATGCAAGAACTGGAACAAAGCAATAAATATATAATTTGTTGAATTAAAGAAAAGTGGATCAAAGGTCACACAGTCATCCAGTCATCCATATCTTCTGAGCCAAGACCAAACCCAGTCTCCCAAATAAGATTGTTAATAGTTCCAACTCCTCCATTCCCCTGATGTTCCGCCTGAAACTCACAGCAATTATTAAATCCACATCTATTCTGGATAAAGTGAACATGAAGTCTTTTTAATGGAATAATATTGAAAATTACACTTTAAGAAATGATTTTTGAAATAATTATATTTTTACTTATTTATACATTTGTACTTCATGAATTCAGTTAAAATGAAATATACTGAATATAAGCCCTCCCAAGTAGCCCAGTGGTAAAGAATCTGCCTACCAATGCAGGAGATGCAAGAGACGTGGGTTCTTTCCTTGGGTCAGGAAGGTCCCTGAAGGAGGAAATGGCACCTCACTCTAGTATTCTTGCCTGGAAAATCCCATGGACAGAGGAGCCTGGCAGCCTACATACAGTTCATGGGGTCACAAAGAGTCAGACAGGACTTAGTGACTGAGCATACACTCATGCTGAATATAAAGACAACCCAATATTAATGGAGCTAAATAATTTGGATATCCTAATTCCAGAATTTAGGCAAATTTAACTTCTGTGCTTTGTAATTTTGTTATTTCATAACTAACTTATAATGGTCTGCCAGATCTCTATCTCTATTTCCCCAAAGGATAGAACAACATTGGGTTGATTGTGTATATATATATAACAGAACAAGTTTTTCATATTGAACCTCTGGCTGACATTATAGGGTTTATAAGACACACTATTTTAATGACTCTGCCAGATAGAATACTAAGCAGAGAAGATAACATGCATAAGTGAAAAAATATAGAGAAAATGGATAATTAAAATACATAAAATTTATAGGTCAGATTTTTATTATATTTTGAATATCATTATATAATGGTCACTCATTAAATATTAGATCACTCCATTCTCCCTAGAGTGTCTGGTAAAAATACTGCTTGTCTGGATGACAAAGCACTTGAAAGAATTTATCTCCCTGTTTCCTTGATTATTGCCTCTTCTAAGTCAGCTTTTCCACTATTTCTCTCAGGAGCTCCCACTAGAGCTTAAGTTTTCCAGTGTATACTCTTTCTTTTAAATTCTCTGTCACATTTTCTGTTTATTTATTTTATGTTCTATATTCTAGGCAAGTTGCAATAATCTTTTAATATATTATTTTAGTTCTTCTACTCCACAGATTCAAAAAATTTCATACTTACATTTTTTCATTATAAAGTTTCTATTTCCTTGTCTAAAACACATTTAGTACTCTTTTACTACAGTATGAATCTTTTCCCATTCATAACACATTCATGAATGTGCTAAATGAGTTTATGTAGAAATAAATTTTGGTTACTCTATTAATTTCTGCTTTTAAAATGTAATATGTATTTAATTTGCAGATTCTCTTTAATGATTGTTTATGCCTCAAGAATATGTGTGTATATGTGTCTGTGTGTATAGCATATGCATAATCTCAATGGTTGACATTCATAAGGGGGAATTTCAGCATTTTTTCTTTTGCCAATTTCAGCTACTATGAAGGTATTATTTAACTTTTCAGTGTGAGTTATTGGACAAATATGAGCAGTGAAAATCAGAAGTCCAAGTCCATGACTTCCCCTTTTGTGAGATTCTTTTTAGATGAGACTCCTTCTCCTGCTTTTTTTTACTTTTGCCAGTTTATTCACTGTTCCTCAGATTTGTAGTTGAGTTGACCTGGTGTCTATTTTACATCAGTGACTAACTGCATCTGAGTTTAATCAGGGAGCTCTTTTCTCATTCACCATGATGAATAAGCATGAAGTCTCAATTTACATCATCAGAGAGATTAAAACTAATCCCTTCTTATATATATAGCCTCTTCTTTTAAGCTCCCTCAGTTCTGAATTCAGTTATGGTCACCTCACAGTCTCGAGTTCTCTCTGTATCTGCCATCTAGCTAGGCCCTTCTCACAACTTCAAGCCCAGCTTTGTATTTAGAGATTAACTTGATCATGTTACCCAATATTTTTATAGGAGTGAGAACTTTGTCACTTCAGCCTCTACCCAAGTTTTTTAAACAAGAAAATCCATTCCCTTTAGTTTGGTTCTCATGAGCCACAATTTGCCCTTTGCCAATCCATTCCTTCCTATTATATAGCACCCACCAGAGGAAATTCTGTTCCAAATAGGTGAATATCCTCAGGTTACCTTTCCTAAAGGAGCAATTTTATTCCCCTAATGATACCTATCTTGGTTTCATTTGCTTTACAGCCTTTCTTTGAATATTTCAGTTCATTACCTATAAATTTTAAAATTTATATTTTCTACATTTTAAGTTAAAATAAATCATATATGCTATATTTAAAAAGCTTATTATAAGCATGTACTGGATACAATAATATCAATACCAAAGAAAGATTTAGTGTCATCCTATTCTGTATGGATTTATTATTATTATATAAGGAAATCCTTAATGAAAAAATTTACCATGTTTTTCTTGTTTACAAATTCTCCTAAGATGTCTACCTTTACCTACCCATAAAGAAGTGAAAATTTTTATAATTCTAATTTTTCAAGACAATTATTAATGAACAGTTCAAGACTGTGAAATTCTCAACAGTTTCTGTGGAGAACAATGATTTACTGAGTCAGTATACAAGTAACTAAAAATCCTTTTATAGTTGCCTATTTCTTCTTATAGTAAATCTCAACAACTTTTAGCATTCTCTCAATACAGTGTAATTCAAAAAGAATTACTGTGAGAAGATATTTCTGTTTTCTTCCTTGTTATAAACACTTAACAGAAAGTGAGTATTGTCAGATGGCCTCCCAAAGTGATTTCAAAACTGTTTTATTGACAAAACTGTTATATCACTACTGTGTTAAAAAGCAGTGATACCAAAAATCAACCAAAAAAAAAAAAAAACCTGCAAAAAATACAAACACAGGGAAGGTAAATATATAATACTAAACAACCAATGGATCACTGAGTAAATCAAAGAGAAAAAAAATATGTAGAGAGAAATAAAAATGAAAACATGATGATTCAAAACTTATGGGACACAGCAAAAGCAGTTCTAAGAGGACAGTTAATGATACAAGATTACCTCAGGCTGTAAGAAAAATCTCAAATAAGCAACCTAACCTTCTAAAGCAACTTCTTTCTAGAGAAAGAAGAAAAAACAAACCACATAGTTAGTAGAAGGAAAAAAATCATAGAGACCAGAGCAGAAACAAATGATAGAGATGAAGAAAACAAGAGAAAAGATCAATAAAGTAAAAGCTGATTTTTTTAAAAGATAAAATTGAAAAACTTTTAGCCAGACTCAACACAAAAAAGGAAGAAAGTCAAAATCAATACAATCAGAAACAAAAACAGAAGTTACAACCACCACAGAAATACAAAGGATCATAAGAGACCACTACAAACAGAGACTGTGCTCATTCGCTCAGGCACGTCTGACTCTCTGTGGCCCCATGGACTGTAAACTGCCAGTCTCCTCTGCCCATGGAATTCTCCAGGCAAAAATAGTGGAGTGGGGAGCCATTTCCTACCCCAGGGGATCTTCCCAACCCAGGGATCAAACCCATATCTTGTGCATCTTTTACATGGGCAGGCAGATTCTTTACCACTAGCACCACTTGGGAAGCCCACCACAAACAACCATACACCAATAAAATGGACACCCTAGAAGAAAAGGACAAAGTCTTAGAAAGATATAAACTCCCAAGACTGAACTAGGAATAAATAGTAAATGTGAACAGACCAATTATAAGTACTGAAATTGAATCAGTAATTTAAAAACTCCCAACAAACAAAAGTGCAGATGCCATCACAGGTTAAGTCCACTAAACACTTGGAGAAGATTTAACATGTAAGTCCGACATTATTCCAAAGGGTCACAAAGAAAGGAAGCCTACATAGCTCATGCAGTGATGTCAGCACCATCCTGATACCAATGCCAGACAAAGATATCACAAAAAAAGAAAACTACAGTCCAAGATCGATGATAAACATAAATGCACAAATCCTCAACAAAATATGAGCAAGCCAATTCCAAAAGAACATGAAAAGGATCACACACCATGCTGAAGTGGGATTTATCTCAGCGAGATATATATATGTGTGTGTGTGTGTGTGTGTGTATATATCTGCAAATCAATCAAAGCGATATACTACATCAACAAACTGAAGAAAAAAGTGATCATACAAATAGATGGAGAAAAAGCTTTTGATAAAATTTAGCATTCATTTATGAAAAAAAACTCTCCAGAAAATATGCACAAAGGTAACACACCTCAACAAGCAAAGGCCATATATAACAAACTCACAGCTATAATCATATTCATAGGTGAAAAACTAAAAGCATTCCCTCTTAGAGTAAGAATGATAAAAGAATGTCCACCCTTGGCACTTTTACTCAACATAATTAGGAAAATTCTAGCTACAGCAATGAGAAAAAGAAAAGAAACAAAGTGATCCATATTGGAAAAGAAGTAAACCTGTCACTTTTTGCAGATAACATTATACTATACATCAGTTCAGTTTAGTTCAGTCGCTCAGTTGTGTCCGCCTCTTTGCAATGCCATGAATCACAGCACACCAGGTCTCCCTGTCCATCACCAACTCCCAGAGTTTACTCAAACTCATGTCCATCCAGTCAGTGATGCCATCCAGCCATCTCATCCTCTGTCATTCCCTTCTCCTCCTGCCCCCAATCCCTCTCAGCATCAGAGTCTTTTCCAGTGAGTCAACACTTTGCATGATGTGGCCAAAGTATTGGAGTTTCAGCTTCAACATCAGTCCTTCCAATGAACACCCAGGACTGATCTCCTTTAGGATGGACTGGCTGGATCTCCTTGCAGTCCAAGGGACTCTCAAGAGTTTGCTCCAACACCACAGTTCAGAAGCATTAATTCTTTGGAGCTCAGTTTTCTACATAGTCCAACTCTCACATCCATACATAACTGCTGGGAAAACCATAGCTTTGACTAGATGGACCTTTGGTTTTTCTATATCCAGCGGATGTTGACAATTTGATCTCTGGTTCCTCTGCCTTTTCTAAAACCAGCTTGAACATCTGGAAGTTCATGGTTCACTTATTGTTGAAGCCTGGCTTGGAGAATTATAAGCATTACTTTGCTAGCATGTGAGATGAGTGCAATAGTGCAGTAGTTTGATCATTCTTTGGCATTGCCTTTCTTTGGGATTGGAATGAAAACTGACTTTTTCCAGTCCTGTGGCCACTGCTGAGTTTTCCAAATTTGCTGGCATATTGAGTGCAGCACTGTCACAGGATCATCTTTTAGGATTTGAAATAGCTCAACTGGCATTCCATCACATCCACTTCGTAGTCATGCTTTCTAAGGCCCTCTTGACTTCACATTCCAGGATGTCTGGCTCTAGGTGAGTGATCAAACAATCGTGATTATCTGGGTGGTGAAGATCTTTTTCATACAGTTCTTCTGTGTATTCTTGCCAAATTCTTCTTAATATCTTCTGCTTCTGTTAGGTCCATACCATTTCTGTCCTTTATTGAGCCCATCTTTGCATGAAATTTTCCCTTGGTATCTCTAATTTTCTTGAAGAAATCTCTAGTCTTTCCCATTCTATTTTTTTTTTTTTCCTTTATTTCTTTGCACTGATCACTTAGGAAGGCTTTCTTATCTCTCCTTGTTATTCTTTGGAACCCTGCATTCAAATGGGTATATCTTTCCTTTTCTCCTTTGCTTTTCACTTCTCTCTCTCTCTCTCTCTTTTTTTTTCCCCACAGCTATTTGTAAGGCCTCCTCAGACAGCCATTTTGCTTTTTTGCATTTCTTTTTCTTGGGGATGTCCTTGATCCTTGTCTCCTGTACAGTGTCAGAAACCTCCATCCATAGTTTATCAGGCACTCTGTCTATCAGATCTAGTCCCTTAAATTTATTTCTCACTTCTGCTCTATAGTCATAAGGGATTTGATTTAGGCCATACCTGAATGTTCTAGTGGTTTTTCCTACTTTCTTCAATTTAAGTCTGAATTTGGCAATAAGGAGTTCATAATCTGAACCACAGCTCCCACTCTTGTTTTTGCTGACTGTATAGAGCTTTCCCATCTTTGGCTGCAAAGAATATAATCAATCTGAATTTGGTGTTGACCATCTAGTGATGTTCATGTGTAGAGTTTTCTCTTGTGTTGTTGGAAGAGGGTGTTTGCTATGACCAGTGCATTCTCTTGGGAGAACTCTATTAGCCTTTGCCCTGCTTCATTCTGTACTCCAAGGTCAAATTTGCCTGTTACTCCACGTGTTTCTTGATTTCCTACTTTTGCATTCCAAGTCCCTATAATGAAAAGGACATCTTTTTTGGGTGTTAATTCTAGAAGGTCTTGTAGGTCTTTATAGGACCATTCAACTTCAGTCTTCAGCATTACTAGTCGGGGCATAGACTTGGATTACCGTGATATACAATGGTTTGCCTTGGAAACACACAGAGATCACTGTTTTTAAGACTGCATGCAAGTACTGCATTTCAGACTCTCTTGTTGACTATGATGGCTACTCCATTTCTTCTAAGTGATTATTGCTCACAGTAGTAGATATAATGGTCATCTGAGTTAAATTCACCCATTCCAGTCCATTTTAGTTCGCTGATTCCTAAAATGTAGATGTTCACTCTTGCCATCTCCTGTTTGATCACTTACAATTTGCCTTGATTCATGGACCTAACATTCCATGCTCCTATGCATTACTGCTCTTTACAGCATCGAACCTTGCTTCCATCACCAGTCACATCCACAACTGGGTGTTGTTTTTGCTTTGTTTCTGTCTCTTCATTCTTTCTGGAGTTATTTCACCACTAATCTCCAGTAGCATATTGGGCACAGTTTCCTATTTTTTTTGCCTTTTCATACTGTTCATGGGTTCTCAAGGCAAAAGTACTGAAGTGGTTTGCCATTCCCTTCTCCAGTGGACTACATTTTGTCAGAACTCTCCACCATGACCCATCTGTCTCTGACTTTGAAACTAAGTAAAACCCAAAACTCCTATTTCAGTTAATTTTGAAATACTGAACTCTTTCACCACAGGATTGCAAACAACGTGAATAGCCTCACACATATTATTTATAATTAATGCTTAACCTGAGACATTAACCACTGTAATAGAGGGGAAAAAATAAGCAAAAATAATAAACTACAAAAAAGAGAAAGTAGTGTCCTTAACTGTAGATGGCATGATGATTAATACAGTAAATCATAAGGAATGTACAAAGTAGCTAGTAAAATAAGCCAATTTAGCAAGGTCACAACATTTAAGGTTAACATACAAAAGTTGATAGTATTTTTAAATTCTAGCAATGAATCATTATAAATAAAATTTAAAATTTTATTCATAATGGTATCAAAAATAACATATTCATAGATAATTGTAAACAAATTTTCTAAAATAATATGTGCATTAGGGAAATAAAAAATCATAAAATGATGTTAAACTTCTTTAAAATTAAAGCCTTTTGCACATGAAAATATTTGTAAATTTACATATATATTTTTCATCTTACAGTTTATGATTTTTTTATTCTCCCTATGAAATCTTTTTGTACCCAGCATAACACAGATGCCTGATATCAGGCTGACAAAACCTCTTTACACTCCCAGTTTGCTAGAGTTTTACTATAAATGAATGTTGTTGTTGCTCAGTTGCCAAGTCATATCTGACTCTGTGACCCCATCAGCTGCAGCACACCAGGCCTTCCTGTCTCTCACCATCTCCCGAAGTTTGTCCAATTTCATGTCCATTGCATCGGTGATCCCATCCAGCCATCTCATCCTCTGATGCCCTCTTAATGTTCATAACTTAAATCTGTCTTCACAAACAAACAGAATTTTATTAGATATTAGTTAATCTTAACAAGTTTGTGCTGTATTAACATTGATTTTTTTCGAGTAATTATGTTATGAAAACTGCTGAAGAAAACTGCTTAGAAGTAAGAACATGCAAATGAGAAGAAAAGATTAATATAAAGCCCACATTTATGTCATCGTTTTAGGTAAGTGAAAAATTGAGAAACTCAGAAATAGGGTGCTATATTAGGCAAGCAGTTTCTTATCCACCACAAGATAATGAAAGAAAGATCTGCTCTTCACCGGAGATAGATTCATCCCAAACTGGATGGGAAATCTATTCTTCTCTAAGAATCTTCTCTAGGAAGTACTGTAAATTGAAGTTGGCCTTTTCAGCCAGATTATAAAACCACAACCCTAATGGAATTATTGATCAGTCAGAGTAAGGTAAATTCACTTTGAATCACAAGAGGTAATAATGCTCAACTAGGGTTTGCAAAATAAAATCATATCAGAAAAGAGAAGCATCACTGTAAATAATGAAGGCAATCATTGATTATGTCATTGATTATGACATAAATACTAAGTGTACACATACACAAATGCACATATGCACAGAATATATTGTTACATTTAATATAAATATTAACATTATGACATCTAGTAGTATTTTGTGAAATAAAATGTGAAAATGTTATGTTCTCTCTTATATTCCATTTTTTTAATGTATGTGGTATTAGAATATATAGTAACTAAAGAGATAATATTTTCACTTTTGAAGTAAAACATTTATTTTATCCCCTTCAAAGTACAAAAATGACTTGCCCAAGCCATTAACATATTATACAATAATCCATTCATAGGCTAAAAATGAATTCTGATTATTTTGCTATAATATCAGCATTTTCAATTCACTTTCAATTACAACAAACACTTTCAAAAGTGAAAACAAAATCTATGTATTTTAAAGGGATTAAAAAGCAGTTGTGATTCTCTAAATGCAAAATCAGTGTGTGAGCTACTGAAAAATATGTCAGGGTGGCAAAATTTTTTTCAATTTTCAAAGCCTGTACATTGCTGTTGTTAATAAATACATAATCTACATGAAGGCAATGACAAATGATGAAAGGAATCCAACAGCTAAAAAAAAAAAAAAAATACAGATTTCTTCTGGATGATGTTCTCTACTTGCCTCTGATTTCAGTAAAACTAGTTGAAGAGAAGAGTTTCAATTTTGTCACTATAAAGTCTGAAATGTAAATCCATGGCTGATTCATGTCAATGTATGGCAAAAACCACTACAATATTGTAAAGTAATTAGCTTCCAACTAATAAAAATAAATGAAAAAATAAAAAAGTCTGATAAGTCATGATAGCTAGATGTCTCCCCTCCTTTTATCAGTTTGATTTCCCTTGAGTCAGTGCTGTTCTATGCTCTTCCTCTTCAGCATCTGCATTTGAAGATCAGTTTTTTCATAGTTATCTTTCAGTTTTATAATAAAGGAGCAGATGTTTTCTAAAAGTGGTATTCGCACGATTTAATTTATTATAATAGTAGAAAAAGGCATGGCTGCCATCTGAACCTTGTTCTTGGAAATCTGCACTCTGACATTAACATGGTACTTTTAAAGAAAAAAACAGTTGCGTGTCAAAGATTACCATAATCATTACACACATTATACAAAAGTTGTATATCAAAATGTAAGCCATGTGGGTACAACTAGATGTTAATGAGTAGTGTCTACAAAGGTTAAATATAAATACACATAATTGTAGCTTTCTTGTGACAAGAAATTATTACTTTCTTTCTTACTCACAAGACATCTCTAAAATAACAAACTGAAATGAAAGTATATTTATTCTGCAATCATAACAGGACTAGGACATATACAATTATGGTACAGCATTTGAAGCATTTTGAATATGCATTGACACTGTCTGTTAGAAAAAATTACATTTTTTTCAACCAATGAAGTACTAATGATAGCATATTTGAATTTTGAAATTTAAAACTAGTGGAAGAAAATATATACCTTGCTTTGTGTCAAATTTCAATCAGTGCAAAATCTTAGAAAAACTCATCTAGTGCTAAGATAAAGTCTATAAAGAAGTTACTAAGCAAGGTTACCAGATAATTTTAACCTTATTCTATGAGGACAGATGGATTTATGAATTAATTTGTTCCTGTGTAGCAAAAACAAAGTGTAAATTAATATTATACTAAGTACCATGTACTAATTATGAAATAACTTGCATTACTGATAATTGTCATAATGTCATTTAATTGTCATAATTGTCATTTAATGTCATTGTGGATTTTAGCATAAAACAGATACAGCATCATGATAATAAAATGACACAATGCTAAGTGAAAAAATGATAAATTATATTTATTTTATGAATACAATGAATAAAATTCATATACATATATGCATGATATCAGGATTTGAAGAGAACGTTAAAGAGAAACAAACAGTTTAAAATTTACAACAGCAAATGTATTGTTTTCTCTTGTATTTATTACTATAACAATTATGATGGGATAAATTTATCCTGCAAAATGAATTTTAGTAGATATTCTGAAGACAATAAGAGGGCAATACTTAATAATAGCCCCCATGAAATTAAAATGAAAATTGAAAGTTGAAGGGTACTTGTGAAAAATTAAATTCTGCTAGTCATTTAATGTTGTGTTTTTTTTTTTATTGCAGGATAATGGATAATTGCTTTACAGTGCTGTGGTGTTCTCTGCCATACATCAATACAAACCAGTCATAATTAAATATATATATATATAATGAAGTGAAAATCACTCAGTCTTGTCTGCCTCTTTGCAACCACATGGACTATACAGTCCATGGAATTCTCCAGGCCAGAAGACTGGAACGGGTAGCCTTTCCCTTCTCAGGGGATCTTCCCAACCCAGGGATCAAACCCAGGTCTCCCACATTGCAGGCAGATTCTTTACCAGCTAAGCCACAGGGAAGCCCAAGAATATGGAGTGGGTAGCCTATCCCTTCTCCAGCGGATCTTCCTGACCCAGAAATCAAACAGGGGTCACCTGCATTGCAGGCGGATTCTTTACCAACTGAGCTATGAGGGAAGTGCCATTATACACACACACACACACACAAACACCCACTCTCACTGGAGTCTCCCCCATCTCATCACACTTTCGGTCATCACAGAGCACCAGTCTGGGCTCCCTGTGTTTTTTTTTAACCCTCCAATTTAGTTTCTATCTAAGAATTTATACTTGCTCTTTCCTCTGCTTTAATGCTCCCTCAACCCAACCTATCCCTGCTTAGCAGCCTCCGTCATTTTATTCAGCTCATGCTTTAAGGAAAAACTTATCAAAGGGTACTGTGCTAATTATTCTATAGAAAGCAATAGTATCTACGTTCATAGCTCTCTAATACTTATTTATTCTTTGCAAAAGAGCATAGAGATCCCTGATATTGTAATGGGGAAGAATAAACATGGCTCAATATTAGATGTATTTCTTTTCCTTTAATCTCCGTATTCTATTGCTTTTGCTACAAGTTAAGAATTTTGCCTATAGCTTGAAATATAAAGGATAGGCCATTCTCAAGGCTCTGACCTTTAACTGTATAACACTTTCCCATTCATAGCGAGATTAAAACATCACATAACAGAGACTAACATCTGTTTTATTGGATGTTTACATGAGCATTAAGACCTGAACTAGTTGCAATAACAAAGGGTTCTGACACAAGAATTTTGTAAGAACCAACTATTCAGTCTCTCCTTTTGGAGCCTGAATTCTAACTCAGGGAAGACAGTTCTTTGGGATACTCACTAGCCCAATATCTTCTCGGTGTGTGGACATTCCAAATAAAGTCACTATTTATTGCCCAAACAACTCGTCTCTTGAGTTATTACTCTTGTACTACAAGCAATATGAGCTTGAATTTAGTAACAATATATGTGTGTATTTCTTTATTTCCTATCTACCTCCTAAAGAATATCAACACAGATATGTTCTGCATTATTTGCTGATATATCATAGAAGAGTAACTGATGCATATATACGGTTCAATAAATACATGTTTGGATGAAATCAATAACCTCAGATATGAAGATGACACCACCCTTATGGCAGAAATTGAAGAAGAACTAAAGGGACTCTTGAAAAAGTTAAAGAGGAGTGTGAAAAAGTTGGCTTAAAACTCAACATTCTGAAAACTAAGATCATGACATCCAGTCCCATCACTTCATGGCAAATAGATGGGGAAACAGTGGAAACAGTGGCTGATATTTTTCTGGGCTCCGAAATCACTGCAGATGGTGATTGCAGCCATGAAATTAAAAGATGCTTACTCCTTGGAAGGAAAGTTGTGACCAACCTAGATAGCATATTGAAAAGCAGAGACATTACTTTGTCAACAGAGGTCTGTCTAGTCAAGGATATGGTTTTTCGAGTGGTCATGTATGCATGTGAGAGTTGGACTACAAAGAGGGCTGAGTGCAGAAGAATTGATGCTTTTGAACTGTGGGGTTGGAGAAGACTCTTGAGAGTCCCTTGGACTGCAAGGAGATCCAACCAGTCCATCCTAAAGGAAATCAGTCCTGAATATTCATTGGAAGGACTGATGCTGAAGCTGAAACTCCAATACTTTGGCCACCTATGCGAAGAGCTGACTCATCTGAAAAGATTCCAATTCTGGGAAGGATTGACGGCACAAGGAGAAGGGGATGACAGAGGATGAGATGGCTGGATGGCATCACCAACTCAATGGACATGGGTTTGGGTGGATTTAGGGAGTTGGTAATAGACAGGGAGGCCTGGCGTGCTGTGGTTCATGGGGTCGCAAAGAGTCAGACCCAACTGACTGAACTGAGACTGAATGAAAACAAGCTTAAAAGTCCAGCAACAACAAAACTAATCCTGCCATTCTTCCATGTTCCCAAACTCCACTGTGAAGAGGCATGGGGGTCAGACAAGACAGAGGGTCAAGTGAAAGTGAAAGTCTCTCAGTCATGTCTGACTCTTTGTAACACCATGGACTATACAGTCCATGGTATTCTCCAGACCAGAATACTGGAGTGGATAGCCTTCCCCTTCTCCAGGGGAACTTCCCAACCCGGGGCTCGAACCAAGGTCTCTCACTTTGCAGGTGGATTATTTACCAGCTGAGCCACAAGAGAAGCCCATATAGAGTCAAAGTTCCATATATTTCCCTTGATATTGATCTAATGGTAACTTGCAGAAGCTTGAGACAGGGAATGTATAGCAGATTTGAACTGATGGAAGAAAAATCAGCTAACAACCAATATCTTCCAAATGTACAAACTTAATTTAGAAAAGGCAGAGGAACCAGAGATCAAATTGCCAACATCCATCAGATCATAGACAAACCAAGGGAATTCCAGAAAAACATATACTTTTGCTTCATTGACTATGCTAAAGCCATTGACTGTGTGGATCAAAACAACCAGTGAAAATTCTTAAAGAAATGGGAATACCAGACCACCTGACCTGCTTCTTGTAAAACCTGTATGCAGGTAAAAAGGCAATAGTTAGAACCAGACATGAAACAATGGACTGATTCATAATTTGGAAAGAAGTACATCAAGGCTGTATATTGTCACTCTGTTTATTTAACTTATATACAGAGTACATCATGTGAAATGCTGGGCTGGATGAAGCTCTAGCTGGAACCAAAATTGCCCAGAGAAATATCAATAACCTCAGATATGTAGATGGAACCACCCTAATGGCAGAAAGCAAAGAGGAATTAAAGAGTCTCCTGATGAAGGTGAAAGAGGAGAGTGAAAATTCTGGGTTAAAAACTCAACTTTCAAAAAAAAGAAGATAATGGCATCTGGTCCCATCACTTCATGGCAAATAGATGGGGGAAAAATGGAAACAATGTTCCTTGGAAGAAAAGCTACAACAAACTTAGACACCATATTAAAAAGCAGAAACATCACTTTGCCATCAATGGCCTCACCAGTCAAAACTATGGTTTTTGCAGTAGTCATGTACCGATGTGAGAGTTGGACCATAAAGATGTCTGAGTGCTGAATAATTGATGCTTTCAAATTGCGTTGCTGGAGAAGACTATTGACAGTCCCTCAGACTACAAGTAGATCAGATCAGTCAGTCCTAAAGGAAATCAACCTTGAATATTCATCGGAATATTCAAGGACTGATGGTCCTTGAATATCAGAAGGACTGATGCTGAGTTGAAGTTCCAATAATTTGGCCAACTGATGCGAAGGACCAACTCACTGGAAAATACCTTGAGGATGGGAAAGATTAAAGAAAGCAGGAGAGGGGAACAACAGAGGATGACATGGTTGGATGTCATCACAGATTCAATGAACATGAGTTTGAGTAAACTCCAGGAGACGGTGAAGGATAGGGAAGCCTAGTGTGTTGCAGTCCATGTTGTTGAAAAGTGTCAGACACGAGTTAGCAATTGAACAAGAACAAAATGGAGAGTACCTACTTGGAAGAATAGATAGAGACAATCTAACTATCAAAAGCAAAACATACATGCTTTTCAAACATATACGGAACATTTTCCGGGATAGACTAGATGTTAGGCCATAAAATAAGAATCAATAAATTTAACATAATTGACAATCTACAAAACATATTCTCTGACCACACTAGAATAAATTAAAAGCAATGACAGGAGAACATTTCTGAGATTCACAAATATATATTAATTTAAAAATACACTACTATATAACCAGTGACTCAATGAATAAATCACAGAAACAACTTAGTTTGATAACAAACAAAATAGTTTGATATAAAAATAACTAAAAATGCAGCATTCTAAATATTGGGGTATACAACTAAAATAGTGCATAGAGGGAAGTTTATAGAGTGAAATAGCTCCATTATAAAAAAGAAATAGTTTAAATCAGTCTTCTCTCCTTCTATGTTAATAAACAAGGAGGTGAGGAAAGACAGATATAAATCCAAAGCAAGCAGAAGTAAGAAATAAGGATGGAAACAATAAATATTAAATAATATTTAATCAAATTACAGCATGAAAACGATAGAGAAAAATAACTGACAACAAAATTTGTTTCCCTGAAAAACAACAACGACAACAACAAACCCAAAACTTTTAACTGGAATGACATAGATAGAGGAGAAAGACAGAGAAGACCTAATTTATTAAAAAAAGAAATAAAAGAGTGAGTATTGCTACCCAAATTATGAATATAAGGAGGACTATATGGTGATAAAACAATAATAATGCATACTGAAAAATTAGATAACCTACTAATGGACAAATTCTCAGTAAGACATGAGCTACCAAAACTCACTCAGGAAGAAACAGAAAACCTGAGCTGAAATAGTAACGTAAAAAATTATTATGAACCAAAGCCCAGGCCCAGAAATTTTAACCAGTGAATCTACAATCATTTAAACAACATTTAATACCAATCCACAAAGAGCTGGACATGACTGAATGACTGAACTGAACTGAACTGATACCAATCCTTCTCAAAGTCTTTTAAAATATAGAGAATAAAACACTTCCCAACTCACTGTATAAGGACAGTCTTAGCTTAACATCAAAACTAGACAGGGATATCACAAGGGAAGAAACTATTTTGAAGTAAACAAGAATAAAAAAAAATCTATAAAAGCTGGGAGATACAATTAAAGCTATGCTAAAAAGCAAAATGGCAACACTGTATGCATATATTGGAAAAGACAGAAAGTGTCAAGTCAATAATCTAAGATCCCACCTCTAGAATTAGTAAAAGGAGAACAAAATAATATTAAAAAGAAGGAAGAAAGCAATAAATATAAGAGCATAAATCACTGAAATTTAAAAAGAAAAAAATAAAAGGAAATAAACAAAATATTTGTGTCTTTCAAAAAAATACAATGTACATACCTCTATCAAGACTATAAAAGAAAAAAAGCAATGAAACACAACTTATCAATAACAGGAATAAAATAGAAGCTATCATTATAGACACTGCAGACATAAAAAAAAAGATGACTTAGATTGAATGGACCAAATCTCTCCAAGTTACCAACTAGCACATACAATATGAAAGAGATAATTTTAATTGACCTATAACTACTAAAGAAATTAAACTCCTGACTTAGAAAACTTCTTTAAAAAAAAATATCTCCTGGCTCAAATAGATACACTGGAATATTCTATCAAAAGTTTAAGGAAAAGATAACACAAATTCTACACAACTCTTCCCAGAAATAGAAGCATAGAGAACACTTTCCAAGTAATTGCTGTGTGACCTGATACCAAAAATAGTACATGTTAGCTTAAAGTAAGAAAACTACAGACCAATAACTCTCATGAACATAAATGCAAAATCATCAGAAAAATATCACCAGAATACAGCAATATACAAAATAATTACACTTCATGAACAAATGGAGTTTATTATTTTGAGACCAGCCTGGTTCACTATTCAGTAACAGTCAATGTAATACAGCTTATTAAGAGGTTAATAAAAATTACATAATCCTATTGAACAATGCAGAAAATGATTAAAAAATTTTAGAAAACGTCCATGTTAAAAAAAAAAAAAACACCTCCAAAAAACAGGAATAAAAGAGAACTTCTTCATCTGTGCAACTAATATCTAAATAAAATATACCATTAACTGTACTCAACAGTGAAAGACAAAAATGCCTCTCACCTTAATATCTGAAACTCCACTCTCACCACTCTGATTTACTACAGTACTGCAATTTCTAGGCAGTGCAATAAGATATTGGAGAAGGCAATGGCACCCCACTCCAGCACTCTTGCCTGGAAAATCCCATGGACGGAGGAGCCTGGTAGGCTGCGGTCCATGGGGTCACGAAGAGTTGGACACGACTGAGTGACTTCACTTTCACTTTCCACTTTCATGCATTGGAGAAGGAAATGGCAACCCTCTCCAGTGTTCTTGCCTGGAGAATCCCAGGGACGGGGGAGCCTGGTGGGCTGCCGTCTATGGGGTCGCACAGAGTCGGACACGACTGAAGCGACTTAGCAGCAGCAGCAGCAATAAGATAAAAAAGAAAATAAAAACCGTATTACCAGAATCAGATAAGGAAAAATATATATATTTTTTCCCTATTTTGAGATGAAGTTATTGTTTATGTAGAAAACCCGAAAGAATTTACAAAGATCTACTAGAAGTAACAGCTGAGTAAGTTTAAGGATACAAAATAAATATACATTTTATTTCTAAATACTAAAGTAAACATAAAAACAACTGTATTTCTAGATAATAGCACTGAGCACATGCAACTGAAGCTAACAATGTATTACCAGTTATACACACTCAAAAAAAAGTAGGGAAAATTCTAATATTTATAGAATTTATATACTGAAAACTATAAAACACTGATGTTGAGAGACTCAAGAAATTCTGAATAGATGAAGACCTTGTGCCTATGGATGGTACTGTAAAAAATGATGAAGATGCCAAATTTCTCTAAGTCATATAAAAGTTTAAGACATTTTCTATCAAAATCTCAGTAAGACTTTTAAATTATGGATAAATATTTTTTAGATTTGTATGGAAAATAAAGGAAGTAGCAGAAACAATTTTGAAAAAGAACAAGTTGAGTATAGTTGATCTACTAGATTTCATAACTTATTATATTGCTAAAATGATCAAGACTCTATGGTGTTGCTGGAGGGATTTGCACATAGAACAATGGACTAGAATTAAGAAGCCAGAAATATATCTACACAAATAGGCACAGCTAGTGTTTGTCAAAGGTTCAAACATAATTCAAATGGGAAAGATAGTCTTCTGAACTAATGGTACTGGAGCAATTGCACTTCCATAAGGAAAAAAAAGCAAATAAATAAAAACAAATAAATAAACAAAAAATTAAGTTGGAGAAAATCCTTGGTATCTAGGGCGAGACAAAAGTACCTAATGTTGACATGAAAATATGATTCATCAAAGCAAAAATTGACAAACTGGACTTATAAAGATTAAAAAATCTTTATTTAACACTGAAAAAAGGATGAATATAAACCATAGACTGACAGAATATATTTGTAAATCACATATATCCGACAAAGGACTGCTATCTATAATAAACAAAGAACTCGCAAATCCCAACACTAAAACAAGTGACAAAAACCCAGCTAGAAAATGGACAAAAAATGTAAAGAGATATTTTACTGAATAAGATACACAGATGCCAAATAATTGCAAGAAAAGGTGTTGAACATCAATAGATATTAGGGAAATGCAAATTAAAACCACAGTATAAAATCATTATATATCTATCAGAATGGTTAAAAAAAAAAGTGAAAACCAAATGTTGGAGTGGATATGAAGAAATGATCACTCATACACTGCTGGTGAGTTTGTCAACGTATAGGCTCTCTGGAAAAGTTTGGTAGATCCTTATATCAAACATGCAGCTACCATACAACCTATATCCTTTGGTATTTACCTTAGATAAATGAAAGTATGTACACATAATTATTTTTGAAGCTATCCTAAAATAGCTTATAGAATACAAAAAAATAAAACTTTCTCCTGAAAATATAAATTTTTACATGAGGATTAATTTAATATTTCTTAAATAATCCCATAAGGTAATAGTTCACAACTCTTATTTACAGTAGAAGAAATGAATGACCTGAGTTTGATAGTGTCCAAAAATGTATATAATTATTCCAAAATAAACTTACATAATAAATTGTATAGAGCAATTATTATTTTGTTATAAACGAAGTATGGAAAAGCTAAAAACTTTTAATTTTCCTAAAAACACAAAATAGCTAAAATGAGTAAATTTGTCTCATTATCCCAGTTCAACAAATACTCTAATATAATAGCAATAAAAACTTAAATAGTGGGAGAGAACAAGATGGCAGAGGAGTAGGTGGAGTGGAGCACCTCTCTCTCCACGCATGCCTCAGGAATACACCTTCATCACAAGTGCATGCAGAACACCAGCTGAGACCTGACAGGAGCACCTGACCAGCAGAAGAGAATATACAGAACCACGCAAAACTCGGTAGGATGAAGGAACTAGGGGGAAAAACAGGAGTGTTAGTAGGACTGGACCTGACCTCAGTGGGTGGGGGAACTAAAGCAGGGGTCCTTCAGGGCAACTGTCTGAGTCAGAAGTAAAACAATTAAGGTTGAGAGTGAAACAGCTGATCTCTGGCAGTCTAAATAGAATCAGAATTAGTCTTTGCCACAGCCATGCATACCCTGGACAGGGCTGCAGGTCCCCTGGAAGGAGCAGCAGATGCTAGCTGCAGTTTAGGGATTGTGGAGCAATCCCCGGGCGAGGGCTGCTGTTGACTGCAGAGAGACTGATCAAGGGGATGTGAGGGAGGAGACTGTGGTAGGAAATGCCTGTGAAGGAAAACCAGGCAGCCATGGAAGCAAGGCGATACTGCTGAGTCACGCATAGTGGGTGGAGGCATCACCATAACCTCTCCCCACAGGCCAGCATTAGCAGCTGAACAGTAGAGAGGCTGGCCCATCAATTGCCTGATCCACCGAACTAGAGTAGGACCCCACCCAGGGTGCCCCTTTAAGTGCCTGATATGCCAATCTACAGAGTAGGACCCCAGTCAGGGGGCCCCTCTATGTGCCTGCCGCATGGAAAAATAGAGAAAGACCCCAAGCAAGAGAGCCCTATCAGTACCTGAAAGGGGAAAAAGACTGACCAAAGAGGCCTTCTGATTTGCCAGCTACAAGAGGCTCAAAAAAAGACTCTGATAGAGCCATAACTCCTGGGGCAGAAGCAGCCCATGTCTCTGCACGCTTTGCACCTCCAAGGTCCTGGCAAGCCAAGCAGCTGCACCACCATCACGTTCAATTCTCATGGGGGCAGAGCTGCCACAGGCATACAAAAAAATATCTTGCATCTATGCGTGCAGGGTCACTTCGGTCGTGTCCAACTCTGTGGCCCTGTAGACTGTGCCCTGCCACACTTCTCTGTCTGTGGGATTCTCCAGGTAATATTGGAGTGTATTGGCCAACACTGGTTGCCATAACCTTCTAGAGCGCTATATTTCCTGCTGCCCTAGCCACCAACTCCCCTGAGTACCTAGTGCTGCCAGAGCCCCCACAAACCAAGAAGCTGCACCACCTCCAAAACTGGCCCTCACAGGGGAAAATGCAAGTCCTCCAGGGCAGCCTCAGGAGCAAACCCCAGTGGATGACCCACATGCAGAAGTGGAAATACAACCACACTTGATACCCAGAGACAGTTTTGCTGAGGAAGAAGACGCAAAACCTTCCCACCAGCTGTAGATTAAACCCACCATGCAGATTAAATCCACATGATCCACTAGGCAGTCTGTGTGTCTACAGAATATATAAAAGAACACTGAGAGCTCCCACAAAAGTAAACATACTAGTTCTGGTAGCTGTGGACACTGGAGGCAAGAACAGACAGGAGTAGGACTAGATTAGAGTCCGAGCTGCCCTCACAGCAGGTCCGGAGACCAGCACAGTGTTGGAGGGCATCCTAAGGAGGGGAGGTGGGCTGTGACTCCCAGAGAGGGAAAGGACCCTGACATCAGTGACTCAAGAAAAACATTTATTATACTAATGTTCTGACTTGTTCTATAGATTCTTTTGGATTCCACCCGCCCCAACCGTGCCCCCCCACTGCCATTGTAGTTGTCAATTTTATTGCCACTATGAAATCTAATTAAGTTTTTGAGCTTTTCTTCCCCTCAGTCACATATTTTTATTGTTGTTAAAAACCTCTGTCACTATGTTGGGCTTTGGCAGTTTTGTGGAGTTTTCCTTTTCTTTTCCTCCCTTGTCTTTTCTCTTTTTTTTTTTAATTTTAATTTTTAAACCTATTGTTATGTTTTCTACATTTATTCACCTGTTTGCTTTTACTGGGGCTTCCCTTGTGGCTCAGACGTTAAAGCGTCTGCCTGAAATGTGGGAGTCCCAGGTTCAATCCCTGGGTCAGGAAGATATCCTGGAGAAGGAAATGGCAACCCACTCCAGTACTCTTACCTGGAAAATCCCACGGACAGAGAAGCCTGGTAGGCTACAGTCCATGGGGTCGCAAAGAGTCAGACACGACTGAGCGACTTCACTTTTGCTTTTCCTACTGTTCTTTTCAACTTGCAGTTAATCTTTAATGTATATAAATCTTCTTTATCTACCTTTATTTAATGTTGCATATCTATTCTTTCTTTCTTCTCTTGCTTTCCTTTCCTCTCAATGTATTTGTTAGTTTTATTTTCATTGAATTATTCCCCAATGGGCATCTTGCTTTAGTTTTGCTTTCCAGTTTACACTTTATTTAGTTTTGTTCTTCACTGGTAGATATAATTTTTGATTTCCTTTGTTTGCCAGGTTAATCTATTGTACTTTAGTTTTGTTGTATATGTGTATATTCAATTATATTTTTTATTGTTGTTATAAACTTCTGCCTCTGTGTTGGGCTTTTACAGTTCTATGGAATTTTCGTTTTTTTTATCTTTCTTCTTCCTTTTTCCATTTTTTAATTATCTTTGTAAAAATTTTAATTTATATATATTTTAAACCCATTATATTTTTCTGCATTTATTCCTTTGTTTGCCTTTCCTACTGTTCTTTTCCCCTTGCAGTTAACCTTAGTGAATATAAATACTCTTCATCTATCCCTATTTAGCTTTGCATATCTATTCTTTCTTTTTTTTTCTTTCTTTCCTTTCCTCTCAACATATTTGTTAGTTTTGTTCCATTGCTTTATTCCTCACTTAGCTCCTTGCTTTAGTTTTGTTTCTGGTTTGTGTTTTAGTTAGTTTTGTTCTTAACTGGTAAATATTTCTGATTTCCTTTTTTCACCAGGTCAATCTACTGTACTTTGTTTTTGTTGGACTGTTTTGACTTGGCATATGGGTGTTTATGTTTATGTGTATATTACATTATTTTCATGTAATTTGCCTGATTTTTTAACTGCCATTTGTCTGGGGTTTATCTTTGGTTTCTTATTTTTGGGTATTTGTTTTAATCTCACATAATGCCATAACAAACCACTTGTTGAATATTCTTCCTGACCAGAGATCAAGCCCTGAGTCTTTGGAGTGGGAGCACTGACTCCAAGGCCCTAGACAACAAGAGAACTAAATCTAGGGAGTATCAAATAGTAAGAATTCACACTAATGAAATTGCTTGAACACAAGACTTGTCATCACCAAAAAACCAGTAGCACCCTATGCAGGACCCCTCATCTAAAGAACAAACAAAACAAAAATACAAACCAAATCATCAGCAGACAGGATTACCACCTCATTCAGCCTTGCCCATCAGAGGAAAAACAAACAAACAAGCAAAATGCAGCACAAATCTCACCCTAAATGAAGCTTACACAAACCACTGGACCAAACTTAGGAGGGCAGAAACCAAAAGGAAGAAAGAATTCAACCTTGAAGCCTAGGAAAAGGAGACCTTAAATGAAAAGGCAGAGAAATACTACACAAATGAAAGAACAAATTAGAAACACAGAAGTCCAAATAAATGAAGAGGGAATAGGCAAACTACATGAATTAATATTCAGAACAGTCATAGTAAAGATGGCCAAAAATCTTGAAAACAAAATGGAGAAAATGCAAGAATCAATTAACAAAGACTTAGAAGAATTAAAGAATAAACATACAGAGACAAACAACACAATTACTGAAATTAAAAATACTCTGGAAGGAATCAATAGCAGAATATCAGAAGCAGAAGAATGAATCAGTGAGCTGGAAGATAGAATGGTGGAAATAACTTCTGAAAAGCAGAATAAAGTAAAAAGAATGAAAAGAACTGAGGATAGTCTCAGAGACTCCTGCGGCAATATCTAATGCACCAACATTCAAATTATAAGAGTCCCAGAAAAAGAAGAGAAAAAGAAAGCGTAAGAGACAATTTTTGAAGAGATTATAGTTGAAGATTTCCCCACCATGGAAATGGAAATAATCAATCATGTCCAAGAGGTGCAGAGAGTCCCATATAAGATTAAACCAAGGAGAAACATGCCAAGACACATGCTAATCAAACTAACAAAGACTAAACACAAAAAAAGACTGTTAAAAGCAGCAAGGGAAAAGCAGTAAGTAACATACAAACGAAACCCCATACATTTAACAGCTGATCTTTCAGCAGAAACTCTACAGGTCAGAAGGGAATGGCAGGATATATTTAAAGTACTGAGAGGGAAAAATCTAGAACCAAGACTACTGTACCTGACAAGGATCTCATTCAAAATTGATAAAAGGCTCTTCTGACAAGTATAAGTTAGGAGAATACAGTACCACCAAACCAGCTTTACAATAAATGTTAAAGGACCTTATTTAGTCAAAAAATACAAGAGAAGAAAAAGATCTACAAAATCAACCCCAAATAATTAAGAAAATGGCAATAGGAACATATATATCTATAATTACTTTAAATGTAAATAGATTACATGCTCCAACCAAAAGACATAGACGGACTGAATGGATACAAAAACAAGATCCATATATATGCTGTTTACAAGAAACCCACTTCAAACCTAAAGACACACATAGACTGAAAGTGAGAGGATGGAAAAATATATACCATGCAAAAGGGAAGCAAAAGAAAGATGGAGTAGCAATCCTCATATCAGACAAAATAGACCTTAAAATAAGGAAGATTACAAGAGACAAGGATGGACACTACACAATGATCAAGGATAAATCCAAGCGGAAGACATAATGATTGTAAATATCTATGCACTCAACATAAGAGCACCTCAATATATAAGGCAAACACTAACAAACATAAAAGGAGAAATTGACAGCAACACAATAAAAGTATGTCTTTTACACTCCACTCACCAATGGAGAGATCATCAAAACAGAATATTAATAAGGAAACACAAGTCTTAAATGATACATTAGAAGAGATGGATCCCATTGATATCTTCAGGACATTTCATCCAAATGCAGAAGAATGCATCTTCTTCTCAAGTGCACATGGAACATTCTCCAGCATAGACCACATCTTGGGTTACAAATCAAACCTCAGTAAATTTGAGAAAGTTGAAATCAAATCAAGCACCTTTTCTGACCACTGCACTATGAGACTAGATATCAATTACAAGGGGGAAAAAAAAAAAAAAACAACAACTGTAAGAAACACAAGCACAAGGAGATTAAACAACACATTTCTAATAACCACCAAGTTACTGAAGAAATAAAAATGGAAATCAAAAAGATTCTAGAAACAAATGACAATGAAAACATGACAACACAAAACCTATGAGATGCAGCAAAAGCAGTTCTAAGAGGGAAGTTTATAGCAACACAATCCTGGGAAACAAGAAAAACATCAAATAGACAACCTAACTTCACACCTAAAACAACTGGAAAAAGAAGAACAAAAAAGTCCCAGAATTAGTAGAAGGAAAGATATCATAAAGATCTGAGCTGAAATAAATGAAAGAAACAATAGTAATGATTAATAAAACTAAAAGCTGGTTCTCTGAGAAGATAAACAAAATTGACAAACCTTTGGTCAGACTCATCAAGAAAAAAAGAGAGAAAAATCAAATCAACAAAACTAGAAATGAAAATAGAGAGGTTACAACAGACAATGCAGAAATACAAAGGATTATGAGGCTATTATGAAAAGCCATATGGCAATAAAATGGATAGTCTGGAAGAAATGGACAGATTCTTAGACAATTCAATCTTCCAAGACTGAACCAGGAAGAAATAGAAATTATGAACAACCCAATTCAAGCAATGAAACTGAGGCTGTGATCAAACATCTCCCAAAAAACCAAAGCCCAGGACTAGGTGGCTTCACAGGAGAATTCTATCAAACATTTAGAGAAGAGCTAATGCTTCTCCTTCTAAAACTTTCAAAAACTTACAAAGGAAAGAACACTTCCAAACTCATTCTGTGAGGCCACCATCACCCTGATACCAAAACCAGACACAAAAAAGAAAACTACAGGCCAATATCACTGAAGAACATAGATGCAAGTTTCCTCAACAAAATTTCAGCAACACATCAAAAAGCTCATAAACCATGATAAAGTTGGGTTTATTCTAGGGATGCAAGGATTCTTTAATATATGCAGATCAATAAATATGATACACCATATTTACAAATTGAAAGATGAAAGTCATATGATAATCTCAATAGATTCAGAAAAAATCTTTGACAAAATTTGGCACCCAATTTTGCTTAAAACTCTTCAGAAAATGGGCATAGAAGGAACCTACCTCAACACAGGAAAGGCCATATATGATAAGCCTACAGCAAACATTATTCTCAATGGTGAAAAACTGAAAGCATTTCCCCTGAGATCAGGAACAAGACAAGGGTGCCCACTTTCACCACTATTATTCAACATAGTTCTGGAAGTCTTAGCTACAGTAATAAGAGAAGAAAAAGAAATAAAAGGAATCAAGATTGGAAAAGAAGTAAAGCTCTCACTGTTTGCACATGACAGGATACTCTACACAGAAAAACCCAAAATAGTATCAGAAAATTACTAGAGCTAATCAGTGAATTTAGCAAAGTTGCAGGATACAGAATCAATACACGGAAATCACTTGCATTTGTATATACTAACAATGAAAAATCTGAAAGAGAAATTAAAAAGTCAATCCCATTCACCATTGCAACAAAAATAATTAAATATCTAGGAATAAACTCACCTAAGGAGACAAAAGAACTGTACACAGAAAATTATAAGACACTAATGAAAGAAATCAAAGATGACATAATCAGAAGGAGAGATATTCCATGTTCCTGGGTAGGAAGAATTAATACTGTGAAAATGACTATACTACCAAATGCAATCTACAAATTTAATGCATTCCCTATCAAATTACCAAAGATATTTTTTCACAAAACTAGAACAAAAAAAATTCACAATTCATATGGAAACACAAAAGTCCCTGAATAGCCAAAGCAGTCTTGAGAAAGAAGAATGGAACTGGAGGAATCAATCTTCCTGAATTCAGATTATTCTACAAAGTGACAGTCATCATGACAGTAAGGTACTGGCACAAAAACAGAAACATAGACCAATGGAACAAGATAAAAAGCTCAGAAATAAATCCATGCTCCTATGGTCACCTTGTATTTGACAAAGGAGGCAAGAATACACGTTGGGGCAGATAGCCTCTTCAGTAAATGTTGCTGGGAAAACTGGACAGCTACACGTAAAAGAATGAAATTAGAACACTTCCTAACACCATACACAAAGATAAACTCAACATGGATTAAGGACCTAAATGTAAGACCAGAATCTATAAAACTCTTAGATGAAAACATAAGCAGAACACTCAATAACATAAATCAAAACAAGATCCTCTATGATCCACCTCCTAGAATAACAGAAATAAAAACAAAATTAAACAAGTGGGACCTGATGAAACTTAAAAGTTTTTGCACAGTGATGGAAATTATAGGCAAAGTGAAAAGACAACACTCAGATGGGAGAAAATAATAGCAAATGAAACAACTAACAAAGGATTAATTTCCAAAATATACAAGTAGCTCATACAACTCAATACCAAAAAAGCAAACAACCCAATCAAGTGGAGAAAAGACCTAAATACACATTTCTCCAAAGAAGACATGTAGATTGTTAGCAAATACATGAAAAGATGCTCAACATAGCTCATTATTAGAGAAATGCAAATCAAAACTACAATGAGCTATCACCCCACACCAGTCAGAATGGTCATCATCAAAAAGTCTACAAACAATAAATGCTGGAGAGGGTGTGGAGAAAAGGGAATGCTCTTGCACTGTTGGGGGAAATGTAAATTGATACAGACACTATGGGAGATGGTATGGAGATTCCTTTAAAAAAACTAGGAATAAAACCACCGTATGACCCAGCAATCCCTCTCCTAGGCATATACCCTGAGGAAATCAAAATTGAAAAAGACAGATGTATCCCAATGTTCACTGCAGCACTATTTACAAGAGCTAGAACATGGAAGCAACCTAGATGCCCATCGACAGATGAATGGATAAAGAAGTTGTGGTACATATACACAATGGAATGTTACTCAGCCACAAGAAGGAATGCATTTGAGTCAGTTCTGATGAGGTAGATAAACTTAGAACCTATTATACAGAATTAAATGAGTCAGCAAAAGAAAGATAAATATTGTATTCTAAGGCATATATATGGAATCTAGAAAAATAGTACTGAAGAATTTATTTACAGGACAATAGTGGAGAAACAGACATAGAGAATAGACTTATGGACATGGGGAGAGGGGAGGAGAGGATGAGATGTATGGAAAGAGTAACATGGAAACTTCTATTACCATATGTAAAACATATAGCCAATGTGAATTGGCTGTATGGCTCAGGAAACTCAAACAGGGACTCTGTATCAATCTAGGGGGGCAGGATGGGGTGGGAGATGGGAGGGAGGTTCAGAAGGGAGGGGATATATGTATACCTATGACTGATGCATGTTGAGGTGTGACAGAAAACAACAAAATTCTGTAAACCAATTATCCTTCAATTAAAAAAAATTTTTTTTAAAACCTAAATAGTAATAATAGTTGCACTTTTTGAAGCCATCCAGGTGTTGCACTACTGTCAGTAATATCAGTTTACAAAGCACTTATATTTTACCATCAGTTAGTGGGAAAGCTATATAAATGTCTTCCCTGTTTTCTAAATCTAGGATGAAAGAATATTCCAAACTTAGTAATACTTCTATGTATCACATTTTAACCAAAGAAGTTAGAGTCTATCTCAATGTAAATGCATTTGAAATATTATAGTCAATTCTAGAGCTACATTAAATAATGATACTGCTTTATAAATGAGGGAGTAATTCAGTATTTAACTAGACTCCTTTGTGTTACCTAGTGATTTAAAAATGCTGGAGTGTCATTAAAACTAGCTCTCCAAGTCAGAGAACCTACAAGAGTGAAATCAGCTCTTGGTAGACCTTCATTTCCTCCCACTCACCTCTGTTTTTTCAATTATATGTTCAGAAAATGTCTCAGTAGATCATATGTGCTATATTATGTTATTTCTTCTGTGTTTAGGCCTCTTTATATCTTGTCTTTGGAACTCTCTATCTCTTGTGTATTTCAGGGACAACTTCATTTGAAAATAAATAAATAAAAGCAAAAAATAAGGCTAAATATTTTATTTGGAACTTGCAAAGCATGGATACATTCATTTCTGTCTTCAAACACCATATTAATTTCCCTTCTTTAAGGGTCAGTAGGATGATCAGTGCTAATGTACCAAGAGTTTTACCCACTAATTCTTAGGCATTATTTGTGCAAATGTCACCAAACTGAAAAAGGCAAATATTCTATATTGTATAACCATAGCTTTGTCCTCACAGATCCCCAGGAAAAATTTCAGAAGGCAGATTTCTTGATTATTCTTATACATTAGAAAAAAACTACTAAATCACTTTAGCTGTAATACATACATGCACGTGCCTGCATGCACCTGCGTGCGCGCACACACACACACACATACACACACACACCTCCTATCAAGGCCTTACAGTCTACACTTTGAGAGCTGTTGTCATGGAGAAAACAGCATTTGCCAGAGCATAACTGCATGCAAAGTATGAGTCTGTATAGTACTGAAAAACTCCAAGAAGGATATATCATTTGGAACAGCAGCTACAATTAGGAGTCTTCATTTTATAAAATTTATTATAATCATTTATCTTCTTCAAAATTCACCTATGTTCAAATTATAAAATATATTCAAGGAAGTGAAAGAAATCTTTATAAAATAATAACAAAAACATTTTTCAAAATTTTGATAGTGGTACTAATCTTTGCAACCCTTGGAATCATACAATTTCTTTCATTTCATTCTTTTGGTAGGGAGACAGTTCTAAGGTTCTTGGCTTGCTAAATGTTCCATCCTATTTTTAACTTTGTAAATCTGGAAGTTATTGTAGAAAACTGCTCAGATCTAGATCTTATTTAATGTATTGCAAGGTGTATATTGGTTAAAATTCTGTGATCTACAGAGAAGCTTTCATTTTGAGTAATGGACCACACTTGCATCCTTGGTTGTCAGAAATTAGTTTTTGTTCAGTTTTTCAAAGTCGAATAATCCAAAATAATGACTCTTTCATTTACCCATAAAATTACCTTGGTTAACATAAATTGACATGGAAAGTTGGATAAAAAGTTCGCAGAATGTAATTGTGTTGTTATTGCAGGGTCCTTCATGTGTATCTTCCTTCAGTGAGGTTATTCCAAGTGGGTGAACTCAAAACAGAGTTCTTGCAAGTATGTGTCTTTAATGCTAGCAGAATTAGAAATATTTACTTATGGAAATTAAGATAGCCTTGGTGAGTTGCTCATCTATTTAGATCCTAAAAACTCCCTGACTAATTACTTAATTCAAAAAATACTCTATTAGACTATGCGAATACCCATGCTAGTTCTCTTGCCACGTCCTCAGATCATCCATACATTTCCTCTGTTGTTAACCCTACTACTTGACGTTTAGTAAACTGGGATCCTACTGTTACTACAAAAAGACAGAGAGATTATTTCAAATATTCTGTCTCCCTCCTGTATGTCTAGTCTTCAGAGAATATCCAATAAACTCTCTTCGAAGATGTAGGTGCTTTCAAAACCACTACTTTTCTCAAGCTTTGATGAATGGGATGTCTCCTGGAATAATATTAGTAATTCTGTTTGAGGAACTGAATGATAAGATTTCATAAAATAAATCCATTACAGGATCCCTATTTTCATAGTCTTATCTCTATGTTATTTCAGAAATTAATATACTCTCAAAAGCATTTGGTTTGTATCAGTTGAGTGCCCATTTGGGGAAATTATAAGAAAGTCATTTAAATCCATGGCTGATTCATGTCAGTGTATGGCAAAAACCACTACAATATTGTAAAGTAATTAGCCTCCAACTAATTAAAAAAAAAAAGAATTAAAAGAAAGAAAGTATTCAACTGTATCAACTATCACTTTTAATTCAATAAATATTTGTGCATCATATATTTGTTGACATAGCTGAATCTAAAACTAATTTCTCATTGGTTAGGCTTTATTACATTTCATACATACATAAAGTATGTGTGAGTATATATATATACACATATATAAAGCATGTGCTTCATAGAAATATATTAGGTTTTACTCTTTAACAAAAGATAATCTATTATCTCTTACTATTTAAAAATAATAAATAAACTACATGTGTGTATTTGGTTTATTCCACTAGGAATCCATTCCTATTATATATTCTGCAATTTTTTGCTGCTATAAATTGTAAAATTCTGTAATTGTGTATCATATTTTAGGTTTCACTTTGCAAATGAATGTAGTGTGCGCTGAATAATGATTTAATTATATGTTTGGGGAAAAATACAAAATCTAAGTATAGGGAACATGTGACATAGGGATAAGTTGATTCCTTCTTTTTGAATGGTACATTTCTCATATGTATCAATTAAAACATCTTCTAGTAAAGGAATAAATCAGGAGACTCAATGGGGGCTAATATTTTCATATACTCTATGATTTTTTAATTCTCTTATATAAAACTTTCAAATTCTCAGAGCCTCAATATTTTTTAAGAATTCTCTTATCTTGAACCTAGTGAAACTACACATTCTAATAATATTTGATAGATTGGCATTCTAAAGGATCAAACTCAACATTTGGTTTTGGTTACCACAGCACTACAGCTCAGAAGAAAAATTTTAGCTTGTTCACAAGAAAGCCCATATTCTCAGTGCCTTGCTTGAGCTAGAGAATTGATAGATTCAAGCTTGTGTTTCTTTATTCACATTGCTGATGTAAATTTAATGCAAGCACTAAACTTGTAGTCTTTAAATCTTCACTTCCTTTATAATGTTTATGACAATGTCAGATTAATCCCCTAAAGCCTTGTTTTCAATTGATATTTCTTTTAGGATGACTACAGCCAATTATTTAATTATGTAGCTTGGCACTGAATGACTTTGGCTGTGAGGATCTCATTTCTAGGTATTTTTTCCTGGGTATTTTCCCTGAGTATTTCCCTCACATTCAATTCCTAAAAGACCAGGTTATCAGTTTATGATCTCTTTTTGTTTGTTTTTAACCGGAAACTCCTTCTGGTACCAATTTTTAAGAATTTATTTATTTATTTGGCCATACAGCACTGCTCACAGGATGGGCTGTTAGTTCCCTGACCAGGGAATAAACCTGTGCCCCGTGAAGCAAAAGTGTGGGGTCCTAACCATTGGACCACCACAGAATTCCCAAGGTACTAATTTTTATATGAGCCAGGTTATTGGTGATATTTAAGAAAAATCATGTATTCCTAACTTAAGCACCAGAGGAATGTAATAGATGTATATATTTGTTACCTGTATAGATAATAGATTAGAAGAGTAGCTTGAACTAAAGGAAGCAAGAAAGTCAAAATATGGTCAAAGTTCAATTGTGCATGCAAGATGTTTAGAACACTGCTTCTGGTTCCAATAAAGTGATAAATAGTTTATCTATCCTAGGATTTCTTCATTAAGAGTGATTAAAATTCATCTAGCCAAAAATGGCAGAATGAGTATTAGTATAAATCAGAGCGGAATTTGTCTAAAAGAACTTAAGCCTCAGGAATATGTTGGGAAGAGATTATTTCAGGATGGAGGATAAGGCTTTGATGTAATTTTACTGGAATAAGTAAGGACAAGAAGTATCTTTAAGTGTTTAAAAATAGAGATACTCATGTGCCAGATTATTTTTTTCCTATTTTAAAGTCATCAGGTTGTACATGATATCCTCAGATGTAAGAACAATGATAGTCCATGGCACTTGAACCATATCTAGCTCCAACCCACCATCCCCATGCCAAGTTCTGTGTTCCAGAAGTTCTATTCCAAGCATAAACAGCTAAAGCTAAGTAAGGTATGTGAGACCATTTTCTCCACCCAGCTACAGACACAGAGTAGATATTCTACCTGAGTCATTCATGTTATCAGAGAACTATGAAACTTTTCCTGAGGCAATTGACATTAGTAAGAACAGAGTTTGGGGAAGTTGACTCAGTTAACTTAAAGAGTTAAGAGAACTTCTAAAAAAATGAAAATCTAATGGTAAGCAACTAGCCACTAGAGAAATGCAAATAAAAACACTAATCAGATATCTCTTCACATCTATTAGAATTAAAAATTTATACAATAACAAGTGTTAATGAGAAAATGAAGAACCCTAAAGCCTCATATACTGCTGGCAGAAATGTAAAGCTGTTCATATGCTTTGGAAAACAGTCTAGAAATTTCTCTGAGCTTAAACAGAGCTATTTCAAGACTCAGAAATTCCACTGTTAGGTACTGGATAGGTTAAAATGTTCATTTGGCTTTTCTGGAAGATGGTATGGAAAAACCTGAACAAGCTTTTGGACAATCCAATATATTGCTAAAGAGAACAGAAACAATAATCTACACAAAACGTTCACAAATGTTCATGGTGACATTATTCATAGTAACCAAAAATGTGGCATCAACCAACAATTTATTAACTGATGAATGGATAAATAAAATCTTGTATATTCATAAAATGGTGAACTTTGTGCTATAAATATAATGAAGTACTGATTTAAGTTACAACCTTGATAAACTTTGAGAACCTTATGTCTAGTGAAAGAAGTTAGTCACAAAATACACATATGAAGAGAGTGTGTGCACACACAGAATAGTTAAATCTATAAAGGCAGAAAGCAGATTAATCATTTCTTAGAGCAGCCATGTTAGAGAGGTGTTGGGGAGTGAGGTTCACTTCAGTTAAGTCTCTCATTATGGCAGAAGATCTATGCTATGAGATCTATGCTAAGTCTTGTTTTAGTACACTAAGCTAATTCTACCATAATTTGTTTCAAAGGATGTGTTTAAACAACTACATAATCCTGCTTAAAAAAAGCATTACATTTTTTATTTATACTTTTATCCATTTGTTCAAAATATTTACTGAATTCCTCTTATTACCTAAGCCGGAACTAGGCACTGGGGCATTGATTTAAAGAAACTGTGTTATAAAAAAAAAAAAGAAAAAGAAATTGTGTTTTATTTTTCCTAATAAGCAGATTTCTGTTCTATCAAGTGAACAGATTATCCAATTTATAGGCTCATTAGTCCCTTTTGGAAATAAAACTTAGATTTATCATGGCAAAATAAGGAATACTGATATTTTAATAAAATTTATATCAATATAAATTCACAGAAAATGTTATATGACTTATTTTATAAATTATGAGATAATGAGACTCTCTCTACTCTTTTTTTTACATAATTATGACATTCAAATTAACTGGTATTTTTGAGTAGCATCAGTTCTGAAGATAATAGCATGTAGGAGGAATAGAGGATCAAACTTGTATATTGGTATTTTTTAACTTTCTGTCAAAGACAGTCCAAACCTCTGAAATTTCTGTATCAGATAAAAAATGGATATTAATACATATGCTCAGACAACTATTCACAGTGACATGATTCTTTCAATTTTCCTGAATCCCAGAGTTTTGACTCTGCATGCATGAAGGGAAGAGCTGTTCTAGAGCTAAAATTCATAGGGCTTGAATGAAACTGAAATGATATACCCTGGTTAGAAAGCATACGAAATGTGACACTACATTATTACACAAGTTGACTAGGATAATTCTAGGTCTCTGAATGAATTTCTCAAAGAAAAAGCACAGCATGATGGACGAGGGGGAGGGGGAACTGCACTCAAATTAGAGACATTCAGCTTTAACTGCTGGCAATGTGAAACAGTCATCCAATTTTTGAGAGAAGCGTGACAGAGCAAAAAAAAAAAAAAGAAAAAAAAAAAAGAAAAATATTGGTGACCATATGTTGTTGGTTGGAATGTAACTATATACTGGGTTTTTAAAATATAACTTCATAGTTATTCTCCAAATTAAGGATTTAAAAATTCTTTGAGCAGTGTGTTTCTAGGAAAATATTCTCCATATTATGATATCTTGAAGATAATAGTCTCTCTTTACTTTGGCTACAACTATAATATCCAAATCAACAATATCCAAATCACTATCATTTTAAACTAACCTTCTGCAAAAGCTAAACTACTGTTTTTGTTGTTTATAAACATCTTCTGCAATCTTTTTCAGTGGCATCAAAATGATTATATGTAGAGGTCATCTATCGCCTCCTTAAATTTTCAAAGGTCTTTGTGTTTTTCTTAGAATGGATGCAAATCCTTTTCTATTCTCTACAAAGCAGTACATGAATTAACTCCTGATTTACTCCCACATGATCTAGGGCTCCAGTGATATTAACTTCTGCTTATTTCCTCAAAATCACTAAATCCTTTTCTATATATTGGCTTAAGTCTGGTTCGCACTGCTTAGAATACTTCTATAGCATTTAGCATAACTGGTTTATTTTCTATATATTCATATTTTAAAAGAACCAGCTTTTGGGCTCATTGTTTTTTTTTTTTTTCCCACATTGTTTTCCTATTTTCAGTTTCATTGATTCCTGCTCTAATTTTTATTTCTGCTTACATCTTACTCTGTGTCTAATTTGCTTTATTCTATTTCTTGTTTCCTAAGGTTAAAACTTTGATTATAATTGTAGATCTTTCTTCTTTTTTAATTATATACATTCAATGCTCTAACTTTCCCTTTTAGCATGGCTTTTGTTGCATCCCACAGATTTTGTTATATTGTCATTTTTATTTAGTTCAAAATATTGGTGCACTGGGATGACCCAGAGGGATGGGATGGGGAGGGAGGTGGGAGGGGAGTTCAGGATGGGGAACACATGTAAATCCATGGCTGATTTCATGTCAATGTATGGCAAAAACCACTACAATACTGTAAAGTAATTAGCCTCCAACTAATAAAAATAAATGGAAAAAATATTTTAAATTTCTTTTGAGATTTCTTTGACCTGTGTGTTATTTAGAAGTATTCTATTTAATTTCCAAGTATTCTGGCATTTTCCAGCTATCTTTGTATTTCTAGTTTAATTCAATGAAGTCAGAGAAGATATTTTGTATTATTTCATTCTTTTAATTTTGTTAAGATGTGTTTTATGTCTCAAAATGTGGTCTATATCATTTAATATTCCCTGTGAGTTTGAGAAGAATGTGTATTTTGCCGTTGGTGGATGGCAGAGTCTATAGATGTTATATCAGTGTGTTAGGCTGCTATAACACCTTAGACTAGATGATCTATAAACAACAGAATTTTATTTCTTACAATTATGGAAGCTGGAAGTTTGGTATCAGGGTGTCAGCAATAGTCAGAGACTGATCTAATTATGATTGGGTCCTGATATAAAGAGGTTAGGTCTCTCTCCACAATTTATTAATGGTCATCTCATTTTGTTCTCACATTTCAGAAGAACAAGAGAGTTCCCTGGAACTCTTTTATAAGGGCACTAACCCTATTCATTTGAACTGCAAGGAGATCTACCCAGTCTATCCTAAAGGAGATCAGTCCTGGGTGTTCATTAGAAAGACTGATGCTGAAGCCGAAACTCCAGTACTTTGGCCCCCTCATGCAAAGAGTTGACTCATTGGAAAAGACCCTGATGCTGGGAGGGATTAGGGGCAGGAGGAGAAGGGGATGACAGAGGATGAGATGACTGGATGGCACACCGACTCGATGGACATTAGTTTGAGTAAACTCCAGGAGTTGGTGATGGACAGGGAAGCCTGGTGTGCTGCGATTCATGGGGTCTCCAAGAGTCAGACATGACTGAGCAACTGAACTGAACTGAACTGAATCCTATTCATGGCATCACCATCTCAATGGATATGATTTTGGGCAAACTCCAGAAGATAGTGAAGGACAGGGAAGCCTGGCATGCTGCAGTACATGGGATCGCAAAGTGTTGGACATGACCTAGTGACTGAACAACAACAACAAATCTTAATCATGAGGGCTCTACCTTCATGACCTAATCAACCCCTTCCTAAAGGCCCCACCTCTTAATACTATGATTGGGGCTTAGAATTTCAACATTAATTTGGGGGGAGGGCACAAACATTTAGTCCATAAATTCAGTTGATTGATAGCATCGTTCAATTCAACTTTATTTGTATTGACAAAAGCATGAGAAATTTATTTGCTCTACATTCACTGTGAGAAACTGATAGAGTTCCTGGAGGTAAAACTCAAAAAAAAAAAAAAAAAAATGTGGACCCATACTAAATAATTACTCTCCTCAGAAATTTTAACTCTTAAAGTTTTTCACATTAAGCGTCCATCAATTTGTTAATTAGAGTTTAGGTTTTCCTGTCCCAGTATTGGTTTTGAGTTTTCTACTCCTGAGCTTCTGCACCAGTAAATTGTACTCTCTGTAACCTGTTTGTCTCCTCAATTTGAAGGAAAGTGGTTTGCCTTAAGACACTCGTTCTCTGATGGATCTAAGAAGAGCTGTTGATTTTTATTTTGTTTAGCTTCTGTCTTCCATGTACAGAAGAGATGAATTCCAAGTTTCTTATATGCCATGCCAAATTGCAAAGAGTCAGACAGGACTGAGTGACTGAACTGAACTGATGCCAGATTGGAGTCAGAAGTCAATATTTAGCTATTCAAATATCATATTCTCAGTAAAATCTTGGTCATTCAGAATAAACTTATCACAATCTGTAATGATCAACTTCATGGATTCATTAATTTATTATCTGTCTCCTCCTCTTGGATGTTGGGCTTCCCTAGTGGTTTAGACAGTAAAGAATCCACCTGTAAAGCAGGACACCTGGGTTTGACCCCTGGGTTGGGAAGATCCCCTGGAGGAGGGCATGGCAATCCACTTCAATATTCTTGCCTGGAGAATCCACACGGACAGAGGATTCTGGCGGGCCACAGTCCATAGGGTCGCAAAATGTCGGACATGACTGAATGATTAAGCACAGCCCAAGCACAGATAGGATGTTAGTTCTCTAGAGGCAGAGATCTCAGGAAGTTCAACCAGTGAATTCCCACAGAGTGAATGATTAACAATGTTTATTTAAAAAAGGAAAGAAATATAGGAAGAAAAAGACATAACATACAAAGTGTATATATACACTTATATACACACATATATGTATATACACACATATAAAGTGTGTATATATATATATATATATTTTTTTTTCATATAATTTATGACAGCAAAAATGTAGACAACATGAAATAAATATATAACAGGGCAAATTAAATATGATGTAAAATTTGATGTAACCATACTTTTGAAAGCTTTGTACTAAAAGGCTTTTAGTAGATTTCTAGAAACTTGTATGGAAGTTAAGAATATTCAGACATACCTCCAAAATATTGTGAGTCCAGTTTCAAACCACTGTGTTAAAGTGAATACAATAATAAACTGGATCACACAAATTTTTTGGATTCCCAGTGCATATAAAAGCTATTTAGACTCTATATTAAGTGTGTAATAGAATTATATCTAAAAAGATACATGTACCTTAATTTAAAATATTTTACTGCTAAAACATGTTATCATCTGAGCCTTCAGCAAGTCAGAGTAGTAACATCAGAGGTCACTGATCACAGATCACCACAACAAATATATTGATAATGAAAATATTTGAAGGGTTATGAAAATTACAAAAATGTGACACAGAGACAGAAACGGAGCACATGCTATAGAAAAAAATGGAGTTGACAGGCTTGCTTGATGTAGGGTTGCCAAAAACATTCAATTTTTAAAGAAAGGAAAAAAAAGAAAACCGTGTCTGTGAGGTGCAATATAGTGAAACACAATAAAATGAGGTATGCCTACATTGTGAAGTGAAACTCATTAAATTGCAGAAACACATATATTGTAGAAACCCATTTTGCTATAAATGGAAAATATAGTCCAGTACATATGCATGTATGTCAAGATGCATATGTGTATAGACATCAGGAAGGATCAGCAGCAAACTCCCAAGTGTTACTCAAAGCATGATAAACGTGAGGGATGGGTGCTTTAAAATTTTCTTTTTCACTCTTCTATACTGTTTGATTTTCAGAAATAGTATTATACATATAAGTGTAGAAAAACACATTTAAATGAGAGGGAACATTTGTTTCTTTATGCTGAAATTAAAGCCTGAAACAGGAATTTTCCTTTTGTTAAATAGATTCTTACTCAAGAACAAATACCATGTCAATATGATTTAACTCTGTATCATCAGCTCCTGACATAGGGATTCCCACAATATGACCTTGAAAAATACTTTTAGAATACTTAAAGAATTTCAAAATCAGGGATTATACTGGAAACCATCACTACAAAACACCCAGGGAGACCACGAGTCAAAGCATAAAATGGTACAATAATGTAGAGTAATAAAATCTCTACAGTAGGATTAGCACAATAATTCTTCAATATTAAAATGAACCGTCCACAAAAAAAAAAAAAATTGTTGAAGGAAGTTTAACTGGATGCTTAAAAAGATGGAGTAGAAATATCAATAATCTATAGAAACCTTAAAACATACATTATCTATCAAATTATTAGTATAAGATGTGATCCTGTCTGTATGAGACAGGCACATAAATTCTTTTCTTCTAAAATAATTTTCCTTTACTTCCTTTCTTAGTTTTCTCTTTCCTCTCTCCCCACTTGCTCTCCTCCTTCTCTTTCTCTCTTTCTCATCACAGTTCTCTGAAAAATTCAAAATCTGCTATTCACCATGACTGACTTTCTACTAAAAGTTCTGCCTGCTTTCAGTTCAGTTCAGTTCAGTCACTCAGTCGTGTCCGATTCTTTGCGACCCCATGAACCGCAGCACGCTAAGCCCCCCTCTCTATCACCAACTCCCGGAGTCCACCCAAACTCATGTCCATTGATTCAGGGATGCCATCCAACCATCTCCTTCTCTGTTATCCCCTTCTCCTCCCACTTTCAATCTTTCCCAGCATCACGGTCTTTTCAAATGAGTCATCTCTTTGCATCAGGTGGCCAAAGTATTGGAATTTCAGCCTCAAACTCAGTCCTTCCAATGAACACCCAAGATTAATCTCCTTTAGGATGGACTGGTTGGATCTCCTTGCAGTCCAAGGGACTCTCAAGAGTCTTCAACACTACAGTTCAAAAGCACCAGTTCTTCAGCACTAAGCTTTCTTTATAGTCCAACTATTACATCCATGCATGACTACTGGAAAAACCATAGTCTTAACTAGATGGACCATTGTTAACAAAGAAATGTCTCCGCTTTTTAATAAGCTGTCAAGGTTGGTCATAAGTTTTCTTCCAAGGAGTAAGCGTCTTTTAATTTCATGGCTGCAATAACCACCTGCAGTGATTTTGGAGCACCGAAAAATAAAGTCAGCCACTGTTTCCACAGTTTCCCCATCTATTTCCCATGAAGATGACAGGATCTTAGTTTTCTGAATGTTGAGCTTTAAGCCAACTTGTTCACTCTCCTCTTTCATTTCATCAGAAGATCTTTAGTTCTTCACTTTCTGCCATGAGGGCAGTGTCATCTGCATATCTGAGGTTATTGATATTTCTCCCAGCAATCTTGATTCCAGCTTATGTTTCTTCCAGCCCAGCATTTCTCATGATGTACTCTGCATAGAAGTTAAATAAGCAGGGTGACAATATTCAGCCTTGATGCACTCCTTTTCCTATTTCGAACCAGTCTGTTGTTCTAACTGTTCAGTCTGTTCTAACTGTTGCTTCCTGACCTGCATACAGGTTTCTCAAGAGGCAGGTCAAGTGGTCTGGTATTCCCATCTCTTTTAGAATTTTCTACACTTTATTGTGATCCACACAGTCAATGGCTTTGGCATAGTCAATAAAGCAGAAATAGATGTTTTCTTTCTGGAATTCTCTTGCTTTTTTGATGATCCAGTGGATATTGGCAATTTGATCTCTGGTTCCTCTGCCTTTTCTAAAACCAGTTTGAACATCTGGAAGTTCACGGTTCACATATTGCTGAAGCCTGGCTTGGAGAATTTGAGCATTACTTTACTAGTGGGTGAGATGAGTTCAATTGTGCAGTAGTTTGAGCATTCTTTGGCATTGCATTTCTTTGGGATTGGAATGAAAACTGACTTTTTCCAGTCCTGTGGCCACTGCTGAGTTTTCCAAATTTGCTGACACATTGAGTGCAGCACTTTCACAGCATCATCTTTTATGATTTGAAATAGCTCAACTGGAATTCCATCACCTCCACTGGCTTTGTTCATAATGATGCTTCCTATGGCCCACTTGACTTCACATTCCAGGATATGTGGCTCTAGGTGAGTGACCACACCATCGTGATTATCTGGGTTGTGAAGATCTTTTTTTAATAGTTCTTCTGTGTATTCCTCCCACTTCTTAATATCTTCTGATTCTGTTAGGTCCATATCTGCTTTATTTGGCTAAAATTCATGATGAAGGGAAGTTATTTATGTAAGGTGAATAAAGCAACTTGCTATATTTTTAAAAAGTTCTATATACAACAGAGTAAATGCAGCTTAATTGGAAATAGAATCTGTTTCTTAGGACTATAATCAAGTAAAAATTTGAAGTTAGGGATCATATGGCTGTTTAAAGTAGAACAAATTTTAGATTCTTTGGTAGCAGGAAAGTAGACTTACATCAACTGGCTGAGAGGTTCATTTTAATCTGGTCAACCAACAGTTACTACGTCAAAACTGATTGCAATTCAGGAATTCAGTGAAATTAAAAAAAAAAAAAAGTAATTCCCACATCCCAACCTTCTACTTGGATCTGGCATATAACTTATTTTCAATTTCTCTCTTTAAAGATTTGCTTATGTCATAGAATTTTGCTCAATGTTTTGCAAAACTAGAAATTTAAATAAAAATAATAAAATATAACCTGACATGATTAACAGACCAACTTTATTGAAATCCATGATGATAGTAAAAATTTTTGTATGTTATCAAAAGTAATTCTATTGTTCACATTTCTTTTCATATAATGATTTGAAATGTGTTTTATGAACAATGTTAGAGGAATCAACATTAAGCAAAAAAGTAGAGTCTCTCATAGAATGACATAAATCAAAAAGAGAAACAAATATTTTATATTAATGCATATATATGGAATCTAGAAAAATGGTATCAGTTCAGTTCAGTCGCTCAGTCGTGTCCGACTCTTTGCGACCCTATGAATCGCAGCACACCAGGCCTCCCTGTCCATCACCAACTCCTGGAGTTTACTCAAACCCATGTCCATCGAGTCGGTGATGCCATCCAGCCATCTCATCCTCTGTTGTCCCCTTCTCCTCCTGCCCCCAATCCCTCCCAGCATCAGGGTCTTTTCCAGTGAGTCAACTCTTTGCATAGGTGGCTAAAGTACTGGAGTTTCAGCTTCAGCATCAGTCCTTCCAATGAACACCCAGGACTGATCTCCTTCAGGATGGACTGGTTGAATCTCCTTGCAGTCCAAGGGACTCTCAAGAGTCTTGAAAAATGGTATAGATGAACCTATTTGCAGGGCAAGAATAGAGATGCAGATATAGTAATGGATTTGAGAGGAAAGAGGAGGGTTGGATGAATTAGAGAGTAGGACTGACACATACAGTACCATGTATAAAGTAGATAGCTAGTGGGAAGAAGCTGTATAGCACAGGGAGCTCAATCGGTGCTCTGTGATGTCCTAGAGGGGTGGGATGGGGGATAGAGGGAGGCTCCAAAGAGACAGGACATATGTACACATATAACTGATTCACGCTGTTGTACCAGGAGTAACAAAACACTGCAAAGCAATTATACTCCAAATAAAAAATAAATAAATGAACAAATAAGCATAAGTGAAAAGTTAACTTAAACGTCATTCTGAGAACATACTAAAATTCTTAAACTATTTTTTATTAAAATCATTGAAGTTTGAGTATTATCAATTGCCTTGATTTCCCTGACTTGGAGTTTATCCATACCATACTGGCAGTGTCACTAATAAATATGGAAAACCTTCTCTATATGAATATTTCCTCACTGTCAGTTATCCCACAAGGTAAAAAGAATAAACTATACACTCAGTTGATCATTCACTCAGCAAGAAAGTATTGAGCAGTTATATGTGAAAGAAAATCTTTGCGAGGTGAGGAAACAGAAAGCACAGATATGATGTTCCTTCTCATGGTGATTGCATTTGATTGTGACTGAAAAGTCAAAAACTAAAGAAATCAAGGAATGTGTGAGTATTAGAAAGAAAAATAATTCAGTGGAGTAGAGAGTTAGAAGAAATATTTTTTCCTTTGAAAAGAGGAGTTAAAAAGTGAAGATAAGTTTTTAATGAGGTTGCCTTGGAAGGGGCATAAAATAAAATTGACTGTCATATAATTGTTTATTGTTTTCATTTCCTTAAATTATTCAATTTTGTTTTGAATATTTGAAGAATATCTTTTAAAAATATTAATGGATTATAGACAATTGTGTGAGAGTTTTGAAAGTGTAAGATAAGTAGTAGAATAAATATATTAACTTTTGAGTAGAGGATGGATGATATCTGTTACAATAGGATTCAAAGAGTAAAATATGGATGAATATACAGATGAATTTCTCTATTTTTATGCAATTATGGCTGTAAATTTAGAGGTATGGTTAACTGCTAGCCCTAGTGAAAGAGTTAAGATTAGGAGGATGAGGTACATGGAGAAGTTAGATCCTGGAGAATGTGGGAAAAAATTAACCAGGAAAATCCGGAAATACTGGGAGGAGGATAAATAATGTTTGCATTGAGACCTTGAATTTAGAGCTTCATCAATAACTGATTTATTACTCAGTGACATCTCTTCCTCCTTGCCTCCATTTTTTCCAGTCTTCCCTCCAACAAGATATAATTCTATCTAGAGAGCCAGAGTAAACAATTTCAGAAACATACTTTTGAAATTTTAGCTACATACATATTTAATTTTATTATATGCTGTATGTAATAAGTAATACATACAACATACATATGGCAAGTACACATGTATGTCAAATGTTGTAATTAAAAGGAAGCTAATTTACACTAGTTTTTAAAATATTTGTTATAGTTTTGAAGGTTTTTTTATTTAAATATATTTAGTTAATAAAGAGGTTGAAGATTTTATAAAACTCAAGTACAGATTATGAGCATAATGATTTATCAACAAAGACTGACTCTCCAGACTTTTTCAATGTATAGTCACATACTGTATTCTTTTTTCAGCAATACATATTTTATTATTTTCCTTTCTCTTTAATGTTTCATTTTTTACTACCTTAGACATGTTCCTGTTGATTATGAGAAGGAAGTGGCACTGTACACGTTTCTATGAAAAAGATCAAAGTAAAGGTAAGGACATTAATGTTTCTAATTTTAAAATATGTGCTATTCTAATTTTAACTTTGTAGAAAAGCTTTATGAAAAAATTCTCTCCTAAAAGTTAGAATTCCAATAGATCAATAGATGTAACTTGCTACAAAGACAGTTGGGAATTTTGTGGTCCAGCATGATCTAAAAATAGACATTATATATTTGTATTCTAGTTAGCAGTCTGCCCTTAAAATTTATATTCTTTTTGATAGGACTGTATAATATAGGGGCACTTAATTTAACTGTTTGCAAAATCAAACTATAGTTAAGTTTAAATTAAACAGCAGTATAAATATATCACATAATATTTAGCAGTTTTGGAGGAATGAAAAACAGCAGTCATTTGTGAACATCAGATATATCAAATACATGCTTTAGCAAGTAGATTTTAAAGTAATGTTTAAACCATACCCCCTAAAATAGTGATACAGATTTTTGTACTTCTCCTCTTTTGTTCAACAAGGTTAAATACAGAAAATAATTTTATACTTCTTTTTCTTCTAATTCTGAAGAAGTATTGACAGGGACTGGTAGTTTTCTCTCAAAAACCATTCTCCTCTTAGTAAGGGAAATCTGAGTGTTGCTGTGCTTAGAGGTACCTAGCTAGCGAGAACATTTTATAGCCCTTCTTGCAGCAAAGACTTAATGTGGAATTCAGTCCTGTTCAACAGATGTGAGGGAAAATTACATATACAATTTCTTAATCATATCCTTCATGGGAAGCTGTTTTCCTCTTTTGTCCATTCCAAGGGCTGGTATGGACAAAGGGTGTTAATGAGCCAGCACTGACTGTGCAGATGGGAATAACGAAGCAAGAGCCAGAGAAAGCCTGTGTACCTGGATGACCTTCAGAAGCTTGGTTGCCCTGCTGCATCGCCGCCTATCAGCTTAGACTTTTGTGTGCTTGAGAAAATGAATTTTAGCCTGTTTAAGACACTCTTATTTGCTCTCTAATAAAGCAATTAAATAAATATCCCAGCTAATGAAAAACGTGTATTTCAGAAATCTGCAAATGTGAGATCTGCAGTTCTGTTTAAATACTGTAATTATTTTACCCCCATTACTGAAGAATATGTTTTGTTAAAAATAAATGATATTTTATTAAAATAGATTACCCAATAGGATACAATATTCCCCTTTATATAAATGTTGATGTTCAGATGCTTTGAAGTTCTTTTTTGAACACCTAAATAAATATGCTCCTAAATCCAATCTATCATTTTTCCCTTGGTACTATTTGCAGCAGAAATAAAAAGCTTATTTCTGAAATAGCCTTCATCAGCCTTGCTCCCCAACCCAAACCCAGGGCAAGATTCCCCATCACCCTCTCCTATAGGACAGCTCTTACCATCATGCACAATACTCAAGCATCATGCACAACACTCAACACTCAAACACACAATACACAATAATCATGAGTGTCAGGCAAGCTAGCATTCCAGCATATGTTTTTAAGGGTGCAGAGATCAATTTCTGAGTTCCTTCACCACTCCTTTCCACTTCCCATTTCAAGCAATCTATAGTTACTATACCCACATGCAAGTAAACCCAGCGTTATTCTGGGCCCTTAAGACAGGGACAGAAACATTGATGAATTCCATGGAACACTGAGGGAAACAGGTTGAGTTTGGGCCTCTAAGAATGAAATTTATCTCTTTAAAATAAGATTATCCTAAATTCAGATATTGAAATGCATTGTGAAACCCCCAAGGTTCAAGAAAATTAGAGGTTACAGATTATTCATCAATAATTTAGATAATCCCTTTTGCCCAAATGAAAGGTATAGAAATATAATGTATAGTCTTTATCTTAAACTTCTATGTTAAAAACAATACATTTTAAAAGAAGAACAAACTGGAATGTCCCTGTTATTTGTTTTTAACTCATTTATATTATCCTGTCTGAAGGGAATCCCAGAAGCAATCTTCTGGGTCAGGATTCTCAAATTTTGTTATCAGTGTTCTGAGTCTCTAATAAGGAGCAGGATGAAAGGTAAGAGCATGTGGTGAAGAAATAACTGGCCTCCAGTCATAAAGCGTTATGTGAACTAACATTCATATTTGTTGTCATTCAGTTGCTAAGTCATGTCTGACTCTTTGTGATGCCAGGGACTGTAACATGTCAGGCTACTCTGTCCTCCAATATCTCCTGGAGCTTGCCCAAATTCATGTCCAAATATTCATAGTTACAGCTTCAAAAAATGAAGGACATCTGCTTTATATTTATTTGAAGAAAAGGCTTAATGAAGTTTGACTGAATAAGAAACCCTCCTAGGGCATTTCAAATACATAGAAATTGTATTAATAAATGATTCAGCTGGCTTGTGATTTATTTTCTTGGTAATTTCGGAAATCAGCCAGGAAAGATAAAATTAATTAAACTTGCACCCAGTGTTTAGATTTGGTTTTCCTCTCTGAGTTCCCCAAACATAATATACATAACACCTGTATTGTAATAAATAAAATAATACCTTGTAAGTTTATTTCTCCTACCAGCTGAGAGCTCCAAGACAGCCAGGACCAAACAGGAATCGTATTAGAAACTTCAGTCCTTAACACAGTGGTGGCTACAGGCGTGCGTACATGCTCAGTAACTCAGTCAGGTCTGACTCTTTGTGACCACATGGACTGTAGCCCACCAGGCTCCTCTATTCATGGAATTTTCCAACTAAGAATACTGGAGTGGGTTGCCATTTCCTTCTCCAAGAGATCTTCCAACTCAGGGATTGAACCCTTGTCTCTTATGTCTTCTGTATTGGCTGGTGGAATCTACCACTGTGCCACCCAGGAAGTGCAGTTGCTACATAGTAGGTGTAAATCATTGTTAATGGTGTAACTATAGTAATTAAAGTATCCAGTGTCTGTCATTTTTAGATCACACATGCATATGATAGAACTGAGTTTCTATCTCAATCTGAGCTTTGCATACAAATAGAGAGAAATGTCCACTGAATGGGTAGGATACTACTGAGAAAATCTTGGAAAATAAAACCCATTGGTCCAGAGAACATAGAGTTTTGGGGGGGATAAAGCAGAGAGGGACTTTTAAATAAGACAATCATGATATAGAGCAATCATCTTCCATGAAAACATTATACAGCAATCATTTTCCAGGATGATGTTTTCATTACCATTCTGAAAATTGTAGGGATTTGGTTAGGGTAAGTGTTAGATTGTTAAGATAGAGGAGATTCCAGTTCTGCAAATCAAGCAAAGTAATAAGGAAACATTCCAATTCCTTAACTAAGGCAAGTTGAAATTTTTTTCCTATAGGAAATTGTCAGCTTTACACTCTGGGAAAAGAAATAGCAGACTTCATGCTGTAAAGAATTTGCAGAAATCTTGCAAGGTACAAGGCATTGTTCAGTTTTAGCATCAGCAGTTCAATGTAAATCTGAATAATCTTAATAGATTTTATTACTGTTCAGTAATATTCCAGTACTTTAGGAATTCATCTAAAAATTTACCCTAAAATTACAACAAATTGTCTTTTTTCTTACTTGCTCTAGGGTTTTGTTTCATTTTTCTACCTGCCTTTTCCTAGTCACCCATTGCAGGCACATTTTCACAATCCTTGTGTCTGAAAGATGTATAAGACTCACACATTTTAGTAAGTTAAATCAACAGAATTATCATTATATAAAATATCTTTCGACAAACTTATTTTGATGGCTATTTTCATCATGGGATTTTACCATAGCAAAAACATATCAGTATACTTGTAAATCTAAATCAAATTTGTAAAACGAAATCACTAGATGATACTAGACTAATATAAATGAGAATTATATAGTATGTCACTGAACTTAGACTAGCAGGGTATGTGGCTATAGTGAATACGGTATTTCACTTTAGAATACTAAATTTGTACTACTCATCTTGTAACTAAGCAGTTTGTATAGTACCTCATGTAGATCAGCACAAAATATTCCTTATAAACTAATATTTTAGATCTGATGAATCATACCGCTTTCTGCTGTCACAAAATTCTGTGTAAACGACATGCAATTAACAGTGTATGTAGGCAATGCAGGAGAAGGCAATGGCAACTCACTCCAGTACTCTTGCCTGGAAAATCCCATGGATGGAGGAGCCTGGTGGGCTGCAGTCCATGGGGTCGCTAAGAGTCAGAGCGACTTCACTTTCACTTTTCACCTTTGTGCATTGGAGAAGGAAACGGCAACCCACTCCAGTATTCTTGCCTGGAGAATCCCAGGGACGGCGGAGCCTGGTGGGCTGCTGTCTATGGGGTTGTACAGACGGACGTGACTGAAGCGACTTAGCAGCAGCATAGGCAATGTAATCTTTGGTTTCCTATACATAATACAAAATAACGAAAATCAATATAACATACATTTTAGCAAAAATAATGAGTAATATTATGAAATATGATAGTATTTGAAATAGAGCTTGAGGTAATTTTTGAATTTAGACTTGCTTAATTTCTCACAGTCTCATGTGTCTCACTTGTAAAATAGAAATAACAATGCTTTCAACAAAGTGTTGTTGTAAAAGTTACTGAAAACAAACCATTTTTATTGCTTGTCACTGTGTAAGCCCTCCATGACTAACATATTTCCAGGAGTAATACATTTCTCCTCCTAGCATTTACTTCTGATGAAATAAACTGGACTTACATAAGGAAGTACTTAAAGTGTAAAGATTAGAGACTTTTCAATTTATATTGTCAATTAGGAAAGAATCCACTGAGACTTCTACAAAGAAAAGTTCACCAGGTGTTTAATGGGACCTTGATGACAATGTTACCTGTACTGGGGATATAGTAGGGTACAAGGAGGTCCAGGTTCATTTTCTGAAATTATATTACATTAAAGGGGACAAAAACAAATAAACAATGATAATTTCCATTAAATATAGCAAAAAAAATATTTGAGTAGAGAATGATTCTGAGGAATAGGACATATTTTACTTTGGAAAGTATTTCATGGAGCATATTTAAGATGATGTATTTTCAGCTAAATGATGAGAAGCCTGCCATGTAATGATGTAGAAGAAAGCATTTCCAGGATAAGAGAAGACAATTGGCAATTCCCTAGTATAAGAAAGAATATGTGTTTTAAAATTTTAAAATAGCTTCACATAGCTGGACAGAAATGAAGGATAACTTCAAGTACTTTACAGGAGTCTTACCATACAGAACTTACAAGTCAATTGTAAGGAGTTGAGTTTTGGTCTAAGTGAATGGGATGGCAACTAGATGATTTCAAGCAGTTGAGTTTCATAATTTTTTCACATTTTTTAAAAAGAAGATTTTAGCTATTTATGGAAAATACAGGAGCAAGTAAAAAAAAAGGAGTAAGTTAGAAGGTTGATTCATAGATTCTGGGAAGCAAAGTCATTTCAAAACAAAATCAATGATATAAATGTACACTCAAAGAATGAAGACAAATGCAAAACCCAAGGTATATTATAAAGAGATTTAAAACAACTATGAAGTATGCCTATTGCAAAATTGTGAGTAATCAATGAGTAATGTAAATATAAATAAGCAATTCATAGAAAACAAACATGAAGAATGTAACAATTGGGCTTCTCTTAATATTACATAGATGGAGAGAGAATAATTGGGATACTTTGGAAAATGTGATTGTGGGAATATGTCCACAATGAGCAGATAATTCAGTTGGGAACTAAACAATTATAAAGAGCCAGCTCTGGAAATGTTTTCCAGAACACTTTACAGACACAAGGATCTAGATGCCCATCAAGAGTCAGATAACAAAAATATGATGATGGGGAAAATGACAGGACTTAATTGTGATCCGAATCATGGATCCTCAAAAAAGAAAGTTTAGTTCATGTCTGGACACCAGGAAATTGATGTCATTAATCAACCACAGTAGTTATGAAGAGGTCTATTAACATAATTGCTATTATTTTTGTTGGAACGTAATGGATTACAAAAACAGAAGCAGAAGTCCAGCAACATCCATGCTCTTGGACTGTGAATATTGTTTCTATCTTGTAGAAAATTATATAAAGCTATTTAAAATGTTCTATTAGCTTCTGTCAAATTATAACATTTAAAAAAGAAATACATAATTTGGTGGATATGCCTCGCATGTAAAATCAATTAAAAGATAGTTAGCTCTGACTTCTCTAAATGTTTTAACTTTTCTCCAAATGCACAAAGAACCTTTGAAGGATTCCCAATTTTACGTTTCAGTCCTTTGTCTTTTATTGTTTATTGTATGTAAATAGGTGAAGTGGTGACAGAATGGAAAGCTATAGGAGAATTAATTCTGAAATTTAACGAAGCAACTAAAATGAAATCTCAAACTTTCTTTGAAATACAATGTAGCAAAGAGTAAATTGGGCAAAATCCTCAGTCAACAAAATCTCTACCTACAGAACCTAGAGATTTTGACTTGATCTCTACTACTATAGGATTATGTGTTTGCAAATATATGGACCATGAGTAAATAGAGATTTTTGCTGAATATATAGAGAATTTAGTAGAGTATGAGAATAGGAGTTTTACTCTATGCAACCAAAATATGGACGGTTCCTAGATCATTTTCCATTGTGAAATTTCACATACACCAAAAAACTTTTCTTTTTACTAGTCACAGGCCCAGCAACAGATACTTTCAACATAACCTAGCATCTGCATCTTTCCTTTTTTTTTTTTTCTTCTTTTAAGGCATTCAATAAATCAACAACCAATGGAGAAGTTGATGTGACTCTCCATGACTCCATCTTTCCTGTCTTCACTAGATATAAATAAGTGATTTGGAATAAAAATTGCTTGTAAATGCCACTCAGAGAACCCCTGAGCATCCACATTTATTCTTGGTTATCAGTTTAAAATAATTTGAAGGTGAAGCAGCCTATTAAAAATGAAAGAGATTTTATATTGGACTTTGATGTTTAGCCACCTATCATAAGAATAATTGTAAACAACCAATCTCTACAAAACAAGTTCATTTGAAACATTAAATATTTCATCATATATTAGTGGCACATAAGTCATGAGTTAGGTTCCTAATGTATTTTGAATATTTTATGAATAATATTAAATAATCATACCCCCTGAAGTTAACTAAATTCCTTACCACCACAGAAGACTAATGTCAACACTTTGACTTCATGATCACAGTCCTTAGTTAGCCAACTTAACATTCATCCAGAACAAAGCTTCAGGGCCTCTCTCTTGAACTTAACAACTAGTCTTCAGTTTTCACGAAAAAAACAGGGGAAGACTTGTTCTTTTCTGTTCCGTAGCCGTTAAGTGTGACCTTTACTACAATGAAACTGCTGTAAGCAATCTAATCTTCTATTTAACATCCTGACATTCTGCAAGACATTTATAAAATGTACAACTAACGTATTTTCTGGTCCTTTTAAAAATATTTTGAAACATCAAGGTTATCATTTTTCACTTTTTAATTTGAAACAAGAGCAGCAACAACACCACAACCAAAGCAGCCACATAAAATCTATTCTTAAACATACTTAAATGTAAACAGCTTATTCCTAAAAAATACCAAGATGTAATTTGTTTCCTACTACAGGTGACATTCCTTCTTTTTGCAACACTTCAGTTTAGCTCCATTTGCTTTATTGTAAATTGTATTGTGCTTTACTGTAAGTACTAAAATTGCCAGTAGTGTCAGCAGCAATTTGCCACTTAACAAACTCGAAGTAACACTGTAGCATGCCACTTACACGCTGTTTTATGATTTGTGCTATGTTCTATCTGGAGGAGATTAAGAGAAGGTGCCAAAATCCAATTGTGAAATGGTAGCATTTCAGCACCTAATTCACAAGTGCTACTATCCAACATAAATTCACTGGCTGTGTGCTTCCATAACTGTCTGCCAGGCGCTGAAACTGTGACATATTATTTCTCATGTGAATTCCGTTAACGTGTGACTTCCTGGGCTCAGTTTACTCCAGATGACTATGTATAAAATTTCTGCTCATTAGTAAAAAGTGTCAATTCCTGCTATAAGATATCTCCCAGTTAGAAAATTAGCATAATTTTCTCATGGATCATGCGCACTTCCTGCACATGAAAAACAATTTGAGGTCACATTTTTCTCAGCCTGCTCAGTGGTGCCAGAAAAATTATACATAACATATTATTTCCATCCATGCTATTGCATACTTAGGGTTTTGAATATTAAGCTAAGACTCTTTTAAGTCAACTAAGAATCTTCATACATATCCAGAGTCAGCTAAATATTCCCTTTATAAAACAGTTACTTTAAATTTTAATATTCTTTTCCAGTCTGAATCTCTATAATTGTCCCCTGTCATCTCAAGCGATCACCTTATTTTGTACAATCCAGATCAAATAGAGATTACCTGGCATCAACTGCACAATTTCTCAAACCTAAATCTAAATTTTCTTTCTCAAAGAGTCTATTAGTGCCTATACCTTGACGTTGTCAGATGAGGAACCATACTTTTCCCTTCCAATGCTAACTTGCTACCCTTGATGTATTCACAGCGCTATTTGTTTCGCAATCTCAGGAAATGTTCTCCAACACTTATTGTCTCTGCTCAATGATTCCTTCTTATCAATTTTAATTCCTCAGGGTGATTTCCATCCTAAAATATCATTGCTTTCTGAATTTTTTCTGTAATATTTAGCAGCTTACTTTACTATTATTTTAATAATAATAACAGTGACTAAAAAGGAACTGTCACCCATTGTTTCTATTTTTTTCTACTTTTTTTACTACTGCATCATTTTATAGAAGTATTTCTTCCAACAATTCACTTAATGCTGGTGTTTTAAAATTGTTTACACATTTTTATTCTTGTGGAATCTTTATTAAGTAGCAGTTTCCAGAACAGATAAAAAGAAGAAAAGACTAAGAACAGGAAAATCAGATCAAATCACAGCTCCTTGGTGGAAGACAAAGGTTCCAAGGCAACTTGCTTTCGGTTTGTTTTCTTTAGTTTAACTGTGATTTTTACTGGTCTGATTTTCTCTTTTATAAGGTCCACAAAATGTCTTGTAGTTGATGTATTTCTCAAAAATTGGAAACTTGTGAACATTACTTATTTCTCCCAAAATTTTCTGCATCATTTTCCTCTTCTGAATCTTTAATTGCATGCATGTTAGAATATTTGATATAATTCTACAGGCCATAAAATTTGATCACTACTTTTTTTCAGTTTTTTATACATTTCAGGTTAGATAATTGATGTTCATACATAACCCCTTCTAAGAGCTCTACAATCACCTGGTAAGAAAATTCAGTGTTGCTTCTACTGCTGATGTTGTTGTTTTTGTTGCCTTTAATTTCAGATACTGTACTGTTTTTCAAATGGGTATATCTTCCCTTATCTCCTTTGCCTTTAACTGCTCTTCTATTCACAACTATTTGTGAATAGCAAGGAGAGATAAGAAGGCCTTCCACAGCAATCAATGCAAAGAAATATAGGAAAACAACAAAAAAAACAGAGCTAGAGACCTCTTTAAGAAAATTAGAGATAACAAGGGAACATTTCATTCAAAGATGGGCACAAAAAAAGGAATGAATTGTATGGACCTAACAGAAGCAGAAGATATTAAGAAGAAGTGACAAGAGTACACAGAAGAACTGTACAAAAAAGATCTTCACGACCCAGATAATCATGATGATATGATCACCAACCTAGAGCCAGACATCCTGGAATGTGAAGTCAAGTAGGCCTTAAGAAGCATCACTATGAACAAAGCTAATGGAGGTGATGGAATTCCAATTGAGCTATTTCAAATCCTAAAAGATGATGCTGTGAAAGTGCTGACTCAATTTGCCAGCAAATTTGGAAAAACAGCAGTGGCCACAGGACTGGAAAAGGTCAACTTTCACTCCAACCCCAAAGAAAGGCAATGCTAAAGAATGTTAACAGTACCGCACAATTGCACTTATCACACACACTAGTAAAGTAGTGCTGAAAATTCTCCAAGCCAGGCTTCAACAGTATCTGAACTGTGAACTTCCAGATGCTCAAGTTGGATTTAGAAAAAGCAGAAGAACCAAAGATCAAATTGCCAACATCCATTGGATCATAGAAAAACCAAGAGAGTTCCAGAAAAATGTCTACTTCTGTTTTATTGACTATGCCAAAGCCTTTGACTATGTGGATCACAACAAACTCTGGAAAATTCTTTAAGAGATGGGAATACAAGACCATCTGACCTACCTCTTGAGAAAACCTGTATGCAGGTCAGGAAGCAACAGTTAGAACTGGACATGGAACAACAGACTGGTTCCAATGGGGAAAGGAGTATGTCAAGGCTGTACATATTCACCATGCTTATTTAACTTATATGCAGAATACATCATGAGAAATGCTGGGCTGGGTGAAACACAAGCTGGAATCAAGACTGCCAGGAGAAATATCAATAACCTCAGATATGCAGATAACAACACCCTTATGGCAGAAAGTGAAGAAGAACTTAAAAGCCTCTTGATGAAAGTGAGAGAGGAGAGTTAAAAAAAGCTGGCTTAAAGCCCAACATTCAGAAAACAAAGATCATGGCATCTGGTCCCATCACTTCATGGGAAATAGATGGGGAAACAATGGAAACAGTGGCAGACTTTGTTTTTTTTTTTTTTTTTTGGCTCCAAAATCACTCTAGATGGTGACTGCAGCCATGAAATAAAAAGACGCTTACTCCTTGGAAGAAAAGTTATGACCAACCTAGACAGCATGTTAAAAAGCAGAGACGTTACTTTGCCAACAAAGGTGCATCTAGTCAAGGCTGTGATTTTTCTGGTAGTCATATATGAATGTGAGACATAATTTGTCTGGCTTTATATTGCATTACACCTAGAATGTGTGTTATTACAACTAATTAATAATAGGCAGAATGAAATGATCCCTAACATTTCACCTATTTTGACTAAGAAATTGAAGAATGACAGTCATTTCAGATTAATATTCTTTAAAAGTTATGGACTAGATTAACATTTGAACTGGAAGTGGAAAGACATATTAGAGTAGGAATAGTAATATTGAGGTTTATTTGGCAATTTTGATGTAGTTGAAAAGAAGTAAATGATGAATTTAAGCAAAATCTTGAATAACAGAAATATTTATGTATATACATATATAAAATGCTTAAGTAATGAAAATCATGGAAAACATTTTGTCATATTTGAGAGTTAAAAATAAACCTAACTTTTGATTATCCAGATTTTTTTAAATTTTTTATGGAAGAAATTTTTCAAGAATGTAAAACAAGTTCTTCTTAAATAATTAAGAGGAGGCAATGGTATTGGAGAAGACTCTTGAGAGTCCCCAGGACTGCAAGGAGATCCAACCAGTCCATCCTAAAGGAGATCAGTCCTGAGTGTTCATTGGAAGCACTGATGCTGAAGCTGAAACTCCAATACTTCGGCCACCTCATGTGAAGAGTTGACTCATTTGAAAAGACCCTGATGCTGGGAGGGATTGGGGCAGGAGGAGAAGGGGATGACAGAGGATGAGATGGTTGGATGGCATCACCGACTCGATGGACATGAGTTTGAGTAAACTCCGGGAGTTGGTAATGGACATGGAGGCCTGACGTGCTGTGATTCATGGGGTTGCAAAGAGTCAGACACGACTGAGTGACTGAACTGAACTAACTGAATGGAATTCCATTGATAAAATATAACCAGAGAAGTGAAGAAGTAATCAGAGACACATTGGCTTTGGTGTTCTTTACCTATTCTAAGATACCTTTCAAAAATATTTGTTTTCACATTCCTAATTTAATCCACAAATTAAAGTAATATCATTCTACAGCTTAAGAATAAGTTATTTGGTAAATATTAACTACAGTCTAAGAGCTAATCAGCAAATTTTTTATTATATCCAATTCAGGAAAACAGACTCCAGGGTTTGTTAACATTCAAGTGACTTTAAACAGAAGAGCACATGCCAAAGGCATATTTTACCTATCACTATTTTAATAGGTACTACAGAGTTCTTGTAATATGCACTATAGAGCTCAAAAAGCAACAGTTAGAACCAGATATGAAACGGACTGGTCCCAAATTGGGAACGGAGTACTTCAAGGCTGTATATTGTCACCCTGCTTGTTAAATTTACATGCAGAGTACATCATGCAACATTCAAGGCTGGATGAAGCACAGGCTGGAATCAAGCTTGTGGGAATAAATATCAATAACTTCAGATATGCAGATGACACCACCCTTATAGCATAAAGAGAAGAGGAACTGAAGAGCCTCTTGTTGAAAATGAAAGGATAGAGTGAAAAAGTTGGCTTAAAACTCAACATTCAAAAAACAGATCATGGTATCTGATCCCATCACTTCATGGCAAATAGATGGGGAAACCATGGAAACAGTGACAGGTTTTATTTTCTTGGGCTCCAAAACCACTGCAGATTGTGACTGCAGCCATGAAATTAAAAGACATTTGCTCCTTGGAAGAAAAACTATAACCAACATAGACAGCATATTGGAAAGCAAAGGCATTACTTTGCTGACAAAGTCCATCTAGTCAAAGCTACGGTTTTTCCAGTAGTCCTGTATAGATGTCAAAGTTGGACCATAAAGAAGGCTGAGCACCAAAGAATTGATGCTTTTGAACTGTGGTATTGGAGAAGACTCTTGAGAGTCCCTTAGACTGCAGGGAGATCAAACCAGTCCATCCTAAAGGAAATCAGTCCTGAATATTCATTGGAAGGACTGACGCTGAAGCTGAAGCTCCAGTATTTTGGCCACCTGATGCGAAGAACTGACTCATTTGAAAAGACCCTGATGCTGTGAAAGATTGAAGGCAGGAGGAGATAGGGACAACAGAGGATGAGAAGGCTGGATGGCATCACCGAGCCAATGGGCATGAATTGAGCAATCTCTGGGAGTTGGTGATGGAAAGGGAAGCCTGGCATGCTGCAGTCCACAGGGTCATAAAGAGTTGGACACCGCTGAACGACTGAACTGAACTGTTAGAGCTCATTAATTACAATAATTTTTGGTTTTAAAACAAGTGATACTTAAGATATGCAGCTGGTTAGAATGGCACAGGCACCTTACCCTTGATAGGAATGGGAGTGTCCACCACTGTTAGAATAGCATTCCAGGTCAAGAAAATCATTTTTGTCCTCCTAAAATACTGTGGATTCTCTTTACTAATGTGACAGGAAAATTAATTTATCTGCCATGAAGCAATTTCATTTGTTTTCAAACATGTCATTTGTTTGAAGGGAAAGTGGAAGTGCTCTAAACTTCAAGAACACTGTACAAATGATTCTGTGCCTGCTTGCTAGAATAAAATAATAATATTTGCCTAGTGTAATACTTTCCACATAAGTACTGAAACTTGCTCTCACTGTTGTAAACTACTTAGTAAGTGGGATATAAAAGAACCAACCTGTGATTATCTGAGGTTTTTTTTTTCTTTTTCAAAAAGAACAAGACAATAATTTAAGTGGACTTAGTATGATTCTCAAACATCCTGTTTTATACTGAATTATATATTGAGTAATGCACCTCATGTGAAGATCATAGATTTCTACATGCTATAACCAGTTACATGCTACAAGAATCTGGCTTTTCTTTCTTCAGGTTTAAGGACCCTCAGACTTTACACTACACACTAAACATAGATGTAATTGCATGACATTGCCCAATACTTAATTAAAATTTAAAAAATATATAACTGGGAATCATGATACCTATCCTGCATTAGAATGAGATGAAACACATTTGTCAAATATAAAATTGCATTTTCCCATATTATCAGATAAGAAAATATTCTAAAGAATAAAGTTTATAAATTATAAAAACTATACTTCAACCCAAACCAAACTGAACCTAAGAACACTGTGTATGTATAGACAAAAATCTACACTATGTATGTTATTGTTTAAAAAATCACAGCTAAACCACATGATATCATACATAAGTACCATGAGTCTAAGTGGTGCATTACTTCTATGCTTTTATTTAAAATATTTAACAACTTTGAATGTAAATGTTACATAATGGGACAAGTAATGTATAGCTGGCTGTGGAAATGCTTTATTACTAAGTGCAAACTTAACTAGGCTTCACAATTTTATATCTCATAAATAATCTTATCATTCATGCTTCATAGTTTAGAAAATAATGTAAATACCAGAAAGATTTTCGAATCTACTATGCAAAAGAAGAAAAACTCGAAAATCACAAAATATATTTTAAAATCTAATCCTCTTATTCAGTTATTAAAAAAAAAAAGAACAATAATTTGATGTTGAAAGTCACTTTAACAGGAATTGACCTCTTTTAATTTTGTTTACTTACAACTCCTCAGAACATGATTTATCAAATAATATGGGCCAGCCTTCTATAATCCGCTGCACTCCAGCTTCATTACAAATGCCTGTGTATAGGCAGTCAACCTTTGTCTGGACCTCAAATTACACAGGTTTCGAAGCACCACAGATGGAATAAATTGAGAAATTGTTTCTGGTTTCAGCGCCATTAAAAGAGAAATGTTACAATGTATTATAAGAACACTATGTGAGGGGTATTTCATAAACCTAGTCGGTCCCTAAAGTAGTCCAGGCCACAGATAATTAAGCAGATCAGGTCCTATCGGCTCTTGCCTCTAAGAATTTTTTAAAGAAGACTTACAGATGGCCAACAGGCACATTAAAAAAAAAAATGCTTACCATCATCAGTCAACTAAGAAAGGTACATCACACCCATCAGAACAGCTCCATCAAAGAACAGAAACAACAAATAGCGGTGAAGATGTGGAGAAATGGTAACCCTCATACACTCTTAGTGGGAATGTAAATTGGTGAAGCCACTAAGGAGAATAAGATGGAAATTTCTCAAGAAATTAAAAACAGAACTGCCATATGACCCAGTAATTTCACTCTTGGGTAAATATCTGAAAAAAAAGAAAACACTAATTCAAAATGCACCTCAATATCCAGAGCAGCATTATTTACAATTGCCAAGATATGGAAGAAACTGAAGTGTCCATCAACAAATGAATGGATAAAGATGTGGTGCAAGATATATATACACACATACATACACAACAGAATTCCACACAGCCATAAAAAAGAGCAAAATATTTCATTTGCCACAACATAGACTTGGAAGGTATTATACTAAGAGAAGTAAATGAGATAGAGAAAGAAAACTACTGTATAATATCACATCTGTGGAATCTAAAAATGTAAACTAGTGAATATAACAACAGAATCAAAGGTATAGAGAACAAACTTTTGGTTACCAGGGGAGAGGGAAAGAGGAGGGGATTAAGAACACAAACTACTACATAGTCTATAAATAAGCTACAAGGATATATTGCATAACATAGGGAAAAACATAGCTAATTATTTTATAATAACTACAAATGAAGTATAGCCTTTAAAAATTGAGAATCACTATGTTGGATTCCTAAAATTTGTATAATATTGGGCATCAACTATACCTCAATAAAAAATGAAGACTAAGAGGAAACAAACAAAAGGACTATCTTTCCTTTTAATTTTCTTAGCAACTTTTCAAAGATCCATTAATTAACTTACTTGGATTTAATTCTGGACTCTCTGTTTTGTTTCATCTGTTTATGAATCTGTATTTTAATCCATACTACACTGTCTTGATCACTATAGGTCTATAATAAGTCTTGAATCTGATATTATGAATCTTCCAATTTGTTTTTAATTGTTTATCTCTGATTCCATAGTCATTTTGACTATTCCGTTTCCTTTAACATGCCATATGAATTTCAGAATAAAATTTAAAATCACAATGTATCAGGCCTAAGTAAAAGTAACTTTCAGGAGGATACCCAAATTCAAATATGACTTGACCTAATGTATTTTCAAGGGTTCTTATTCATCATGTTCCTCCCAAATCTGCCCTTCTCCATATTTCTATACAGCCTGAGGAGGACCTTCCAGAAATGACAGAGGTGCTTGCAGATATCATATCAAAATATCCTTACTTTCAAAAGGAAGAGCTGTTCTATCCCCACACTGAAAATGTATCCTGGGCTTTACTCTGAACAAATCCGACTGAACTTCCCAAAAGGGTGAAGGAATTACAGTGATATTCTTGGTCAATCAAAGTTCATTTATATAGTTGAGAGTGGTATCAAGATACATCAAAACTTCAGAAAGAATTGCAGTAGAAGTAAAAAGATGCCATGAGTTGGGATGAAAAGTCAAAAGAAACATATGCCTAATATGAGTGCTCAGACTGAATTGTTTTCACATTTACAGACTGTGAATCTGAGATACTAGGTGGTATGATGTCACCGATGGGTGGGTAGAGGGGGGAGGAAATTTAAATTTTATAGGAGCAAGAATACACATGGATACTAAATTATGATATTATGAAACATTGACAAACCACCCTGAAATTTAAATTAGCATCATATGGAGGGTGGCAGACTTAGAAACGATGCATATATATATATATATAAATAAGTATAATAACATTACTGATCTCTGAAGTTTATGATGCAATAAGATCCTACAAATAAATTTTACTACTATTATACAGGGGTATTTATCACTTGGGATGTGATGTGATGATTTAAATTTAAATACTGGAAAGATCTTTAATGCATAAAATTGTTAAGCTGATAATTTTAAATAATATTATAACTTTTAGCTCTCAGATATTTAAACCAAAGACAAGTGCAGACAGCCAGTAATTATCTTCATCACATAAATCTTTGTTGACACAGTTTATTAGGATGTGTCTTCCTTTGCTTTGTTTTCAAAGTTATGTGTTTGGAAAATACGCTAAACAGTCTATTCGTGTCAAACTTTTGAATAAATAGTTGCCTTCTAAAACCTGCCAAATACAGAAAGTGTTTATTTATTTTTACTTCTGGGATCTTGAAAACCGTTTGACATATACATATTTAATAGCAACTGCATATTGTCTGGAGCCTTGTGAACCATAAAAAAATATTAATTGCACAAAAAGCCTGCATAAAAACTGGATATAAAATGTAAATCCTAAAGGTCTAAGATGATGCCAAGACCCTAGAGAAAATTTGAGAGTTAACAGCAGGCACATATTATTTTGTACAACCATTATTTCCAAGAATGCCTAAGCTCATTTATGCTGTAAATAAGTGCTGATTCAATAGAAAAAATGATCCAAATGAATATGAAGAAAAAAAAAATCCAAGAACTCTAGATACCTTTGAATTTAGTTATATTCTTCAGTAGTGATGGGATTTATTGTTCATTTATATTTCTTTTTCAAATGTCCAACAGATCTACAAATGCAAATAAAAATATTTAGGAAGTGGAGAGGGGGAGAAAAAGCATAAGCAATGAGAAATATAGTCTGTTAACAGTAGGTCACTAAATAATTTACTGCAAAATCAAGTGCTCAAAGTATAGAAGGGATTATAAGATACCATCTCTCTACTCCTAGGTACAAAATAGGACAAAAATTATTTGATTTCATATATAAGATTGTTGGAAAGTCCAGGAAGAAGCAGGGGAAATTATCTTGCAAATTGATTAAATTCTGATCTGGATTTAAAATTGATGAGGTTCTCTGGGCCCTTACTAGAAATCTCATTTATATATACAATATTTACAAATATGGAAAATCTCAAGTATGAAATTCAGAGTTCATTTTATCCAATTTTTTTTATTCTGAAAATTTTATTTGCCTAATTAAATAAGCAAAGTTAGAAATGATCTCCAAAATTGTTACATAGTTAGAAAATAATTAGAGCTGACTCATTAGAAAAGACCCTGATGCTGGGAAAGATTGCAGGCAGGAGGAGAAGGGAATGACAGAGGATGAGATGGCATCACAGACTCAATGGATATGAGTTTGAGCAAGCTCTGAGAGATGGTGAAGGACAGGGAAGCCTGACATGCTACAGTCCATGGGGTCACAAAGAGTCAGACAGGACTGAGCGACTAAACAACAGAAGTGTTCCAAGAAACTAAAGCTGTATATTAAGGGCACGGAAGTGTCCTGAAGTATCATGAACTAATACTTGTAATTTAGAATAAGAAGAGTTTTAACGCAGAATTAACTGGAGGGGATAATTGTGTTGGAAAAATTATACTTAGGAGAATATGTCATTATCCGGGTGCAGGATGATGATAGGTTGAATTGAACTGGTTATTATGTAGATACTGAAAACTGGTTTATTTAGAGAGGAAAAATTAATATGGTTATTCATTAAAATAGCCCAAAAATAAAGGAGGAAAAGGGACAATATTTGGGAATGAAGATAAAGAAGTCACCTTCATCAGTTCTGCTTCTTTGAAATCTACAACTATGTGAAAATCCTTTTTACCTTTTCTTCTTTCTTCATTTCCCCATTTCTTTTTCTGTAACTCTTACAACTTGAATGTCATCTTTCTTGGCTAGATTTTTTAATTTAATGTTTTATCTAGATATGTTGTCTTTCATTACAGTGTCTCCAAAGTGTTAAAAACTGTGTATAATAATGATAAAATGATTGCTACTTCAGAAAAAAAATCATCAAAGACAAATTACAGTCCAAGAAAGAGATACCTTCAATATCATTGCTGAAAGTTATTTTTATCTCAGAATTCTTATCCCAGTCAGGAATTACAGATTTTAAAACTTAAACTAATATTACCCAGCTATGAAGGCTGTTTAAATATTCACTTCAGTTTGTATCATGCTGTAGGAAAAAAATATATTTGTTCTACAATGTGTTCTCAATGACATTGAAGAGAATTCTGAGGATGGGAGATCAAGGAAATTACTGAATTGTAGTTGTACAGTATTCCCAGGGATCCACCAGGGCTGATCCTAGCAGAAGGACAGATCATGCCAGATGAGTTGTCTCAGGAGAAAAATCAGAAATGAGGTGCTTATGGATATAAAAAATATATATATATTGATAACACTGATATCCAACACAGATGTGGAATAGTAGGAGGTGAATAAAATAATATTCTAGAAAACTAAGTAAGTGGAACAAAGGCAATTTACTATTTTCAATGAATCTATAAGTTTTATGAGAAAAAACAAATACTAAATGATTCAAATGTAACTTGCAAAGAAGTGGTAAATATGATTATCAATCCCTGAAGTATATCTGAATAGAATCTTTCCTTTTAGATGGTGTGGAAGGTGGTATTTTGAGTGTTGCTACAGTCTCTCTGCTAAGCAAACTGCTAACACTGGTAATCGGTTTTTGTTATGTGACCTTCTTCTTTCCTTCCCCAAATATAGATAACTGGACTGGGAATGTATGTGTGCATTCTTGTTTAGTTGCTCAGTCATGTCTGATTCTTTGCAACCCCATGGACTCTAGCCCACCAGGTTCCTCTGTCCATGAGATTTGCCAGGAGTGGGTAGCCATTCCCTTCTCCAGTGGATCTTCCTGACCCAGGGATCAAACCCGGGTCTTTTGCATTGCATTCTTTACCATCCAAGCCACCAGGGGAGCACTGGAATGTATATCAGAGCTAAACAAATCAACTGTCTTTTTTCCTGAGAATTTGACTAAGATCCAGCAAAAGCATAATTAAAACTTGTTTCAAATCAATGGTAGAACATCTTAGGTCTACCTATAACACTAACTGAATTTCCCAGATTTTTCTTTTTAATTTCCTATTTTTTCAAAACACAATTTGTCCTTTAGCTTTGGATTATGGAGAATATACCAGAATACTTCCAATTTATTCCCAAGTGTGCTTATAATTTATAAATTTTAGACAGTGATACTTAGTATAATTACTTTCAAAGCATTCCATTCAACTATTAGTCTTTCTTTTTTTTTTTTTAATAACAAACTGTTTCATGCTAAACAGGATAAGACTTACTTTCTTGTGAAAACAGATGAGCACATTAAAAGTAATATAGATGAGAAAAATAATTCTGTAAAGATAATAATCAAATGCTAAAGTGGTAACATGAGTAAAAGTTATTACAACAATGAATATTCCCAGGGATAAAGATATTTCATTAATGAGTGAGTCAATTCATCAAGAAAATATACTAGTCCTAAATGTGTATACATTTAAACATAGCTTCGAAACACATGAGCAAACTGACACAAGTGAAATTAGGAACAGACAAATCCAAAATAATAGTTGGAGATTTCAACACCTCTTTTTAAGTAACTGACAGCATAAGTAAGCATAATTACTTAGTAAATATAGAAGATTTAAAGAATATCAATTAGTTACTTTAATTGACGTATGTAGATTACTATAGCCAGCAAGGGTAGACTACACTCTGAAGGAACGCAAGGGGTATTTACTGTGCTAGAACATATACTGGCTGTAAAGCCAGTCTCAACAAATTAAAATAGATTGACACTATACAATGTGAACTTTCTCCCCAAAGAAAATTATTTCTCAATAACAAAAAATAGTAACTAAAAATACTGGAAAACTCCATAAATATGTATAAATAAGAAAACTCTTCTAAACATGCCTAGGTCAAAGAACTGACGAGTTAAATTAGAAGATACTTTGTGCTTTCTTTGGCACAAATTGGAATGATACAGAGAAGATTAGCATGGTCCCTGTGTAAGGATGAAAATGCTTTGATTACATTGTAATAAAATATCATATCAACCAAAGCAATACATGGATGAAACTCTTGCTTTTGCATTTTCATATTAAAAAAAAAAGATCCAAAATCCATTACCTAAGCTTATAGCTTAAGAGTTAAATTAAAATCTATTTGCTTAGAATTAATGACAATATAAAGAATATATATATATATATATATATATATATATAAAGTGGCATTTTTTTTAAATTTTTTGTATTATTTATTTATTTATTCTGAACAGTTAGAATCTCATACTTTAAGTTATTGTGTATTCCAACATCAACTTTATTTTTATTTTTTTTTTTAATTTTTTTATTAGTTGGAGGCTAATTACTTCACAACATTTCAGTGGGTTTTGTCATACATTGATATGAATCAGCCATAGATTTACACTTATTCCCCATCCCGATCCCCCCTCCCATCTCCCTCTCCACCCGATTCCTCTGGGTCTTCCCAGTGCACCAGGCCCAAGCACTTGTCTCATGCATCCCACCTGGGCTGGTGATCTGTTTCACCATAGATAGTATACATGCTGTTCTTTTGAAACATCCCACCCTCACCTTCTCCCACAGAGTTCAAAAGTCTGTTCTGTATTTCTGTGTCTCTTTTTCTGTTTTGCATATAGGGTTATCGTTACCATCTTTCTAAATTCCATATATATGTGTTAGTATGCTGTAATGTTCTTTATCTTTCTGGCTTACTTCACTCTGTATAAGTGAATCTTTTTTTCTTTTTAACCCTATATTTTTTAAAATTTAATTGAATAATAATTGCTTTAAAGTATTGTGCTGGTTTCTGTCAAACATGAAAATGAACCAGCCATAAGTATAACTATGATCCCTCCCTCTTAAAATTACCTCCCACCTCCCTCCCCATCCCTCACCTCTAGGTTGATACAGAGCTTTGGTTTGAGTTCACCGAGTCATAGAACAAATTCCCATTGGCTATCTATTTTACATATGATAGCATATGCTTCCATGTTACTTTCTCCATACATCCCAGCCTCTCCTTCCCCTCCCAGACTATGTCCATATGTCTGTTCTCTATGTCTGTGTCTCCATTGTTGCCCTGCAAATAATTTTATCAGTACCATCTTTCCGGATTCTATATATATGCATTGGTATATGATATTTTTCTCTTTCTGACTTACTTCTATCTGTATAATAGGCTCTAGGTTTTTCTACCTCATTAAAACCGACTTAAATGTGTTCAAAAAAGTAACTATTTTTAAAAGCAACTGGATCTTACAGATAAAAATGAAATTGATAAAATTTCATAATATTTAAGGAAAATAAAGAAAACACACATTTTTAATAAGAACAATGAAAAGAGGGACTATATTTTCCACCATAGAAGATATAGCATTTTATTCTCACTGAAATAGACTTTTACTCTTGATATCAGATTTGCCTTCCCTTCACACAATGCTTCTATCATAACTATCTTCTGTGATTTTTTTAGACTGCCTTATCCATCATCATGCCATCCCACACAGTACTTTTTCTGATCCAGTAACTCAATTCAATGTGCCATTCCCATGGAATTACTGGTCTAACCATGTTCCCAACCATTCTGAAATATCTGGTTTGACAGAATGGTAGGAAAACCTTGTGATGTCTCAGTTATATTTCCAGCTACATCCTAATCATGTTGGTGTGATCACTCACCTAGAACCAGATACCCTGGAATGCAGGGTCAAGTGGGCCTTAGAAGCATTATTATGAACAAAGCTAGTGGAGGTGATGGAATTCCAGTTGAGCTATTTCAATACCTAAAAGATAATGCTATGAAAGGTCTGCAGTCAATATGCCAGCAAATTTGGAAAACTCAGCATTGGCCACAGGGCTAGAAAAGGTCAACTTTCATTCCAATCCCAAAGAAAGGCAATGCCAAAGAATGCTAAAAGTGATGCATAATTGCACTCATCTCACATGCTAGTAAAGTAGTGCTGAAAATTCTCCAAACCAGGCTTCAATAGTATGTGAACTGTGAACTTCCAGATGTTCAAGTTGGATTTAGAAAAGGCAAAGGAACCAGAGATCAAATTGCCAACATCTGTTGGATAATAGAAATAGCAAGAGAATTCCGGAAAAACATCTACTTCTGCTTTATTGAGTACACCAGAGCCTTTGACTGTGTAGATCACAACAAACTGTAGAAAATTCTGAAAGAGATGGGAATACCAGACCACCTGACCTGCCTCTTGAGAAATCTGTATGCAGGTCAAGAAACAGCAGTTAAAATGGGACATGGAACAACAGACTGGTTCCAGGAGGGGAAAGGAGTACACCAGGAGAGATATCAATAACCTCAGATATGCAGATGATATCTCTCTTATGGCAGAAAATGAAGAACTAAAGAGCCTCTTGATGAAAGTCAAAGAGGAGAGTGAAAAAGTTGGCTTAACTCTCAACATTCAGAAAACTAAGATTATGGTATCTGGTCCCATCACTTCATGACAAATAGATGGGGAAACAGTGCTGACTTTATTTTTTGGGGCTCCAAAATCACTGCAGATGGTGACTGCAGCCACAAAATTAAAAGATGCTTACTCCTTGGAAGGAAAGTTATGACCAACCTAGACAGCACATTAAAAAGCAGAGACATTACTTTACCAACAAAGGTCTGTCTAATCAAGGCTATGTTTTTTCCAGTAGTCATGTATGGATGTGAGAGTTGGACTATAAAGAAAGCTGAGTGCTGAAGAATTGATGGTTTTGAACCGTGGTGTTGGAGAAGACTCTTGAGAGTCTGTTGGACAGCAAGGAGATCTAGTCAGTCAACCCTAAAGGAAACTGTCCTGAATATTCATTGGAAGGACTGATGCTGAAGCTGAAACTCCAATACTTTGGCCACATGATGTGAAGAACTGACTCATTAAGACCCTGATGCTGGGAAAGATTGAAGGTGGGAGGAGAAGGGGATGAAAGAAGATGAGATGTTTGGATGGCATCACTGACTCAATGGACATGAGTTTGTGTAAACTCCAGGAGTTGGTTATGGACAAGGAAGCCTGGCATGCAGCAGTCCATGTGGTTACAAAGAGTTCGACACAATTGAACAACTGAACTTGAACTTGAGACCATAATATCTTTTAGGGCTGAAACAAGGTTCTCTAGAAGTTGTATGTGCTTTGTATCAGCACCCAATATATGACACTCTTTCTCCAATAGCCAGGACTCAAGGGTTCAGGAATCATGAAGTGGAAATGGGAGTGACACTACTCACCCTTAAGCCTAGTGACCTCCCAGCAAAATTTTTGCTTCCTTTCCTCTGATGTTAAGTTCTGCTGGACTAGCAGCCTCAGTCTCTAAGAGAGGAATACTTCTACAAGTAGACACAAAAATGCTCATTTAACTGAAGTTAAGATTGTTGTCTGGCCACAGTGGATTCCTCATGTCTCAGAATCAACAAGCAAAGATGACAGCTACTGTGCTAGCTGGGGGTGATTGATGAAGACTACCAAGCAGCAATGAAACTGCTACAGCACTATGGAGGTAAGGACATAAAAGTGATCCTTCAGAGCCTCTCTTAACATTACTAAGCTTTAATGGGTTGACTGTGTTCCCGTAAAATTCATGTTGAAGCCCCAACCTCCAATGTGATATTTGGAGGTGGGGGCCTCATAACTAACTTTTTTTTTTCCTATTAAGAATTTAATAACTAACAGATGTCCTCTATCAGAGCTACCATACATAACAACTATTCATTCATAGTTTACTCATATTTGTGTTGCTAAATTTGATTCTTGGATTTAGATTTTTTTCACATGTAGTCATAAGTGAGATTTCCCATTTTTATACTATGTTTGTCAAGAGGTTTCTTGAGAACAAGCTAGCTTCATAAAATTTAATGAAAAAAAATCACTTAGATTTGGACAGCTTAAAATCTATAATAATCAGACATTTCCTGATTAATGGTATCATTTATTTTTAAAAATCCATATGTCTACCTGATAGCATGAAAGCCTATGATTTTAAGTGGGAAATTACATTTGTGTTTTACACATCTGCTGAACTCCCATTAAATTCATAACCTCATCTGTTAGGTAGTTAGAATAGGAAAAAGGAGTCCAGAATGGCGGTGGCTAAGAGACAAGGAAGGGAAAAGTCTGCTAAAATAGAACAAAGGAAGGTCCAGGACCGGAGTGAGGACCTCAGGTAAAACAAACAGCATTCCTGGCTAGCCCAATTTACATAGGGCAGGCCCAGGGGAGGAGAAAAAAAAAAACATATAAAAAGAGGAGCCAAAAACGGCCAGGGGCCTTTCTTCTCTTCATGTCTTTTGGGTTGGCATGTCCTAAGGCCTCGAGGATGCATTTTCCTTTACTTTCTAAATAAAACTGAGCTGTAACATGGAACTGTAACACTGGTCTGTCTGAGGGCTGTAATGCTGATCCATTGCTTCAAATGTTTGTTGTGATGAGACAGAACTGAGGAAATTACAAACTCCCCCAACACATCAAAACACAGGACACCCCTATATGTTGAAATGTAAAATACTTAAAACATTCTTTCCTGGTCACCTATCTGAAGTCGCATATTTCCTTACATTGAAATAATTGCGATTCTTTGCTTCATTCTCCATATACTTAGTATTACTTTCCTAAATTTTTAGAGATTCATTTTTATAAACAAAATCAAGAGCAAGAATGAACATACTTAAACTAAAAAAACAAAACAAAACAAAACAAAACTATACAGAACAAGCATGTGGTTGCAGAGAATGGTTCACACTGAGAAGGAGGCTCTGAAGCCTTTTTCAATTTCAGAAAAAAAAAATTTAGACACGTACCCCCATTGGCATTTGACATATTTTTTCAAAACATCACCTTGTAAAGCCTGATAATCTACAATTATATTTGACATAACTCAAATTTTCTAGTCCTTATTTAAAATGTTAATAACCTGGGAAAATTATTATAAAACTTTTCTAAGTAATCTTTGGTTAAAACAGTTCTATTGTGCAATACTTAGGTTCTATAATATCACCAAACTGAGAAAATCTTATCTGTGGAAAAGTGTCCACAGATAAGATTGGACTTCCCTGGTGGCTCAGACAGCGGAGTCTGCCTGCAGTGTGGGAGACCCAGGTTCAATTCCTGGGTTGGGAAGATCCCCTGGAGAAGGAAATGGCAAGCCACCCCAGTATTGCCTGGAAAATCCCATGGATGGAGGAATCTGGCAGGCTACAGTCCGTGGGGTGGTAAAGAGTTGGACACAACAGAGGGACTAACACTTTCACTTTCACACACACACACACGAGTCACAAAAATAAACAAGAAAAGCTACTGGTACATGCAGTAACATGAATTTATGCCAAAGCATTATCCTATGTCAAAGAGGCTGGATTTTTTTTTTTTAATTCATTTATAAAATATTCCAGAAAAGGAAAAAAAAAAGCCTATTGTGATAAAAAAAAAAACAAATAAATGATAGCCTCGGAGACAGAGTAAGAGGGATGCCAGCCATAAGGTTCTGGAGGAATTTTTACAGGAAATGGAAATAATCCATACCTAATCGGGGCTATGTTTATAAGAATGAATGCATATGCTAAATCTCCTAAAAAATACAAGTTAGTGCCTCATATGAATTATACCTCAATAAAATCTTTTAGAAAAAGTCACAATCAGATATCAATAGTTTCATTCCTCCTTAATGAAAAATCAAATTATAATTGTATCTGGAGAAATAAGGGGTTTGAACAGAAATTTCAAACAGACTGTTTTGGGAGAAACACATTGAAAAAAAAGTTGAAAGTGTAACCCACTTGGTCTATCTGAGGAACAATATACAACCCAGTTCTAAATGTACTTACATATATAAAAAAGTGTGTTTATTTGGTGATAGGTTGTGACTGCTTTAGTAGCAAGTGCAGCTGTGGTACTGGTGTACTTTATGAACCACACATTACTTTCTTTATACTTCCATGCCTTTGTCCTATAAATAATGGCTTTTACAAATTATGATTATCCTTTTCATTAGAAATATAATGAAGACTTAAGAAATGTTCATAAAAATGGGTGGAGGGAATTTAATCTAGGAACATCAGGCTGAAACTTGTAACTCTTAAATATTCTTTCACAAACACACACACAGACACACACAAACCTGAGCCCAGTAGCCTATATTTGTTATAATTTGTTTATTATTGTCAAGACTATATAGCTATTTTCTATGGAATTTAGAACTTGCTGTGTTAGATAATGGCTTGACTAGATTTCTATTTAGTCTAGATTATGTCTTTTCAGACACTCCTTGATATAGAGTTCACAGAAAATATAATAAACTAGAAAGCTGTTAAAGTGATTATATTATTTACAAGTTCAAAACTATGCTAGTTGCACATTATATATTTTGCATATTTATATGTATATATGTACGTCTGTGTATGTGGTGTTTGTGTGTGTGTGTAGAAATGGACAACATCTAAAAACCTATACTGGATTTTGCTGTAATGAATTCTTATCTATCATAATGTTTTCATGGGAATAGTGTAAAATGATAATAATTTTTAAAGCAGTCAAACCTCTAAACCTACCATCTTACAAGAACGTAAGATAAAAGCTATGTCAGTCAGAGCATGATTAGGTAGGTTCATATGTAGAACAGATGGGAATTTTGGAAATGTTGCTTTTGCTAAGTGTATGTGAGGGAAAAGTACAGATGATTATTTTCTGTACATATCTCTGTGTGTATCTGTGTATGTGAGTGTATACTATTAGTTCTGAATAAAACATAAGTCAATATGTTATAAAATACACATAATGTATCATTTAGGGCTTCCCTGGTGTGCTGCAGTCCATGGAGTTGCAGAGTCGGACACAAGTGAGCGCCTGAACTGAACTGAACTAGTGGTTCAAATGGCAGAGAATTTGCCTGCAATGAAGGAGACCTGGGTTCAATCCCTGTGTTTGGAAGATTCCCTGGAGAAAGGAAAGGTTACAGATCATTTAGTGTACTACTTAAACTCTAAATATGTGGTGTCTTTGCCACCCATACCAGTCCATGAAAGCCAAAGGATCCTTTCCTTGATTTCTATCTGTATTTGTTTCCAAAGCACATGGTAATTGACAGATGTTTACAGTACTGCTTTAAGAAATATGCAGTGGTCAATCACCCTGAACCAGCTCTGACTTGACTACAGACCTGGAACCTGTGTAGCTGGAACTTCAGAGCTTGACTACAGCAAGGAACCTGTGGAGATGGACCCGGAGGTGTATGAAAGTGGCTTTTGCTTCATTACCATGCTAAGATCTCTACCCATGGGGAGAAGGGGGAAGAAGAAGCGGTTTGCACTCTCTTAGGCACAATTCATGCCTATGCAAAGATAAATGGAAGACTGCATGGCCCAGCTGCTCCTGGAATTTTTCACCTTTTTTTTTTTGGTGACATGTCTATCTCATGACATGTTTATCTCTTATCCCTTAAAATTCCCTTACTCCCCACCCTTCAGAGAGAAGGTGTTTTTAGAACACAAGCTCTCCCTTCTCCATTCCTTGGTCAATGAATACAGTTTCTTCTCTGCTACACTGAACCTGGTTTCTTCTGATTGGCATATGCATCTCCAGGCAAATAACTCATTGAGTGGTCATGGACCCATTGGAGATCAGTAATAGTTACATAAACTTCCTCAGACCATCAACTAATGTCATTGGAGGAGATAAATATAGTGAAACACACTTTATGATTACAGTGGCTACTTTTCTCTAGTGTTTTCACAGGCATGGGAATATATTTCAAAACCTTAGAACAAATGCCATTCCATGGTTCTAGGCAAATAAATATTAAATAGCAATGCACTCCCTCATTCTTTAGTAAACTGGGAAATTGAAAGCTTAAACTTCTATTGATCCTAAAAACATGCATCATGTCATGGAAAGGACAAGGCATTTACAATCCACGTTTGACTTTCATCTTCAAAATCTGTTAGAGTTGTGGTCTTGGGATATTATTAACTGAGGCTGCTATTTCATCTAAAGAATGAAGATAATAAACTCCCAAATTTTCATGAAGATCAAAATGAGATATTTTTAGAAATGCAAATCTCTGTCCAATTATTGATGATATTAATAAAATCATATATACAGTTTGTACAAGTAAAAATTTTTATAGATTGGCACATCTCAATGATGTTTAAAATGTGTTCACATCTTTATAATTTCTGCCTCAGTCAAGTAGGAAATAAGATAACATTTGTGTTTAAAGCAGTTTAACAAGACCACAATTTGAGGGAGACTTATCTCCACATTTTTACGTTCTATCTTATGTGGTCATAAGAGTTAGTAGACATTGTTATCTTTAACTTATTCATATCACAATAAAATGAATACTCTTAATAAAACTAAATTTTACGGCTTTAAAAATATTAAAAGTATTTTATTGAAATTAATTTTGAATTCTTTAAATCAGGGGTATAGTTAAAAAATATAAGAACCTATGTAGGATAATAGTCTCTAAATATTTTAATCAAATATAAAGAGATCCCTCAACAAATAAAATACTTTTAAATATGCTTTTACAGAAGAAAATATAAGCAATTCCATTTTTAATTAAATTTTAATTAGAATTTCTGAAAAATAATGAAATCTAATATGTATACTGGTTTATTATAGTTAAGATAAAACTGCTACAAGCATTGAAGATTTTGACAGGATATTCATGTTGATGAATATTTTGCTCATTTCCCTCAGGACAAAAAGTATAAATTAATTATTATTTGGCAGATGGTTTAATTGTAGGGCTTTGCTGGAGAGAAAACTATGATAGAAATCATATACAATATTTATTGATAGCAAAAGTAAAGGACAGTTTTAAGGAGTTTTAGAAGCTCACTTCCAAAATAGCCTCATAGTTCTCATCATCTGAAAATTTTTTCAAAAGCTCAATTTAGAAAATTATGAAATTGTTTCAGTTTCCACATGGGTGAATTTTTTTATTTCTGTAAACTTTTTCAAAGATTTAACCAACAATTCAAAAATTCAAATAATTTTTAAAGTAATGACATTAACAATAAAAAAATTTTGAAACTGAATTGGATCAAAAGCCCCTCTGTGGCCCCCATTTATTGTTTGTAGAATAAGTTTTAAGTCTTCTAGGTCTTCCCTGAGTTTCAAAGAGCTGGCACAAGCAGTTAATAACTTAAGAAGTTAGAGAATGCAGAAACAAAGGAAAAGAAAATAGAAAAGCAATGACAATAATTTAGCAATAAAACAGAGTCCTAGTTTCTCCTCAAGGGATACATATACAATCTGACATGTATCTTTGAGTTGTTCTACAGGACTAAGACCACCCCCGCAAGAAGAAAGAGCATGGTAGCTACATGCTAAGCACAAGCAAAGAGACCCCGATTAGCTGGAATCAAAAGGTCGATGACTGAGATTCCTGAACCATCACCCGGTTACCTCAATACCGACCAATCAGAGGAAAGTCATATACCCTGCAGCTCTCATCCCAAATGTTGCTTTTCTAAAAACTTCAGTGAAAGCCATCAGGGAGTTTGGGTGTTATGAGTATGAGCTGTCTGTTCCATTTGCTTGGAACTTGCAATGAAAGCTGTATTTTCCTTCATTACAACTGCTGCTGCTAAGTCACTTCAGTCGTGTCTGACTCTTAGCAACCCCATGGACTGCAGCCCACCAGGCTCCTCCATCCATGGGATTTTCCAGGCAAGAGTACTGGAGTGGGTTGCCATTGACTTCTCCGTCACCACAACTAGGTGTGACTAAATCAGCTTTGCTGCACTACTGGCAAGCAGACCCAAATTGCATTTAATACCAATTTGGTTATATGCATAATATATAAATAATGAGATTCCTTGTTTTCTTTGATAAAATAAGATTATTATTGTTTTTAACTTTAATTGGAATATGTGAGCTTCCTCTGAATTAAGTTTTCCAAACTTCCTAGGAAAAGCATTTATGATTACACAAATAAAAAGTTAAAAAAACAAAAAAGTTACATTTAAGTATTCCATGAAGAAGACAGAGATAACTTAGTGCTGGTGTTTGAGCAAATTATCAGCTCTCAGGCTGGTAAAAGTGTCTTGAGACTCAATGGGTGTCACATGATAGATCAGATGTCTTAGCTAAAGAGAGAACCCTTGTCCACCAAAAGAAGGGGTAGAGACATTTTGTCATGTCCCACTCTCTGTTGCCTAGATTAAATATTCACTGAAAGAGAATTCAATGGCAGGAGTGCTGCTCTTAAGTTGATGAAGGCAATGCCTTCCCTTTTATTTGTTGTTCAAACTAATAAGAATGTTGTTTTGTTTTGTCTGCAGATTCTTTACCACTGAGTCACTATGGAAGTCAATGTGACTGTATGTACAGGTAACACAAATAACAGAAAACAGCAGAGTAGAAAGATAAAGTGAAAGTTCTGTCAGGCTCTTTGAGACCCCATGGATATATAGTCCATGGAATTCTCCAGGCCAGAATACTGGAGTGGGTAGCTTTTCCCTTCTCCAGGGGCTCTCTCCAACCCAGGGATTGAACCCAGGTCTCCCACATAGCAGGCAGATTCTTTACGAACTGAGCCACAAGGGAAGTTCAAGAATACTGGAATGGGTAGCCTATCCCTTCTCCAGGGGACCTTCCTGATCCAGGAATCTAACTGGGATCTCCTGCATTGCAGGTGGATTCTTTACCAACTGAGCCATCAGGGAAACCCACAGTAGACAGAGGATATGGATTTTAGTACAATGTCTATATTATGGAAAGGAATATTCCACAAGGAATAGTCAGCTATTCATAGAAAAGTGACTAAATTACAAATTTAACTGTAAATTAAAAATCTGCTGCCTGCCCCCTACCCCACACCCACCTCTCCATTTCTTAAATAGCCATGCCTAGAACTACTCTAGATCCACTCTATGTCAATTTAGTCACAATCTCAAACTGAGAGAAAAATTCTAAATTGTCTAAAATCAATACTTCATGCCCATCAGGAACATGTTTTAACACAGCTAATAATGCTGTTACTGATACTTTATTCCCAGGTAACTGCTGAGAGAGACAGGAAATGCATAGCCTAAGGTTGTACTATTAATTACCCTGGATTTACATTTAATGACTGTGCTTAAGGTCTGTTAGAAATAAAAGGTCTTATCCCTTCAATGGCTTCCTTCTGTTTAGGTTCTGAGTTTTTGGCTTCCTCCTACTTTGAATCCTAATCTCTCTGAGTGCTGAGTTGCTTTTTGTGACCCCACTGACTGTAGCCTGCCAGGCTCCTCTGTCCATGGGATTCTCCAGGCAAGAATACTGGAGTGCATTGCCATGCCCTCCTCCAGGGCATATTCCCAACCCGGGATTGAACCCAGGTCTCCTGCATTGCACGCAGATTCTTTACCATCTGAGCTACCAGGGAAGCCCAGTTTTTCTAGTCTTACCAAAAAAAAAGAAAAGGAAACAATCTGTTCCTGCTTATACTGGGTCTTCTCATTCACCACTTTTCCCCTCAACCTCTTCCCCCACCATTTTTTAGGCTGCTAAAGTTCTGGATTTGTTTCATATTTTTATTTTAATTTATTTTAGACTAATAAAAAAGCTGCAAAAATTAGAGCTTCTCCTCACCCTGCTTTCTCTAATATACATATGTATATATACACATATGTGTGTATATATATATATATATATATATATATATATATATAGGGAGAGAGAGAGAGAGAGAGAGAACCATATTACAATTATAAAGAACAAAAATTACTGGTACAATATTACTAACTAAACTACACACTGTACAAAATTTACCAGTTTTTTTCTCTAACATTCCTTTCCTGTTTGGGATCCTAAACCAGATCCCATACTAGTTGTTATTGTTATTGGGCTTAATTTAGTCTCTTCCAGATTGTAACAATTTCATATTCTTTCCTTATCTCTCACAACTTTGACACTGTTCATGAGTACCTATAAGTTATATTTTATAAAATGTCCCTCTATTTATATGTTTGATATTTCATGATTGGAATCAAGTTAGGCATGTTTGGCAATAATAGTGCAATAGAGATGTTTGCCTTTCTCAGTATGCCATTTCAAGGGGTCCATTGATGTGGATTGTCATTATTAGTGATCTTATTCATCACTCGGTTCAGCTGATGTCTTCTGAGTTTCTCCCTGTGCATTCCTGTTTTTCCTTTTGTAGTTAATATCTTGGAGGAGAAACTCTGAGACTCGTCAAATCCTGTTCAATTATGCATTTTTTACTTCAATAGTATTATACATTTATTATTTAAAATAAGAGATATTTTTCCATAATTTTAATGAAAGTTTGCAATGGGAAAGTAAAGACAATATGCTAAAATTTCTCATTTGAACAGGTATGAAGCACTATGCTTTATAAACGTTTTAATTTTGGTGGTAATGAGGAAAGAAAAGGATTTCTAAAAGGTCATTGTAAATTGCTATTTTGGATACTGAAAATGATCTGGCTTAAATAAACAAAAATCAGGAGAATTTCATAATTCAGTACAAGTTGGCTGAAGCAAAGTTTTATTTTTATTGGTTATCAAGTTTTGTCTCCCTATATAGTATAGTAATTATAATTTCTCAGTGGGCCTTAAAGTAAAACAAAAATGTCAAGCCATTATTTCTGATATAAAGGTCTGGGCAAAACAGACCAGTCTAACATATTCCAGCTTCCAATAGGCTGTTTTATCACCTATATTTTCTGGATGCTTTTTAGTGAGCCTTAAGTACTTTTAAAGTACAGGAATATTTTTAAAATAGTGTTCGTGTTGACCAGCAAGATTAAACATCCTCTAATCATGAAATAGTGTACACAGTCTGGTATGAAATAAATGGTATGCATATAAATGACCATGTCTCAAATGTGAACTTCCTGAAATAATGAGTGGATTCATTTATCTGGGTCTCATTTTAGAAATTCATCTTTTCTTTGATATTTAAAAATTACATTTAAAAACAAACCATTCATTTAAAATTCAACTTTATAGACTGAAGTTTCTACCACTGACTTTCACCTTATTTTCTATATTTCTTAACATTTTAATGATTTTTATCACATAAATTGGGGCTTCCCAAAAGACGCTTGCTCCTTGGAAGGAAAGTTATGACCAACCTAGACAGCATATTAAAAAGCAGAGACATTATTTTGCCAAGAAAGGTCCGTCTAGTCAAGGCTCTGGTTTTTCCAGTAGTCACTTATGGATGTGAGAGTTGGACTATAAAGAAAGCTGAATGCCGAAGAATTGATGCTTTTGAACTCTGGTGTTGGAGAAGATGCTTGAGAATCTCTTGGACTGCAAGGAGATCCAACCAGTCCATCCTAAAGGAGATCAGTCCTGGGTGTTCATTGGAAGGACTGATGTTGAAGTTGAAACTCCAATACTTTGGCCACCTGATGCGGAGAGCTGACTCATTTGAAAAGACCCTGATGCCGGGAAAGATGGAGGGCAGGAGGAGAACGGTACGGCAGAGGATGAGATAGTTGGATGGCATCACCAACTCGATGGACATGGGTTTGGGTGGACTCTGGGAGTTGGTGATGGACAGCGAGGCCTGGTGTGCTGTGGTTCATGGGGTCGCAAAGAGTCAGACACAACTGAGTGACTGAACTGACTGACTGACAGGAGGCACAAGAGGCAAAGAACCCGCCTGCCAGTGCAGGAGGCATTACAGACTGAGCTGGGTCGGAAAGATCCCCTGGAGTAGGAAATGGCAACCCGCCCCTGTATTTTTGCCTGAGAAACCCCACAGACAGAGGAACCTGGAGGTTTACAGTCAATGGGGTCCCAAGGCGTCAGACACAACTGAGCGTGTGTGCATATTACATAAATTGCCTTGTGAATGTAATTTTTTCCCAATTTCTAAGACTTCTAGATTTCTGTCTTGTCCCATCTATATTTCAAGTTGGATGAACAAAACGATATATTCTTAAAATCCCCAAGGTGATTTAGTATTGTCCTACTTTTAATGGTTGCTTTAGATATTAGTTGATTGGATGTTTTATGCTGATAATAATAAAAATCAGAATAAAATATAAAATACTAGTCTTTCTTACATCACACTTACTCATCAATAGAACATATTATGTGTAAATCATATAAATCATTAGTATTGCACGTAGCTTTTTTTAGACCATTACATTTTAAAATTAAACCTAATCTTTTAAGAATAAATATATAGAACAAAATTAAGCAAATTGGATACACAAATATTAAGTATAACCTTAAGAAATGGTCAAATATAGACCAAAAATAGTTTATTACAGGCAATTTCACAAATGTGGCACTTACTAGGTTAAAAATCACAGTAATTTCAAATAGAGTATGGTTTATATTTGAATATTACAATTAGAATGGCAGAAATATTTAGACTTCATCAAATGTTACTTTTGCCAGAAAGAGGGAAATACACTGGGGCTTCCCTGGTAGCTCAGGCTTCACTAGTGGCTCAGATGGTAAAGAATCTGCCTGAAATGCTGGAGACCTGGATTCAATCCCTGGGTAGGGAAGATCCCCTGGTGAAGGGAATGGCTACCCACTTTAGCATTCCTGTTTGGAGAATTCCATGGACAGAGGAGCCTGGCAGGCTATAGTCCATGGGGCAGCAGAGTCTGACAGGACTGAGTGACTTTCACTTTCACTTTTCCTGGAAGCTCAGCTTAGCAAAGAATCTGCCTGCAATGCAATTTGGATTCCTGAGTCAGGAACATCTCCTGAGAAGGGATAGGCTACCCACTCCAGTATTCATGCGTTTCCCTGGTGGCTCCACTGGTAAAGAATCCACCTGCAATGCGGGAGACCTGGGTTTGATCCCTGAGTTGTGAATATCCCCTGGAGGAGGGCATGGCAACCCACTCCAGTATTCTTGCCTGGGGAATCTCATGGACAGAGGAGGCTGTGGGCTACAGTCCACTGCGTTGCAAAGGAGTTGAACACAACTTAGCAACTAAACAAATAACATGATGACTAATAGTTTTTAAACAAATAGTTTTCTTATAAAAATATACTTTGTGCAAAAATACATAAATTATGACATATTAATAAGGTTTATTTTCTTTGTGAAACATACAGATTCAATGTTCTATATATAGAGCTAAACCTGCTCTGAATATACATGACTATGAAAAACCTTACTGTGTAGCCAATTTTCTTTGACACTGTAATTTTAATAATTGCATAAAACCAAACAATCAAGAAGGAACATCAAATGTAAAAATAGCCTTATTTTATTTTCTTACTTGGCTGGCCAGCTCACTGTTTCTCATAATTAATTTAAAACATTGTTATTTTGAGATGTCTTCTTTCTTTCCAACTTCATTGTAGTCTTTACTTAGTGTCAGACCAAATCTCTCATCATCAACACTAAAAGCCTTAGAGGATGTATTTTAAATTAAAAGAACTAATTACCGTTGATATTTAAGTGACTTTTTGACTTCTGCCACATACAATATTTTGTAACAAAAGTTTATTGGCCTCTTTGATTATATTTAGAAACAGAAATATTGTCTCGAAGGAGTATACAAATGTAAACTAGATGCCACATTGGATTTTGAACTTATTTAAGACATTGAAAGCTTGAAGTTTACAAATGTCTTTTTCTTAATCTTTAAAATTTTAAGATGCTATTTCTATTACTCCAAGAAGGAAATATAAAAGATATGACTTTTCTTTGCCCATTGCCCTATATAGATATTCCATTTTAGCTGTCACGACATAGTTTGCCAAATTCTGTCCTAGAGAACAGACATTAAGATTCTCATTTTTTTTTTAGCTGTGGCAACTGATTGAAAGACAAATCTTGCAGCCATATTTATTACAGAAATGATGCTGGTGAATTTTTGAAAATTTGTGATCCACATGAATTAAATTTTCTGGGTTTTATTCTTAGGTCATATGCTAAATTCCAATTCATCCTCATTTCTATCCCTTATAAGAGAAAAGAACCTGATTAAAAAATATTTGAAACAATGCTTTTGTTATTTATATTCTGATGAATTCTTAGGTAGGACAAGACTTAATCATGCAGTCTGTCAATAGTAACACAAATTTGGTTTTTGACAACCAGGTATATATTATTTTTCTCAGAATAATGTTCCCTTTTTTATAAGTCTGTTTTTATAAATCTACATAACCAAGTGTACCTAAAATTTTAATATATGACTGGCTTCCATTTCTTTTATGAATAACCCTATTTACTTAGTGACTACAATGGAAAGCCTTTAAAAAATTGTTTAAAAGGAAATATGAAGACTATGAATTCTAAGGTTTCTAAAGACATTTCTACTTTTTGTGGAGAAAAAAAAGTCAAATATTCTTTAATCAAAAGGTGAAACAGCTAAACCTAATAATAAATTTAGCATTAACTTAGTAATTATGCAACATTACATAAGCTACTTTTCTTTTTTTTAAGTAAGATTAATCACTGTGCCTAACTCATGGGATATCATGAGGATTAAACACAGTAGTAATCAGGATTTTTGATACATGTTAAAACACTAAATAATAGCTAATTATAGAAAAATACACAGAACTCACTATAAAGGTCAGATCAAGTTTATAAATTGGAAAGTTAAATACATGAAGCAACAGGTAAAATGTTGTCTAAGTGATAGACTCTAATTTGTGCTTTGTGGAATAGATAGGATTTGAGTATAGACGGAGATAAAAATGATAGTAAAAAATTCAAAGAGTTCAAAACAATTCACACTAGTCATAGTGACCTACTAGCCTGCTGACAGCAATAAAAGAAGTATGAGACATCTATTACTATTATCTTTTGACCTTAGAAATAAAAGTCAGTACTTTTATCAGCAAAAATCAGTTTATTCCAAAAAGCAGAGAATTGCAATTCAGGACGAGCTAGTCATGGCAAAAGCAATAGGCAAGTTCAACAAACAAAGGAGAGGATCATTATTTTATAGAGAAAAAGGAAGAAGTTAAAACGGGTTGTTTGAACAAAAATCCATCAGAGCAAAGTGAGATTTCATGTGATGAGAGCTTCCCATTGGCCAGTTGCTGGAGTAGTCAATTTCTTATAGGGAATGGAATATATATTTCCCTATTGGGGCCTGTTATTACTGATCCTTTTCTGTTGATGATTTATGTTTTGTGGCCTGTAATTGACAATTCTTCATGTAACTCACATTGAGTGGTACTGCATGAAAGATCCTTTTCCAACTCCATTTTAGTGAGGTCCCCCTTTATTAATTTTTACACATTCAACAGTAATGAAAATGAAAAATATATTTAATAAGCAATAAAAAAAACAAAGCCTTTGCAAATAAACATCAAATTTCATGTTTTGAGGCATTATACTAAGTAAATGCAATTTTTAGACAAAGAATTCTAGCTGGCAGTGGAAAGCACAGTGGAAGAATGGATGAGGGTGGAAGTAGAGAGGTGATCTTGAAGCAGATATGAAAGCAAATTAAGTGTGAATTTTCAGGACTCTGGACTTGGGTCCATGAAGTGCAAATGGAAAGTAAAAGTGAATCCAAGTCATATCAAAATAAAATAAAATATAATTTTATTACATACTTTCAAAGTTTAAATAGATGGAAACCATGCAATACAATAAAAAGAAATGGTTCAAGTTTCAGCTCTTTCTTTTACCTGTGTGTATCTTGACAGAGCAAGTAAATAACCAAAGTATTGTTTCCTCTTTAATAAAATGTAGATGATGTAGATGATATACTATGGGCAAGATAATATCTCCTGGTATTATCTTACAAAATTATGTCATTAAATTTAGCTTCTGTTTGAATAGTTTTTGTTTTTGTTTTTTGTCTTTGACAGCCAATACAAAGATAGTATGTATAATCCTTAGCACATAACTGTGGTAACATATAAATTAAATAAATGGTATTAGCATTGTGAACATTAAGAAAAGGACTAGGTCTCATTCCTTCAAGAATTGAAAGACTGTATTATACTTTTAAATGATAAGAATGTAGAGGGCAAGCAGTTTGGGGCTGGTGCAGGTAGGGGAGAATTATAGTGCAAAATATTATGTACCTGGTTTGAAAGGGATGTTCTCTCTCAGGTGGAATTAAAATAAAACTACTAGAAGCACACAGTTTCTACTAAAGAAATAGTTTTCTTTTTGTTTTAGTTATTAAAATTCAAATGCCTTTATTAGATTTTTGTCTTACCTAGTTTTATTTTTCCCCAGTGGTAATAACAGTCTAATACCACACAACCAATTTAAATTCAAGCCAACTGGTAAAACAGATCGTGTTATGTCACAAGGGATTCTGACCAAACTCTCTAACTCTGCTTGCCCACAGAGATTATATTCATAAACGTTTCCTCAGCCATTATCCAAATTACAAATCAGAAGTAAACTTTTATATAAATATAGTTTGAAAGCAGGTGGTGTTTTGATTATTTGCATCTGAACATTCTAATGAAGCCATGAGATATGAATAGATGGTAATTTATTGAAAGAAATGAAAAGGGAGTTTTTAGATGAAAGCTCAGGGTAAGAAGAATGCTTCATGAAATCACCAAGTATGAAATTTAAATTTTCCTGCTGAGTTAAATATGCCTTGACAATGTCAATGAACTTGGAGAAAAATGACAGATTGCTATTATATGCTCAAGTTTCCAAAAGTCATGCTGTTAGCTATTGTAAATATTGCAGTATACCACTGAAAGGAATGCTTTAGCTTTATACTCATTTTTTTTGCCAAAATATTTTGCCTTTTACAGTGCTACAAACTACAGCTGAGTTCAGAAGATATGTAATAAAGATTTATAAAACTTTTCCCCTTCTTAAAAAAATAAAATGGCAGTACATAGTTGACTTCTGACTTTAAATTTTATTATATATTTTTAATCTTAGTTATTATCTAGAAAGACCATAAATTTCCCTTATCCTCCATACGCCTACAACTGTGTATGTTAACTTTTCGAAAATATTTTCACTCTCATTGCTGAACATGCAGTTACAGAGTCCAGTGAAAGTAGAAATGATCAATTATATCAGAATGCTACTATTTTTTTTCAGTTGAAAATAAATCTACCAAAGGCCTCATGGAAAAATAATTGCCAAATAACATGTAAGATAAAAGACCACAATTTAAAATATTCTTTTTAATTATCACAATGAAGAAAATATGTTTGTTTAAAATTCTGAGGCCTATGGAAATCATTTCTATTTTTAAACATAAAAATATTTTGATAAGCATATTAAAGATCTGTAATATGTGAATTAATAATTATTTCTATTAACTTTCAGTTCAGTTCAGTTTAGTTGCTCAGTCATGTCCAACTCTTTGTGACCACATGGACTGCAGCACTCCAGGCCTCCCTGTCCATCACCAACTCCCAGAGCTTACTCAAACTCATTGTCCATTGAGTCAGTGATGCCATCCAACCATCTCATCCTCTGTCATCCCCTTCTCCTCCTGCCTTCAATCTTTCCCAGCATCAGGGTCTTTTCCAATGAGTCAGCTCTTCGCATCAGGTGGCCAAAGTATTGGACTTTCAGCTTCAACATCAGTCCTTCCAATGAATATTTGGACTGATTTCCTTTACAATTGACTAGTTGGATCTCCTTGAAGTCTAAGGGACTTTCAAGAGTCTTCTCCAACTCCACAGTTCAAAAGCATCAGTTCTTCAGTGCTCAGCTTTCTTTATAGTCCAACTCTCACATCCATATATAACTACTGGAAAAACCATAACCTTGACTAGATGGATTTTGTTGGCAAAGTAATAGCTCTGCTTTTTAATATGCTGCTATTAACTTTAACAACACAGAAATAGAATAAGTTTGAGTTTATGGGTAGTGGTAGCTATATTTTAATGAGAACAAAAATTTTACCATATATTTTATGCTGTCATCATTTAATAGAAAGTTTAGTATCATAATTTATTGCTCTTTCTGACTTGCATACCAAGTCAGTCACCAGTTACTATTAATAAAACCCAGTAATATTTGTTAAAATTGGCTACTTTTCATTCCTCACACTTCTGCCTTCATGTAGACCTTTATCTTCTCTTATTTGAACTATTTTAAGAGTCTGTCTTGCTTTTCTATCACCAGATTTTCTAGCTTAATACATTCTGAATATGCCTTTCAAAATTATTTTTAAAAGAAAACACATAATTTTACTACAAACCTCTTTTGTTTATGCAAATTATAAGGTACAAAGCCACTTGTTAATTTGGCCCTTATAATTTGGCCTAATCTACTCTCTCCAGCATCCTTTTAGCTCATCAGTTCCCACAGGCATGTATTCTCACTCTACACTGAATAGGACATTGTTCCAGACTTTTTCATGAGTCACTATCTACATATATTATTCCTTCTGCCATGAGTGACCATAATCATTAATAATTTGATTAGCAAATTTATATATGTCCTCTCAGACTCAGTTCAATTGTGACCATCACAATGAAACTTTCCCTTATACCCCTAAATATATTAAATAAACTTAATTTTCTACACTATAATAAAACTTACCACATTTATGATCATTAATTTGTTAAGACCTTTGTGTTGTTAAATGGATTATAAGGGTCTGTAGAGATGGTTAGATAGCACCACCAATAATGGTCAAGAATTTGAGTAAAATCTGGGAGATAGTGGAGGACATTGGGGCCTGGTGTGCTGCAGTCCTTGGTGTCACAAAGAGTGGGACATGATGCCATGGGTGAGCAACAATAACAAGAATTCTGATACAACAAAAAAGAGGTTGGTGAACAAACATGGGACCTTATATCAAATACAGAATCTCTTGCTCCATCGTTGAACTTTTGAATGATACTCTGAATTTTTTATTTTGAATTCTTAAAGAGATTTTCATGTGGTTAGATTTTAAAAATTCTGCTGCAATATAGATAGATAGATAGAGAGAGAGAGAAAGAGAGAGAGACAGAGAGAGAGATCTCTATCTATATATGTGTATATTTATATTCACCTATTCATTCTTTGGACCAAATACAGAACTCAATTAACATTTACCAAATGAAGAACATTTTAAGTTTGAACTTAGTACTATGAATTTTACTGATGAATTATATAATTTAGACTTGAGATTTTCTTATACATTTGATAATAGTAAGTCTTATAAAAAACAGTTCTTTTTTCCTATTTTAAACTTTTATGTTAGTCATACTAAGAGGAATAGCAATTCATCAGCATTCCATTTTAAATATTAAAATCAGGAATTAATTCGTCAATTAGTTCTCTTCCTTGTGCTGCGTGCATAGCTGCTCAGTCACATCTGACTATTTGTGACCCCATGGACTGTAGCCCACCAGGCTCCTCTCTCCATGGGGATTCTCCAGGCAAGAATACTGGAGTGGGTTGCCATACCGTCCTCCAGGGGATCTTCCAAACCCAGTGGATCAAACACCCAGGTCTCTTGTGTTACAGGCAGATTCTTTAATGTCTGAGCCACCACTGAACTCTTACTAAATTAATTCTAAAATATATGCGGGTTATATACATATTATTCTATGTAACTGATTTGCCTGTGATAGAACACTCTTGAGAATATTCACATTTGTGCAATTAAAGCATTTTTTTTTTTTACTTGCATTGAATTTCCTGTTAGCAGAAAACTTACTTATTCAGACCTGTAAGACAATAAGACTAGATCTAAACATGAATTCTTGCTGCTTAAGGGACAAATAAGTCTGAAGATTTATCCAGGGCTGACTACAAGTCATCAGTTTAGGACAGTGGTTCTTTAAACTAAGTTGCTAGATATGGACTAATCACTGAATTTTAGGCTGTAAGTTTCTCTCTCCTTGGCTTAAATGTATTGAAAAGAAATACAGAAAAATTCAAGGAGCCTCTGAGGATCTACTAATATGGTCTACTGCAGGAAGATATACAGGTTACAGATTAATAATCAATGAGAGCTCATTTCCCCTAGAGAATAATATTCCTCAATAGTTAATCATACTGGAAACTCATTTTATAAGACCCTTTTATAAGACTGAAGAACATATTCGTGCAGGTGTAAGTTAAAATGAAAATATAATTGAGAAAAATCACTCTGTACACTCTCTGAAAGATAACCATAATGATTAAATACATATATAACCAAGGAAAAATGTTGTTTTAATTCCTAAAGAACATTTTTTGGAGCTTGGTTCATATGAGAAAGTTCTATTCTATGAAGCCACATGACTGTACAAAACAACTTATATGGTTTCCTGTTTCATGAAACCATAAATAAAATAATCACTATTAACTTTTAAAAAACTGTTAAAATTATCAATAATTAAAAACTTCAATATATTCATTATTTGTTTAACTGTAGGTGTTGATGCTAAATGCTGTTCTCTTCATTCATTAGCCTGTTTTAAAAGCTGGATACTTATTACTGCAGACTATTAATTATTAATAAAAAGAAAAAGAGCTCAAATTACTTGCTTTCAAGGTGGAAGCTTGAATAAAAGCTTTATGAGTTGAAGCCCTTCTGCTCTTGGAACATGGATATATTTCTGAGAAGAAATGTTTTCTTTTGTTTTGGCTTTTTATGTGTATGATTTTAGGTATAAAAATGTAAAGTTGAAATTATGTCCTTTGATACTGATCCCATTCACATTTGCATCCCCTAACATAATGAAAATATTGCACAATTAAAAGTTCTTGAATCTGCCTCACCGTGAATTGGCCAAGAGGCAGTGAATCTGCCAAAAAGAAGTAGAACAGCTGTGAAGATGCCAACACAATTGAGTACTCCATATCTACATATTTCTAAATATGGAAATTTATTGTACACTTATGGGCATAGAATGACAATGGGGTCAATCCAACCATAAGGCAATGCTGAGACACCTTCATTTTGACCTATTCTCTTGGCATAAGTTATGTCTTAATGAATGCATGTCTAGTCACAGACTGTAAGTGCATATGGGGAAAAAAGAAAACATAAAACATGATGTCTACTTAGGAAATAATAATTCTAAAATGCTATTTAATCAATTAGCTAAAAATAGGCAAGCAATATTTAATTTTATTTGAGAAATAGTATATTGGATGTCATTCATGTATAATCAATGCAAAATATGAATATTCCAAATTAAAATGAAGCTAATTACATTTAATTATTTTCCTCAAATTTTCCTTATCAGTGTAGAATCTTACTTCATCACTTCTATTTGTCAAACTCAGGCAAATTCAAAGTATCAAAATCCACCTGTCTTAAAGTTACAATGATCAGGTAGCAAAAATAAATCCATAATGTTTTAGAGATTTTCTTGGTATCTAATTTTCAAAATTACTCTCTAGTTTTTTTTTTTTCAAAGATAAAAAGTTAATGTAGTCTTTTCTGTAAGATTTTTATGAGACCTTTTTAAAATTGTTAGCTCTATTCAAACAAATTTTTCATACCCAAACTGAGTTTCATAACAGGGTAAAACAATTACTGGGTTATGTTCCAAAAAGTAATTTATAAGTGAGAAATGATACTTTATACTTATTCATTGATATATTCAGTATTATCAATTTACTACTACACACCAAGCCCTAAGCCCAGATCGGAATATTTCCTTGCCCTACAAAATAAAAATGATTTTATATATGTTTATGGGAGTTTTAATAATAGCCCATAAAAGGCTATATTCCTAAAATGAAATTGTGCCATTATTCCATTGAGGGTTTCTAATTGTAGTTGGAAATTATTTTTCCAGTTATGGAATGCTAAGTCATGTGATTAAGGTAGATAAAAGAAAGCATATTGTTTCCCAAATGAGCTTGAGATTGCTAAATTACAGAAGTATTTTACATATCAAAGATTACTATATTATTATTTTCAGCATTCATTTTCTCTCCTCATGTATAAAAATGATTATTTTAGTTTCTAGAAATATTATAGAAACTAGGCAAATGTAGACAAATGTAAACATTATATAACATTAGAGAACTTGAAGTTACAAGTTCAATGAGAAAGAAAACTGTGACTTTCACCAATATACAACATTTTATAATTTGACTTTTGTTTTATTGGTCAAAATTCCAAATAAAAATAATTAATAATTACTAACTAGATATCATACAATGAAAGGGAAAGTTGCTCAGATGTGTCTGACTCTTTGCCACACCATGGACTACACAGTTCATGGAATTCTCCAGGCCAGAATACTGGAGTGGGTAGCCTTTCCCTTCTCCAGAGGATCTTCCTAACCCAGGGATCGAACCCAGCTCTCCCGCATTGCAGGCAGATTCTTTACCAGCAGAGCCACCAGAGAAGCCCTGTCATACACTAGAGGTTTGTAAATACAATAAGCCACTTCCTTACAGTCTGAACATTTTCTAAAAGTATGTACTGTGTTTTCCCTTCATTTTTTGTACTAGACTCTACTGACCTATGGAGAAGGCAATAGCAACCCACTCCAGTACTCTTGCCTGGAAAATCCCATGGACAACAGTATTTTTCACAGAACTGGAACAAATAATTTCACAATTTGTATGGAAATACAAAAAACCTTGAATAGCCAAAGTAATCTTGAGAAAGAAGAATGGAACTGGAAGAATCAACCTGCCTGACTTCAGACTATACTACAAAGCCACAGTCATCAAGACAGTATGGTACTGGCACAAAGACAGAAATATAGATCAATGGAACAGAATAGAAAGCCCAGAGATAAATCCACGAACCTATGGACACCTTATCTTTGACAAAGGAGGCAAGGATATACAATGGACAAAAGACAACCTTTTTAACAAGTGGTGCTGGGAAAACTGGTCAACCACTTGTAAAAGAATGAAACTGGAACACTTTCTAACACCATACACAAAAATAAACTCAAAATGGATTAAAGATCTAAATGTAAGACCAGAAACTATAAAACTCCTAGAGGAGAACATAGGCAAAACACTCTCTGACACAAATCACAGCAAGATCCTCTATGACCCACCTCCCAGAATATTGGAAATAAAAGCAAAACTAAACAAATGGGACCTAATGAAACTTAAAAGCTTTCGCACTACAAAGGAAACTATAAGTAAGGTGAAAAGACAGCCCTCAGATTGGGAGAAAATAATAGCAAATGAAGCAATAGACAAAGGATTAATCTCAAAAATATACAAGCAACTCCTGCAGCTCAATTCCAGAAAAATACATGACCCAATCAAAAAATGGGCCAAAGAACTAAACAGACATTTCTCCAAAGAAGTCATACAGATGGCTAACAAACACATGAAGAGATGCTCAACATCACTCATCATCAGAGAAATGCAAATCAAAACCACAATGAGGTACCATTACATGCCAGTCAGGATGGCTGCTATCCAAAAGTCTACAAGCAATAAATGCTGGAGAGGGTGTGGAGAAAAGGGAACCCTCTTACACTGTTGGTGGGAATGCAAACTAGTACAGCCACTATGGAGAACAGTGTGGAGATTTCTTAAAAAACTGGAAATAGAACTGCCATATGACCCAGCAATACCACTTCTGGGCATACACACTGAGGAAACCAGATCTGAAAGAGACACGTGCACCCCAATGCTCATCGCAGCACTGTTTATAATAGCCAGGACATGGAAGCAACCTAGATGCCCATCAGCAGATGAATGGATAAGGAAGCTGTGGTACATATACACCATGGAATATTACTCAGCCATTAAAAAGAATTCATTTGAATCAGTTCTAATGAGATGGATGAAACTGGAGCCCATTATACAGAGTGAAGTAAGCCAGAAAGATAAAGAACATTACAACATACTAACACATATATATGGAATTTAGAAAGATGGTAACTCTAACCCTATATGCAAAACAGAAAAAGAGACACAGAAGTCCAGAACAGACTTTTGAACTCTGTGGGAGAAGGTGAGGGTGGGATGTTTCAAAAGAACAGCATGTATATCATCAAGGGTGAAACAGATCACCAGCCCAGGTGGGATGCATGAGACAAGTGCTCGGGCCTGGTACCCAGGGAAGACCCAGAGGAATCGGGTGGAGAGGGAGGTGGGAGGGGGGATACATGTAACTCCATGGCTGATTCATGTCAATGTATGACAAAACCCACTGAAATGTTGTGAAGTAATTAGCCTCTAACTAATAAAAAAAAAAAAAGATTGAGGGCAAGAGGAGAAGGGGGTGACAGAGCATGACATGGTTGGATGGTATCACCGACTCAATGGACATGAGTTCGAGCAAACTCTGGGAGATGGTGAAGGACAGGGAAGCTGGCATGCTGCAGTTCAGGGGGTCACTGAGTCAGACTTCGTGACTGAACAACAACAAAATTAAAATAGCTTGGAAAAAAACAAAAACGGAGCCTGGTAGGCTGCAGTCCATGGGGTTGCTAAGAGTCAGACAGGACTGAGCAACTAGAAGGAAATGGCAACCCACTCCAGTGTTCTTGCCTGGAGAATCCCAGGGACGGGGGAGCCTGGTGGGCTGCCGTCTGTGGGGTCGCACAGAGTTGGACACGACTGAAGGGACTTAGCAGCAGCAGCAGCAGCTACTGACCTATATCTGCTCTCTAAATAAATCAAAATAAACATCAGCTTTGTTAATTTTGAGTACCTGGAATAAGTTAAGAACAAAGCAACAACCTTAAGTTTAGAGAAAGATAAATGTGGAAATAATTATATTTGTTAAAACCTGAATTTATTGAACTTTTGTTTAATTTCTAAACCTAATGGCACGTTGGCACTCAAGAAAGGGACTTAAATATGTTATATTCTATACTCAGTTCTATACTTGAAAGCATTTCTGTAAGTAAAATGAATAAAGAGAGAAAGGAAGAAAGAAAGGAAAAAAGGGAGGAGGAAGGAAGGAAGGGGAGAGAGAGGGAAAGTAAATGCATTTCATGATTTTCAGATAAACCTGAGAAAAAAAGTATAACATTCATTCACTAAATATAATGCTTTTTACTAAATAGTATTTCAAACATCTGTACATTATTCACTATCCAGGCAGGTATTTTAATATCACATAGATGCACAGTAGGATTATTAGCATATACAAAATATTTAAAGTAAGTTTTATTAATATAAGAAAGCTAGCTAAGGATTTATAGCCATATGCAATCATATAAAGTCACTATATTGATTTAGAAAAAGAGTGATGAAGGATAAATTTTAATTTTCCAAATTCTGGTTTAACAGTTTACATAGATAGTTTTTAAAAAGTAAATAGCCTTATATCTAATCTATGGCAATGATTTCAGAAACATACCATAATGGACATGTATCTAAATCATTGTGCAATTCAAAACTGTAATCCTTTTCCATTATGCAAATAAGCAAATGATATTAGAATATAATCAAATTTCCTCAAGGTTAAGTGATCTATAGCTGGACATTTCTGTTGCATAATTGCCTTCAAGTTATATTTTCAGAGTTCCTTAGAAAGATTAAGTGTTCAGAAGTATAAGTTTATAATTATGTTAGACAAGTCAAAATTAGATGGTAACACCATCCTTGGCAATCTTAATAAAATCCACCATGAAGCTGAAAAGAAATATTGCAGTTTATTTTAATGCTCACCTATGATCTGAGCATTCAAAGGAAGCATAAAGCCTGGTCTATTTAAAATATCTTGTTTTTAACTATGTTGAGGAAAAAGAGGGGAATGATAATGCAAAATATGTATTTTTGATTAGAAGAGGATTAAGGGCAAATTTTAATGAAAGCTTACAGCACATTCAGTTAATGTGCATTTGACCTAGATTAGCAGGAAAAACAATATCACAATAAAAGTATTTTAAACTATTTTCCAACTGTCTAGTTGACAATGTTCAAGCAGTTAATTGTATTAACCACTATACCTTAGTAATACTGATGAGAAAATTATTATTTAAGTGTCTGCCTATGTTCATTTTCTTAATAGCAAGTATAAAAAACAAAATTTAAAGTCTTCTTACATTAAATATCACATTCTTTCCACTTGTCAAATGTAATTCAGAACTCAGATGAAAGGGGGAAATCTCCCACCCACAACACAAACACAGAAAAACACGCCACACCCACAGAAGATAGGGATGGAGTTGGATTTCTTTCCTCCCAGCTCCGCATATTTTAGGTCTAGGGATAGGAATAAAGATATTACTAAAAAGTGATGCTGAATTTTAAGTTATAGAGTAGCAATGGAGTGTTTGCAACTATTTGTGTCAGGGACTGCTCTTATTGAAGAAGACAATCTAGAATTAGACAAAGGACTTCAGCAGAATTGAAATGCTGCCTATCTAAGGCTTATTGAGCCCATGCCCTGAGACATGAGACAGAGCTCAGTTCAGTGAAATATTGATTAATGGAGATTATACAACTTTCTAATGCCTTCCTTATACACTACAGTTGGGAAAATGAGTGGAAGCTATATGCTGTTGCTGCTGTTTACTCACTTAGAAGTGTCCTACTCTTTTGCAACCCCGTGGAGCATAGCTGTCAGGTCCCTCTGCCCATGGGATTTTCCAGGCGAAAATACTGGAGTGGCTTGACACTTCCTCCTCTAGGGGATCTTCCCAACTCAGGGATCAAACCCAGTTCTGCTGCATTGGCAGGCAAATTCTTTACCACTGAGCCACCAGGAAAACTCATGTGGCAGCCATATAAATGGTGAAAAATGACATCATCCAAGATTAAAGATGTGATTAAAAAATGAAAGCAAACAAAACACCCAAAAATACATTTTAGAGATTGTGCAGAGTTGAGAAAATAAGTACAATTTGTTTCACATAAACTGATCCCACTCACCCCTTACCTCCACTGCCAAAAAAAAAAAAAAGCAACAAATAAGTTGATATAGGAAAACAGCCAATAATTCTACTTTATATAGAGTTTCTAGCATTTTTTCAGGAATCCATGCCTGCCAGGTTTCTTAGCTGTCCTCAATCAATAGAAATTGACTAGAGGTCAGACAGGAAGCTCAGCGGTAAAGAAGCCACCTGCCAATGCAAGAGACACAGGAGGAAAGGTTTCGATCCTTGGGTCAGGAAGATCCCCTGAAGGAAGAAATGGCTAGCTATTCCAATATTTTTGCTGAGGTAATTCTATGGACAGAGGAGCCTGGTGGGCTATAGTCCATGGGGTTGTAAAGAGTGGGATGCTTTTGAAGCCACTGAGAATGCACACATGCAGAGGCCAGACAAGAAATTTAGCTAAGGCTTTACTGGGGCTCCTGTGCAGACTGCAGGAGTGAAAACGAGTAACAGGTTCCTTTGCTTGCTCGCTCCCTGGCAGAGGTGTGCTTGTTTTGTTTTTGTGGTGAGGGTAGGGAGGTGTCCAGGGGTCAGGCTGGAGGGGTGGCTTAGGTGGTTTGCCCATCATTTTGTGGTATTTAGTGCAGGGGAATGGGCAATAACCTGCTTTTACTCCCAACAGTTATTTGCTCTCAGCTCTTCAGAATTGGCAGGGTGTTTTATAGGTATATATATATATACATATATATATATATACACCTTTTGGTCTAGAATTTCCCCCAACTGAGCATGCAAACAGTTATTTTTAGTTCCATATAGTTTCCCATATAGTTTCTATATGGGCTTCCCTGGTTGTTCAACTGGTAAAGAATCCACCTGCGATGCAGGAGATCCCGGTTCGATTCCTGGGTTGGGAAGATTTGCTGGAGGAGGGATAAGCTACCCATTCCAGTATTCTTGGGTTTCCCTGGTGCCTCAGCTGGTAAATAATCTGCCCTCAATGCAAGAGACCTGGGTTCGATCCCTGAGCTGGGACGATCCCCTGGAGAAGAGAACAGCTACCCACTCCAGTATTCTGGCCTGGAGAATTCCATGGACTGTATAGTCCATGAGGTCACAAAGAGTTGGACATGACTGAGTGACTTTCATACACAATAGTTTCTATGTATTTGTAGCTTGAGGAGATAATAGTCCAGGTCCAAGGATTGCAGCATTACAGCAAAGGGTCCCAGGCCTGTTTCAGAATGACTAGGGGAAGTTAGTACCTTGTCACATACTCTTATTGTTCTGTAGATTAAGAGGTGCACATTTTCATAGTAACTTTGCTGTTGCAATGTTGCTCTTAGATGAATTCTGTGATCTTCATCCATGTGGTGTCTTTTTCTCTTGCTGAGGGGGCATTGCTTCATCTCAACTACAGCGTTTTCCATTTCCCTCTGTGATGCATGTTATCTCTCTGGATATTGCAGTTTCCCTGCTCTTGGCTGAAAGCTTCTCTGACTGAAGATTCTGGATATCGTCTCTTTTATACTTCACTGGCTTCATCTCTAATGAAATCTCTGTGAAAGGTTACCTAGAACCCTGTGCTGCAGTGCTGCAGTGCTTGGACCTGGGCATATATCTCCTCAAGCTACAAAATACATAGAAACTATTGGGTCTGAAAGTCATTCAGCCATGTCCAACTCTTTGTGTCCCCATGGACTGTAGCCCTCCAGGCTCCTCTGTCTATGGAATTATCCAGGCAAGAGTACTGGAGTGGAGTACCATGCCTTTCTCCAGGGGATCTTCCTGACCCAGGGACTGAACTAGGGTCTTCTGCATTACAGGCAGCTTCTTTATTGTCTGAGCCACCAGGGAAGCACTCTTCCTAATTCTGTGTTTTCTCCAGTGGTGCCAGCTGAGAAAGTTGGCAGAAGTGCCTCTGTGCCTCTGTCTCCAAGCGCTGCTACCTGCCTTGGTCCAAGCCCAGTGGACCCATGGTTACCAGGAAGCCAGTCAGGAAGCCTCATCAGCCCATCTTCACTCCAACCACTTGCCATGATTTACAACTTGTAAACCAAACATACACACACACACACACACACACACACACACACACACACACACCCCAAACAAACTCTGTCCTATCCAGTTAGAATTTATAACTCAATTTGTAAAGAAAGGAACCATTAAAGTTGTAACCAAAAATGTGTGAGCAAATCCAGGATAAAAGGTCTCTGGTTTAATTACCAGATAATTTCAAATACAGCAATAGGCTAGGTCATGGTGAAAGTTATAAAACAGATGGGAGTTTGATTTGGAACCTCCTAAGCTCTTATGAAAGATGAAGCAAACTTAGAAAAGAGAAAGGGTAAAGACTATGTAAAGTAGAAATGCTTTACTTTGTACCTCATTTCTTAGCCTCACCATAAATAAATTCATAAATCTCTCCACTTGAGTCTCCAAATCTAAATGGAAAGCAAACTACAAATGTTTAAAGAGCTTATCAGCCTTATTTGGTATGGATTAGTGTAATTCTTTTCCAACTCTACCAATTAACTCAGTAATCAAGTGTGTGTTCATTTAGTGTCCTAATTAAATGATTCTAGGACCCTTGTCTATAAATTACAGAAAACTTGTATTTTATCCTTAGCAACGCCTGCCTCCTCAGCCCATCACACCCCAAAAAACCCAGGTACTCTAAGGAATAACACAGATCAGTAAGGTCAGGCCTTGAGTGCCTTGTTTCATTAAGTAAAAACTGGAAAAGCTGACTGTTGAGCTAAGTCACCTCATTTATGGTTATTACTTGCTTTATAGAGTTCATTTGACTACATCAGTAACCTGAAAGATCCTATTTCCCATTCCATTAAATGCTATCACCACCTAGTGATGTTGCCATCAGAATTATGATATTCAACTGGCCAAGGCAAAGATTTTTCCCTTGTACCAAGTGTTGTGACAGCTGAATCTTACAGCCCAATCATGTGGGCCCTGGTCACTGCAGAGTACTGTAGCCAACAGAATCTGTTCTTCTCCATCACTGGTAGGCTTCAATAGAATTTAACTATTGTAAGAGATAATGTGGAAACTAATGACTGTCATTACACCTTCAGGCTTATCAGTAATTCTTTATGGTATTTGTGTGTGAGGGGAAATGAGACAATCTACAAGCAAGTCTTTCCCAATCATCTCCAGAATTATGCCTGTAGAAACACCTCATCTCCCTTTTATTCCTATGTGAACTAGACCTTCACATAGCAGCAATTTTTGAAGCAGGCTTTTAATATAATTTTGGTTAATATCTTACTGAATGTCCCACATGGGACATCCTAGCACAAGAAATGCAGTTCACAAGCTCTATCCTGTAACACATACTACTGTCAAATACTATCAACATACTTTCAGGTTCTGTTGTATATTCCTGTCATGCTGTGGTCAGAGCATGACAAATTTAACAAACACGTGCTTTAAATCTCAGAAGAATGGAATGTGGGCCTCACTTCTTTCCCTCTTAGAAAACTTTGTGTGTCTCTTCAAATTGATAACTGGTAATGTCAACAGACTCACATGGATGGATATGGGATGAAGACTACATGAGTCTATAGACAAAGCAGTGTGTACCATTTTCCTGCATGGGTGTGTGTGTGTGCGCTCAATCATGTCCAACTCTTTGTGACCCCATGGACTGTAGCCTACCAGGCTCCTCTGCCCATGGAATTCTCCAGGCAAGATACTGGAATGGGTTGCTATTTCCTATTCCAGGGGATATTCCCAAACCAGGGATTGAACCCGGGTCCCCTGCATTGTAGGCAGATCCTTTACCACTGAGCCACCCGGGAAGGCTCATTTTCCTACAAGAATGCTTTTCAACCTAGAACAATTTCCCCTCTTCCTCTAGGACATAGTCAGCAATATCTAGAACCATTTTTGATTATCAAAACTGAGAAGTGCTATTGGCAGCTATTGGGTTAAGGCCATGGATTCTGCTAAATATAAGAATATATACAAGACTAGCTTCCCTGGTGGCTCAGCAGTAAAGAATCTGCCTGTAATGTAGGAGACATGGGCTCAATCCCTGGGTCAGGAAGATCCCCTGAAGAAGGAAATGGCAACCCACTTCAGTATTTTTGCCTGAGAAATCCCATGGACAAAGGATCCTGTAGGGCTGTAGTCCATGGGGTCACAATAATTGGACAAAATTTGGCAACTAAACCACCACTGCTTTAGCAAAAGTTATCCAGTGAAGTATATAGCAGAAAGAGAAAAACAGATGCCATATATTAACACATATATGTGGAATCTAGAAAAATGGTACAGAGGAACCTGTTTGCAGGGAAGAAATAGAGAGGCAGACGTAGGGAACAGTTGTGTGAGCATGGTGGGGAGGATGAATTAGTAGATTTGGACTGACATATATGCACTGCCACGTATAAAACCATAGTTAGCAGGAACCTGCTATACAGCCCAGGCAGCTTAGCTCAGTATTCTGTGGTGACCTAGATGGCTGAGATGGGTGGGAGAGGGAGGGCCAGGAGGGAAGGGATGTATGTATATATGTGCGTACTTAGTCTCTCAGTTATGCAACCCCATGGACTGCAAACATACAATGACTTCACTTTGTTGTACAACACTGTAAAGCAACTGTACCCCAATTTTTAAAAAAGGTGCCAATAGTGTCTGTGTTAAGAAATCCTGCTTTCTGGGAATTCCCTGGTGGTTCAGTGGTTAAGACTCTTGTATGTCCACTGAAAGAGGCATGAATTCAATCCCTGGTGGGGGAATTAATATCCTACATGCTGTACTGCATGGCCAAAATAATAAATAAACATTTTTTAAATAAACATTTAAATAAATAAAAATTTTTCTTTAAAGAAAAAGAAATTATGCTTTCTAAGTATGACCTTCTGTAAAACGCAGCTTTCTGTCTTAATGCCTGAAACCAGCCATCTTGGATTTTCTAATGCTAAGATTTTCAGCCTTTTTAATATATTATCAAATGTATACATTCAGTCACATAAAATTTCCTTGAATTAGAGTTTAAAATCAAGGTTCCATTAGTAATAAAATAAAAACCTCGGAGGATCCTTTATTTAAAAAATATAATGATTGCTTCTTTTCAAATCATAGCTAGGTTAAAATAAGGAGTTAGAAAAATACAGATGTATTAATGGAAAATATCAAGGTGTGCCAAATTAATTTTGGTTTAGAGCTTGGAAATGATTTAGGGATATAGTGTACATATGTGTGAACTGTGTTTTATTGACTGAATGGATATTCATCAAAATGTTATAATAGTTAATACTGAGTATTAATACTGAGTATTAGGAGTGTGAATAGTTTTAAATATTATATGTAACTATATAATACATAACTGCATATGTACATATATGCTATGCATATGTATGTACAGTATACATACACAGTCTATATATATATATATATATATATATATACACTCTGTGTTTGGGAATGTATATAAATATATATGCACATATATATAGTTTCAATAATGAGGAAAACTACACCAATGTCATTTAAGACACACATTGAACTGAATCAGTTCAGATGCTCACTTGTGTCTGACTCACTGTGACCCTGTGGACTGCAACACGCCAGGCTTCCCTGTGTATCACCAACTTTCAGAGCTTGCTCAAAGTCACATCCATCAAGTTGGTGATGTCATCCAACCATCTCATCCTCTGTCATCCCCTTCTCCTCCTGCCTTCAATCTTCCCCAGCATCAGGATGTTTACCAATGAGTCAGTTCTTCACATCAGGTAGCCAAAGTATTGGACTTTCAGCTTCAACATCAGTCCTTCCAATGAATATTCAGGACTGATTTCCTATAGGATTGACTGGCTTGATCTCCTTGCAGTCCAGGGGACTCTCAAGAGTCTTCTCCAAAAAAAAAAAAAAACAGTCTTCTCCAACACCATAGTTCAAAAGCATCAATTCTTCAGTGCTCATCTTTCTTTATAGCCCAACTCTCACATTCATACATGACTACTAGATAAACCATAGCCTTGACTAGACAGATCTCTGTCGGTAAATTAATGTCTCTGCTTTTTAATATGCTGTCTATGTTGGTTATAGCTTTTCTTCTAAGGAGCAATCATCTTTTAATTTCATGGCTGTACACACCAATTGATTTTGGAGTCCAAAAAAAACTGTTTCTGTTGTTTCCCCATCTATTTGCCATGAAATGATGGGATCAGATGCCATGATCTAAGTTTTCTGAATGTTGAGTTTTAAGCCAACTTTTTCACTCTCCTCTTTCACTTCCATCGAGGCTCTTCTGTTCTCCTTCACTTTCTGCCATAAGGGTGGTGTCATCTGCATATCTGAGGTTATTGATGTTTCTCCTGGCAATCTTGATTCCAGCTTGTGCTTCATCCAGCCCAGCATTTCACATGATGTACTCTGCATATAAGTTAAATAAGCAGGGTGACAATATACAGCCTTGAGGTACTCCTTTCCCTATTTGGAACCGGTCTGTTGTTCTGCATCCAGTTCTAACTGTTCCTTCTTCACCTGCATATAGATTTCTCAGGAGGCAGGTAAAGTGGTCTGGTATTCCCATCTCTTTAAGAATTTTCCACAGTTTGTTGTGATCCACATAGCCAAAGGCTTTGGTGTAGTGAATAAAGCAGAAGTAGATGTTTTTCTGGCACTCTCTTGCTTTTTCAGTGATCCAACAGATGTTGACAATTTGATCTTTGGCTCCTCTACCTTTTCTAATTCCAGCCTGAACATCTGGAAGTTCACAGTTCATGTACTATTGAAGTCTGGCTTGGAAAATTTTGAGCATCACTTTGCTATCATGTGAGATAAGTGTAATTATGTGTTAGTTTGAACGTTCTTTGGCATTGCCTTTCTTTCAACTGAATACAGATTAAAAAAACTGACCCATACATACATAATAGAATAATTTATGATGATGGTGTTTGGGGAAGACTGCCCCAAAATATGCCATTAGCATATCTGAATTAAAGTTACCTAAGAAACAGTCAGTACAAGAAGACTACTCTGACCTTTCTTTGTTCCCCTGAAAGCAGGAAACAAAACACTGAAGGGAAGGTATCCTTCCTTTGCCTGAAGGATGGAGGGAATTCTTGTTACCATAGACAGGGAGTTCTAGCCAGAAAGCTGTGTAATCAGAGTTTATTACTTCTATTTTAACTTGTTACCCTAGCAAAAATCCTTTTGTTTTGTCAAATTCTCACAAATAATACATTATTTTTTGTCTAAAATGTTATAAAAACAGATTATTTTGGTCACTTCTTCAGTCCTATAATTATGGGACCTCCATATATATGAAATTAAATGTTTGTCTTCTGTAATCTGTCTTATGTTCATCAGATAATTAGGCCAGTCAAAAGAACCTAGTAATATAGAAAAAAATATCTTCCTCCCTTACAATGACAAAGATGATCTTGCAGTTTGGTGGAGAAAGAAAATCATTTTCAGTAGCAGTGATGCTTTAGTTGAACATTCAAATACAAAGTAATCCTCTTGACCCCTATTTCACAGCTTAATTAGAAGTCAGCTCCAGGTGGAATGCAAATGTAAATGTGAAAGGAAAAAAAAGAGGGGGGGAGGGGAGTTTAGAAGAATATATAGAACATCTTCTCGACCTTATAGTAAGCAAAGATTTATTAAAAATTGGGTCTAGATAAGTTCAAATTAAGACTGAAAATAAAAAATGTATAAATTAAACAATATCAAAATTAACCAATAGTATTTATAATAGGTTCTACTAAGCATAGAAAGGCAATCTATAGATTGATTGAAAATATTTTAAATGCACATATCCAAGCTTACATCTAAAATATATATTACAAAATTTTTATAAGCCAATTAAAAAAGCAAGAAAAATGAGCAAAAATCTAAGATGGAAAAAATTACAATACCAATATTTAAATAGTCAACAAGATTTTTAAAAAGCTCTCAACTTGATTAGTCACCAGCTAAATGCATATTTAAGCTAATTCAACAATGCTATATACACAGTTGGAGAAGGAAATGGCAGTCCACTCCAGTATTCTTGCTTGGAAAATCCCATGGACAGAGAAGCCTGGTAGGCTACAGTCCATGAGGTCACAAAGAGTGAACAGGACTGAGCGACTTCACCTTCAACTTTCGATATATACAATAGAATTGTTAAAATAGTAAGTAAATAAATAGCAAGAATGAGAAACAAATGAAATATAAATGATTATGATGTATACATTATTTTGAATGATAAATTCTGGCAATGAAGGAGCAAATATAGAATGTGTTTATGTAAAGTCAGAAGATGAACACAATTAATCTATAATATAATAACTATAGTGAGTGATTAGCTTAATATGAGATAAGTTTTGCCTGGGAAGAAACAGGAGAGATTCTGAATTGCCTGGCTATGTCCTAATTTTTGTTGTGAATGATGCTTAAAGACTGTTTTGTGAAATTCACTGACCTTATGATTCAACATTTTTATTTCATTATGAAATAAAATTCACAAAAACTATGCTACAGGAAATAAAAACATGTTTTGATATTTTCCAAAAAGGTTTTTGATACTCCACTGAATTTAAGTGATAATGTTTTTGTTTTGATCAATAGAAAATAAACTTTGCTTCTCATTCTATATTAGTTTGCAAAAGCTTTCTATTCAGAGGTGGGTTATCTGTTACCCTAAGAACTATAAGTTAATCTTTCCCAAACTCTTATTCTTCATAAATAAAATATAAATAGAATATTCAAATCAGAATATTTTAGAATTAAATCAGAAAATATAGCACAAATCTTTATACAAATATTCATGTTATTTCTTTCTCATCACCTACAGAAATTCCAAATTATATCTATTAAATAGATTAAGTATAATATTCAGAGTAATAATAAATTAGGTTGAGAACTAAATAAAATTAACTGAACTTCATTTTCATGTAGCTGTTGACCATCCTGTAATATTTTGTTTCCTAGGACACAGAGCAAGTTCTCCTGATGCCACTTCTTTCATCTGCTAGATGCTGCTGGTGGTGATCATCATTTATATTTGTCATGAGATATGAACTGTCCAACTCTGTGATTGATACATCTACTAAAGTCTCAAAATGCCAAGTAGATATTTGCTTTCACAACTGTAAGTAGAATATTAAAGTATATTGCCATTTCTAACTGTGTTTATAGAGAAAAATTGTACTACCCAGTGGAATAACTTGAGCATACTTAGTTTTACCTTTCTTCTTGGAGATTAGACAATGGGCTTAACCATGTACATTTCTCAACCTTCTCCAAACCCAGGTCAAATTGATTAAAGAAACAAGAGAATGGAAGAAAAAAGATATTTCTTTAAGTTTACATGTGTACCCAAAACATGACTAGATATGAACCTCTCACAATCTTAGTTGAAATTTGAATGGACCATCACAGCTTTTAGTTTCAAGTTTAATATTGTGTTCAATCATAATGTCATATGGGGTAATGACTATCACCATATGACAAGGAATGAAGGACAAGGTCATCAAAATATGTATTAAATTGAAAATCACTCTACAGAGTGGTCAGATCTTGATCTTGCAATTTTATAGGTGATGATACTGGATATCAATTCACATTTAAGAGTGTTTGCTAGCAGGCAAGAAAGAGTGATAGTTGATAACAACCAGAAATTCAATAATTTGGGAAAGCTTTACAAATGAAACATATTAATAAGCAAAGTTTTGAATCCTAAATCTATAAACAGGCAAAGCAGTGGGAAATTCAAAAAGCCTTTCCAAGTTCTGGTTTGAATAACCTAAGACTAGAAGAGGAGGCCCAAAACAAAATGATGTCAAGGACACAGGAAAAATAATTATGAAGAGATATAAACTGGATGTTAGGAAACAAATCTGATAAAAGCATCAAGGAAAATATCCAGAGCTGATAGACCAGCACAAAACATTAAATATGGACATTCACTAAATTACTTCATAGCAAATAGATGGGGAAACAATGAAAATAGTGATAGACTTTATTTTCTTGGGCTTCAAAATCACTGTAGATGGTGACTGTAGCCATGAAATTAAAAGACACTTGCTCCGTGGAAGAAAAGCTATGACAAACCTAGACAGCATATTAAAAAGCAGAGACATTAATGACAAAGGTCCATCTAGTCAAAGCTAAGACTCTTCTAGTAGTCATGTATGGACGTGAGTGTTGGACCAAAAAGAAAACTGAACAGCAAAGAATTGATGCTTTTGAACTGTAGCGTTGGAGAAGACTCTTGAGAGTCCCTTGGACAGCAAGAAGATTGAACCAGTCAATCCTAAAGGAAACAAGTCCTGAATATTCATTGGAAGGACTGATGCTGAAGTTGAAGCTCCAATATTTTGGCCACATTATGCAAAGAACTGACTTAATGGAAAAGATCCCGATGCTGGGAAAGACTGAAGGCAGGAGAAGGGGATGACAGAGGATGAGATGGTTGAATGGCATAACCAACTCTATGGACATGAGTTTGAGCAAGCTCCAGTAGTTGGTGATGGACAGGGAAGCCTGGCATGCTGCAGTCCATAGGGTCACAAAGAGTCGGACACGACTGAGCGACTGAACTGAACTAAACTGATTCGCTAAATTCTGCCAGGAAGAAAAAACTTATTAGAATAGAACTATAATTCTATTTGCCAGTAAAGAGAATTATAGACTAACAGGTTCCTTCTCCCAGCAGAACAGTTTCAAACACTTACAGAGCGCCTACTCTTGGCTGGTACAATCCTATATAAAAACAATCCACCCACTGAAACTACAAGTTTATTTAGGAACTGTTTTTTCTAGTGAAGTTACCCAAATTATTAGAGGTGTTCTTTTATACAGGCAAAGGGGAAAGACATTTAGATTCATTTTGCAACCAAAATTATTTTTATTAACATCTTAACAAAATATTATAATATGTATCTGTGTATATAGGTAGATAAATGATAATAAGTAAGCAAATATAGATTTGTAAATGATAGATAAATAGATAAAAGAGTTGGTTGAGGTCAACTCCTCTGAAGAATAATGACCTTATAACAAGTATGACTTGTGGTCAGGTGTGTTCAGCAAAATTCCAAAAATGTCTCCTCATTGTGTCCCACCCTTATATTGAGGACTGAAAATATTGAGTTTTCATGCCCATGAATGTTACTGACATGGCAAAATGGACCTGCATATGTAATTAAGGTTACGAATTGCAAGCTAAGTCACTTCAGTCATATCTGACTCTTGGGCCCTATGGACTGCAGCCTGCCAGGTTCCTCTGTCCATGGAATTTTCTACACAAGAATGCTGGAATGGTTTGCCATGCCCTCCTCCAGGGGGTCTTCCCCACCCACGGATTGAGCCCACTTCTCTTACGTCTCCTGCATATCCATGCAGGTTCTTTACCATCAGTACCACCTGGGGAACCCCACGGCTACTAATTAGCTGATCTTAAAACAGAAAGATTTTCCTGGATTTTCAGGTGAGGTGAAGGTAATATAATTAAATGAGTCCTTTAAAAGTGAGGAGTTTTTCCAGCAAGCAGCAGAGCATAATGTCATAAAAAATATTGCAAAACACTGGGCATGTCATTCCTGATTTCAAGATGGAGGCTACCACATTATGAGGACATGGGGACATAGACATCCCCTATATGGTAAGGTTGACCCTAGATAATGAACAGTGAGAAATAAGAGACCTCAGTCTTTCAATTATAGAAAAACAAAATCTTTTCATACCCAATGAGCTTGGGGAAAAAAAAAAAAAAAAAGCCAGATTAAACCAAAGGCCTATCGACATCTTGATTTCAGCCCAGTAGGATACAGAGCAAGCAGACAATCTTGTCATTATGTGCCAGATTTCTGACATAGAGAACTATTTGCTAAAACATGGGCATTGTTTTAAGCTACTGTGTCTGTAGTCAATGGCTAGGCAGCAATGGAAGACTGGGCTTCCCTGCTGGCTCAGAAGGTAAAGAATCTACAGTGCAAGAGACTTGGGTTTGATCCCTGGGTGGGTGAGATCCCCTGAAGAAGGGAATGACTACTGACTTCAGTATTCTTGCCTAGAGCATTCCATGGACAGAGGAGCCTGGTGGGCTACAGTCCACAGGGTTGCAAAGAATCAGACATGACTGAGCAGCTAACAAACATACACAATGGAAGACTAGGGGATTAGAGTTAATACTTGCACATACATGCCCTATTTGATTTATAAATAAATAATAAATAGTATTAATAGTAGTACATATTATATATACAAGGGATAATTGCCTGAGAGAAAAATGAAGGCAATAATTAATTTTAATACAATTTTAAGTTTATAAGAATTTTAGATTTAGAGAAAAGTTCAAATGATGGTACAGTGAGTTTCCATAAAACCCTACCAAAGTTTCCTCAATTGTTGATATCCTACATTAGTACAATATATTTGTCACAATTAAGGAAACAAAATTATCACATTGCTATTAACAAAACACCACATTTCATCTGAATTTCACTACCTTTCCCTACATGTCCTTTATTTAGCCCCAGTATTCTATCCAATATACCACATTGCATTTAGTTCTTATGATACTATGATTGTGAATAAGAGATAGTATACATTTTCAAAACCCACAGAACTCTAAAACACAAAGGGTGACACGTACACTATAAACTTTCATTAACAATATTCATTCCATAGTTATAACAGATACTCTATGCTAATGTAAAATGTTGATAACCAGGAAAGTATGGAATGGGGTTACCAATGATATATGGGAACTCTCTGTATTATCTAATCAATTTCTCTGCAAATTTAAAACCATTCTTGAAAAATAAACTCTACTAATTTAAAAAATAGTTAATCCTACTCTTAGAGAATTCCAAAATATTTCATTCTTCTTTCACAGAGATAAACCAGTAAAAAATCTCCTCTTTGTTATAAAAAAAGAAAGTTAAATTTGGTTGAGTAGCTTTTTATGGGGCGGGGGGAGTTCAGTAGTTTAAGAATCAAAAAGCTAGATTTATTCAACAGAGAAACAAGAGTATACATAATTTACCTCAAGTCCTTGTCCTAAAAAAATGCATAAACTTTCATGAGTGTGCTGACAAATAGACATAGAAAAGGGTAAGTGAAATTAGGTAAGGAAGAAGAGACGAAAATGGGAAAAGTAAATGAAATAACAGAAGTAAGTAAACTGTTATTAAGAAAGAAAGAAAACATAATTAAACAACTCAGATTTCTACTCTCCCTCAGGGAAGATTCATTGTATTTAATTATAATAATACCTGTGGTATCAATTTATACTTTCCAAAAATGGCTGGGAGAAATTAAATAATATCATTATCATAATATAGTTTTGCCAAGGCTGCAGAGACTAGCAAGCACTCAATTCCATGTTAGGTGGTCACTGATCGGTTTGGTCACATACCCATGTGTACCTAGCTTTCTCCTTTCTTGATGGGTTATAAATGAAAGTTAATTGCACTTATTTTTCTTTTTTTTTTTTCCCCTTATTTTCTATATACTGGCTGCTGTGAATGGCATATTTCCCTTAACTGATTTAATCTTATTTCCAGTAATTAATATACATTTAAATTGGATAATTTTTACAGATAATACTTGTACATAGTTTAAACATCCAAATATTAACACACAGAAGAACTGTACAAATAAGTATTAAACAACCTGGATAACCATGATGGTGTTGTCACTCACCTAGAGCCAGGCAGCCTGGGGTATGAAGCCAAGTGGGCCTCAGGAAGCATTACTACTAACAAAGCTAGTGAAGGTGATGGAATTCCAGTTGAGCTATTTCAAATCCTAAAAGATGATGCTGTTAAAGGGCTGCACTCAATATGCTAGCAAATTTAGAAAACAAAGCAGGGGTCACAAGACTGGAAAAGGTCAGTTTTCATTTCAATCCCAAAGAAAGGCAATGCCAAAGAATGTTCAAACTACCATACAACTGCACTCATTTCACATGCTAGCAAGGTAATGCTCAAACTCCTTCAAGCTAGGCTTCAATAGTATGTAAACTGAGAGCTTCCAGATGTACTAGCTGGATTTAGAAAAGGCAGAGGAACCGGAGATCAAATTTCCAACATCTGTTGGGTGATAGAAAAAGCAAGAGAATTCCAGAAAATAACATCTATTTCTGCTTCATTGACTACACTAAAGCCTTTGACCATGTGAATCACAACAAACTGTGGAAAATTCTTCAAGAAATGGGAATACCAGACCACCTTACTTGCCTCCTGAGAAAATTGTATGCAGGTTAAGAAGCAACAGTTAGAACCAGATATGGAACAATGGACTGGTTCAATACTGGGATAGGAGTAAGACAAGGCTTATATAACTTCTATGCAGAGTACATAATACAAAATGCCAGGCTGGATGCATCACAAGCTGGAATCAAGATTGCCAGGAGAAATAGCAACAACCTCAGATATGCAGATGACACCAACTTTGTGGTAGAAAGCTAACAGGAACTAAATAGCTTCTTGATGAAGGTGAAAGAGGAGAGTGAAAACCTGGCTTGAAACCCAACATTCAAAAATCTAAGATCATGGCATCTGGTCCCATCACTTCATGGCAAATAGAGAGGAAACAATGGAAACGGTGACAGACTTTATTTTCTTGGGCTGCAAAAACACTGCAGATATGACTGCAGCCATGAAATTAAAAGACGCCTGCTCCTTGGAAGAAAACCTATGACCAACAAAAACAGCATATTATAAAGCAGAAACACTACTTTGTCGACACAGGTCTGTCTAGTCAAAGCTATGATTTTTGCAGTAGTCATGTAGGGATGTGAGTTCGACCACAAAGAATGCTGAGCATCGAAGAATTGATGCTTTTGAACTGTGGTGTTGGAGAAGACTCTTGAGAGTCTCTTGGACTACAAAGAGATCAAAGCAATTAATCCTAAAGGAAATCAGTCCTGAATGTCATTTAAAGGACTGCTGCTGAAGCTAAAGCTAGAATACTTTGGCCATCTGATGCAAATAGCTGACTCATTGGAAAAGACCTTGATGCCGGGAAAAATTGAAGGCAAGAGGAGAAGGGGAGGATAGAGGATGAGATGGTTGGATGGCATCATTGACTCAATGGGCATTCAATGGACATGAGTTTGAACAAGAATGGGAGACGGTGGAAGACAGGGAAGCCTGGTGTGCAGTCCATGAAGTCACAAAGAGTTGTACCCAACTGAGCGACTAAACAACACATTGAAAATAGTTAAGCTGCTTCCCCACCTTACTGATTTTAATCTTAGGGATGTGACTTGCCTTCATCAGCAGAATGTGGAGGGTGGTCACAATGTGCTATTTCTAAGCCTAGATCTGAAGAGACATCACGTGGTTTATCAATTTTGTATTATTTCAATATAAGAACAGGATTTTGGTTGCTTGTTGAACTGGAAGAATGAAAGATATTAAAGCAGACATGTACTTAATTCTCAACTCAGAGCAAAGCTCAGCCAAGTCCAGCTTCAATCATGTACACTTCACCCAATCTGTAGACAGGTAAGTGAGAAAGACATATTTCATGTTGTTTTCCTTTCAGTTTTGAATAGTTTATTATAAACCTTTTTGTAGCCACCAAAATTAATACAATCTTCCTTTTTAGTTTAGACATTTTGAAAAATATCTATTGACCCTCATCTCTCCAGTTATACTTATGAACCAGGCAACACATGTTGTGTAGGATCTGTATTTCTGTTTTGGGTAGAAAGGTTGAAGGATCAAACCTTATGGATTTCAATATCAGGTCATAAAGCTATTGATGATTTTTTCTTTGTCATTCAATTTTCTTCAACATGAGTACTTTATCAGGTCTTTTCTTTTTGTGAAGTAATTTTCTTTTTAATTGAATGATTTTGCTTTTCAATGTTGTGTTGGTTTCTGCCATACAACAACTTGAATCAACCACAATTTTATATCCTTTCCTTTTTGAGCTTCCCTCCCCCTAACCCGCCCCTCTGGGCTCCCTGTGTTATATAGCAACTTCCCACTATCTATCTATTTTACACATAATAGTGTATATATGTGAATGCTTCTTTCTCAATTCATCACACCTTCCCCTTCCTGTGCTGTATGCACAACTCTGTTTTCTCCTAGGTTCATCAGTACCATTTTTCTAGATTCCATATATATGTGTTAATATACAATACTTATTTTTCTCTTTCTGACTTACTTCACTCTGTATAAGAGGCTCTAGGTTCATCCATCTCACTTTACCTGACTCAAATACATTCCTTTTTATATCTGAGTAATACTGCATATATGTATCATATCTTATCCACTCATCTGCTGATAGGCATCTCATTTGCGTACATGTTCTGGCTATTGTAAATAGTGCTGCAGTGAACACTGGGGTATATTTGTGTTTTAGGATTGTGGTTTTTCTCAGGGTATATGCCCAGTGGTGGGATTTCTGGGTCATATGGTAGATTTATTCCTAGTTTTTAAAGGAATCTCCATACTGTTTTCCATAATGGCTGTATAAGTTTACATTCCCACAAAAAGTGCGAGAGAGTACTCTTTTCCCAACATCCTCTCCAGCATATATTGTTTATATATTTTTTGATGATGGTCATTCTGACTGGTGTGAAGTGATATTTCATCGTAGTTTTGATTTGCATTTCTCTAATAATAAGCAATGTTGAGCATCTTTTCATATGTTTATATTCAAACCAATAAACATCTGTATGTCTCCTTTGGAAATATGCCTATTTAGGTCTGCCTATTTTTTTTGTTGGGCTGTTTTTCTGATATTGAGCTGTATGAGTTACCTATATATTTTGGAGATTAATCCTTGTGATAAGTAATTTTAAGTAGGGAAGTATTTCCCACTTTTCAGCCTCAGTTCAGTTGCTCAGTCATGTCCAACTCTTTGTGGCCCCATGGACTGAAGAATGCCAGGCTTCCCTGTTCATCACCAACTCCCAGAGCTTATTCAAACTCATGTCCATCGCGTTGGTGATGCCATCCAACCATCACATCCTATGTTGTCCCCTTCTCCTCCTGACTTAAATCTTCCCCAGCATCAGGGTCTTTCCAAATGAGTCATTTCTTCACATCAGGTGACCAAAATATTGGAGTTTCAGCTTCAGCATCAGTCCTTCAAATGATATTCAGTACTGATTTCCTTTAGGAATGACTGTTTGGATCTGCTTGCAGTCCAAGGGACTCTTGAGCCTTCTCCAACACCACAGTTCAAAAGCATCAATTCTTCAGTGCTCAGCTTTCTTTATAGTCCAACTCACATCCTACATGACTACTGCAAAAACCATTACTTTTTTGGAAAAGTAATGTCTCTCCTCTTTAATATGCTGTCTAGGTTGGTCATAGCTTTTCTTCCAAGAAGCAAGCATCTTTTAATTTCATGGTTGCAGTAGTCACCATCTACAGTGATTCTGGAGCCCCCAGAAATAAAGTCTCTCACTGTTTCCATTGTTTCCCCATCTATTTGCCATGAAGTGATGGGACCAGATGCCATGATCTTAGTTTTCTGAATGTTGAGTTTTCTGCCTAGGGGGTATAAAAATATTGCCAGCTTCCAGGAAGCCAATACTTGAAATGGCTAAGGACTTCACATCAGTGTACAGACTTTTACTTCAAGATTATCTTTTCATTAAGATATCTCTCCCATATTCAGCAATATGTAAAATTTTCTTCAGCATTTCTAGATTACTTTCTCTGGAAAGATTTTATCCTTTGTATGCCCTATGGTGGGTTTCCCAGGTAGTACAGAGGTAAAATAATTCTCCTGCTGATGAAGAAGCTGGAAGAGACACAGGTTAGATCCCATGGTTTGGAAGATCCCATTAAGTAGGAAATGGTAACCCATTTTCTATTTCAATGGCACCCTGGTAGTCTTGCTTGAAAAATTCCTTGGACAGGGGAGCCTGGTGGGCTACAGTCCAGGGGGCTACAAAGAATCTGAAAGAACTGAGCGACTGAGTACACACATATACACATACACATGCCATGCAGTGTAGTCATCTTGCTGGTACAGTAGTAAAGAATGGAATCTAGCAATTAACTAAATGCTTTTGATATAACTTTTACCAGTCAAAGTAATGTCAACAAAAATTTATGTAGTAACAACTATTTGTCACTATTTTGAGGGCTATATATGTTTATTAACTTATTTATGTCTCCCAACAGCCTGTGTATTAGGTATTATTAATACTCCTGTTTATAGGTGAGGAAACTTAGGCAAAAATAGGTTTCACTCTTGGTTGTCTCCTCATGCAGCAACTGATTATCCATATTCTTTGTAGCTTCCAAAAATGTGGTGTTATCATATTTTTAATATTCTTTGCTTTATGCTTATGCTCTTGCATGAGGGAACATATATATTCTTTTTAATTTTGATATTGTTAGATAAATATAGTAACTAACTAACCTGGGTGTATTTCTCTAAATCTAAATCAACACAATGAAATATTACCACTTTATATTCCCAATGAATTTAACAACAAAAATGGTTGACTTGGGTAGCATATAAGTTAGGAAGAATATTAAAAGGCATTCTTAAAATCTGTCATATACAAGATCCTGAAGGGGATAAAGTACAAAATGTTTAGTTACTTAAGGATGTGAATCATCACTAACAGCATTATTCTCTGGATGTGTTTCCAAAATGCACAGAATGTTCCATGGGCTTCAGATCTGCCACTTCCTCTTTGTACATAGAGCAGCTCTCCTCTGAACAGTGCTGTCTAAAAATGCAGCACTGATTGCATAATTTGCATTTTGATTTGGTTGTATGTCTATCTTAAGGTGATGAAGTCAGTTTTAACTGGTTCCATCATATAGCTTGCCTTCATGGCTGTATGGTAAGAAGGTTTGCCTTATTTTAGTGAAATCTGTCTGGCCTGGTGTTTCTAATATATACATCTGCAGAGGCAGCAAGTAATTGATTTTATTGATGGTCCTCGTTTATATTGAATGTTTTTCACACTCTTTCTACTTTCTCTTTGCTAAAGTAGAATGGGTCTTCATGGAAGAATTTTTTAGAAAAATCTTATAATCTTCCTTTTTATAATTCATTAATGACTCCTTATAACTCTAGAAAATGTATTTCTCTCTCTTAAATATATTTTAAGGTTATGACAGACATTCCTGTTATTCACTCTAAAAAAGGGTGATGAATGTTTTCCAGGCAAGCTTTCATGTCCCTGATGGTAATTTTTTTTTAATTGCTCAATTTATCAGGGAACATTGTAAAGGTCTTTCAAGAAGTAATCAGATAGATTTAGGATTAAAAACTTATATTGAACGCTATTTGGTTTCAGTTAGTTATTGCTGAATAGTATATTCAGAAAGCTTTCCAGGAGATCATTCTGATTTTAAATTGGAAGATACCTTAAGTAGTTGATAGATAGAGCTTTGTTGAACTAAAATCTCAGTAAAATGCAAACCTAACAGGTGTGCTTATCTGAACCAATTCAATTCACAATCAACTCTCATACAAAATAATTTGCATGCTACATATTAGTAAAGTATTTATCAAGTATAGATATTTTTATTGCTGAACACTTCTCTAATAGAGTAAATTGAAGATCTTAATTAATAACCTGTGATTTCTTCAATATTTTTCAATATTTGTATTCACAGCAAAACATAATTTCTCCAAAGAGAAGAAACTATTCAAAAGATTCATGCTACTTATTAAAATGCAAGTATAGTTTAAAAAAAAGAAACCTGTAGCATATGCCTGTTAATTCTGCAGGACAAAGTGACATTGCAAATTGGGAAGAATTGGTAAGACATATTTATGATGCTGAACAAAAATGTTAAGATACAGTATTTCTGTTTTATTTCAAGTTGCCATTCTTATTGGTATTTTGCTTGGATATATGTTTGTGTTGTGTGTGTGCATAACTAGAGATGTACTAATGAAAACCTCAGGTATTATTTCTATATAAGAAGAAAGGAAGAAAAAATTATATATACTGAATTATTCCAGGTTTGCCACCTTTGTCCCTGGTGGCTCAGCAATAAATAATCTGCCTGCAATGCAGGAGACGCGGGTTAAATCCCTGGGTCAGGAACATCCCCTGAGAAGGAAATGGCAACCCACTCCAGTATGCTTGCCTGGGAAATCTCATGGACAGAGGAGCCTGGCAAGCTACAGTCCATGAGCTCACAAAGAGTCGGACACAACTTAGCACTAAACAACAACTATTCTAGGTATATATGCATTTTATGAATTTTGATTATGATATAATAAGATTGATTTTTAAAATTACCAGCCTTTCCTCAGTTCATATTTGCTCTTTTTCATTTTAAAAGTAAATGAACTATATCCATATTTTATTTATTTTACTTATATATATAGAGAGAGAGATAGATAAATAGATAGATAGATAGATAGATAGATATAGCTGGCTCAGTGCTAAAGAATCCACATGCCAATGCAGGAGACTCAAGTTTAATCCTTGGGTCAGGAAGATCCCCTAGAGAAGGAAATGGCAACCCACTCTAGTATTCTTGCCAGGGAAATTCCATGAACAAAGTAGCCTGGTGGGCTATAGTCCATGGGATCACAAAAGAGTTGGGCAACACTTAGCAGCTAAACAATAACAACAACAAGAATTATATATATCTTAGTTTCTTAAAGCATATGTGAAATTTCTTCTGTTTCTATTTGTACTGACAAGATTGTATCAGGCAAACTTTTAGGCACTTATTAATGAGTACATTATCAGTAGAGTCATTTTAGGATTGCATAGTAATGCCCCATTGACAAGGCATACCTGCTCACTTATATGAGGGAGAACGTGTATAAATAGAACTTGAATAAGCTGTGGTATAGCCTACTGAATAGGCTATGGCATAGCACTTCAACCAAAGACAATGGTTGAAGTACAAGATATGATTTAGTAACCATAACTGTATATTGCCCTGGACAATATAAACAGTGGGACAGATTACATATGATGGAAGACTATTTTATACATATAGTAATGGTGGTTATCCATAACAATAACAAAAACATAAGAGGAAAGAGATGGAACAGAGAATGTTAGAATATTTGGAAGTGAGGTGTGAGAAATGGAATAGACCAGGATTGCCATTGTATTAAAAACATGATTGTTTTGTTTTGTACTTTATGGTATATAACATTTTTCAGTTATAGTAAGAGATGTTACTGTTTTATTATTGTTACTCATGCTGATTTTGCATGTGTTAGCATTTCTATTTATCAATTCTTATTAGTTTCATACAAATATTACCTACTCTGTTCACCTTACCTGATAAGTGAATTTTAACAGCTATATTTTCACAAAAATATTTAATAAAATGACATCTTACTGAATGGATGCTAAGGTGCTAAATACAAATTGAGACATTTCTGGATGAGTTAATAAATACAACATATGTTTTGGATAGATCATTTTTTTTGATAACTTTAGGGAGATCAAACTGAAGAATCAGGAGTAGAAATACCAAGCTCAACACCAGCTAGTGTGAGGAAGTTAAGATGAGAGTTATTTCTTATAAGAACACATTGAAGAGATAGATTGTAATTCTTGGTAAAAGATAGTTGTAAGAACTTATATTGAGAAAATTTCCAGTGAAATTACTACTTCATTTCTACTGTGGTGGTTCTGTTTGTTATTGTGTTTTGTTTTACTTCAGTGTTACTCTATAAACCTTGCAAAGTAGGGTAATCCTGTAACTTAATTTTTTTCTTAACATAATAACTACCTTTGTTCCATATGCATTCCAAAATTTATGACTGGACTTAAAGGTGGATTCAATTGACTTGTTTATTTTTTATAGTTTTTCTCTTGCTTTATTGTGGAAAGAGTTGACATACATCACTGTATAAGTTTAAGGCATGCAGTATGATGGTTTGATTTATATACATTGCTAAATGATTATCACAATAGGTTCAACTATCATCCATCTTCTCATACACATATGATTAAAAGAAAAAGAAGAAGAAAGGGAATTTTATTTTTCTCCTTCTAGTAACACCTAGGGTTCACTCTCTTAACTTTTGTAACTATCAGTTACAGTAGCAGTTTTAGCTATGGTCATCATAATGTACTTTACATCCCTAGTACTTATTTACCTTATAACTCGAAGTTTTACCCTCTAACCACCTTCTTCCAATTCCCTTCCTCCTACTCCCCACTTTTGGGAACCAAAAGACAAATCTCTTTTTTCTGTGAGTTTGTTTTTATTTTGACTGTTATTACTAATACTGCATATTACAAATTTATTAATCATCTTTTCTAAATGAAACTATAGTTGATGTACAACATTAGCATCAGGTACACTACACAGTGATTTGACACTGACATAAATAATGAAATGATCACTATGAGAAGTCTAGTAACAATCCATCTCATTATGAAGTTATTACAATATTATTGACCCTATTCTTTATGCTGTATATTACATCCCAATGGCTTATGTACTTTATAACTTGATGTTTGTACCTTGTAACCCTTTTTACCTATTTTGCACCCTCAACACCTTTCCCTCTGGAAATCACCCACTTGTTTCCTCTATCCATGAGCCTGTTTCCATTGTGCATTCTTTGTTTTGTCTTTATGATTTCATAAGAGAGATCAATGGATAGAGGCACCTAGTGGGTTAGAGTTCTTGGGGTCACGAAGAGTCAGACATGTCAGTGACTAAGCATGCATGGATACAAGTGAGATCAAACAGTATTTGTATTTCTCTAGGAATAATATCCTCGAGATCTAATAAAGTCATTGCAAATGGCAAGATTTTATTTTTAATCACTGAGCAGTAGTCCATTGCACACATATACACAACTTATTTATCCATTCATCTATAAATGGATACTTAGGTTGCTTTCATATCTTGGATATTGTCAATAATGCTGCAATGAATGCTGATGTGCTCATAACTTTTTGTAGTAGTTTTATTTTTTTTTCCCTTTGTTTGTTTTATTTTCAGGTAAATACAAGGATATGAATCCCTGGTAGGTCAGTGGTTTGGGAGCCCAAAAAAGTAAAGTTTGTCACTGTTTTCATTTTTTCCCCATCTACTTGCCATGAAGTGATGGGACCAGATGCCATGACCTTAGTTTTCTGAATGTTGAGTTTTAAGCCAACTTTTTCACTCTCCTCTTTCACTTTCATCAAGAGTCTCTTTAATTCTTCTTTGCTTTCTGCCATAAAGGTGGTGTCATCTGTACATCTGATGTTATTGATGTTATCTCTCCTGGCAATCTGGATTCCAGCTTGTGCTTCATCCAGCCCGGCATTTCACATGATGTACTCTGCATATTAGTTAAATAAGCAGGGTGACAATATACAGCCTTGATGTACTCTTGATTTTGAACCAGTCTGTTGTTCTATGTCCACTTCTAACTGTTGCTTCTCAACTTGCATAAAGATTTCTCAGGAGGCAGGTAAGGTGGTCTGGTATTTCTATCTCTTTAAGAATTTTCCACTGTTATCTGTGATCCACAGAGTCAAAGGCTTTGGTGCAGTCAATAAAGCAGAAGTAGATGTTTCTCTGGAACTCTCTTCTTTTTTTTTTTTTTTTTCTTTTTTGATGATCCAATGAATGCTGGCAGTTTGAACTCTGGTTCCTCCACTTTTTCTAAATCCAGCTTGAACATCTGGAAATTCATGGTTCACATACTGTTGAAGCCTGGCTGGAGGACTTTGAGCATTAGTTTGCTAGCATGTAAGATGAGTACATTTGTTTGGTAGTTTGAACATTCTTGGGCATTGCCTTTATTTGGGATTGGAATGTAAGCTGACCTTTTCCAGTCCTGTGGCCACTGATGAGTTATTCAGATTTTCTGGCATATTTAATCAACCCTTTCCCATCATCATCTTTTAGGATTTGAAAGAGCTCAACTAGAATTCTATCATCTCCACTAGCTTTGTTTGTAGTAACGCTTCCTGAGGCCCACTTGACTTCACATTCCAGGATGTCTGGCTCTAAGTGAATGATTACACAATCATGGTTATCTGGGTCATGAAGATCTTTTCTGCATAGTTCTTCTGTGTATCCTAGCCACCTCTTCTTAATATCTTCTGCTTCTGTTAAGTCCTTACCATTTCTGTCCTTTACTGTGCCCAGCTTTGCCTGTTCCCTTGGTATCTCTAATTTTCTTGAAGAGATCTCTAGTCTTTCCCATTCTATTGTTTTCCATTTCTTTGGAATTGCATTGATCACTATTTCTTTGCGTTGATCACTGAGGAAGGCTTTCTTGTCTCTCCTTGCTTCTTTGGAACTCTGCATTCAAATATATATATCTTTCATTTTCTGCTTTAGCTTAAGCTTTTCTTCCTTTCTCAGATATTTGTAAGGCCTCTTCAGAGGCCTTTTTGCATTTCTTTTTCTTGAGGATGGTCTTGATCCCTGCCTCCTGTACAATGTCATGAACTTCTGTCCATAGTTCATCAGACACTCTATTAGATCTAAACCCTTGAATCTATTTGTCACTTCCACTATATAATCATAAGTGATTTGATGTAGGTCATACCTAAATGGTATACTGGTTTTCCCTACTTTCTGCAGTTTATGTCTGAATTTGGCAATAAGTAGTTCATGATCTGAGCCATGGTCAGCTCCCAGTCTTGTTTTTGATGACTGTATAGGGTTTCTCCATCTTTTCTTTTCTTTTTTTTTTCCCATTTATTTTTATTACTTGGAGGCTAATTATTTTACAATATTGTAGTGGTTTTTGCCATACATTGACATGAATCAGCCATGGATTTACATATATTCCCCATCCCGATCCCCCCTCCCACCTCTCTTTCCACCCGATTCCTCTGGGTCTTCCCAGTGCACCACCCCGAGCACTTGTCTTATGCATCCCACCTGGGCTGGTGATCTGTTTCACCCTTGATAATATACATGTTTTAATGCTATCCTCTCGAAACATCCCACCCTCGCCTTCTCCCACAGAGTCCAAAAATCTGTTCTGTACATCTGTTTCTCTTTTTCTGTTTTGCATATAAGGTTATCGTTACCATCTTTCTATATTCCATATATATGCATTAGTATACTGTATTGGTCTTTATCTTTCTGGCTTACTTCACTCTGTATAATGGACTCCAGGTTCATCCATCCATCTCATTAGAACTGATGCAAATGAATTCTTTTTAATGGCTGAGTAATATTCCATGGTGTATATGTACCACAGCTTCCTCATCCATTCGTCTGCTGATGGGCATCTAGGTTGCTTCCATGTCCTGGCTATTATAAACAGTGCTGCGATGAACATTGGGGTGCATGTGTCTCTTACAGATCTGATTTCCTCGGAGTGTATGCCCAGAAGTGGGATTGCTGGGTCATATGGCAGTTCTATTTCCAGTTTTTTAAGAAATCTCCACACTATTTTCCATAGCGGCTGTACTAGTTTGCATTCCCACCAACAGTGTAAGAGGGTTCCCTTTTCTCCACACCCTCTCCAGCATTTATTGCTTGTAGACTTTTGGATAGCAACCATCCTGACTGGCGTGTAATGGTACCTCATTGTGGTTTTGATTTGTATTTCTCTGATAATGAGTGATGTTGAGCATCTCTTCATGTGTTTGTTAGCCATCTGTATGTCTTCTTTGGAGAAATGTCTGTTTAGTTCTTTGGCCCATTTTTTGATTGGGTCATGTATTTTTCTGGAATTGAGCTGCAGAAGTTGCTTGTATATTTTTGAGATTAATCCTTTGTCTCTTGCTTCGTTTGCTATTATTTTTTCCCAATCTGAGGGCTGTCTTTTCACCTTGCTTATAGTTTCCTTTGTTGTGCAAAAGCTTTTAAGTTTAATTAGGTCCCATTTGTTTATTTTTGCTTTTATTTCCAATCTTCTGGGAGGTGGGTCATAGAGGATCCTGCTGTGATTTATGTCAGAGAGTGTTTGCCTATGTTCTCCTCTAGGAGTTTTATAGTTTCTGCTCTTACATTTAGATCTTTTTTTTTTTTTTTAATTAATTTATTTTTTTTTTTTAATTTTTTTATTAGTTGGAGGCTAATTACATTTAGATCTTTAATCCATTTTGAGTTTATTTTTGTGTATGGTGTTAGAAAGTGTTCCAGTTTCATTCTTTTACAAGTGGTTGGCCAGTTTTCCCAGCACCACTTGTTAAAGAGGTTGTCTTTTTTCCATTGTATATTCTTGACCCCTTTGTCGAAGATAAGGCGTCCATAGGTTCGTGGATTTATCTCTGGGCTTTCTACTCTGTTCCATTGATCTAAATTTCTGTCTTTGTGCCAGTACCATACTTTCTTGATGACTGTGGCTTTGTAGTACTCTGAAGTCAGGCATGTTGATTCCTCCAGTTCCATTCTTCTTTCTCAAGATTACCTTTGCTATTCGAGGTTTTTTGTATTTCCATACAAATTGTGAAATTATTTGTTCTAGTTCTGTGAACAATACCATTGGTGGTTTCTCCATCTTTGACTGCAAAGAATATAATCAATCTGATTTCGGTATTGACCATCTGGTGATGTCCATGTGTAGAGTCTTCTCTTGTTCTGTTGGAAGAGGGTGTTTGCTATGACCAATGTGTTCTCGGCAAAACTCTATTAACCTTTGCCCTGCTTCATTCTGGACTCCAAGGCCAAATTGGCCTGTTAGTCCTGGTATCTTTGGACTTCCTACTTTTGCATTCCAGTCCCCTATGAGGAAAAGGACATCTTTTTTGAGTGTTAGTTCTAGAAGGTCTGTAGGTCTTCATAGAACCTGCCAACTTCAGCTTCTTCAGCATTACTGGCTAGCACATGGACTTGGATTACTGTGTTATTGATTGGTTTCCTTGGAAACAAACAGAGATCATTCTGTCATTTTTGAGATTAAAACCAAGTACTGCATTTTGAACTCTTTTGTTGCCTATAAGGGCTATTCCATTTCTCCTAAGGGATTCTTGCCCTCAGTAGTAGATATAATGGTCATATGAGTTAAATTGCTCTGACCAGTGTGCTCTCTTGGCAAAACTCTATTAACCTTTGCCCTGCTTCATTCTGGACTCTAAGGCCACATTTGCCTGCTACTCCAGGTGTTTCTTGACTTCCTACTTTTTCATTCCAGTCCCCTATAATGAAAAGAGCAACTTTTTTTGGGTGTTAGTTTGAAAAGGTCTTGTAGGTCTTCAAAGAACTCTTCAACTTCAGCTTCTTCAGTGTTACTGTTCAGGGCATAGACTTGGATTACCGTGATATTGAATGGTTTGCCTTGGAAATAAACAGAGATCATTCTGTCATTTTGAGATTGCATCCAAGTACTGCATTTTGGACTCTTTTGTTGACTATGATGGCTACTCCATTTCTTCTAAGGGATTCCTGCCTACAATAGTAGATATAATGGTCATCTAAGTTAAATTCACCCATTCCAGTCCATTTTAGTTCACTGATGCCTAAAATGTTGACATTCACTCTTGCCATCTCCTGTTTGACCACTTCCAGTTTGCCTTGATTCACGGACCTAACATTCCAGGTTTCTATGCAATATTGCTCTTTACTGCATCGAACCTTGCTTCTATCACCAGTCACATACTCAACTGGGTGTTGTTTTTGCTTTGGCTCCATCCCCTCATTCTTTCTGGAGTTATTTCTCCACTGATCTCCAGTAGCATATTGGGCACCTACCGACCTGGGGAGTTCATCTTTCAGCATCCTATAATTTTGCCTTTTCATACAGTTCATTGGATTCTCAAGGCCAGAATACTGACGTGGTTTACCATTCCCTTCTCCAGTGGACTACATTCTGTCAGACCTCTCCACCATGACCCATCAATCTTGGGTGGCCCCACATGACATGGCTTAGTTTCATTGAGTTAGACAAGGCTGTGGTCCATGTGATCAGATTGGCTAGTTTTCTGTGATTATGGTTTCAGTCTGTCTGCCCTCTGATGCCTTCTCTCAGCGCCTACCGTCTTACTTGAGCTTCTCTTCTCTTGGACGTGGGGTATCTCTTCATGGCTGCTCCAGCAAAGAACAGCCACCACTCCTGACCTTGGCCGTGGGGTATTTCCTCTCGGCCTCTCCTGCACCCTGAAGCCCCCACTCCTGTATGTCAGCAAATTCGGAAAACTCAGCAGTGGTCACAGGATTGGAAAAGGTCAGTTTTCATTCCAATCCCAAAGAAAGGCAATTCCAAGGAATGCTTAAACTACTGCACAATTGCATTCATCTTACATGCTAGTAAAGTAATGCTCAAAATTCTCCAAGCCAGGCTCCAGCAATACGTGAATTGTGAACTTCCAGATGTCCAAGCTTGTTTTAGAAAAGGCAGAGGAAATGGAGATCAAATTGTCAACACCATCTGTACCATCGAAAAAGCAAGAGAATTCCAGAAAAACATCAATTTCTGCTTTATTGACTATGCCAAAGCCTTTTACTGTGTGGATCAGAATAAACTGCAGATAATTCTTCAAGAGATGGGAATACCAGACCACCTGATCTGCCTCTTGAGAAATGTGTATGCAGGTCAGGAAGCAACAGTTAGATCTGGACATGGAACAACAGACTGGTTCCAAATAGGAAAAGGAGTACCTCAAGGCTGTATATTGTCACCCTGCTTATTTAATTTATATGCAGAGTACATCATGAGAAATGCTGGGCTGGAAGAAGCACAAGCTGGAATCAAGATTGCTGGGAGGAATATCAATAACCTCAAATATGCAGATGACACCACCCTTATGGCAGAAAGTGAAGAAGAACTAAAGGGCCTCTTGATGAAAGTGAAAGAGGAGAGTGAAAAAGTTGGCTTAAAGCTCAATATTCAGAAAACCAAGATTATGGCATCCGGTCCTATTACTTCATGGCAAATAGATGGGGAAACTGGAAACAGTGGTTGACTTTATTTTGGGGGGCTCCAAAATCACTGGCGATGGTGATTGCTGCCATGAAATTAAAAGGCACTTACTCCTTGGAAGATAAGTTATGACCAGCCTAGACAGCATATTAAAAAGCAGAGATGTTACTTTGTCAACAAAGGTCCATCTAGTCAAGGCTACGGTTTTTCCAGTAATCATGTATGGATGTGAGAATTGGACTATAAAGAAAGCTGAGCACCGAAGAATTGATGCTTTTGCACTGTGGTGTTGGAGAAGACTCTTGAGAGTCCCTTGGACTGCAAGGAGATCCAACCAGTCCATCCTAAAGGAGATCAGTCCTGGGTGTTCATTGGAAGGACTGATATTGAAGCTGACACTCCAATACTTTGGCCACCTGATGTGAAGAGCTGACTCATTTGAAAAGACCCTGATGCTGGGAAACATTGAGGGCAGGAGGAGAAGGGACGACAGAGGATGAGATAGCTGGATGGCATCACCGTCTCAAACATGAGTTTGGGTAAACTCTGGAAGTTGGTGATAGACAGGGAGGCCTGGCATGCCTCAGTTCATGGGGTCGCCAAGATTTGGACATGACTGAGCAACTGAACTGAACTGAGTTAAATTCACCCATTCCAGTCCATTTTAGTTCACTGATTCCTAAAATGTCGACGTTCACTCTTGCCATCTCCTGTTTGACCACTTCCAATTTGCCTTGATTCATGGACCTAACATTCCAGGTTCCTATGCAATATTGCTCTTTACAGAATCAGACTTTACCTCCATTACCAATCACATCACCACCTGGGTGTTGTTTTTGCTTTGGCTCCGTCTCTTCATTCTTTCTTGAGTTATTTCTTCACTGATCTCCCGTAGCATATTGGGCACCTACTAACCTGGGAAGTTCATCTTTCAGTGTCCTATCTTTTTGCCTTTTCATACTATTCATTGGGTTCTCAAGGCAAGAATACTGAAGCGGTTTGCCATTGCCTTCTCCAGTGGACCACGTTTTATCAGAACTCTCCACCATGACCCATCCATCTTGGATGGCCCTACAGGACATGGTTCATGGTTCCATTGAATTAGACAAGGCAGTGGTCCATGTGATCAGTTTGATCAGTTTTCTGTGATTTTGGTTTTCATTCTGCCTGACTTCTGATGGAGAAGTATAAGAGGTTTATGGAAGCTTCCTGATGGGAGAGACAGACTGAGGGGTAAACTGGGTCCTGTTCTGATGGGCGGGGCCATGATCAGTAAATTTTTAACCCAATTTTTTGCTGATGGGTGAGGCTGTGTTCCCTCCCTGTTGTTTGGCCTGAGGCCAAACCATGGTGGAGGTAATGAAGATAATGTCTTCCTCCTTCAAAAGGTCCTGTGCCCACACTGTTTCACTCAGTACCCCCAACCTTGCACCAGGTCACCACTGATCCATGCCTCCAGTGGAGACTCCTGGACACTCATGGGTAAGTGTGGGTCAGTCTCTTGTGGGGCACTGCTCCTTTCTCCTCCCAATTCTTCACAAATTTATTGAAAATATCTATTCTCTAGAGCTCTGAATAAGACCTGGTCCTTGTCTTCAAGCCATTTGAAGTATCCAAATTAGCTTTTGATCAAAGTTTATGTATAAAACACTCATAAGACCAGACACACTGAGTCCGACTGAAACATCGAACACATCTTCCAACTTCCACGTATTCGTGAGTTGTATACATTTCTCTGATATGTGGCAACATCCTCCTGAGGAGCTCGCGACTGCAGATCATGCCAGGTCCTCCCATGCAGAAGTTATTCCCAGGCTCCTCTCTTTCTTATAGTTTTTTTTTTTTTTTTTTTTTTTTAGTATATAGGAAAGTAATAGATCTCTATATATTAATTTTGCATTCTGAAACTTTACTGAATTCATTTACTAGTTCTAATAATTTTGAGGAGTATCTTTAGAGTTTTCTATATAAAGTATAATGTAATCTTCAAACAGTGACAGTTTTACTTCTTCCTACATAATTTAGATGATCTTTAATTGTCTTAGAAATGTGGCTATATTGAGTAGGTGAATAAGCCACTTATATCGAATAAGTGGCTAAAGTGGGCATCCTTGTCTTGTTCCTGATTAGAGAAAATGCTTTCAAGTCTTCACCACTGAGTATGATGCTGGCTGTGAGTTTGTCATATTTTCCCTTTATTATGTTGATTTTCCCTTTATTATGTTGAGGTAGGATTTTTCTGTACCAAATTTGTTGAGAAATTATCATTAATGAATTTAAATTTTGTCAAATGGTTTCTCTGTATCCACTGAGGTGATATGATTATCCATTGTTTTCTAGGGTGATTTGCAGATATTGAATAATCTTTGTATTCCTGAAATAAATCTCACTTATTTATGATGTATGATACTTTTTACATATTGTTAAATTCAGTTTACTAATATTTTGTTAAAGATTTTTCTATCCATGCTGATGAGTGATATCAACCTATAATTTTTATTGTATGGTCTTTTTATAATTTTGGTATCAGGGTAAAGTTGGACTGAAAGGAAGGTTTTTGAAGTATTCCTTACTCTTTAATAATCTGTAATAGTTGTAGAAAGTGAAAGTGAAAATCACTCAGTCATGTCTACCTCTTTGAGACCCCATGGACTATACAGTCCATGGAATTCTCCAGGCCAGAATACTGGAGTGGTTAGCCTTTCCCTTCTCCAGGGAATCTCCCCAACCCAGGAATCAAACCCATGTTTCCTGCATTGCAGGCAGATTCTTTACCGACTGAGCTAGGAGGGAAGCACTTTTTAGATTACTGACTCAGTTTAATTAATAGTGATCAGTTTGTTCATATTTTCATTCTTGCTGATTCAGTCTTGGAAGATTATATGTTTCTAGGAATTTATCCTTTTATTTTCTGTATTGTCCAACTTGTTGATGTATAATTATAGTAGTTTCTTATGATCTTTTGTATTTCTATGGTGTCAGTTGTAACTTTTCCTGATTCACTTTTGTTTTATTTATTTGAGTTCTATCTCTTTTTCTAGATGAGTCTTGCTAAAGGTTGATCAATTCTGTTTATCTTGTCAAAGAACCAGTTCTCTGTTTCATTGATCTTGTCTACTATTATTTATTTCCACTCTAATCTTCATTATTTCTTTTCTTCTGCTAACTTTGGATTTGTTGATATTTCTTTTTCTTGTCCCTTTAGGTTAGATTGTTATTTGAGATTTTTCTTTTATGAAGTAGGGTTATATCCCTATAAAATTCCCTCCTAGAATTGCATTTGCTGCATACCAAAAAGTTTGGATTGTTTTGCTTCCATTGTCATTTATCTCTCAGTATTTTTCAATTTTCCTCTTTGATTGCTTCATTGATCCACTGGTTTTAGTAGCATGCTATTTAGACTCCACAGGTTTGTAGTTTTTGAAGCTCTTAAACTGTAGTTGATTTGTGGCTTCAAAATTTTGTCCTTGGAAAAGATTCATGATATAATTTCAATCTTGTTAAATTTTTGAACCTTGTTTTTTGGCATAGCATGTGATCTAACCTGGATGTGCACTTCAAAAGAGGTCATTCTACTGGTTTTGGATGAAATGTTATATATACATATATAAATTCCATCTTCTCTACCATGTCATTTAAGGCTAGTGTTTCCTTGTTGATATTCTGCTGGGATGATCTGATAATTGATGTGAGTAGAGTATTAAAGTCCTCTAGTCTTATTGTGCTACCGAAAATGTCTACCTTTATTGTTTGTTAATATTTGTCTTATGTACTTAGGTGTCCCACTGTTGGATGCATATCTATTTACCTTCGTGTTGGGTTGACACCTTATCATTATATAACGTCCTCATTTGTCTTTTGTTATAATCCTAGTTTTAAAATCTACTTGTCTGATATAGGTATTGTTACTCCAGCTTTCCTTTTGTTTCCATTTGCATGGAAAACCTTTTGCATCTCCTCACTTTCAGGTTGTGTGTTTAGATCTGTGATTCTCTTGTAGGCAGCATTTATGTAGATCTCATTTGTTGTTGTTTTTGTCATAGTTCTTTTTAATCTATTTAGTCACTGTGTATTATTTATGATTGGAGCATTTAGTCCATTTACACAAAGTAATTACTGATAGGTATATATTTATTGTCATTTTGTTAACTGTTTTCTGGCTGATTTACTATTAATTTTGTAAACCTTAATCTTTATTTCTTTCTTTTATGTCTTAAGCCAGGTCATGTGCAGCATGCAGGATCTTAGTTCCTCAGTCAGGTATTGAACCCACACCCCTTGCATTGGGAGCTTTTAGTCTTAACCACTGGACTGCCAAGGAAGTTCCTACTATTTTTTTTGTTGTTTTTGTTGTTCTTTTTACTTTTGTTCTCTTTTATTGTGATTGAGTAACTATCTTTAGTGTTATGTTTGGATTCCTTTCTCTTTTATGTGTGCATACATTATATACAAAAATGTATTTACTTGTGTATATCTATTTTTGGTTGGCAGTTTCCATGAAATTTTTTAAGTTGAAGTTTGGACACATTCTCACATCCAACATTTTCAACTCCCTCTACCACATTTCACACATTTGGTCTCATTTTATATCTTTTTTGTTTATAAAACCCTTACTTATTTATTGTAGATATACATGATTTTATTATTTTTGTCCTTTAACCTTTGTGGTGGTGGTGGTGGTTTAGTCGCTAAGTCGTTCATATCCAACTCTTGGGACTGCATGAACTATAGTCTGCCAGGCTTCTCTGTCCATGGGGTTTTCCAGGAAAGAATACTGGAGTGGGTTGCCATTTCCTTCTCTAGGGGATCTTCCTGACCAAGGAATCAAACTTGGGTCTCCTGCACTGCAGGCAGAGTCTTTTACCAACTGAACTACAATGGAAGTCCTTTAACTTTACATTTGCCTTTACCAGTGAGATTTTTTAAAAAAATATTTGTTATGTGATTTTAAATTTTCTACTTAGAGAATTTTCTTTAACATTTCTTGCAAAGCTGGTTTGGTAGAGATGAACACTTCTAGCTTGTGTTTGTCTTAGAACTCCTTATTTCCCCTTCAAACTTTCCAGGCAGAGTATTCTTGTTTATAGATATTCTACTTTCATTGCTTTGAGTATATTATGTCACTCCCAGATAGCCTGCAATGTTTCTCCTAAGAAGTCAGCTGATTATCTTCTGGGAGCACCCTTGTACATAACAAATTGCTTTCCTCTTGCTGCCTTTAAGAGTCTCTCTTTATCTTTAACTTTCTTCCTTTTAATAATTATGTATCTTAGTGTTGAATTCTTTGGTTCATTCTGTTTGGGACCCTCTGTTCTTCCTAGAATTGGACATCCATTTTCTCCTCCAGATTAGGAAAGTTTTAGGCATTATTTCTTCAAATAAGTTCTCTGTTCCTTTCTCTCTCTTTTATCCTTCTGGGACCCCTCAATGCAAATGTTAACAGTTTGATGTTGTCCCAAAAGACTTTGATAGTATCCTCATTTTAATCTTGTTTTTTGTTGTCCTTGTCATTGTTTGTTTTTTCTGTTCTATCTTGGGTGATTTCCACTACTCTGTCTTCCAGATTGTTGATCCATCTTATGTATCCTCTAATCTCATTTAATCCCTCCTAGTGTATTTTTTCATTTCAGTTACAGTGTTCTTTGGCTGTCTTTGGTTCTTCTTTATATTTTTTTAAACTCTTTGTTAAACTTCTCACTGTGTTCATCCATTTTTCACCTGACTCCATTGAACAGCTTTATAACCATTACCTTGAATTATTTATTAGGTAGATTGTTTATTGCCATTCTTTTTAATTGTGCTCCCTCCTTTGGAACATATTCCTTCAACTCTTAATTTTGCTCAACTATCTGTGTTTATTTCTATGTGTTAGGTAGGTCAGTTTTGTCTACAGATCTTAAAAAAGTGGCCTTATATAGGAGTTGTCCTATGGAGAACAGCAGAGTGCTTTCATCTTGTCACCAATATTATGTGCTCTAGGAGTGTACCCTATGTAAGCTCTGTGAGCCTATTTGGCATTGTGTGGCCAACTACTACAGGTGTGCTCGTAGGCAGGACTGGCCCCAAACTAGGTTGGCTGCAAGGCCCTGCTACATGTGGTGGTTGTGGATTCACTGGAAAGTGGATTAGGTTACCCCAGTGGGTGGGGGACACCAGGCTGGGGCAGGCCTACTGGTGGGTGAGACCAAATATCTGGTGCTAATTGGATAGAGTCAGGATTATAAAATGGTGCTTGTGAGTACTGGGGTTATAGTAACTGAAAGAGCTCCAAAAAATGGCTGCCACCAGTATTTCTGTCCCTTGTAGGAGTCCTAATTGCTTCCTACCTTTCTGGGAGGCTCCCAAAGATCAGCAAGTGGGTCTTTCAAATTACTGACTCTGCACTAAGACTTGGAGCATATCAGATTTTGCATGCATCCTTTATGAGCAGAGTCTCTGCTTTCTATAGCCCTCTGGCTCTCTTGAATATAAGCCCTGCTGATTTTCAAAGCCAGACATTTTGGTGACTCATTTCCCAATGAAAGACCCTCAGAATTAGGAGCCCAATGTGAGGCCTCCTCCTCTTGGGAAGAACCTCTGTGATTGTGATATTCCTCCCATTTGTGGGTCACTGATCTGAGGGTGTGGGTCCTGATGAAATGTCCCTTCTATCAGTCTTGTTTTGGTTCCTTCTTAATGTTTCTAGTTGTGGAAAATATGTTTTGCCAGTCTTCAGTTTGTTCTCATGGATAGTTCCTATGTAAGTAGTTGTAATATCTGTGTGTACCCGGGAGGAGGTGAGTTCAGGGTCTTCCTACTCCACCATCTTGGCCACATTCTCTTAATCATCTTCTGATAGTAAAATTGGGTTAATAAAAACTTTGTCAAAGTATAGCTATGTCTTTTGTATACCTTAATTTCATAAGTTATATATAGCTGACTCTTGAACAAGCTGGATTTGAATACACAGGCCTACTTATATGTGAATTTTTTTAATGAATACATATAATACTACATGATCCATGATCAGTTGTATCCAGATATGCAGAACTAAGGATACAGAGGGCTACCTATGAGACTTAGGAATCCTCTGGTTTTGTTATCTAGAGCAGGTCCTGAAATCAATCCCCCACAGATACAGAGAGATAATTCTATGTTCATTAAAACAACCAGCAAAATGGTAAAAGCAACATAGAAAACATCCAAAATATTGTTTTAATCTGTAAAAAATTTTCCAACATTTTTCTCCCTGTCTCATCTGAGACATAGAGAGAATTGCCATCCACTGCTATAAATCAACATTTATTATGTAAAGCTGAGGAAAAAAAAAAAAAAAAACTATCCCCCAAAGTGAACCACTTTAAATAGCAAACATTTATTACATCACAGTTTCTATACATCAGGACTCCTTGTACAGCTTAGCTGAGTCCTTCAGTTCAGGGTTCCTCAGGGAACTACAATCAGACTTTTGAACAAGGCTGTGATCATCTAAAAAGTTCACTTCAGGGTAGATTGACTTCTAATTTCTCTCATGTGGCTATTGACCAGAGATACCAGTTCCTTGATACATGGGTCACTCCCTAGAAGAACTTACAGAATGGAAACTCACTTTCCTCAGAGCTGGCAGGCAATAGAATGAGATAGAGTATCCATGATGGATGCTATCACCTTTTTGTAGTTTCTTATAACTGTTTATTTTATGTTTATAAATCTAAAATTTATGATTATAACATAACATTGGAAGTGATATCCACAATTCTTGCCATATGCCATTAATTAGTTGAGATTTAGTCCTTATTTGATGGGAGGCCATTATACAGTGGCAGTGAATAAAAGGTAATTATTGTGGTCCATTTTGGAGATCTTTCTCTCCCTCACTAAGTATATCAGATTCTGTAAATTGGATTAACAAACATCAATTCCCAAGTCACCTGTTCCCGCAACTTTTATGAAAATTGTAAAAGTTATGTATTTCCAGTTAGGTGTGTCAATGTCACAGTGTTAGTCAATGATTTATGGGCAGAATTCTGCTTGTGTTTTCTGAGAAAGCTTTGCATTTTTTATACAAGGAAAGATATATAGATATAACTATCTCTGTTTCCTCTTGTTTTTTTTTTTTTTGAAAGTTGACATAATATAATACCTGGCACTTTAGAAACCACCTCAAGATGAAGAAAATGAACATGATGGAAAATATTCACACACTAAAGAAGGTAGAGCAGGACTGAAACACCAATGCCTCTGATGATGATCATCCTTGATACATTGGAACAAGTCAACAACTATGTTCTTGTTAAGTAAAAAACACCTCTATATTTAAGCAACTCAGCCATGTTTTTATCTGGATAGCCTTTCTAATTGACGGAATATATCTTAGGGAATGGCTACTCATGTCAGTATTCTTACCTGGAGAATTCCATGGACAGAGGAGCCTGGCAGGCTATAGAGCATGGGGTCACAAAGGGTTGGACATGACTGACTTTCTCTTCACTTCTTCATCTTACATTAATGGGATTATATGACACAAAATATTTTCCAAGATCTTTTGTTTTAATTCAACCACATTCATATTATCTCCAAATTCACTTTAATGAATTCATATATTTTAATCAAAGAGATATACCATGTTTTATTATCTTATTGCTCATTGTGTGACATCAACTTTCTTCTAATAAAAAACAATACTGAAATAAAATCCCAGTAGCTTAATTATGAATAATATCCTTAAGGGCTTACCTGGGATAAAATTTTAGAAGCATTTCTGGATCAAAAGATAGGAATATTTTAAAGTTTATTTAGGATTGTTTTTTGGTTTATTTTTTGATCAATACTTGATGGATGGGGAAGCAAATTGTATGCATGTTTCTACTCCCAAATTAGTATATAAAAGAACCATTTAAAAGTGCCTTTTAGTATGAAGTGAAATGAAAGTGGCTCAGTCGTGTCCAACTCTTTGTGACCCCATGGACTATAGAGTTCATGGAAATCTCCAGGCCAGAATTCTGGAATGGGTTGGCATTCCCTCCTCCAGGGAATCTTCCCAATCCAGGGATCAAACCTCCTGCATTGCAGGAGGATTCTTTGCCAGCTGAGCCACAAGGGAAGCCCTTGACTTTATTATATGTATCTATATAAAAAATTATAATTAGTTTAGAACTATTTTGATATAATGTATAAGCCAGAGGGTCTATTTTTAATTTCAAAAAGGTTAGCAAATAATGTTATCATAAAATAAGTATATAAACACATCCAGCTATCTACACACACATGAAGTTGATCTAAAATACAACTGAAGATATTTTTTCCATGTTATTCTTTCAGACCAGTGCTATTAATTTGATGTACATCTTTACAAAGCTTGTAGCCAAGTATTCATCTCACTAGTTTAAATTATTAAAAAATTGTTTCATCTAGTCAGAAACCAGGTATAATGTTCCACCTATTCATAGTTTATGTGTTGTCTCTCACTTTATAGAATAAGTTCTTACAACTTTATTTCCAAATAAAGTTAATGGCTTATGAATATGCTCTCTTACTGAACATTCAATAATAATAATTATTTTCTCTAGTTGGCTCAACTGGATTTTTATTGTTAGAAAAAAAAACAACCTAACATAATTAAAATATTATCACATTGTTCTAGTAGATAATTGTAACATATATTTATTATCACGATGGCTTGAACATAGCACCCTATATATTATGTCCTTATATGTTATCATCCTCTGAATTTTAATGACAATGACTTTAGTAATCAGCAATTAAGTTTGAGAGTTTCTGTTGATTACTACCATATTAGTACATATTAAAGATATGTGTTTAAAATATCCTAGTATAGTATTGTTTATTTTAATTAGCTTCAAGCAGGGCTGTAAATTAACTAACTAATTTTTATTATCTACTAACTTTATTTAGGTGTAACTGTTTGACATTTTACCTTTTTCTATTGCCCTATTAATGTAATATACTTGGTAGTAAATTGTCTAACACTGAACTATTTTGTTATTGAAATACATTTCACTTCTTTATTTTACCTTTTTAAAGGACTATATTTTGCTGAATTTCATTACAATATTTAGCTACATTTCATAACTCAAAGTGCTCTATTTATGACTGTTTTGTCTGAGTCATATTTTACGGAGGCCTTATGCAGAACACTTTTTATAACCTGATATTCTTTATATACTGTTGGTAAAATGAGTTTTATCTAAGGCATATAAGGAATGCTTTATATTAGAAAACATACTGGTGTAATTCCCACATTAATAAATTAAACAAAAAAAGCATGCAAATATCTCAGACATGCAGATAAAAGAATAAGATACAACAGTGAGCCAAAGAAGTGCCAGAGGGGGTTTACAGGAGAAGCCCAGGATTCTCTCCTGTCATTAGTCAGAATGACATACTGTGGCTTAGGGCAGAGAAATCCATCTCCCCTTTCTGTGGGTCAGCCACCCTTAACCATGAAGAGATTGCAACCTCTGTGCTAAGATGCTCTCTTTACTTGGATCAAGGAATAAGTGAGAGGGTATCTCTAGAAGAATCTTCCACCAGAACTGACACTGGCAGCCTAGGGCAGCAAAGAGTACCCGTACTGGGACTTTCATCCTTCTCTGTGCCAGAATCCAGGCCCTGGATGGGGATATCTGGTGACCACAGCATCCATACCTCTGCTTACTGGTGCAATTCAGTTGCTGCCCCTGGAGGATGGTGGCAGGCATCTTGGGGCATGGCCTTTAGTGTTAGTCAAGCTATGACTACAGAATGTGAGTGGATGAGGGCTGTGGTGCAGAGGGACAGGGAGCAGGAAGCCAAGAACTCATCCCAAGGAGAAGAGATAGGAGGGTGGTGGGTTACAGGGTGGCAAATGAAACTAGGCTTCAAGCCACTCTCTGCTCCCTTCCCCCAAACCCCTGAAAATTTAATTCATGGACTTCATTTGAAAGTCATAAATTCAAAGATAAAATTAAGAATTTCAATATAACAGCCACAGAGAATTCAAACTCCAATTGCAGGGATGTGACACTGCCCTGGTTTTAACATGAAACCAGCGCTGTGTGTCTTTTCAACAGGGTGACAATGAAATCACAGTTTACTTTCACTCACCAATATGTTCGACTTTAAAAAGTAAAGCATATGGCCAGTCTATCTAAAACTGAACAATTCCACTCCTATTAGACATGCAAAAGAGATTTAACAAATGTATTTCTACAAGAATCCTTGTTCAAGGTGTTCATTGCAGCATTATTTGTTATATATTACAAGATACTTTCATGTACATCAATGCAAGAATGAATAGGAAAAACATACAGATGTACCCTCTGGAGTTTTAAATGGCAGATTATAGCTGCCATAGAAACATGAGTGATCATAAAATCATAATTAATGGAGAAATATTAAAAAATGTAATAAGGTATATAAGACGATAGTGAGCATGTAACTTTAAAATTAGGTATATACAATACAAAAATACATACTTTTCAGGCATGCAAAAAAAGAACACATTGAAGTAAATTACAACAGTTACCTCTATGGCATAAGCATATAGAGAATATTGTACAGATTTAAAATGATCTGGAAAGGAAAAATAGGGAAAAAGAAGAGAAAGCAATCTAAAATTGCTGGAAAGACTACAGAGGTAAGATATCATTCTCAATATATCATATCAAGTGGAAAACCATAATAGAAACCAAGATCTGGAAATCAGACACACTTACAGCTACCAGGATATCATTACATCTAGGTCTTCTCTAATGACAAGAAAGAAAGAAAGATAGCGCTAAGTTGTGTTGACTCTTGTGACCTCATGGACTATGGCCTGCCAGGCTCCTCTGTCTATGGAATTCTCCAGGCAAGAATAATGGAGTGGGTTGCCATTTCCTTATGCAGGGGATCTTCCCAACCCAGCAACTGAACCTAGGCCTTCAGCATTGCAGGCTGATTCTTTACCAACTGTGCTGTGATGGAAGCCCCTTAATGACAAGAGAGGGAAATATATACACACTAAGCCATGTGTGTGTACATATCTGTAATTATTTCTATATGTAATTATGTACATCATATTGAGCTAAATATAATTCATACTGATGTCTCCAAATTTAATCTAATAGTATATTATTCATTTTAACCTTTTTTCTTGCCTATCTATAATATTTCACTCTATCAGTGAAAAGCATGGCTCTCAATATCTGCCATATATTTATATAATTGCACAGTTCCAGTATACAAATAGTTTCAGAATCATGACTCACAATCCCACTGCAAACTCTTTTATCAATTTGAGAGAGTGCCTGTGGGCTTTCCAGGTGGTGCGGTGGTAAAGAATCTGCCTGCCAATGCAGCAGATGCGAGAGACGTGGGTTTGATTCCTTGGTTGGTAAGAAAGTGATAATGAAAGTCGCTCAATCATGTCAGACTCTTTGCAGCCCCATATGGTCCACAGAACTCTCTAGGCCAGAATACATGAGTGGGTAGTCTTTCCCTTCTCCAGGGGATCTTGCTAACCCAGGGATCAAACCCAGGTCTTCCTCATTGCAGGTGGATTCTTTACCAACTGAACCACAAGGAAGCCCAAGAATACTGCAGTGCATAGCCTATCCCTTCTCCAGAGGATCTTCCTGACGCAGGAATCAAACTGGGGTCTCCTGCATTGAAGGCAGATTCTTTACCAACTGAGTTATCAGGGAATCCCATAAATATGCTAGTAGTAATTGATAAATATTGTTATCACACCTGCATTATTAAAAGGTACACTCAAAGGTATAAAACACTGTTAGAGACAGAAGTGTCATTTGAAGCTAGGGGTCATAGTTACCAGAGAAAATAATCACTCCATTTTCTCAGTGCTTGCATTTGTGATACAACTGCCATTTGTTCCAAACATTCATTCAGTTCAGCCTCTCAATTGTGTCTGACTCTTTGCAACCCCATGGATGTCAGCACACAAGCTTCCATGTCCATCATCAACTCCCAGAGCTTGCTCAAACTCAAGTCCATCAAGTCGGTGATGTCATCCAACCATCTCACCTCTGTTGTCCCCTTCTCCTCCTGCTTTTTATCTTTCCCAGCATCAGGGTCTTTTGGAAGGAGTCAGTTGTTCACATCAGATGGCCAAAGTATTGGAGCTTCAGATTCAGCATCTGTCCTTCCAATGAACATTCAGGACTGATTTCCTTTCAGATTGACTGGTTTGATCTCCTTACAGTCCAGGGGACTCTCAAGACTCTCCAACACAACAGTTCAAAAGCATCAATTCTTCAGCGCTCAACTTTCTTTATGGCCCAACTCTCACACCCATACATGACTACTGGAAAAACCATAGCTTTGACTAGATGGACTTTGTTGGCAAAGCAATGTCTCTGCTTCCTAATACATTGTCTAGGTTTGTCATAACTTTTCTTCTTAGGAACAAGTGTCTTTTAATTTCATGGTTTCAGTCCCATCTGCAGTGATTTTGGAGCCCAGGAAAATAAAGTCTGTCACTGTTTCCATTGTTTCCCCAGCTATTTGACATGAAGCGATGGGACCAGATGTCATGATCTTGGTTTTCTGAATGCTGACTTTTAAGTCAGCTTTTACACTGTCCTCTTTCACCTTCATCAAGAGGCTTTTTAGTTCTTTTTCACTTTCTGCCATAAGGGTGGTGCCATCTGCATATCTGAGGTTATCGATATTTCTCCCAGCAATCTTGATTGCTAACTGTTGCTTCCTGACCTGCATACAGGTTTCTCAAGAGTCAGGTCAGGTGGTCTGGTATTCCCTTCTCTTTCAGAACTTTCCACAGTTTATTGTGATCCACACAGTCAAAGGCTTTTGCATAGTCAATAAAGCAAAAGTAGATGTTTTTTTTTCTGGAAATCTCTTGCTTTTTCCATGATCCAACATATGTTGGCAACTTGATCTCTGGTTTCTCTGACTTTTCTAAATCCAGGTTAAATATCTGGAAGTTTCGGTTCATGTACTGTTGAAGCCTAGCTTGGAGAATTCTGAGCATTACTTTACTAGCATGTGAAATGAGTGCAATTGTGCAGTAGTTTGAACATTCTTTAGCATTGTCTTTGGGACTGGAATGAAATTTGACCTTATCAGTCCTTTGGCCACTGCTAAGTTTTGCAGATTTGCAGTCATATTAAGTACAATAGTTTAACAGCATCATCTTTCAGAATTTGAAATAGCTCAGCTGAAATTCCATCACCTCCACTATCTTTGTTCATAGTAATGTTTTCTAAGGCCCACTTGACTTCACATTCCAGGATGTCTAGCTCTAGGTGAGTGATCACACCATCTTGGTTATCTGGGTGATGAAGATCTTTTTTGCATAGTTCTTCTGTGTTTTCTTGCCACCTCTTCTTAATATTCCCTGCTTCTGTTAGGTCCATACCATCTCTGTTGTTTATTGTGCCCATCTTTGCATGAAATGTTCTTTGAGTATCTAACTTTCTTGAAGCAATCTCTAGTCTTTCCCATTCTATTTTTTTCCTGTTTCTTTGTATTGACCACTTAGGAAGGATTTCTTATCTCTCCGTGGTATTCTTTGGAACTCTACATTCAGATTAATTCATCCTCCCTTTCTCCTTTACCTTTCACTTCTCTTTGTTTTTTCAGCTATTTTTAAAGCCTTCTCAGGCAACCATTTTGCCTTTTTTGCATTCACTTTTCTTGGAGATGATCTTGATCACCACACCCTATACAATGTCATGAACCCACTATACCATTCAGGTATGACCTAAATCAAATCCCTTACGATTATACAATGGAAGTTTGGAACACTGTCAATAGGAATTATCTCATATAATGACAAAACCAACACTTAGAAGTTAGGTACTAACTCATCCCATGGACTTATTTTGTTTCATAAATGAAATAAGGAATCCAAACCTCAGGCCCAACTCAGTAACAAATGCATGTTATTCTGATGGAAGATAGAATTAAAGCACTTTGATTATCTTTGTTTCTAAGAATAGATCAAATTAAGTGCATCTATTCCTAGTATATCAGGTAAAAAGGAAGCAAAATGAAATATCTATAAAATTTTTCATTGTAATCTTTCTTTTAAAATTATGAACATTAAATTTGACATATCTAAAACAAGAATTAGTTAATATAAATACATATACAATTAATAATAGTAATAATAGGACTCTCATTGTGTCAAAAGATAAGAAAATGGTAACTGACTTTTCAATTAACAAAAGGTTTCTGTGACAATATAGTCAAAGTGGTAAAATAACTATTTTTCTTTAGATTTGGAATTAGTTTTATTTGGCTGATAGTGGACAATTTTTTCTATAAATGTCCACTTGGTAATAAGAGCTGAATTGGCAATGAGGCCCTGGGCTATTCAGATTATTGAACATTTTGTTATCAGAAAGGCAGGATTGCTAATGATATTGGCTTGTCCAAAAAGTTTGTTTAGATTTTTCAGTGACATCTTACATAAAAACATGAACAAACTTTTTAGGCCAAACAATATCTAGGGGGACAAATATGACAAAGAAACACATTGGGCTCGTTTCTAGCTTTGTATGAATATTTTGGTTAATTATAATCATAAAATATTTAAGTATGACCATCCTCTGGAAAGGAATACTTAATTTTTACAGGATCTAGGAAAATAGGAAAAAAAAATTTTGCAAAAGGTAAACTGATTGGCTAAGGATAGAGAGTTAGCCATTAATTAAATCCATGTTTTTTTTGTTTGTTTGTTTGTGTGTTTTCTTTTACCAAGAATGAGTTTATATATTATGTGCTACTAGGTGAGAAGACATTTCAGTTTTCACAGAGTGGAACAAGACAGCCAGGTAGACTTGAGCTATACATAAATTGGTCTTTATGCCTCATTTTTCAGGCTATCATTAATTTTTAGGGCTCATAGGAAAAATAGGTGCAATATTTGGCTATGGACAGATAATGATGATTCATGCAAGATAAATAATTGCAGATATGAAGAAAGTTATATAGTGACTGAGATGCAACTTAAGGCCCGAAGGATTTAGTGATGGAGATAAAATTTAAGAAAACATCCTTATCAGTACTACTTGGCTGTATTATTTTGGATCTATTTTCAAATTTTGTTTTAAAAATATGTGAAATTAAATAACATTATATTCAGTTAAGAAGTTTCCCTGTGGTGGTTTAAAAAAATACACTATAACTTTTGAATGAATTCAGTGCTTTCAAGGGAATGAACTATAAATTTTCAACTAGTTATTTTAGAGCATTTCAATTCCAGCATAGGGAGGTTATTCTAGCCCTTAAGGTCTAAAATGCAGGACTGTACATGTTTTCTTCACTTAGACAGACATAAATCCCAAAGTGACACCAACATGTTATCTTTTACTATATTTCCCACTGGAGTGATTCAGACTTTTGACTTAAATAGTTGTCTACAGCTGCTGAAAATTGATTTATCCTTGCTGATAAGTGAACTTGCTGACCAAACTGCTAAGGAGAAATATTTTTAGAGTAGTAATTCTTAGCAATGTTTTTTTTTTTTTTTTGCCTTTGAGTTTTATTAACTTATTTTTTAATGTCTTTATGTCCCTCAAATGATTTGTAAGTTATCAGATACTTATTAGGAAATACATATATATGACAAAATAAATCTCAGTGAGTAAAAAAGGATGTGGGATTTAAAGCTAAGTCGCTCAACTCCAATTCTCACAGTGCCATAGCCTTTCTTCACAAGCAACCACTATGACTATCTTATTTAATATATTTCTACATATGTGTGCATATACTTTTTAATATCTATAACACAAATGGTAGCATAGTTTCACATTGTTTTACATCTTTCTTTTTTTCCTGTTCTTAACCATGGAGTAGTTAATATATCTATATATTCCATAACAAAATATATAGATATAAAGTAGGGAAGATAGATAGCTAGAAAATACATAAATGTGCCTAGTTATATTCAGAAACCAGATAGCATCTATTTTGTGCATGCTAAGTCACATCAGTCACGTTTGATTCTTTGAAATCCTATGGGCTATCTCCCACCAGGACTCTCTGTCTATGGGATTCTCCAGGCAAGAATACTGGAATGTGTTGCCATTTCGTCCTCCAGGGGATCTTCCCAACTCAGGGATTGAAGCCGGGTCTCTTAATATCTCCTACATTGGCAGGCAGGTTCTTTACCACTAGCACCACCTTAGAAGCCCTTTGATTGCTATTATAAAACATATATCAATAGCTAATCATTATTTGCATTCATATATATATAAATATGTATGTATATAACATATAATCAGAAGGTATGCTTATAATGGGACTTCACAGGTGGCACAGTTACAGAGAATCCATCTGCCAATGAAGGAGGTGCAAGAAATGCAGGTTCAATCCCTGGGTGAGAAAGATCCTCTGGAGTAGGAAATGGCAACCCTCTCTAATATTCTTGCCTCTTCCCCTCACTCCCATTACTAATTTTATTTTTTTTTAATGTTGCCATAGCTTTGCCTTTTTTAGAATGTCATATAGTTGGAATCACACAGTTCATGTTAATTTTTCTTACTTAGTAACATTCATTTAAGTGTCCTACATGTATTTTCATGGCTTATATTTTTTATCAATGCATAATAATACATCTTATGCATGTATACCAGTTTATCCATTCATCAAAACTCAGAATTTATAGTTCTGCTTTTAGGTCTGCGATCCATTTAGAATTCATTTTTGTGAAGGGTGTAAGGTCCATGTCTAAATTCTATTCTGTTCACATGTAAATGTACAGTTACTCAACCACCATTTGTTGAAAGATAAACCTTGCTCCCTTGTACTGCCTTTTTATTCATTTGTCAAAAAACAGCTGACCACATTTATGAGTCTATTTCTGGGATCTCTATTCAATTGATCAACTTGTTTATCTTTTCACTATATCATAGTGTAGCTATAATTAAATTTTAACAATAACCTACTGCAATCAACATATCTAAAATTTATTAGTTTTAATTATATTTATTATACTACATAAGTGGGCTTCCCTGATAGCTCAGTTGGTAAATAATCTGCAATGCAGGAGAACCCTGGTTCAATTCCTTGGTTGGGAAGATCCGCTGGAGAAGGGATAGGTTACCCACTCCAGTATTCTTGGCTTCCCTGCTGACTCAGCTGGTAAAGAATATGCCTGCAATGCAGAAGACCTGGGTTCGATCCCTGAATTGGGAAGATCGCCTGGAGAAGGAAAAGGCTACCTACTTCAGTATTCTGGCCTAGAAAATTCCATGGACTGTATAGTCCATGGGGTCACAAAGAGTTGGACACAACTGAGCAAATTTCACTTTCACACTTTTCATGACACATAAGTAAATTGATGAAATGTCACCTGATGAACACTCTATCTTTCCATGTAGTTACCAGCAAAAACTACCCATCAGTCTAAGGAAAGATTAATGTCTCTTAAGACTGTAAAGCCCCTCAATATGAGTAAGGACTTCTAAAGTAATTGAAAGCAGCAGTTAGCCCTCCTATGGAGGTGAATGTCCCCCCACCCCCACCACTGTCTCCTCCTTATCAATTACTCCACAGGTTCACTGAGGTATATTTAACACACAATAAACTGCACATATTTCAAGTGTACAATTTGATAAGCTTTGACAAATCCATAGACCAATAAAATTATCACCAAAAGTACAATGCTGAACAAATTTTTTACCCTTAAAAGTTTCCTCATGCCCTTTTATACTCATTCCCTTCTGCCCTCCTCAAGGACTTCTTCCTTCAAGCAATGACTGCTTTGCTCTTTGTCATTTAGTTTGCATTTTCTAGAGTTTTATATGAATGAGAATGTAATATGTATGCTTTTGTTTAACTTTTTTCATTTAGCTTAATATTTTTTTGATACTGGTCCATACTGTTTTATGTATTAGTAGTTCATTTACTTGATTCCTAAGTAGTATTCTGTTGTATGACTGTACCACAATTTCTATAACCATTTATCTATTGATGAATATTTGTATAGCTTGCGTTTTTGGTCATTACAAATAAAGCTACTGTGAGCATTCAAACACAAATAGTGTAAAGATGCAAACTTGCTTTTCTCTTACACAAATACCTATGAGTAGAATAGCTAAATCATATAATTGATATATTTATCCTTTTATGAAACAGTCAATTTTTTAAAGTGGTTGTATGAGTTATCATGTCTACCACCAAAAGTTTATAAGAATTCTTGTTCTTCCACACCTTTGCCAATACTTGGTATGGTCTAGCATTTTAACTTCAGCCATTTTAATGTGTGTATAAGTAAGTTTGGTATCTTCCTTGAATGACTTAGATGTCCACGATGATGGAATTTCTGGAGAAACTTCTCTCTTATTCTTTTTTTTTTTAAATTTTTCTACTGTTTAATAATGTTTAGCATATACTCATGAGTTTATTTGTCATCCATATATTTTCTATGGTTCCTTTAAAAAATATTTTGCCCATATTTAATGGCTGCTTTCTCTTCCTCCCCTTTTATTTGGTTTAATAATTCTTCATAGATTGTAGATACAACCCTTGTATCAAGTACATGCATTACAATTATTTTTTCACAGTCTCCCAAAAATGTCTTTTGATGAAGAGTTGAAGTTTTAAATTTTGATGATATCCAATTTATCACTTTTTCTTTCATCAATCATTCTGTTGATGTTATATCAAAGATATATTTGGGTTAAACCAAAGGCACAAATATTTTTTTCCCCTGTCATCTTCTAGAATTTTGGTAGCTGTAGATGTTACATTTAATTCTATCATCCATTAGTTAATTTTCATATGTGGTATGAGGTATGGGTGGAAGTTCATTTATTTGTATATGGATATCCAATTGATCCAACACAAGCTGTAGAAAAGACTATCCTTTCTCCACCGAATTTCCAATGACAATTTAGTCAAAAATCCATTGCCCATACATGTGTGGATCTATTTTTCAACTCTGTTCCATTGCTTTGATATATATTTTCTATCTTTATATCAATACCAGATAGTTTTGATTAGAATAAATCTTAAAGTGTTTTGGTGTTAATTTGCCAAATATCAGTTTTTAACATTATTTTGCTTATTCTAGGTTTTGTGTTTCTTGATAAGTTTTAAAATCAGGATTTCATCTTATTCAAAAAATTTTGGTGAGGTTTCTTTTTTTTTTTTTTCTCACTGAAAAATTTTAATATAAACATCTAGCTGGAAAAAATTTTTGAAGCTTTCTGGAATCTTCTTTTGAATATTTTTTATTTATGGTTGGTTAAACTGTTGATATAGAGAGCTGACTCTCTTCTGTCTGTTTCCTTCTCAGCTCATTATAGACATGAGGAAAACACTGATCCTGTTAATTCATTTTGGATAGAAGAAGAAATTCCCCCACTGTTCAAACATATAACTTTTTAAATGTATGAATCTATTATAAATTCCAGTTAGTAAAACCAATACTGAGATAAAATATCCATTTATATCAATAAAATTATAGATTAAGTTATATGTTTATTCCTTTTCATGAACCATAATCAATAGTATATTAGGGATAAATATTTTTGCCATCAATTGATGTAAACTATAAACTCTAGAGCTATGGCTAAGTGTATTATTTTATTTATCAGTTATTAATAGCACATAAACTAATTTTAATAAGTATATTAATGCAGTAATTTGGTAATTTATGATTTTCAGAAACTATTTTTCCCCCAGAATCTAAAGTTTTCTATCTCCCTTGAATGTCCATAGTGATGGAGTTTCTGGAGAAATTTTCCTGTTATTTTTCTTCAGTTTCATCAGATGTTTCTAGGAATATATCCATAACAATCTCCAAGAAAGCTGTATAATTTTATAGCACAATAATATATCTCTTATGGATATATAGAGGCTAATGTAAGGAAAAAAAACACACTTTTAGAGTAAAATTGGCTGATTGCCTTTAAGCTAGATGTCAAGACAGTCTGCATGATATTGTTACATTATATTATATTGAGTCAATTTGTATTTAAAAATATATTTTTTCATATCTTATTTCACAGTCACCTTGAAGTTTAATAATCTCTTTTTAGCAAGCTAAGTTTACCAGAAACCCTATTATGTTTTCATGTTAAAAATATGAAAATGGAAAAAAATCTGAATGAAGATTGTATCACTTTAATGAGAACTAGATTTCCAAGACATAAAGAGCCTTAAAAGTCTTGAGGCATTTTATTAATATCAAGTATAAGTAATAATATATCATAATTTAACATTGTAGAAATGTGTAAAGTTACTGATGTTTTAATTTAAAATTGAAAGGATATTGAAAGCACAATAAACATGCAACAATATAAAAGGCAAACTCCACATACCCAAACTGTATTCACTGAATGCTTCAATATTGTACAATCCTTAATATTCAATAAAGTTATAAAGCTGAGTTTAATTTTTATCTTATTTATCTTATTACATTTATAATAAATTACATAGAGTATAATGCTTTCATTATATAGAATACCCCATTGTGTAGACTATCATGGTACAATGATACAATGGTAATTGTATTCCTTTGAAAGATTTTCACTCTGAAGATTATACAATGACATATTATTTTAACATAGTGACTCCAAACATATCAACATATTTCCAGTATAATGGCAATAAATTTCAAGCAATATTAATTGATTTTAAAATTAAATATTTTTATGACATCATTTTTTTTGGAAAATTGATACAATGTGCCGGTCTATGAAATTAGTCAATTTGCTGTGCCAAATCTATCATTTATGCAGTCTCTCCCCAGGTCTAGAGGAGACAAAAACTTTCTCTGTATCAATACTCTCTCATAAAATAATTTCAAATATTTATACTTTAGCACATCTAACAAAACTTTCCCGCCCTAAGAGAGTAGGCATTTCAATTAAATATTGAATTTAAAAGAATTGCATATTTCCCAAATGAGAAAGAATGATGACTACTTGGAGATCAGATGAGAAAAAAAAATTTTGTAAAGAATAAGGAGTTATTTCATCATAAAATACATCCAGTTAAATTTGTGTAAGAAGAATCATTGTACTTCTCTGCACCTGATATTTAATGATGACCAATATGCAAGATATTATAGTAATAAAGAAAGAAATGGAGATGTAACACTAAGTGTACCTTTTCCTTAGTTAGGTCTTTTCTAAGGCATTAGAAACATTACCCTTGTTCTATTTAAAGATGAATTTTGATGAATTAAATAAATACACATGGTTCATTGGATGGCTCCTAATTTGGTGTGTTCACAGCAACTATTTTGTATTGGTAATCCAAAACAACAATAAACAGAACATTTTCATGATAACTCTGCTAACCTACACTTGGAAAGATATTGAACAACAATTCACTACTCAAAGCAATTTTAATTAGTTCCAGTGTTAGACGCAGTATAATTCCTTAATGAAACTACATAGGCTGTTTCATTTGCCTTTTAACAGAGTACTGCAGCAACCTCATTCTTTTTTTTTTTTTTTTAAACTAACGAAGCCTGCCAGCTAAAGTCCCAGTACAATTATTGCTTTAATAAAGTGCTCTACATATGTCAACAAGAAAATACAGGAACTACTGTATAATAAAACTGTTACGAAGGTGACCCAGTTGTTACATCACAACTGCTACTTCTGGCAGAGATATCTAGACAAACGTGCTGATTAACAGTGTCTCGGTAGCCAACGCAATTAGAGAGAACTTTACTTTTTCTACTATATAATGGGTGATTTTAATGGTTGAAAAATATTTGATAATGTTTTCATCCAAATTACAGAGATGAAAATGTAGGAATACTGTTTTAATAGAAATATGAACAACTTCAGATACTTTAAACAATAGCAACAAAAAAATCTCTATACCTTCTTCTCAGTTTTGCTATGAACTTTAAAATTTTCTAAAACAATAGTCTTTGTAAGTAAATCAATTTACTGATGTTTTAAATAACAAAGGGGAAGGGAAATGGCATTTATTGAGTGACTATCATGTAGCTAGTCTTTTAGTTACACTATTTCAATACTGTCACAAATGCACTGACAGAAGGTAAAGATTACTTTTTTAAAAAAATGAAGAAATGCTATTCTGACAGTTTAGCCCAGGCCACATGGTTTTGTCTGACAAAACTGGATTCACAATAAATTCAGACTTAATATAAAGCTCTTCTACACTTGTTACACATGAATATACACATGCTTGTTAAGTCACTTCAGTCTTTCCGACTCTTTGCAACCCAGTGGACTGTAGCCTGTCAGGCTCCTCTGTCCATGGGATTCTCCAGACAAAAATACTGGAGTGGGTTGCTGGGCCCTCCTCCAGGGGATCTTGCCTACTCAGGGAGGGAACATGCATCTCTTTTGTCTCCTGCATTGGCAGTGGGTTCTTTACCAATAGCACCACCTAGGAAGCTAGAATACACACGTATATAAGTATAAACCTAAATAGGGCACTACACATACATAAGAAAAGTGAAAGTTGACTTTTTTATTTTTATATCTCATATGTTATTCCTCACAAATTCCCAACAATCTGAGTGGAGAAAATTAACTTTAGCTTAAACTAATCAATCAATTGAATTCAATAGTATAAGAATGGATTAAGCAAACCTTTTATTGAAGCATATATTTAAAAAGCATGCACAAATCCTGAATCCAGCTTGATGAATTTTAACAAGCTGAGTTATATCCATATGATCATCCAGATCAAAGCTTATATGATAGCCTGTGCACCAGTGAGTGTGTGTCATAGACGTCGTGCTCATGTTCAGTCACTCAATCGTGCCCAACGCTTTGTGATCCCATGGACTGTAGCCTACCAGGCTCCTCTGTCCATGGAATTCTCCAGGCAAGAATATTACAGGTTGCCATTTCCTACTCCAGGGGATCTTCCCAACCCAGGGATCAAACCCATGTCTCCTGCTTCTCCTGTGATGAAGAACGCCCCCCTCCGCCACACACACACACACAAGTCTCCTGTGGGAGCCCAGATCAACTCCATTCAAAGGCAATCCCAGTTAAAATTTCAGCAAGTTATTTTATGGATATCTTCAAATGATTCTAAAGACTATATGCAGATAAGCCAGAATAGCCAACACATTGAAAAACATAGTTGGAGGACTAATGTTACTCAATTTCAAGACTAACTACAAAATGACAGTAATAAATACACTGCTATACTGACCAAAGAACAAACAGCTCAGTGGAACAGATTAGAGAGCCCAGAAACAGACCCTCATAAATATTGTCAGCAGGTATTTGACAAAGCAGCAAGGTAGTGTGATAGAACAAATTAGTCTTTCAACAAACAATGCTGGAACTGGACATCTACATGCAGAAAAGCAAAAAGAAAGAAAGAAAGAATCTCGACATAGGATTCACTATGAACTCAAAATGGATCATAGGCCTAGAGGTAAAATGCAAAGCTATAAAACTCCTGGAAGACAACCTAGGAGAAAGTCTACATATCCTTGGGTATGGTGATAACTTTTTAAATGAAATACCAAAGGTGTTATTTATGAGAACAATCATTGATAAGCTGGATTTATTAAAATTAAAAACATTTGCTCTGCAAAAGACAATGTCAAGAGAATGAACAGAAATCCAACAAATTGGGAGAAAATACTGCAAAATATACACTGATTAAAGACTGTCATCCAAAATATATATAAAAAGCCCTTAAATTTCAACAATAAAAAAAAGTATTTAAATATGGGCAAAAAACCTTAACAAATATTGTATACTCAGTGTGCCCCAACTGTTAGCAGGGTTTGTAAATAAGTTATTATTATATTTAGCATCTGCATACCTATAGGAAACTGGAAAATAAATATGGCTATATTATTTGTACAGTTTTTATCATTAAATGGCTAGAAATTATAAGTCATATACTGCTTTATTTTTCCACAATAGATTGATTGTTTTCATCTGTGAAAGAAATATTCTAAATATCTTGTACTTTTGTCTGGGAACTTTAAGGGATTACACTATACTCTCCAACGAGATAGGCAACTTTAATCTGACTAGTTTATAGAAAAACTGATTTTCAAAAGGACTGATGAAGTGGACTGGGAATACATACTATAAAAACTGTAAACATATTCTTTCTGGTTCCTAGCAATCACACCAGAAATCACAATGTGTCCTGTGTGGTCCAGTGCTCCCTTGGAATCAGACAGAATGTACTTATTAAATTGTGAAATGCCGGGAGGCTTCAATCAGAAAGCTATTTAAAAGTGTAAGCAGGAATCATTTTTATCAATTTTTTTGAAGCAAGAAAGGATTTCTGAGTTCAGAATCAGTTTTGGGGTTACTTTTTCTTGAAAAAATTTAGGAGTTAACTAGACTTTTGTCATCATAAAAATTAAATATATGAAGCTGAGGAAAAGTCAGAGCAACAAAAGATGGACTATTGTATAGAAGTAAGTGACTGGTAGCATTTTTCTGATTAGCAAGGGAGAAAATAAACTCCTCTTTTAGGAGTTTGAACTAGGAAAATAGAAATTTCAACCTTGCCAATACTTAAATTGGCACTGACTAATCAAATATTGTAATATAAACTCTCAAGCAAAGACTAAAATTTGACATGGAAGAGATTAAAAGAAAAAAGTGCTATAAACTGGGCCATAACAATGACAATATATTGAACAGATCATACATCAAACTGTATACGAGTAATATTCTCTAATGCATGCAAATTTGTGCATCTTTACATAAAATACATGAATGAATTCTCAAGGTAAGATGTCCTTGATTCAATTTATATGAATCTGATTTTCAGAGATTTGGTAAATTAAATAACAATGGTTATCTACCATCTTTTCTCTTTATTTTTAAAAATAACAACAGAAAACTGACATCAAGCTATGATAACTGTTTTGTATATACAGGAATTGAATATGTATTTTTGTATTTCAGTGCTGAAATCAAAATTTGAGCAGGCAAAACCAAGTTATAAGAAAACAGATTTAGAATTAAAAAGAATAAGTGGAAGGAAGAATTATTAACAATTAAATCAAGAGGTAGATAATATATTGAGAAATAATTTATAGTGAAGAATATCGTAAGGGAGTGAGGCAGAAGAGCTTACATAGTAAGGATTCATTTTCTTCGCTTTTTCTCAGACATGATAGCATGAATTCTGTTTTCAACACTATATCTGGGTCCTAAATTTTGAACAACTCCTTGCTTCTGCAGGAAGTTTCATATTTCACTATTGTTATGGGCTGAAGTATATATCTTCAAAATTCTTATGTTGAAGCCCCCAATTCCAAGTACCAAAGAATGTAAGTCTATCTGGAGAGAAGTCATTGCAAAGGAAATTCAAATAAGTTCATTAGGGTGGGCCCTTAGCCAATCTAAATGTCCTTATGAGAAGAGGAAATCTGGACACAAAATGAAGACATCAGGGGTACATGCTCACGGAGAGAAGGCAGCAGTCTGAAAGCCAAGGAGAGGGGCCTGAGGAAAAATCAAACCTGAGGACACCTTCTCGTGGACTTCCAGAATTATGAGGAAAAATTGTGCGTTTAAGTCACTTCATCTGTGGTATTCTGTTATGGCAGCATGAGCTAACTTCACTGCTAACCTGGGAACAATCGGCTGAGCATTATTTGGGGTACAATCCCTAACCCTAAAAAGACTTAAACTAGGGAGCGGTAAGGGAACAGTTGACAGTCATATACTCCCGAAAGTTCATTGATTCAAACAAGTAAGAAATTCTCAATATTCCTCTTTATTTGGAATTGTTTAAAATATTCAGATCTCTGTAAAACTTTCTTTTCTCGACCCTTCAGTTGTAATGACTTCCATTTAATTGAATTTTCTTGCTGAAACATATCCTTTGAAGCCAGCTTTGATATTGTATTTTGACAACGGTAAAGTTTTTATGTGGCATGCATTCTTACTGATTAAAGGAATGCATATTTTGCCAAAAAAATCATCAAGAATGAAACAAATTATTTTGAGTGCTTTTTAATCCCTGAATGTTTTCTTCTTATGTTCTCAATTGAAATCTGCATTTCCCTCAAGGCCCAGTTCACGTCCTAAAGTCTTCCACAGCACACTGTTCAAGCCGCTTCCAGAGCTCTGTACTTCACAGACAAGGACTTCTCTTTTTACTTGTCTTCCTTCACCACAGCAAAAGCTTCTTAAGATAGGGACCAACATGTCTTATTAATCTTTGGGTCTCAGGTTTAGCTAAGTGACTGGAATGCATTTAGTGGACAACTGGATTTTATTGAACAAACTTTAGTCTGTTTATTCCACATTACAGAAATATTTGCTTTCTAAAACTACCTGTGGCACATTAAGAAAAACTCCACCTAGAAATGTTTTAAATGAAACTTTATAATATTCTTTATAAGTTTGATATTAAATATATTTACATATCTAGCAAAGTGTTTGTGAAACCAAGATTGAAAAGCAAATTCATACACACTCACATAAATGCATATTTAAATACGCACCATGCACATTCAAATATGTATGTTCTATAACATTTGAAGGGAGTAGTAACTTTTTTTTTTTTTGTAACTTTTTACCTTAGAGAAATTGAGGGGAAAGTTAATAAATGAATATATCTAAAGTCCACAGAACTAACTTAAACTTTGTGGTCAATATTGGGCTTCTTATTATGAAGGAGCTATTTCACATGCTGCATTTTAACCAACCTGAGTACTTTAAACATATGTAACTTAACCATCGATCATAACTTGATCATAATTAATGGTACATTATAATACCAATGAGTCTACTTGTTTCTTTTATCAAACACTTTTTGAAAATACATTTTTATATTATTAATAATACATTCTATTATGGAAAGAAGTGATATGATAAAATGTATACAGAGTCTTTTGAAACTACTACACTCATGTTCATTTATGTGTAATACAAAAATTTATCTATAGCATATGTAAGATGATATAGCTTGAAATAAAATGAAATCAATACTTATTGCTTATTTAGAAGTGTAAAAGCAATGTGTAATAGTTTAGCCTTTATAATATTATATTGCTGAGCCCTTTCACTGAGCTGTTATGCCAGAATAATAGATGTATTTATCTGTCATGCATTTAGATTTTGTGTAGTTTTCTGTTATTATCAATACTGCCCTGTTGAATAGCTTCTTGTGTTATGTTCATATTATTTTATTCATAGTAGGGATACTGTGTCTAAATTTAAAAATATAATGTTGATCCTTATAAAACCAGACTGTATGTACTCTGATATGTATCATGTATTTTTAAGTGTTGGATAATTAGAAGTAGATTTGTTCTCTTTCCAGGTGCAGTTAAATAAATGGAATTCAAATCTTTGAAGAAAGTAGATTGTCCAGCCATCCATCTGTAATGTTTGAGACTTCAAATCAGTTATCATTGTGTGTTTTCAGGATTATAGGTTCTAGTGAGACAGTGATATAACTACTGGCATGAGACGTGAGAGTGGCAGATAGAGATGAGGCTCTCTTGACTAATATTCAGTGAGAAGATTAGAAGACACATGCTGATTTTCAAAAAATGTATCTCTGTGGGGATTTTGGGGCGGGACTTATATATAACTCTTCTTTTTATTTATTTATTTATTTATTTATTTATTTTTTGTCATACATTGATATGAATCAGCCATAGATTTACACGTATTCCCCATCCCGATCCCCCCTCCCACCTCCCTCTCCACCCGATTCCTCTGGGTCTTCCCAGTGCACCAGGCCCGAGCACTTGTCTCATGCATCCCACCTGGGCTGGTGATCTGTTTCACCACAGATAGTATACATGCTGTTCTTTTGAAATATCCCACCCTCACCTTCTCCCACAGAGTTCAAGAGTCTGTTCTGTATTTCTGTGTCTCTTTTTCTGTTTTGCATATAGGGTTATCGTTACCATCTTTCTAAATTCCATATATATGTGTTAGTATGCTGTAATGTTCTTTATCTTTCTGGCTTACTTCACTCTGTATAATGGACTCCAGGTTCATCCATCTCATTAGGACTGGTTCAAATGAATTCTTTTTAACGGCTGAGTAATATTCCATGGTGTATATGTACCACAGCTTCCTTATCCATTCATCTGCTGATGGGCATCTAGGTTGCTTCCATGTCCTGGCTATTATAAACAGTGCTGCGATGAACATTGGGGTGCACGTGTCTCTTTCAGATCTGGTTTCCTCAGTGTGTATGCCCAGAAGTGGGATTGCTGGGTCATATGGCAGTTCTATTTCCAGTTTTTTAAGAAATCTCCACACTGTTTTCCATAGCGGCTGTACTAGTTTGCATTCCCACCAACAGTGTAAGAGGGTTCCCTTTTCTCCACACCCTCTCCAGCATTTATTGCTTGTAGACTTTTGGATAGCAGCCATCCTGACTGGCGTGTAATGGTACCTCATTGTGGTTTTGATTTGCATTTCTCTAATAATGAGTGATGTTGAGCATCTTTTCATGTGTTTGTTAGCCATCTGTATGTCTTCTTTGGAGAAATGTCTGTTTAGTTCTTTGGCCCATTTTTTGATTGGGTCATTTATTTTTCTGGCAACTCTTCTTTATACCAGTAGCAAGTATACAATTTTAGAACCAGGTCTCTGTGGTTTCATTCCAGAAAACAACATGATACTGTAAATGCCTAAGAAATCAGGATGGCTGAGCCATAGTAGTTCTGATATGTACTGGTGGATCATAACATTTCTGAGAATTGAGTATAAATTAAACTATATAGAATATTTATGAACAACATGCAAAGTTATAACAATAGGGAAATAAACATTCTCTTTGGCATACACCTTCTGTATTTGCACTTGTAATAATTATTTATGCTTCTTGAGATCCTAAGGTTGAGTTCTTGATCCTCATCAGGACTGGTGATGTTTGGGCCACATGACCTAACTGCTGGCACAACTGTTCTTCTTACATCTAAAATTAGTGTCCAGTTCAATACATAGTGTATTCACCTAGTACCTTCAAAATTTCCCTACTAGGTATAAAATTTCTGACAAAGGAAAAGGAATCAATATAAATGTCCTTTCTTGAAGTCAACAAAATACACTTTCAATATAAAATAGAGTCTTGAATCAAAACTAAGGACTAGTGTGATAGGAACCTATTTCCCATAGTAATGTAAACTGCACACTTGAGCTGGTCCTTCTGGTCATCTTGTGGTAAACTCCACAGGGCTTAGGAACTTAAAGAACTGTCATTTCATATTGAGGCATAGAAGACTCCTTGATAATCACTTTATAGGTGAAATGTTCACATTTCATTAAGTGATATTTTTATGCAAATTTATTTATTATGCTGTATGCATAATATAGGCTTACAATTTGTATCAGATAGTTATGTGACACTTTTATTCTCTATTTAAATTCTTAATTCAGTTCAGTTCAGTTCAGTTGCTCAGTCGTGTCCAACTCTTTGTGACCCCATGAATCACAGCACACCAGGCCTCCTATCCATCACCAACTCCCAGAGTTTACCCAAACTCATGTACATTGAGTCGGTGATGGCATTCAACCGTCTCATCCTCTGTCTTCCCTTTCTGCTCCTGCCCTCAATCTTTCCTAACTTCAGGGTCTTTCAAATGAGTCAGCTCTTCACATCAGGTGGCCAAAGTATTGGACTTTCAGCTTCAACATCAGTCCTTCCAATGAACACTTAGGAATGATCAACTTTAAGATGGACTGGATGGATCTCCTTGCAGTCTAAGGGACTCTCAAGAGTCTTCTCCAACACTATAGTTCAAAAACATCAATTCTTCTGCACTCAGCTTTCTTTATAGTCCACACATGACTACTGGAAAAACCACAGCCTTGACTAGATGGACCTTTGTTGGCAAAGTAATGTCTCTGCTTTTTAATATGCTATCTGGGTTGGTCATAACTCTCCTTCCAAGGAATAGGCCTCTTTTAATTTCATGGCTGCAATAACAATCTGCAGTGATTTTGGAGCCCCCCAAAATAAGGTCTGCCACTGATTCCAGTTTCCCCATCTATTTGCCATGAAGTGATGGAACTGAATGCCATGCTCTTAGTTTTCTGAATGTTGAGCTTTAAGCCAACTTTTTCACTCTCCTCTTTCACTTTCATCAAGAGGCTCTTTAGTTCTGCTTCAATTTGTGCCATTAAGGTGGTGTCATCTGCATATCTGAGGTTATTGATATTTCTCCCAGCAATCTTGATTCCAGCTTGTGCTTCTTCCAGCCCAGCATTTCTCATGATGTACTGTTTCTATAAGTTAAATAAGCAGGGTGACAGTATACAGCCTTGACATACTCCTTTTCCTATTTGGAACCAGTCTGTAGTTCCGTGTCCTATTCTAACTGTTGCTTCCTGACTGGCATACAGGTTTCTCAAGAGACAGGTCAGGTGGTCTGGTATTCCTATCCTTTGAAGAATTTTCCACAGTTATTTTGTGATCCCACACAATCAAATCCTTTGGGATGGTCAATAAAGCAGAAATAGATGTTGTTCTGGAACTGTCTTGCTTTCTCCATGACCCAGCAGATGTTGGAATTTTGATCTCTTGGTCCTCTGCCTTTTCTAAAACCAGCTTGAACATCTGGGAGTTCATGGTTCACATATTGCTGAAGCCTGGCTTGGAGAATTTTGAGCATTGCTTTACTAGCATGTGAGATGAGTGCAATTGTGCAGTAGTTTTAGCAATTTTTGTCATTGCCCTTCTTTGGGACTGGAATGAAAACTAACCTTTTCCAGTCCTGTGGCCACTGCTGTTTTCCAAATTTGCTGCACAAATTGAGTGCAGCACTTTCACAGCATCATCTTTCACAATTTGTAATAGCTCAACTGGAATTCCATCACCTCCACTAGCTTTGTTCGTAGTGATGCTTCCTAAGGCCCTCTTGACTTCACATTCCAGGATGTCTGGCTCTAGGTGAGTGATCACACCATCTTGATTATCTGGGTTATAAAGGACTGTTTTGCACAGTTCTTCTGTGTATTCTTGCCACCTCTTCTTAATATCTTCTGCTTCTGTTAGGTCCATACCATTTCTGTCCCTTATTGTGCCCAGCTTTGCATGAAATGGTCCCTTGGTATCTCCAATTTTCTTTAAGAGATCTTTAGTATTTCCCATTCTATTGTTTTCCTCTATTTCTTTGCATTGATTGCTGAGGAAGGCTTTCTTATCTCTCCTTGCTATTCTTTGGAACTCTGCATTCAAATGGGTATATCTTTCCTTTTCTCCTTTGCTTTTTGCTTCTCCTTTTTTTTTTTTTTAACACCAATTTGTAAGGCCTCCTCAGATAGCCATTTTGCTTTTTGCATTTCTTTTTCTTGGGGATGGTCTTGATCCCTGTCTCCTGTACAATGTCACGAACCTCCTTCCATAGTTCATCAGGCACTCCATCAGATCTAGTCCTTTAAATCTATTTCTCACTTCCACTGTATAATCATAAGGGATTTGATTTAGGTCATACCTGAATGGTCTAGTGGTTTTCCCTACTTTCTTCAATTTAAGTCTGAATTGGGAAATAAGGAGTTCATGATCTGAGCCACAGTCAGCTCTCTGTCTTGTTTTTGCTGACTATATAGAGCTTCTCCATCTTTGGCTGCAAAGAGTATAATCAATCTGATTTCATGTTGACCATCTGGTGATGTTCATATATAGAGTCTTATCTTGTCTTGTTGGAAGAGGGTTTTGCTATGACCAGTGAGTTCTCTTGGCAAAGCTCAATAAGCCTTTGCCCTGCTTCATTCTGTATCCCAAGGTCAAATTCGCCTGTTACTCCAGGTGTTTTCTGACTTCCTACTTTTGCATTCCAGTCTCCTATAATGAAAAGGACATCTTTTTGGGGTGTTAGTCCTAAAAGGTCTTCTAGGTCTTCATAGAATGGTTCAACTTCAGCTTCTTCAGCGTTACTGGTTGGGGCATAGACTTAGATCACTGTGATATTGAATGGTTTGCCTTGGAAACAAAGAAAGGCCATTCTGTCATTTTTGAGATTGCATCCGAGTGCTGCATTTCGGGCTCTTTTGTTGACTATGATGGCTACTCCGTTTCTTCGAAGGGATTCCTGCCCACAGTAGTAGATATAATGGTCATCTGAGTTAAATTCACCCATTCCAGTCCATCTTAGTTCTCTGATTCCTAGAATGTCAACGTTCACTCTTGCCATGTCCTGTTTGACCACTTCCAGTTTGCCTTGATTCATGGACCTAACATTTCAGCTTCCTATGCAATATTGCTCTTTACAGCATCAGACCTTGCTTCTATTACCAGTCACATCCACATCTAGGTGTTGTTTTGCTTTGACTCCATCCCTTCATTCTTTCTGGAATTATTTCTCCACTGATCTCCAGTAAAATCTGTTAAAAATCTTGATGGTTAAGCTTGACTGTATTTCATTCTTTCAAATATTTAATACGTCAGTTTATACAATGATACACATAAGGCTATTTAGATTAACAGATTATCATTCACTGCATCATAATTAGTAGATGAAAGCATAGTATGCATATTTTAAAATATTCAGAATTTAAACCACTATGATGGATTGTGTCTTTGTGCTTGTTCAGTCACTTCTGACTCTTTGCTACTCCACTGACTGTAGCCTACCAGGCTCCTCTGTCCATTGGATTTCTGAGGCAAGAATACTGGAGTGGTGTTTCCATATCCACCTCCAGGGGAATCGTCCCAAACCAGGGACTGAACCTGTGCCTCCCGCAGCTCCTGCGTTGGCAGAGAGATTCTTTACCCACGAGCCATCTGGGAAGGCCATTATTATGGATTACAGGCATACTAAAATAGGTTTACTTTATGGAAAAATCAGTATGTTTATAATAACCAAATTATGAGTCTTTTAATTTAAACAAAATATATTTACACATTCATAAATTTTATTCTTGAATTTGTTTTGACAAATCAGCAATTTTAGAAAGTTGAAGATCTCCAGGCTGGCTTGATAAAGGATGGGTCATGTTTCATAATATTTGAGGGGGAGTGAAATTTTCATAAAAAATGTAGCTCTCATTGATGAGTTTCTCAAAAGTACATTGTAATACTTTTATCTTTTCAAAATAGTAAAAATCATGCTGATATGTTAGAGTCATGCAATAAAAAACATTTACTCAAAAGCCACGGTATACTTGTAATATATTGTAATGTATCAACAAAATTCACTAGAAAAATGTTTCCATCACTTTGACCAAACATAGCCAATATTTTAGGCTAAAGAATCCTCCAAAAATATCGAACAGTATTCTTCCATTGAACATCCTCCTGAGGAGGCAAGGAATTAGGTGACTATGTGGCAAGGCCCATGATGAATTTGATATTGAGCTACTTCTGCGTTTATATCCAAAGGAAACAAGTCACTACCCTGAAGTCGTATCTGACTCCTTTGTTCATTAAAGCATTTTTTCCAGTACCCAAGATAAGGAAATAAACCAAGCATTCATCAATAGATGAATGGATCTGAAATATGTGGCACACATGTACAACAGAGTATTAGCCTTAAGAATAAAGAAATTGTGTACTTAATAATGTGGAGAACTTGGAGAGCATTAGGTTAAATGACATAAGCTAGACAGAGAGAAACAAATATTGTAAGGTATTGCATATATGTGGAATCTTAAAACAAACAGAAAAAAAGGTCACACCCATAGAAACAGAAAGTAGAATGGTGATTAGCAGAAGTAGTGTCTAAGAAAAAAGGAGAGGTTGGTTAAAAGTTACAAACTTTCATTAATAAAATGAATAAGGTCTGTGTGTCTAAATATAACATGGTGACTCTCATTGATATTACTGTATTATATACACTTGAAATCTGTTAACAGAGTAAAATTTAATTATTCCCACACACAAAAAATGTTTAAAATGTGAGGGGACAGATATATTATTCAGGTCCCCAAACTCTGGGATCAAAGGTTTGATGATCTGAGGTGGAGCTGATGTAATAATATTAGAAATGAAGTGCACAATAAATGTAATGCACTTGAATCATCATGAAAATATCCCCTCATCCCAGTCCATGGAAAAACGGTCCCTGGGGACCAGTTGCATGGAAGATTGGGGACCACTGTATGGGGAGAATCTTTCCACAGTGTGTATGTATCTCAAATCACCAGGTTGTATACTTTAAATATAGTAAAGTATGATTTGTCAACTATACCTCAATAAAGCTAAAAACCAGCATGCAATTCATACTTCTAGAGCCCAGCTTAAGTACTATGCTTTCCTACACATGGATCCGACCTTAAATCTGAGATTCATGGCATTACGAAATTAAGAGTTACAATTTTAAGAAGCTACATATTTTAAGAATACATATCAAATAATATATTTTAAGAATATTTTAAGAATATGTAGACATTTTCATCCTATTTTAGCTCACTTGGTTTGCTATTCTGCATTCTCTTGTAATCCCAAACATACAAAAGTTATCTTATAGGGCAATTTAGAATTTTAGAAATAATTAGTTCTGTAAGATCTGATATACTGCAGCAGATGTTTAAGTCATGTAATATCTTACTGACGGTAAAAATGATTGGCTTTTGTATTTGTTATGGCCTCTGCCATGCAGCATATTCTCAGCCCTTCCACTCTCCCCAGCTGTATTCAGGTGATAGAAAGACTGTGGAACCTATTTTTTGCAGGCACTTTCCACTAGCGTTTTGCTTTAGATCCCTCTATTAAGAGTTAAGCAGGTGAGATTTGGAAGACAATGCTAGCATAGTACCCCTGGATAACCTCATCTTCCTCAGACTCTCCATGTTCTGGTTTCATTCTCCAGTTTCAGATATGTAGATAGCTCTGGGTTCATCAGTAGTCACCTAAAGCTTTCTAATTTGTTGATGATATCCTTTCTTGACTTCCATTTCTCTAGCATTTGCAACAATTTTGTAAGCACTTATTTCCTTACTGAACTCTGATAAACATGTGCTCTATTTATAATTTTTAAGTATGTCTCAAAACAAATGAATTATGTGCAGTGAAGTGGAGTCAGCATAAAGTGCTTTTACAAATGTTTTGTTTATTTACTTTTCTGAGACCTTGTTTTTAAAGTTACCACCACCCCAGTGGGTATGTATGCATATATATATATATATACATATATATATATATACATATTTTTTTTTTTTTTGCAATTTGGTAGCTCATGATTTGATTTATATCTTTAACACTTTTGAAGAATACTTTTGTGGTAAAATCAAAATTCTATTACAGTATTTAAAATATCATTAATGTATCACCACGGAGAAGGCAATGGCACCCCACTCCAGTACTCTTGCCTGGAAAATCCCATGGACAAAGGAGCCTAGTGGGCTGCAGTCCATGGGGTCGCTAAGAGTAGGACACGACTGAGCAACTTCACTTTCACTTTTCACTTTCACGCATTGGAGAAGGAAATGGCAACCCTCTCCATTGTTCTTGCCTGTAGAATCCCAGGGACGGAGAAGCCTGGTGGGCTGCCGTCTATGGGGTCGCATAGAGTCGGACACGACTGAATCGACTTAGCAGAAGCAGCAGCAATGTGTTACCCAGGAAATCCTATACCAAACTATTTATTTCATAATCAGTTAAAATTATATCTTAATCTTCAATGCTTTATGCTGGATTACATCTTAATGTTAATATTGCCCATAAGGCTTCCGTGTGGTGCAGTGATGGTTGTAAAGTATCTGTCTGCCAGTTCAGGAGAGGCAGATTTGATCCCTGGGTCAGGAAGATCCCCTGCAGGAGGACATGACAACCCACACCAACTATCTTACTGGGAAAATCTCTTGGACAAAGGAGCCTGGCAGGCTAAGGTCTATTGAATCACAAAGAGTCAGACATGACTGAGCAACTGAGCACACACAATGTGTTAACATTGCTAGTTTTTCTTTTGTTTTTTAATTTCTATGATAAATGCAACTTTCACTCTTAGTTACAGAGGAATAGTTTTATATTTTATTTGGCTTATTAAATTTTAGTGATCTGAGTAAAGCACTGATCCACTCTTACCAGTGTGTTTCAGAAAATACATTATTGATCAAGTATTTTTTTTTTTCAGGTATAAAAAATTGTTCACTAGCCATCTATTTGAAGGTTTTTCACAAGCCTCTTTATCTTGTGAATATCTTTTCAAAAATGTCTGCTTGGAAACTTTATATTATTTTTAATCCCCAAAATATGTTAAAATAAAAAAAAAAAACAGCTATTTTTTTTTTTTAACTCAATTTCTACATAGAAAGGTATCGGCCTGTCACATGATTATCCACAAAGCTGTGAAAAGAATTAGTTTGAGGATCCTTTTCTAATGGACAGAAGTTTGCTTCTTACAATAAGTTTGTATTTCACAGCTACAGAAATCTGGTTAAAAGTGATTTATATAATTCTTTGTGAACACTGTGGAACTTTTCCCAAGGTCATACTCATGTGGAATTTATTGATCTGTTATCAAACAGTTCAGTCAATGGCCTGTCTAGTTTCTTCAAGTAGAAAAATTCAAAAATAAGGCAATGTTTATATGAATTAGCAGATTCAGCTATGTGCAAAGATTCCACAATAACTTCTTAGCATATTTTCATTAACAATATTAATATCACTGACAGTCCTAAAATTCTGCTATACTGTGTTACAAAGAAATAATATCCATCAAATTTTTCTAAAATATCCAATTTATATAAGCTGTTGTAGTGCCATACCCAACAAGCTGACTAAAAATCAACCATCTAGAATATCTTGAGTTTCTCCTAAAATCCTACAATTTCTGAAGCCTATTTTTTCCATAAATATCGACCTTTTAAAAGTACACTTTTTTCTTGTCAAAACTAATTGCAAATATCTTTCCCTAGAGTAAGAAATATTTATAGAGAGTTTGTTTAGCTCTCTAATGCTTAACACAGTCTCTAGACAAGTAGGTGTTAGTTTTGAAAGATATTACTGTACATTGATATGAAAATGGACTCCCAAAGATGCCTTCTTACTGCCCATCTTTATCGTGGCTTACATACATCACTTTAGTGCAACAATATTCTTGTTGCTGATGTTACTATTAACAGTTCTCTTTTGGTGCTAAATAACCTCAGCTATCACAGAAGTTATAGAGAAGTGATTTCTTTTTTCATGTGGCATGTGAGTAGTTATTAAAAGCAATGCCCTGGATCACTTTTAGTGACACAATCTTTATCCGTCAAGTTCTTGCTCTGTTGGTTTAGTCCTGGGGCCTCTATGTCCCAGTGAACATCCTGCTAGGAGATTCTCATTTACGTGTTCATTTTTAAAGATAAATCCATAAAAACTGATATATGATAGAATGAATGCAACTCAAAGAAAAGGATGATTTTAAGAATGGTGCTCAAGCTTCTGGTATAAGAAACTGGGTAGATTGTGATGCCATTTACTGAGGGATTTACCTGTAAATGGTAAGAGATTTGTGTATGTGGGAGGAAAGGGAGGTAAGAGAAAAATCCAGAATATATTAATTCCCAGTTTTTGAAAACCAGTGAGTTTATAGAAATTATGAGATACTGAACTGAAAGACTGACTAAAGGAATTGGAAGGGAATAGCCTTGCGCTTTGAATTCCATTACATGTATCTTTGATAAAATACTGCACAATTCCAGATAGCATTATGGCAGAGAGAAAATGAAGTTATATTTTCTTCTGAAACTTGCTTATAATCCTTTTGTATTTACCTTGGTTATAGATTCAAATAACCAGATACAGGAATTAAAGCATAAGTGGTTGGTTGACCAAAGAGAAAAGAAACACAATCCACTTTTCCTTTACCAGCTTACTATCGGTTCAGTTCAGTCCAGTCGCTCAGTCGTGTCCGACTCTTTGCAACCCCATGAATCACAGCATGCCAGGCCTCCCTGTCCATCACCAGCTCCTGGAGTTTACTCAAACTCATGTCCATCAAGTCAGTGATGCCATCCAGCCATCTCATCCTCTGTTGTCCCCTTCTCCTCCTGCACCCAATCCCTCCCAGCATCAGGGTCTTTTCCAATGAGACAACTCTTCGCATGAGGGGGCCAAAGTACTGGAGTTTCAGCTTCAGCATCAGTCCTTCCAATGAACACCCAGGACTGATCTTCTTTAGGATGGACTGGTTGGATCTCTTTGCAGTCCAAGGGACTCTCAAGAGTCTTCTCCAACACCACAATTCAAAAGCATCAATTTTTCGGTGCTCAGCTTTCTTCACAATCCAACTCTCACATCCATCCATGACCACTGGAAAAACGATAACCTTGACCAGATGACCTTTGTTGGCAAAGTAATATCTCTGCTTTTTAATATGCTATCTAGGTTGGTCATAACTTTCCTTCCAAGGAGTAAGTGTCTTTTAATTTCATGGCTGCAATCACCATCTGCAGTGATTTTGGAGCCCCCCAAAAAATAAACTCTCACCCTGCACTCAATACACCAGCAAATTTGGAAAACTCAGCAGTGCCACAGGACTGGAAAAGGTCAGTTTTCATTCCAATCCCAAAGAAAGGCAATCCCAAAGAATGCTCAAACTACCGCACAATTCTCTAGGCCAGAATACCAGAGTAGGTAGCCTTTTCCTCCTCCAGGGGGTCTTCCCAACCCAGGGATCAAACCCCAGCCTCCTGCATTGCAGGCAGATTCTTTACCATCTGAACCACCAGGGAAGCCCAAGAATACTGGAGTGGGTAGCCTATCCCTTCTCCAGCAGATCTTCCTGACCCAGGAATCGAACTGGGGTCTCCTGCATTGCAGGTGGATTCTGTACCAACTGAGTTATCAGGGAAGCCCAGCTGAAGAGCTTTATAGCTGAAGGGATTCCTAATGTTTTAACAGAATTTAACTGTCAGTAAAAAAATCTTGGTATGAAATTAATTTCAAATTACCATTGTATACATTGTATACATTTTAATTGAGTCCAATTCTAAGCAAGACAGTATAAATTTTAGATTTTACCCAGCATTGCCAAAATATATTCTTTCATAGTAATACTTTGTAGTCCTTTGACTTAGCACATAATTTGGTATGATGTTGTTAAAATAGTTTTCAAGTACGTGTTGATGATAATTATCAGATATGTCATCTATTATATAATTACTTCTTCTACAACCAAAGTAAAGTAAGTAAATAATGAATTCCTTGCTCCATAAAGTATAACTAAGAATACATAAAAGTATAATGGTAATAAAATTTTTAAATATCTTAAAATTTATAACCTTGTACACACACTGGATTCTTATTAAAAAGAAATATATTTCAAGATTAAGATGGCTCAGTGGGTTTATGATTTGATAAATTATTCTTCTTCACCATGTGTAAGAGATTAAATCTATAAAGAGCAGTATAAATATATAACTGTGTTCAAATACAACAATGCTATATATTTGTTTTTAACCAAAAACTGAGCCAAGCTAAAGACATGTACCTGTCATTCTCCAGAAATGGAACTTGAAGCAGGGGTGGTCTTTCTGTGGAGGTCTGAATGTATCAACTGAGGTTTCAATTCAGGGACTGGCCTCAGCTCAGTGGGTTACAAGTGACTGGGGTATTCCTTTTTACTCCCTGATTTTTCACTTACGATAAATTCCTAAAATTGAGTCAACTTATATAAATCAATGTAGTAAATTTCTCTATTCTAGTCTCCAGAAAGTTGAGATTTACATCAAATAATGAATCAGAACAATTTAGGATATAGTTTAATTTATAATAATACATGAATTATCATTTCCACATGCAATGCCCATGTTAAAATTATGGAGTTATTAATGAAGTCACTTTAAATGGTGATCAACATATCTCATCGTGATCATCAGCAAAAGTCAGGTTATCACCTAAGTTAAATCTTTGGTTACAGTCTTCCAGTTCCCATCAAGATGCTACAACCCAATTCCTGAAGATAAATATCCCCAGACAGAACAAAAGAAACTAGCATTACAAATCTCAGAGAGGTGGAAAGAAGATGGGCTACCTAGGGACCTTAGGTCTTGAGGAATGACATCATGATACTTCTTTAGATTTCCTTATTGCCTCCCAAGTATACCAGACAGATATCTACTGAGGCTTCTAATCCAGAACTGCCAACAAGCACACACAAAAATAGTTCCCAAAAAGCCAGCTTCTCTAGTTGAAGGATTTGGAAATGAGTGGTATAACAGAACATAAAATATTTGCCGCAATGCTTTATTCTTCTTCAACTAGTTATCAGTGGAAGCATTTACCTCCCCTAAGATTTCACATGGGTGCATATAAGTTGCTCATCTTTCACCTCACATCCAGCCCACATCCCACAAATTCAGGTGATGCATCCTGACTGACTCAGTGGCATTGGCAGGGCCTTGTGGCAAGATGACTCCCACACCCAGTGCTCTGACTAGCCAGTTTGGGTGCTGCCAGAGTCAGCAGGGAACAGTAGCAATAAGATTCAACAAGGCCGTGCCAGTTAGGGTTAGCACTCCACTGTCCCCTACCTCTTCTACTGGCAGAGTGGAGAGATGGATCTCCAATCTCACTTGGCAGGAAAAAGACTAAACTAGACTGTAAGGAATATGCCTGCAATGCAGGAGACCCGGGTTCAATGCCTGCAGCAGGAAGATCCCTAGAGAAGGGAATGGCTACCAAGTCCAGTATTCTTACCTGGAGAATTCCATGGACAGAGGAGCCTGGTGGGCTACAGTCTATGGGGTCACAAAGAGTCAGAATGACTAGTGACTAACCCTTCACTTTCAGTGGGAGGCAGGGTACTTGGCGCTCTAGCCTCCTCCCCATGGTGTCAGCAGGGCTCAGTGGAACCTTAAGCCTCCACTCTCCTTAAGTATCAACAGGATAGAGCAAGGGGAGTGGAGATAAGGCTAATGGGTAATTGATTTCTCCCTGTTTCTGGGGTTGGTGATGCTCAGTAGGGGACTGAGCCTCCACACCTACCTGGAGTCAGTAAGGAGAAATCATGTGAGCTAGGTGGCAGTCAGCTTTCCCTCCCGTCTGTGCTGGTGCCTGAGGATCCCAGTGGGCTTCCCCACCCACCTACTGTCAGCAGTGCTTGGGTATGGCTGACACGGCCCCCGCCAACGAGGATACAGGGGGCATCAATGCTCCACTTTTTATAGCAACGTACCAGCAAGGACCAAACAGGCAGACTGAACTTTCATACCACCAAAGGGAAATGTTTAAGTGAATCAAAACATATAGCACTGATATCTTTGTAAAGAAATGTTACCAACTGGAATATATATTATAGATTCAGCCATTATGACCTATTATTTTAAGTCTGGCAATTACAATTTAAAATTCAATTTGTAAAAAGCATGAGTACTTTTAAGTACCCTCTCTAAGAAGCTGATATACAGGATTGGAAAATCCATTCCTGTATTTATAAAATTAAATTACTTTGTAATACAAAAATTGTACATGCTTGAAATTTATGTCAGTCTAATCACTGAAGTTCTTAAAAACTAAGTCAATGCTCTTAAAATGAAAAATGCAGTTCTAAATGTTTGAATGTACATTTGAAAGTAGTTTGTAACTGGGGGTAGTTCTTAAAGATCCTTAAAACTGATTGCTCAAATTTTCCAGTACAGAATAAACAATGAGATAAAATGATAAGGAGGAATTAAATGGTCATATTTCTAAATAAACTATCAACTTTTACAATTCAACATAAATATGATTAGTCTTAATTGAAATCAAGTCAGCATATTCTGACACTGCAGGAATGTGTTCAGTGATTCTTCCTAACTTCACTCTCCCTGTTTGTAGATAGTGTACTTCCAGAGAGGCAGAATTTATTTCCAGATGGCATCTGAGTAGTTTGATATGCCCGTAAATCATCTCCTTAAGTTCTAATAAATCACGGAAAAGCACCACAAGTACATGTACATGTTCTACAATGCTACCTTTTACATTCTGTCTAGTATTTGCCAGTTTCTTCCTCTAAAGGCAAAATCTAATCCTATGTATCATTTGTGCCTAATAATATTTTTGTTAATAAGAAAACATTAGCAGCCACAATCTGTTAAGGTAGCCATGTAATATTTCTTTGCATTTATTATATAGTTTTTAATATTTAAAACAACAATGCGTGATACATATTGAGATCCTTTTTATTGACAGAGGAGTAAGAAGATGCATAGAGTAAGAAAATTAAGTTCACATTTATGATATTGGTGAAGCTAAGTTTCAAATCCTAGTTTCTCAAAATCTCTGTCCTTTTTGCTGCATAGCAACTATCCATCCTTTATAGTCTCCTGGTGTACAAGTATGCGTTCCGCAGTTATTGCTAATTCTCAGTTACATAGCAAATGTTCAACTTTTTTTTTTAAATTCCATTAAAATGAAAGACCTAGACAGTCAGTTTTAAAACTTCTGAAATCAAGGCTTAAGTACCAGAAAGATGGCAATCTAAAGATCTTCTTTCTTTAACACAATTACTTTTATCCTAGGGTTAAATCTCCACTGGGCCTGGTCTCTCTCCCTCTTTTCCCTTTCTCCAGTAAAGGATCCATTTTAGACTTTGCTCTTAGACAGTTGACATGGGAATTAAGTCATTACATCCAAGTTAGCGCCATCTTCTCTGGGAATTTGGCCTAAATCATTATAGACAATGACTCATATAGGGCATAAAGACTTTTAACCCAGAATTAGACATTGTCTATAAAATACACCATTAAAGCAAACAGTTCAAACAGCCAGATTTCTGTCTGCTTTCTTATGAAAAGAAATATAGAAATAATTAGGCATTTTGGATTATCTTGAATTTTATTTGTATTGACCTGAAATTTTTTAAAGAAACTAATGAAAAATAAGATATAAAGATAAGGTGATGATGTAGGCTCTGGTTTGTAGATTTTTTTTAGTAAAAAGAACATAGAAAGCAACCAAATCTTGCAATTGAAAAACTCAATAATGAAGAAATCTAAAAAATTAGATGAGAATTATTATCATTCCTTCTTTACTAAGTTCTCATAGAATTCTCTTTCACTATTGTCAAAAAATAAATGAAATAAATAAAACAAAGGAACCCAACTCTGTGATTAGAAACAAAGGTGACTCTATAAAGAAAATTTGCTTATCCATAATGATGTTTATATTCAACTTATACTGTTTAATGTTTTAAAAAAAATCATTTTTTCTCCTAATTCAAAATTTAAGATACATGCATTTCACTTCATACACCATAAACAATAAGTTTATTATAAATTTTATTAATGAATAAAAATAAAAACAATTTAATGTGTTCTTCAAATAGAAAGTATATATAACCTACAAGATGCAAAGTCATTCTTACTGCTATTCTGTACCAAATATATGTTTTTTAAATGTTGAAACTCAGTTCTTTTCCAGGATACAAGAAAAATAAAATCAATATATTTCTCACAGCAATCTTTCCCCTTTTCTGAATTCACCTCTTTATTAAGAAGTTATGTTTTTACAAAAGGAGAAAGACGTGAAACTGAGAAAGAGAATAAGAGAAGTAAAAAATATAAAATAAAATGTGGTCCATCCATCTCTCACATAATTGAAATTAGGCATGTGTATGTGAAAATAATTAATATGTGTGTCCATTTGAATATCAAATATATCACTGCAAATTTCAATATACCATACAAAGTGGGTACACACTAAAATCTTAAAGAGGTGAATAAAAGTCATATTAAGTGGAATTTGTTGAGAACACTATGATATCAAGCTTCTCAAGAGCAGTAATCGATCTTAGAAAAACAGCATATTAACCCTTCACATTTCTGATGATTTTTTTTTTCAACTTGTGCAGGTTGATTGCTGAACTATGAAGGCAGAAATATCTCACTTTTTGTTTTTTTTCTGTTTTTCCTTCTCCACTAATGGAAGGTATGCATTGGCGAAGTAACATAGGAACAAAAGGAAATGGTACACATGGGGAAGAGACGTTACAACATTAGAATTATGTGCCGTGTCTAGACAGCAATCAATAGACCCTGAGGAGAATGGTGCTGGGCTGGATGCATGGGAGGTTGCCAGGAAAAATAAAGTACAATAAATAGATTTTCGTAAGTGTCTTAAGAATGGAAATGTCATCAAGCATTTCACAGATCTATTGAGCCCTTGAAAAATTAATAATAAAGCATAAAAATTAAGGTGTTCACTAAGTCTATGAAACACAAAAAGTAAAAATTCATTGTACAAATGATATAAATTTGCTTTATCATTTTGTTTTTAGAATGAAAAATAGTGTCCCCCAATTAAGCCAAATAATGTTTTATACCACTTTAAGGAAAGTGAGAAAAGCAAAGTGAGAGTAGGGTAGTAAAATTCCACAAATCCCATAGAATAATCAATATACACTGCCTTATAAACAGACTATACCACATTCTGCAGCCATAAATATCAGAAGAAATATTCAGCTTAAAATTGTTAAAGCTAGTTTATCTTATAAGTAGTGATGAGAGCCAGGAAAGAGATTGCAATTATTATTAATAACTATTAAATTACATAAATATTTAATGTATTTTCAATATATATATAAATGTATTAATTTTATAAATAGATTTTTTAAGAAATAAAACCAAGGTCCTAATATAAGATATGGCATTTCTGAAGAAATTTAAGAGTAGTTTAGGACTGTTTTTAGCATGAATGATAATATGTGATTAATTTTCATACCCTTAAGCTGATTTCATTATTCTTAATTAATATTGCTATTGGCATTATAAATTCTTATTTTAAACTAAAGCAAAAAGAAAAATGCATCCATGCATTGTGGGAGGTGAGAATATTTTAAGAACTACAAGCTTGTACTTTGTCCCTTTACAGTGTCTGTGCACTGTAAATAAAGAAAAACCCCAGGAGGGGAAAAAAAAGAAGAAAGAAGAAAAAAAAAGAATAACATGAACTTGTAGAAATGGAAAAGTGCCATGTCTCAAATGACAACCAACCAAAAACACAACAGGGCCAGAAATTCCAAACATATCCCAACACAGGAGATTGTTTCTATATGCCTAGTTTCCTGAGGTTATTGATCCTGAGACCATCTCAGTCCATCTCAGCTGGTGAATTCTAATATTTATTAGTCATTATCTACTCATGATTAGACAAAATATGTAAGTTCATTAAAGTCATGTAATACTTCATTATAAGTATTTTTTAGTAAGGTACCATTCCTTTACCTCTTTCTTTCCTTTCCCCAAATTTACCTTTTCTGATAAGTTCATTTATACTACTTAACATCTTTGTCTCCCCCTTTTAAAAGCACAATGTGGTTTAAAACTTTAAGTGAAAAAGATAAGTTATTTCCATCGGTTGCTTAAGTACTTTCATCTCACTGTCACTGAGGTGCTATTCCTAAATTCTTTGCTAGCATTAGAAAGTCAGTGTATAACATGTTGTGGGAGCTAATCAGGTGTCTCACTGGTGAAGAATCCATCTGCCAGTGCCAGAGACACAGGAGACATGGGTTAAATCCCTGGGCCGGGAAGGTCCCCTAGAAGAGCTGGCAACCCACTCCAGTATTCTTGCCTGTAAAATCCCATGGACAGAGGAGCCTGGCAAGCTAAAGTCCATGGGGTTGCAAAGAGTCAGACACAAGTGAGCAACTGAACATGGAGCACATATAACATTTTGTACAAAGTACTTAAATTTCAAAATCAAGCTACACATAATTTTGCAGCTCTTAAAATATCGGATGGCATCACCGACTCATTGAACATGAGTTTGGGTAAACTCCGGGAGTTGGTGATGGACAGGGAAGCCCGGCGTGCCGTGGTTCATGGGGTCACAAAGAGTTGGACACAACTGAGTGACTGAACTGAACTGAACTGAAAATACAGTGTATTTTTTTCATTACTATCCTCCTTTACCTGTGTATTCTTATGTTTAACTCAAAAGGATTCAGTGAATTTCATCCATGGATAAATTTCTGTGTTGGGAATGCAGGAACATAGGTATTAATAAAACTTTAGTCAGATAATCTTAAGTATGCTTTAAGATAAGAAAAGCATGAACTGCATACATGAAGATTAAATACTATTAATAAATGTTCTTTGTCATATTTAAACAGTTGATTGAGAAGTTTTGAGTTTTGTTTTGTCTTGTTTTTTTATCTCTACCTGCCTCTTTACACTATTCTATATATCAAACAGCTTACATAATTTCAACAGCAAAGAAAAAGAAGTATGCAAATAAAACCATGTAGCAAATAGGACAAGGCTGAATGTCATAATTCTGGACAAGAACAGGTATAAATGAGCACAGGCAATCAAGTATAACTGAATACACTGTGCAAAAGTAAATGTGCAAGGAGAGAGTATCGTGCTGTAAATTAGACCACTGAATAGCAAGTTGACTAAAAAATTATTTTGGAAAGCAAAAGGTTGTGAGGAAGAAAATGCTGTGACTGAAACTTCATTTTGTTTTTGCATCAAGACTGATCTCCTTTGGTATTATAACTATAAAATTAATTCAATCTTTCCAGAGCACAAAAACGACAACAGATTAAACAGATATTAGACTTTTCTCTTCATCAGTATAGGGTGACTTCAGATCTTAAAACTCATAATACAACATGAAATTGAGTGCCATAGAGACCAAATTGATCTAATGAAATACAACTTTTTTTAATCAAACTCTATCACATGCAGCCCATCTACATGGCCGGGATTAGTAGTTTCTACTCCCTATGTGCGTATTCAGTCACTAAGTTATATCTGACACTTTTGTGACCCCACCCACCAGGCTCCTCTGTCCATGGGATTTCCGAGGCAAGAATACTGGAGTGGGTTGCCATTTCATTCTTCAGAGGGTCTTCCTGACTCAGGGGTCAAACTTGTGTCTCCTATGTCTCCTGCATTGGCAGACATTCTTTACCACTGGAAGCCCAGTTTCTTCTCCAGATCCCACTAAAACTTTAGACCATGAACTACACTATACCAGATAGTAGCACAACTTCTCTTTCCTAGCTCATGTATCAATAATCCTCTCCCCAAAGTGTCTCAAAGATAATTCTCTGCATCCTCTCCACCACAATTCAGTCCCTGTGGTCTCTCGTTAGCACCTCTGGCATCCACTTCTTCCCAGAAGCCCCTAATTTTATTTGGATAATATATATTATGTGGATTACTACAGTACCTCCTAAGTTTTCTCCTTGATTCCATATTTACCCATTTCAAACTATTCTCCACATTAGGTTGCTGCTAATACACATGCAATCATAACATTATCATCATCATTACAATGATACTATCATCTAATGTAAGTACTCTATGTCCTTTGCTTTGGTTTATGTTTTTTTCATATATATTTACTCAGTTTTTCATCCTTGTAAGCTCTGTGTTAAATACTATTACGAGACCCAATTTAAAGATGAAGAGTGAGAAATATACAAATTGTATTGCTGTTGTTGTTTAGTAGCTAAGTTGTGTCTGGCTCTTTTGCAACCCAATGGACTATAGCCCACCAGGCTCCTCTGTCCTGGGGATTTCCCAGCAAGAATACTAGAATGGGTTGCCATTTCCCTCTCCAGGAGATCTTCCTGGCCCAGGGATCAAATGTGTCACTTGTGGCTCCTAAATTGGCAGCAAATTCTTTACCACTGAGCCATGAAGGAAGCCCATAAATTATATACCTGTATAATAAGTTCCATATAGTGTGTGTGTATATTCAACTAAAATACAGAGTAGATATAAGTGTTAACATCATAAAAATAAATGATAATTAAAATGTGTCTGAAAAAGATTCAAACCAGTGCTTAATCTTTCACCAAAGTAATATTTGGTGAAGTGTGGCATAGTTCAAAGCATCAAGAAGCCATTATTTCAATGGTTTTCAGACTTTTTGAGATTATTATACAAGCCTACAGAATAATTTCCCACGTTTAACCTTTTTGTCCTTTGAAGCTATCCCTCAATGCCAAGTGTTATATATAAGGTAAGCAATTTATCGATTCAGGTGTTATGAGGACTAGGTCAAACAATAAAATCATGTTTAATTATAGTGGACTCTCTCTCTTCCTCCCATCTCTTCTCCTTCTCCCTCTCTCTGTGTTTTAATACATAAATGGATTTTGACCATAATTATGACAATGATAATTAAAACAAATGATATTTGGCTACTATATGACTTTATTTTTTAATCTAGTATAAAAATATGAACTCTAGACACATTCAGATTATATTTGAGTCCAGATTCTGACAATTACCAGCCATGTGACCATGATTAAGCTACTTAATATTTTTGATCACTTTCTTGATTCACTAGACTGGGATATTACACATAGAGACACTCCAAGGACTGAATATAAGCAAAGTTCACCATGCCTGGTCAGCTTGCACAGTCTTAGAATGATTTAGCCCCACTAAGATTAGATACAGAGAACTTGTTCTTTCTTGGTAGGATTCACAGTTACATAGGAATTATCACTGGAAATCAACCCTTTACTCAAGAGAAAAACTAAAGTTGCATAGTTGTTTTTTTTATAATTTTTAAATCTCTTAGATTGTTCTTTTGTGAAATAGTTTATTTGAAAAAGAAAATAAAACCAAACTGATATATCAATTATCAGAATAAATAGACCCCATTGTGGGCTTGTTAAATTCAAAGGAATAAACATGTTTTTTGAAAAAATAATCCAGGTGCATTGAATCAAATATGTGCTATCTTCTGCTATGTCCTTGGAGATCACAAATCCCAAGCTAGGTACACATTTACAGACTGTCAATTCAAAGTTAATGTAACAGTCAAAGGGTTTAGAGATATCTCATTGCTTTCTCATCTCTTATGGCTTCTTTAACACACACCTATAGTTCTGACATGAGACTTCCCGCAAAAGTAGCATTACTACCTCCTGTAGTACTGGCCTAGTCTTATTTATTCAAGTTTGGATATTTCCTAATGTCTTCTGTTATTAAATTACTTCATCTTATTATTTTCAATGACATGTCAATATCTGATAGCATATTCCAGTTTGTGAAGCTCAGAAATGGCAATCACCAAACCTGGATTATAGTTTTATTGCAAGGGAATTTTAACATGTCTCAATGTTTTAACACACCTCATACAGAAAACATGACTTCTCAGCACAGCAAAAGAAATGGTCCAAAAAATGCAAAGGCAACATATGGCATGGGAAAAAATATTTGCATAACACGTATCTTATAAGGGATTAATATTCAAAACATATAAGAAAATCAAACAATTCACAGCAAAAACAAGCAAGCAAGCAAATAATCCAATTTTTAAATGGCCAAAAAACCCAGATAGATTTTTTTTTAAGAAGATACTAAAATGGGCAACAAGAACATGATAGTTTGTCAACATCACTAATCATTAGGAAAATGCAAATCAAAACCACAATGAGTTACTACCTCACACATTTTAGAATGATTACTATCAAAAAGACAAGTGATATCAAGTGTTGGTGAGAATGTGGAGAAAAGGGAACCCCTGAACAATGTTGGTGGGCATGTGCGTTAATTAATGTAACCATTATGGAAAACCATAAACAGGTTCCTCAAAAAATTAAAAGCAGAACTACCATATTACCCAAAAATTCTAATTTTAGGTATATTTCTAAAGAAAATGAAACCTCTATGTTGGAGACCAAACTGTACTTCCATGTTCAATGCAGCATTATTTATAATAGTCAAGACATGGAAACAATGTAGGTGCTCATTATGGATGAATAAGCAAAATGTGACATATACAGACACATGAACACACACAGTTGAACATTATTCAGCCATAGAAAACCAGAAAGACCTGCCATTGGTCACAATATGGATAAGCCCTAAGGGAATTAAGTGAAGTGAAATAAGTCAGAAAAAGACAAAAACCCTATGATCAAACTTATATGTAGAATTTTTAAAACCTCAAACTCTTAGAAAGAAAACAGGTGTTTGCTAGAGGCAAGGAATGGAGAGTAGGGAAAATGGGCAAAGGTGTTCAAAAGTTAGAAACTTCCAGGTATAAGATAAATAAGTTGTATGAATATATATATAGTGACTATAGTTAATAATAATGTACTGTATCTTTGAGAGTTGCTAAGATAATAGTTCTCATCACTAGAGAAGATAATTTTAACTACTTGAGGTGGTGATGTTAACTAAGAAAATTATGGTTTTGGTTTTACAATAAATACATATAGCAAATTATGTTGTATACCTTAAACTTGGGTTTCTCTGATGGCTCAGATGACAAAGAATTTGCCTGCAGTGCTAGAGACCTGGATTCAATCCCTGGATTGGGAAGATCTCCTGGAGGAGGGCTTGGCACTCCAGTATACTTGCCTGGAGAATCCCCACGGACAGAGGAGCCTGGTGGGCTACAGTCCATGGGGTTGCAAGAGGCAAACACGACCGAGTGACTAAGAACAGCACAGCGCAGCATATACCTTAAACTTATAACATGTAACATGTCAATTATATCTCAGTAAAACTGAGAGGAAAAACAAAGACATGAAAGATTTTTTTTAATGACTTCAAAATGTTAGATCAGTTCTGCAAGAACACTTCATTATTTTCTCTGAGTTGCAACTTCTGAGTGGATTTATTTTTTGTACCTCACTTAATGTTCAATCAAACTGCATTACTAGATCAAAGACAAATATAGAGGAGTTGAAGAGACAGATATTACTTTTAAGATGTTTCTGAGTCTCATTGATTTTCTTTTTAAAGTGAGTATAAATGATGCAAACAGGAAAGAACAACTTATTTGGTGACTCAGACCATTACCTCATTGTTGAGAATGTCACCACAGTCAAGACAACAATTATGCCTTTTCAGTTGCAGAATAATATTTTTTCACATAATACCTTTTAAATTGTCAGGACTCCATAATGCATTTTGGAAATATTATCATTAATATAAAAGAGAGAGTTCAGATCAGAATAATGCAGAGGTGAAGCATTTGATTTGTTTCTAATGAAATTTTACTCATCACCTGTCCAGGCAAGGCATATCAGATTGGAGTGTATGGTTGGGAACCAGAATAATTATAGGATTCCAGTCTTAAATATCATTTTCTAATGCTGCAATTCTTTAACCTGTAATTGTTAGTACAGAAGTACACTCAGTAGTTGGGATTTTAATCCCTCACTGACAAACAACACTGATTAATACATATATCTAACAAATCACAAAAAAAATTCTGTAGACAATAGTTTCCAATATTTTGTTTAAAATTATTAATCATTAATATATTATAAAGTGGTGAAGTTTTTTCACCCTACCTGAGATCAGTTTAGGGAATTTCATTAGATAATTGGTAGCAGAGATGACCAGCCAGCTATCCAAGCTCTGGTCTTCCTTTCCTCTTTTCTAACAGAAGTCTTGTTTTATTGAGGGTTACACTGAACCCTGTAAAAAATTATGTTTTGTAACATCTCTCACAGTTGCCACAGGCATGTGACAAGGTGTTCAAGCCAGGGTTTATAGAGTGAAGGGCATGGGAACAGAGACTACTGCTGCCATTTTTCTATTCCTGTTTCTTATGTTTTAGTTTTAATTAATCCACATGATGGCAGGAACTCCAGAAACTTCATATCCTAAAATGAATAAATGTTATGTGGTATTATTATTTACAGTATCAAAAAGAAAAAAGCCCATGTTTTAATATGCCAGCATCATCACATCTCTACCAATATACAGAGATTTTTAATCCCTTAATATAAAATAAATCTTTCTGTGGGTTTCAACATTGAAATTTGGGAGTTTCAAACTTAAGAAACCAAATACAGCTCTAATGTATATATGTATATTTCAGTTGTTCAATCTGAAAAATCAAATAAGTCCTTCTATGTGAGCACATAAACTAATTCTCCTCAAAATGGAGATACTTAAAATGAAATATTTATTCTTAATAAGATTACAAAAAAGCATTAAATATAAGAGGGGGAAAGGTCATAATAAAGAAGCAATGAAATTTCTCTTTTTCAGTAATAATGAGCTAAATTATTCAGAAAAAAAGAAATAAAAACCACTTTAATGAAATTTTAAAATGCTTTAAAATGTTTTTTTAAAAATTTTGAACATGTTAAGCAAAAAAAGATATTACGGGAATATGTAGCCAATAATTAAAGAAAATAAACCCAGAGTTGAATAAAGCAATTACAGCATTTGCTTTCAATGCATTTGCCATTACTGTCAACTTTAAATTCATTTTGAAAGTCTCATCAATACAAGGGGATTAGAAAACAAAATATAAAACCTTTCAAGGTATGGAACTATAACAAAGCACTCTCCTTCAAAATTGAAATGAGAACACTAAGTTCTACAAACTAAGCAACAGATAGACCTCAGGCAAAATAGTTGTTTCGAGGAAACTTTCCCACAAATTACCCATCAGCAGGATGACCCATGTTACATTAAAATCTAAACTTAGACTCAGGTAGTCCTAAGTTTCTAAGAGGAGTAAAAGCAAATATCCTCTGAATGAAAATATTTACATGCTAGGTTTCATATTATTTCTTCAAAAGCATAATAACTAATACATTATCAAAGGTAACCTTACATATAAGAGTGTAAGTTAAAAATGAACCATCACAAAAACAAACAACAGTATATCTGCAATATTTTTATGCCATTCATCAAAAACAATAAAAAATTATACTGACAATGCTTAAAACACTAAAGTCTAAGTTTGAAATATATGATTTGAAGAATAAGAAAATATCAATTATGACACAAAACATTTGAACTATCTTTGTCAATAAATGCAAATAACAATTTTAAACTTAGTTTATATATTTAACAGCAGATTAGAGACAGCTATGGAAAGTATTAGTGAAACAGATGATTAAATATAGCCTGGAATGTAGTAAGAAGGTGCAAGAAATATAAAAGACATAAAATTACAATTCCTATAAGACTAGTTAAAATTACAAGATGAAATAAGATATTAATGAGTGAGCAGCAATATATATACTGGCTGACTTTTTTACATGATGAAAGATATAAATTTAAATTTTAAAAAATTAAATAAAATAAAGTAACTTGAAAATATTACAGTGAAACTGCAGAAAAACAAGGAACAGGAGGAAGAATTTTAAGTACTCGTATGTGGAAAAAAGAGACATTACATTGAAAAGATTGAAAAGTATGTGTACAGCTAATTTATTAATGGTAACAATGACAGGAAGGTATAGAATGGCATTAATTTCAAAATGAAAACTGACCACTATATCCAGACAAAATATTCTTTTAAAAAAGACAAATTCAGTTCAAATAGAAGAAAATAAAAGTGGCTCATACAGTAAAGTGTCTGTCTGCAATGCTGGAGACCCAGGTTCAATCTTTGGGTCTGGAACATCCCCTGGAGAAGGAAATGACAACCCACTCCCGTACTCTTGCCTAGAAAATCCCATAGACAGAGGAGCCTGGTAGGCTACAGTCCATGGGGTCGCAAAGAGTCAGACACGACTGAGCGACTTTACTTTACTTTACTTTAAGCATAAGAAAGAAGGAGGAGGAGGAGAGCAGAAGGAGAAGGAAAAAGAGAAAAAGAAAACAAAATTCAGAGGGTTTAATATGAATATGCATTTATTAAAGTACTCCTATCTGAAGTATTTTAAAATTAAAGTTTTCTCAAATATATAGGCTCAGAATCAAGACCTTTTAAAAAAGTAGAAAATAGTAAACATAAATTAATACTAATATATAAAAAATTAACATGTATAGGTTAGAAAAGGAAACTAAGCAAACTGCCAAACTGCACTGACATACTTAGCTTCATATGGGGTGCTAATGTTTTATTAGTATTAGATTTAGAGGATATAATTAAAAATGATTTAATTGAAAGCCATAAAATAATTAAAAGTGAATGTAATTTTCAAAATAGTAATAGGAAAGCAAGGATTGGAATAAGAAAATAAATGAAGACTAAGGTAAAAACAGTAAGAAAAACATTTCAAAGAACAGGTAGAAAAAATAGAATATACAAAATTGAGTGATAAACTGAATTCCTAAGATAAGTGCCATTGTATTACATGATCTAATTACAAGACAAGAATTGTGAAACTTAACTGAGGAAGAATGGAATTATAATCCATTATAAAAACACAATATAAGAATATTATAAGGATATATAAAGTTTAATGTTCAAATTCAACAAAAACAAAAAAAGTTGAGAAAGCTTATCAAATAAAATTCTATAATACGTTCCTTCATTGTGAAAAGGGACAGAGGTAGGAAAAGAGACAAAGAGAGATTATCTTAGCTGTCTAAGGGAAGAAAAGATTTTATGAATATAATGAAAAAAAAAGTGGCTTAATGACCATGTAAATAACACTAATCGCACTAGAAAATTAACTTTTGAAAGAACTGACCATAAAGAAATTCTCTAATGAAGATGTAAATAAAATAAATATCAACAACAAAGTAATAACTAGAAATATCTCATAATTTCAGAAATTAAGAAATGATTTTAATAATATATAATTAATAAACAGTAGTTGAAATAGTATATTTTTACTAATAATAGTATAGTATATAAAATAATGGTATTATAGAAACATATTATAATATGTTGAACTCAATGAAGTACTTATGAAAATGATGCAGTATTTTTAACCAAAGATCAAAAAATAAAAGGAGAATTGAAAAATTAAAGAACTTGTAATAATTAAAACAAAAATAATTAAAAATGAGCAAAAATACATTGTGCAAGATTAAGAAAACTAGAATCAGATTTTTTTTAATTAAAAAAAATTGAAAAATTGATCACAATACTGAGAAACACAAATAACTAATATCAGAAATTAGAAAGAAAAATACTAAAGATATTTCAGACAATGAAAAATTAAGTGATTAAAATAAAATCAGGCAAATAAATGAAACATGTTTATGAACAGTCTTTTATTCCTATAAAATAATATAATTTGTGAGAATGGGCACCCATGATACTATCACTATAATCAATGTAATAGATATATTCAACACTCCCCACCCCCTCAGATTTCTTGTGTATTTCATGTGTGAGAATGGGGACACAAGAACACTTAACATGAAATATACCGTGAATTTTTGAAGTACACAATGCCATTTTGCTAACTATAGGTACTATGTTGTACAGCAATCAATAATATATTCATCAGGTTATTCCTTAATGGAGCAACCTGTACATTACGTTCTGATATTCTACCTAAACCTTCCCAGAGGCCGTAAAGGTACTAGTCATATTAATGTAAATATTCTTATCCACAAAGTAGTAATTCTCATAGTAAAATCTTAAACTGGCCATCTGTCTTTATACTTCAAGCTTGAAATTTTGCTTAAAATGAAAACAGAAGGTCATGAAGTGAATAAATTTTGAATGTGCCAACACTGTCAGTAAAGTGTAAATATGCTCCTCTGTAAAGATCTGTCTTGGAATAAGTCATCTTGACTTTCCAACTGTATCTTTTCACATTGTAAAGTGAGCCTACATTGAAATATTCATAGAACCACTTGATGAAATAGAAATTCAGGCATTTCAATTAAGCAGTTTCAGAAATGTTTATAAAAAAGACGCATGGAGGGCAAACACAACTGGAAAATGTGATCAACATAACTTCCTAAGGATGCAAAGAATGGAATAGAGAACAAATAGATTCATGAGTTCTTATGAACAGTCTTCTGTTTTAACAATGGGAACAATTCATAAATGAAATATGGACCATCCTTACTTTTTGAAAGATGTTAAGAAGCAAAGTATGGCTGGTGGATTAGTGAATGGAGACAGAAACTGAATGTATTTGGTTTATTAGTGTGATATATTGAAACCATTAAGAGAATATCTTTTTCTTTTGAATTTTTTAAAAAAAATCTTCAAAGTTAAGAGAAGCAACCTCTCATGTCATATTCCCATGTGAATCACCTAACTTCACCTAGCCTAACCATGCAACAAATGAGAAATGTATTTAGGGATTTCTGGAAGGGTTATACCACGTAATTCTATGAGATGGTCATTGCCACAGCATTTTACAAAGTTTGATGTATGTGTCAATTACCTGAGGATCTCGTTATGATGCAGATGGTTTTTTATAACTGGCTCTCTGGGAAATATATAGGTAAGTATAAACACAGAAAATTTATTATAACTTATACTAATTAAAGGATTATTAGAAATACTACAATGTCATTTTATTTACTGCAAATTTCAAATAGCTAACTGATTTCACAGGGAAGTCTCAGCTTTTTTACTAAGCTCCTGTATTCTTAGCCAATGTATAGTTGCAATTTACCCATGAAAAATGGAATAGCTATTCAATCTACAAATTCCTCTCCCCCCAAAAAACCTGTTGCCATTAAAACTGGTAAGTTATTACTATAAATCTCTCAGCATTGTACAAATTATACCCATTAAACTCAAATCTCTTTTAAACTTCAGCTCTTAAGTGTCAGGAAGCATTGAACAAGAGGCTTCCTGTGTGCTGTTTTGGATCTGTCAGGAATCCTCTGGCCCTTATTAATTCCTGAATACTCAGGAATTCAGAGGAGAGGCACGCCTTTCCCAGGGGCTGAGGAATCCAGGCATTTCTCATTACAGTGATAAGTACCCTCTTCCTTTTTATGAACCATATGGTAAAAGGTAATCGTTTGCAACTCTCTCTTTGATAGGGATTGTGTTATGTTTTGTAAATCTGGAATTTTAATCTTTATCTTTGCTGAAAATAACCACCTTGTAAGACAGTATATATACCCACTCCATGTTGATTAAAACACCTTTGCTCCATCAGAGCTTTGGTCCCTGCGTCTTTTTTTCTTTCTTTTCTTTCCCTCTCTCTTTCTATTTCTGGCTGATTGCCTGGAGCGTGGAAGCCGGCTGCATAACCCAGGGAGTGTTAGCCTCTTTCCTTCTTTCACTCTCTCATCCTCGACTCCGGACCACCAGGTTCTGGTCCATTAAAGGACCAACACTTAAGTATGTAGAAATTTCACTCATCTGTCAGTGATGTGTATGATTTCTTTACTGAACTAGATAATCCATTCTGTATACTAGAGTATTTCCTCAATGGTCTGTGATTTCTACAATGTAGACTACAGACACAACACATATTTAGCTTTCCTCTACATTATTAACATATTCCCCATCACTGACCTAAGTCTACACAAAAACAACAAAATAAACCAAGCCCTGGTTTGTAGTTTTTGCCTATTTTCATGGTGCAAACACTGCCACTATGATCAAGCTATCAATGTGATACCACTAAGTGCATAGTAGGAAGAGACGCATAGTGGTTATAGAACTTCTACAACATGGACAACAGACACAACTTCAAGAGCGTAGATAATAGCAAATGTGGTTAAATCCTCAAAGGTGATGGGATTTGAGTACTTATTTTTGTTATTAATGTAATTTATTTTTAAGGCTTTTAAATTCAATGTTTAACAATGTTTTGCTGATAATAGGCTTGCAAAATTTCTTAAAAACATGCATATAACACCATTAGCATTAATAATATAGTATAAAATATGATAGGATTTTTAGTTAATTTTTGGAATTTTGCTATTATCAGCAATAGATTCTCTACAGTTTTGCTTTCTATACTTTTCCCACATGTGACTGTACCTATAAAATCTCCTGAGCTATCAAGAATACCATAGTTAAATTGGAACACATAATTTATTAAAAATTATGCTCTTCTACAGCACGTAAGAATAACCTAGGGAAATTAGAGTGACTTACATTGTATAGTGATACTGGAACAAAATCTACCATATCCTCGGGGGGAAAAAGGTAAGGTTCAGGATTTCAAAATTCTGTCAACCTTTTATTCAGATATAAAACAACAGATAAATATGTTTTTATATGACATTTAAAGAGTATTATTATAATGAACCTCTAGAGAAAAAACAAAACTTTGTTACCCAAAGATAAATGTAGAAAATAAAGTTTTAAAAAAATGATTAAGAAACATTAAAAAAAATAATAACTGAAATCAGAAGTTTCATTCCACTCTCACCTCCTCTTCCAAAACAAGTATTACCCAAAAGCAGCAGGTGACAAGAAACAAACAAAAATATTTCATGCTTGGCAAAAAATGGGTGAGAAATAGAGAAGTTATCAAATAAAATTCAAAACTATAAAGCAGAAAGAATTCCAATAGCAATAAATACAAAAGCAAATTCAGGAAGAAGAATAAAGAAAGACCCAAGGCTACAGATAACAAAATTTAAGGCATATATTTCAAAATCAACTGCCATTTGAGGAGTACCAAGGAACATCCTTTGTTTGCCTCTGAGGAAAATGACTTCTAGCTCTAAAGACTACAGAATTCAGAGTCCAATAAAGAATATCTTAACTGAGTAGTATTTTCAGAAAGTGATCTGAGTGCTAGCTGTTGATTAAGAACAATAAGTAGTACATTTTATTGAATATCCCTTATCTCTCCGAATGCTTAACTGAGAAATTTTAAAGGGAAAATTGGACTCATACTCAAACCTTCTCCTCCTTAGAAAATGTACTACATATTCTTCTGAGTATTTGCATAGCTCCCAACTACTGCTACAGGCACCTAATATAAATATTTTATAAATAACTTTTCTGGAGGGAAAAAAGCAGCATACAATTGATAAATCAATACTAATCTCCAAAAGCAAAAATATATGCAAACGTTTGAGAACAAAGAAAATCACTAGAAAGATAATTCCATGGTGCCTGAGAAAATCAGGCTAAGTGATTATCCATAAAGATAAATATATCTACACATCTTACCTCTCACATGCACACAAACACACTTTTTTTTTTTTTTGCTTCTGTGAGGCAACAATACAAAGCCAATTTACAACAGCTCAAGTAACAAAAGCCTTGGCCAAAGCAAAGGAAATGAAATGTAAATAGAAGGGCTCCAAGAAGAAGAGGTAAACAATATAGTCATTATACAAATGAAAATAAAATTATAAATTGCTCCAGGCTAATAAATACTTCTTTAAACAAAAGCAAATATACTGAAAAATGGGATGAGTAAATTAAACAAAATATAACTAAAATAATAAAATTCAAACATATTTTAATTACTCAATTTTAAATAAAATATGCATTAATATGTTTTAATATAATACATCATATTGTGTATTGTTTCAAAAGTTCATGGATTTCACAAGTAAAAAAATAATTCTCTGGGAGATGAAAAATAAAATTTCACTGAAATGTGGGGAAGTGGGGGTGGAATGTGATGCCATCAAGCTTTTCCATAGAAAAAATTCACACTAGAAAATGAAAGAACATCTGCATAATATTCTTAAAAATACAACCAATTACTTTTATACCTAGACACATTATTTGTTCAACAAAATTATCAAGTTAAAGACAGTTTTGACCATACAAGAATCACTGACCACTTTTCCTAGGTCTTTCTGAGGCAATCTAGAAGAGAATAAATTTGACAAACTCGACAAGACTTGGAAAGCTCTTGTGACACTTTCTAACATCTAACTTAGCCACTCCTGCAACTCTAGGCACACTAGACTCTATGTAGCATTTTGAACATGCCAGAAATGTTCCCGCAGCACACTCTTTGCAGTTGCAGTCTCCTCTGTCTAGAGTATTATTCCTCCAAAAACCCACTTGACTCAGTCCCTCATTTCTTCCAATTCCCTTTAATGTCACCTTTCCAAAGATGGGTGGAAATATCTAATCAGCTACTCTATTTTAAACTGCACACTGGAGATCCACCATCATTATTCTTTATCATATCTCCCATCTTTATTTTTCCATTAGTATTTATCACCTTTTAACATATGTTTTCTTATTTATTTTATTCATTAAGTTTCATCTCCTCACTAGAATGGAAGATCTCTGAAAGGAGGCCTTTTTCCTCTTACTTTTCTTTCTATTTGTGAGATTTTCCAACTCATAGACTAGTATTTGGACACAGAATAATGCAATAATATTGGTTGAATTCAAATGCCTAGAAAAGTTAGGGTAAAAAAGGAACACTAGTGAACATTGAATATATTAAACAAAGAGATTAGTGGGAAAACTATTCTAAAAGGACTGTCATTGAGGATCAGTTTTGTTATTCTATACAAGAGAATGTTAAAGACATTATCACTGTAGACTGAATTCCCCCTACCCAAATTCTTATCTTGAAGCCCCAATCCCCAATATGCTTTTATTTATAGATGGTAATTAAAGATAAATAAGGCCATAAGACTGAGGCACTGAGCCAATAAAACTGGTGTCCTTATTAAGGGAAGAGTCACCAGGCATCTTTCTCCTCATGCACAGGGGAAAGGCTAAGTGAGGAGACTGTATGAGGCAAACTCCAGCGAGACAGGAAGACTGAAAACTGAATTTGATGGTACCATGATTATGGACTTCAGGCCTCCAGAACTTTAAGAAAATAAATTTCGGTTAAGTCACTTAGTCTGTGTTATTTTGTTATGGAAGCCCTAGCAGAAGAATATAGCTATCTCTGTAGTCTATGACATTACACATGGATACTTGGAGGCAGGAAGGCAATACAGATGAGCAAAGGGAAATATTGGGCTAATCAAAATAAGTACTGATGCATGGAGTAAGGGCCATATGGATTAGAGACAAAAACTATCAATACAACTTAGGGAAAATATACCTGATTCTGGTTAAACAAATTTTGAAATTGTGGCAATGTCAGTTCAGATATTTTATAAAAAAACAAATCCACACACTTATGTGAAATGCCTTGACTCTAAAATTCACAGAACTAATTCTTAAATTAGCTTTGTTATTTTTTTTCTTTTAATACTAATGTGATAGAATTCAGTTCTCAAAAGTTTCTGACATTTTTTATTAATGTTCATCAATTTCAATGTATTCAGTGAAATCAAATATCTAGGCCTTGAAAGTGACAATAATGAAAGTGACAATAATGAAAAAGACCAGTAAAATAATACATTTTTCAAGAAAAAAATAAAATTTTGAAGTTTAAGCTGAAACCTCACTCCTATTTCACATACTACATCATAAGACAATAGAAGGAAAAAGTATTTCCATTTTTTCTCTTTATGTCTGTGTTCCTTTATATACTACTTTTCAGAGTTTAGATCAAGACCATAAAAGGAAAAGCAAAAAAGCAAAGGAAAATAATAATGAATCTGTTTTTAGTTAAGAATTAGGAACTAATGTTGTAAGTAATATATTTTACAAATAGATATAGTTTTTCTTTAGTTTCATATTATTATTGATTACCCTAGGGTAGACTAAATGAAAAGCTAAATGGGAAAAATGGGAGCTCCATAGACATAATAAAATGCAGGTGTTTAAGGGAAAGGCCGGATAAATTCATTAGCTCTTTTCCTATTGTTTATTTCAATCTTTGAAAAATGGATATACATGTAAGTGCTATGAAAATATTTTAGATTCTTCCAAATTTTATATACATTTTATATTTGCAACACATAAAATCTGATATAACCTAAATGTACATACAACATAAATAACTTTCACAAGACAACACAGCAATAAAACTGTACCCAGATAGAAATAGGCCATTCACAGAACGATAAACCTTATCAAAGGTCCCACAACATTACTATTAGAGATAATCTATGTCACTTTTAGTTTTTCAAAAATTACTGACTCTTTATTTTGGCTTATATTTTAACCCTGTAATATTCTTGTATTATCTATTGTAAAGTCTATGAAGATTTTGTTTTCAGAAAAAAAAAAAAGAGTATTATAAAAATCAAGTTATTAGTTGCATAAAATGCTTACATTCTTTATTCTCACTGCCATTATGTCTAAATATTTAAGAAGAACTTCTTTTAAAAATAATAATGAAAGATTCTATATTACATTAGTTGTTGAAAGTTCAGACTCTATTAATTATAAATGTAAAGTAGCTATCAAAAACAAATATATATGCTCTAAAATCAAATATCTAAAACAAAAATTTACAGGCCTTGAATTTTCTTTTCTATCATTAATTTACGTGTTTCCTTGATATTTTTCAGTACTGTGGGCAATTATATAGCTCAGAAATATATAATGCATTAAAAATTGTTGTTTCCACATATTAAACATTAAATAATATATCTGCCCTTTAATTATTTTTGTTACACAAGTCTATTTCATAACTGACAATCACTAGATTTAAATGGGTTCGTTTCATTATTTATACATTTATCAAATGTATACTCCAAGCTTAATTTAGACTTTCTTGTGGGCTGAATTGCATTCTCAACATTTATTCCAGTATCTCTCAATGTGACTATTTGGAACAAGTCTTTTAAATAAGTAATACAGCTAGGTCATACCTGTATGAGTCCTTCATCAGCAGAGAACCTGACTTAACAACAGTGTAAACAAGCCTCTACAAGTATTCCAAAAACTAGTTAAGAAGCCTCAGTGCCTCAGGCAAGCACAAAGAGAGGAAGTGCACAAAGCCAAGAAGCTAAATCATTACTTCATTGAAAAGGATTGAAAAAATCGGTTGAATCTTACCCAAAAGAGCCCTTACCTGATGGTAGGGCAGCTCTGCTCGGTTGGAGAAAGCTTTCATCTTGTGGAGTCTTCCTTGGAAGGAAAGGAGAAGAGTAAAATGTGTGTCCAATGTTCCAGGTTTTCCGGAGGCTGACTCACTTGACCTGAGTGCTGATGGGTAACCTGGTACTTTGACTGTTGGCAGCCAATGAGAACTCAGTGACTTGCTTAGCACCAAACTATTGCAGTACCTCAGACAGACACCAGCAGGAGGAAGAAAATATGAGCTCCTGAAAAAGAAAAAAAAAAAAAAAGTAAATCTCTCAAACTGGGAAGTTACAAGCATAAGCCTAGAGAAAATATAAAATTAAAAGATGCTTGCCCCTTGGAAGAAAAGCTATGACCAACCTAGACAGCATATTAAAAAGCAGAGACAATACTTTGCCAACAAACGTCCAAAGCTATGGCTTTTCCAGTAGCCATGTACGGATGTGAGAGTTGAACCATAAAGAAGGCTGAGTGCTGAAGAATCAATGCTTTTGAACTGCAGTGTTGGAGAAGATTCTAGAAAGTCCCTTGGACTGCAAGGAGATCAAACCAGTCAATCCTAAAAGGAAATCAGTCCTGAACATTCATTGGAAGGACTGATGCTGAAGCTGAAGGTCCAATACTTTGGCCACCTGATGCAAAGAGCTGACTCATTGGAAAAGACACTGATGCTGGGAGGAGGAAGACAGGAGGAGAAGGGGATGAGAACAATGAGATGGTTGGATGGCATCACCGACTCTATGGACATGAGTTTGAGTAATCTCCAAGAGATGGTGAAGGACAGAGAAGGCCGGAGTGCTGCAGTCCATGGAGTCACAAAGAGCTGGACAAGATCTGGGCATGTGTTTTCTCTTGTTTTTGTTCAGTCGCTCGGACAAGACTGAGCGACTGAACAAAAACAAGTGAAAACACATCCCCAGATTAGGAAAGGTCTGAGAGTCCCTGAGAAGTTCTACCGTAGGCTTATTGGTAAAGATCTTATCCTGTATGAAGCCATTCTGTAAAGACTGGGGATGAGTGGCTCTTTTTCTTTTTCCTAGTGCTTAATCCCAGAAAAAAAAAAATAATAAGGTATGAGAAGAAACAGAGAAATTAGGGGAAAAGATATCTCCAGAAAACGCTACTAAAGAAATAGAGATCTGTGAATTAACTGACAGAGTTGAAAATAACCATGTTAAGCTCAATGAAGAAATCTATAGCAAGGGGAAAATTGTAAAATTCACATATGTGAAAACTAAACAATATACTCTTGAACAATGAAATGGTCAAAGTAGAAATTGCAATGGAGATTAGAAAATATCCTGGGCTAAATGAAAACAAAAACATAGCATATCAAATTTAGGGTTAAGCAGAAATAGTACTAAGAGAGAAGTTTATGGTGGTAAATGTCTACACCGAAAAAAAGATGATCTCAAAACAACCTAATTTTACATCTAATAAAAACTAAAATTGAAGAATAAACCTTAACCAAAGTTAACAGAGGGAAGGATATAATATAGAGCTGAAATTAATGCAATCGAGAAGAGGAGAAATCAACAAAACAGTTTTCATAAAAGGAGCAACAAAATTGACAAATTCTTAACTATATTAAGGCAAAAACAAAGGAGACAAATAACGAGATTCTGAGATAAAAGATGAGACATTAGACCTGATAGTATAGAAATAAAAAAGGATTATAAGACACCATGGTGGACATATGCCTAAAAAATTGAGTTACTTAGAAGAAATGAATAACTTCCTAAAAACATGCAAACTACCCAAACTTGAATCATTAAGATATAAAGAAACCAAAAGACATATACAAGTAAGGAGATTCAGATAGGAATCAAAATTTCCCAACAAAGATAATACCCAGAACCAGATTGCTTTACCAGAGAATTCTGCCAAACATGTACAGAAAAATTAACGCCAGTTATTCTCAAATTTGCCCAAAAACTGTAATACAAGGGAATACTTTCAAACTCATTAAGAGATCAGCATTACCTTAATAGCAAAGCAAGACAAAGATACTATAATAAAAGGAAGTTACAGATTAATATCCCTGATGAATATTGATGCAAACATTCTTAACAAAATATTAGCAAACTAACTCAACAGTTAATTGGTTAGATTATCCATCACAGCTGAGGGAATTTATTTCTGCAATGCAAGGATATTTCAATATATGAAAATCAATGTGATACACCATACTAACAGAATGAGGAACCAAAACTACATGATCAACACAATTAACACAAAAAAGAAAAGCGTTTCACAAAATTCAAAGTTGTTTATGCAAAAAAAAAAAGCAAGCAAAAACTCAACAAATAAGAACTGGAAAGAAATTACTTCAACTTAATATAAGCAATTTATGAAAAGCCCACAGCCAATATCATAATTAATGGTAAAAAAAAAAAAAAAAGTGTTTTTTGTAAGTTCATAACAAGTCAGGATGCCCACTCCTACCATTTCTATTCAATGTAATGCTGGAAGTCTTAGCCAGAGAAATTATTGGGGAGTGAAGAATAACAGTCATTCAAACTGGAAAGGAAGATGTAAAATTACTTCTGTTCACAGACTACAGAGAAAACTTTAAAAACTGTATACATATTCACAAAATATTTGAACTGATAAACAAGTTCATCAAAGTTACAGGATGAAAAACCAATACACAAAAATAACTTGCAATTCTATACAATAGCAATGAAAAATCTGAATAGGAAATTAAGAATAGCATCCCATTTATACTAGCATCAAAAAGATGAAGTAAAGTTTAGGAATAAACTGAACCAAGGCAAATACTAGGAAACTACCAAACATGGATAGAAGACACTAAAGATAAATAAATGGAAAAAAAAATCCTGTATTCAGTACTCAAATATTTAATATGATTAAGAGACATTCCAGGTGACTCAGGAAGCTTCCATAAGCCCCTTATCCTTCTCCATCAGAAGTCAGACAGACTGAAAACCATAATCACAGAAAACTAAACAATCTCTTCACATGGACCACAGCCTTGTCTAACTCAATGAAATTATGAGCCATGTTGTGTAGGGCCACCTAGATGGATGGGACAGGGTGGAGAGCACTGACAAAACATGGTCCTCTGGAGAAGGGAATGGCAAACCGCTTCAGTATTCTTGCCTTGAGAACCCCATGAACAGTATGAAAAGGAAAAAAGATAGGACACTGAAAGATGAACTCCCCAGGTTGGTAGGTACCAAATATGCTACTGAAGATCAATGGAGAAATAACTCCAGAAAGAATGAAGGGATGGAACAAAAGCAAAAACAGCATCCATATACGGATGTGACTTGTAATAGAAGCAAGGTCCAATGTGGTAAAGAGCAATATTGCATAGGAACTTGGAATGTTAGGTCCATGAATCAAGGCAGATTGGAAGTGGTTAAACAGGAGATTGCAAGAGTGAACATCAAAAGTTTAGGAATCAGCGAACTAAAATGGACTGGAATAGGTAAATTTAACTCTGATGAACAATCTATCCACTACTGGGGGCAAGAATCCCTTAGAAGAAATGGAGTAACCATCATAGTCAACAAGAGTCTGAAACGTAGTACTTGGATGCAATATCAAAAATGGCAGAATGATCTCTGTTCCTTTTCAAGGTAAACCATTCAATATCACAGTAATCCAAATCTATGCCCCAACCAGGAATGCTGAAGAAACTGAAGTTGAACAGTTCTATGAAGACCTACAAGATCTTCTAAAACTAACATTCAAAAAAAAAAAAAAGTCATTTTCATTATAGGGGATTGGAATGCAAAAGTAGGAAGTCAAGAGATACCTGAGTTACAGGAAAATTTGGTCTTGGAGTCCAGAATGAAGCAGGTTAAAGACTAATAGAGTTTTGCCAAGAGAACACACTGGTCATAACAAACACCCTCTTCCAACAACACAAGGGAAGACTCTACACATGGACAACCCAGATGGTCAATACCGAAATCAGATTGACTATATTTTTGTAGCCAAAGATGAAGAAGATCTATACAGTCAGCAAAAAAAAAGAAAAAAGAAAAAAAAAGAAGACTGGGAACTGACTGTGGCTCAGATCATGAACTCCTTATTGCTAAATTCAGAATTAAAGCAGGGAAAACCACTAGACCATACAGGTATGACATACATCAAACCTCTTATGATTATACAACAGAAGTGAAACATAGATTCAAGGGATTATATTTGACAGAGTGCCTGAAGAAACATGGACAGAAGTTCATGGCATTGTATAGGAGGCAATGATCAAGACTATCCCCAAGGAAAAGAAGTGCAAAAAGGCAAAATGGTTGTCTGAGGAGGCCTTACAAACAGCTGAGAAAAGGAATGAAAGGCAAAGGAGAAAAGGAAAGATATACCCATTTGAATGCAGAGTTCCAAAGAATAGCAAGGAGAGATAAGAAAGCCTTCCTCAGTGATCAATGCAAATAAATAGAGGGAAAGAATAGAATGGGAAAGACTAGAGATCTTGTCAAAAAAATCAGATACTGAGGGAACTTTTCATGCAAAGATGGGCACAATAAAGGACAGAAATGGTGTGGACCATTATATAAGCAGAGTATATTAAGAAGAGGTGGCAAGAATACACAGAAGAACTATACAAAAAAGATCTTGATGACCCATATAATCACGATGGTGTGATCACTCACCTAGAGCCAGACATCCTGGAACATGAAGTCAAGTGGGCCTTAGGAAGCATCACTACTAACAAAGCTAGTGTAGGTGATGGAATTCCAGTTGAGCTATTTCAAATCCTAAAAGATGATGCTGTGAAAATGCTGCATTCAATATGTCAGCACATTTGGAAAAGTCATCAGTGGCCACAGGACTGGAAAAGGTCAGTGTTCATTCCAATCCCAAAGAAAGGCAATGCCAAAGAAGGCTCGAACTACTGCACAATTGCACTCATCTCACACACTAGCAAAGTGATGCTCAACATTCTCCAAGCCAGGCTTCAACAGTATGTGAACTGTGAACTTCCAGATGTTCAAGTTGGATTTAGAAAAGGTACAGGAACCAGAGATCCAATTGACAAAATACACTGGATCACAGGAAACGCAAGAGAGTTCCAGAAAAATATCTACTTCTTCTTTATTGACTACACCAAAGCCTTTGACTGTGTGGATCACAACAAGTTGTGGAAAATTCTTCAAGAGATGGGAATACCAGACCTCCTGACCTGCCTCCTTAGAAATCTGTGTGCAAGTCAAGAAGCAACAGTTAGAACGGGACATGAAACAGTAAACTGTTTCCAAACTGGGAAAGGAGTACGTCAAAGCTGTATATTGTCACCCTGCTTATTTAACTTATATGCAAGTGCATCATGAGAAACACTGGGCTGGAGGAAGCACAAGCTGGAATCAAGTTTGCCAGGAGAAATAGCAATAACCTCAGATATGCAGATGACACCACCCTTATGGCAGAAAGTGAATAGCCTCTTGATGAAAGTAAAAGAGGAGAGTGAAAAAGTTGGCTTAAAGCTCAACATTCAGAAAACTACCATCATGGCATCTGGCCCCATCACTTCAATGCAGATAGATGGGGAGGGTGGAAACAGGGGCTAACTTTATTTTTTGGAGCTCCAAAATCACTGCAAGTGGTGATTGCAGCCATGAACTTAAAAGATGCTTACTCCTTGGAAGGAAAGTTATGACCAACCAAGATAGCATATTAAAAAGCAGAGACATTACTTTGCCAACAAAGGTCCATCTAGTCAAAGCTATGTTTTTTTCAGTAGTCTGGTATGGATGTGAGCGTTGGACTATAAAGAAAGCTGAGTGATGAAGAATTGATGCTTTTGAACTGTGGTGTTGGAGAAGACTCTTGAGAGTCCCTTGGACTGCAAGGAGATCCAACCAGTCCATCCTAAAGGAAATCAGTCCTGGGTGTTCATTGGAAGGACTGATGTTGAAGCTGAAATACAATACTTTGGCCACCTAATGAGAAGAACTATCTCATTTCAAAAGGTCCTGATGCTGGGAAAGTTTGAAGATGGTAGGAGAAGGGGACAACAGAGGATCAGACGGTTGGATGGCATCACCGACTCAATGGACATGAGTTTGAGTAAATTCTGGGAGCTGGTGATGGACAGGGAGGCCTGGCGTGCTGCAGTCCATGTGGTCACAGAGTTGGACATGACTTAGCACCTGAACTGAACTGAACATGTGACTCAGTGGGTAAAAAATCCACCTGCAATGCAAGACACATAGGAAATGTTGGTTTGACTTATGATTCGGAAACATTCCCTGGATAAGGGCATAACAACCCACTCCAGTATTCTTGCCTGGAGAATCTCAAGGACAGAGTAGCCTGGTAGGCTACAGTCCATAGTGTCATATAGAGTTGGACATGACTGAAGTGACTGAGAACACACACACACAAGATGCTCATTCTACCTAGAGTGATGTTCTCAGTGAAATTCCTATCACTTGCTATGGCATTTTTTTTTTTTAACAAACAGAAAAAAAAAATGTTAAAATTTATATAGAAACCCAAATAACCAAAGCAATTTTGAAAACAAAGGGCAAAGTTTGAGGAATCATATTCCTGATTTCAAAATTTACCACAAAACTCTCACAATCAAAATACTGTGTACTTCATGGAGGCAGACATATAGGCCAGTGGAATATAATTCAAAAATGAAAGTCACTCAGTCATGTCTGACTCTTTGTAATCCCATGGACTCTACAGTCCATGGAATTCTCCAGGCCAGAATACTGGAGTGGGTATACTTTCCCTTCTCCAGGGGATCTTACCAACCCAGGGATCAAACCCAGGTCTCCTGCATTGCAGGCAGATTCTTTACCAGCTGAGCTACAAGGGAAGCCATAAAATTTAAAGCCCAGTTATAAACCTTCATGTGTGTGTGCTTACTTGCTCAATTTTTCTGACTGTCTGTAACACTTTGGATTGTGGCCCACTGCTATATTGGAGGGGCTTGCCAGTTCCTTCTTCAGGGGATCTTCCTGACCCAGGGATCAAACCCACTTTCCTGTGTCTCCTGCATTGCAGGCAGATTCTTTACGCACTGAGCCATCAGTGAAGCTTTGTTGTTGTTGTTCAGTCTGTCGTGTCTGACTCTTTGCATGGACCACAGCACACCAGGCTTCCCTGTCCTTCTATATGGTCAAATTGTTTTAGAGAAGGTTGCAAAGATCATTAGTGAAGTTCAATGGAAAAAGAACAGTATTCAACAAATAGTGCTGGAAAAACTGGATAACTACATGCAAAAGAATGAATTTGGAGACTTATTTTATACTATATGTAAAAATTAACTCAAAATAAGCCAAAGACCTAAACATCAGAGCTAAAATCACTAAACTATTAATAAGAAAAGTAGGGGAAAATCTCCACAATGCTGGACTTCATGATTTCTTAGATAAACATTAAAATCATATGGAACAAATTTTAAATACATACATTGGTCTGCACCAAAATCAGAAGTTTCTGAATATTGAAAGGAACTATCAAGAGAGTGAAAAGACAACATAAAGAATGGGAGAAACATTTATCTGATAAAGAATTAATAATGAGAAAAATCAATGAGGATTTAAATAAACAGAGGTATTCTGTCCTCATGAGTTGGAAGTCTTAATATGTTAAAATATCCATTGCAATAAGGAGCTCATGATCTGAGCCACAGTGAGCTCCGGGTCTTGTTTTTACTGACTGTATGGAGCTTTTCCATCTTTGGCTGCAAAGAACAAAATCAATCTGATTTCAGTATTGAGTCTCTGGTGATGTCCTTGTGTAGAGTCGTCTCTTAGGTTGTTGGAAAAGGATTTTGCTGTTCAGAGTGTTCTCTTGATAAAAACTCTGTTAGCCTTTGCCCTGCTTCATTTTGTACTGCAAGGCCAATCATTCCTGTTATTCTGGGTATTTCTTGACTTCCTACTTTTCCATTCCAATCCCCTATGGACATCTTTTTTTGGTGTTAGTTCTAGAATCTGTTGTAAGTCTTCATAGAATCTGTCAACTTCTGTTTCTTCAGTATCAGTGGTTGGGATTACTGTGATTTTGAATGGTTTGCTTCAGAAATGAATGGAGATCATTCTGCTATTTTTGAGTTTGCATCCAAGTATTGCATTTCAGATTCTTTTGTTGATTTTAAGGGCTATTCCATTTCTTCCAAGGGATTCTTGCCTGCAGTAGTAGATATAATGGTCATCTGAATTAAATTCACCCATCCCATCCATTTTAGTTCATTGATTCCTAAGATGTTGATGCTCAATCTTGCCATCTCCTGTTGACCACGTCCAATTTACCTTGATTCATGAACCTAACTTTCCAGGTTCCTGTGCCATATTATTCTTCACATCATCAGACTTTATTTTCACCAGCAGATGCATGCACAACTGAGTGCCATTTCCACGTTGGCCCAGTTACTTCATTCTTACTGGAGCTATTAGTAATTGCCCTTTGCTTGCCCACAATAGCATGTTGGACACCTTCTGACCAAAGGGCCTCATCTTCCACTGTCATATCATTTTTCCTTTCATACTGTCCATGGAGTTCTCCAGGCAAGAATATGAAACGTGTTGCTATTTTCTACTCTAGTGGACCACATCTTGTCAGAACTCTTCACTATGATCCCCCTTGGGCAGCCCTGCACAGCATGGCTCATAACTTCATTGAGATACACAAGTCACTTTGCCAAAACAATGCTGTTAGTTATGAAGGGTAAGGAAATACTACTACATGCTTATTGGAATGGCAAAAAATGGAAGGAAAAAAAAAAAAACAAAAAACAAAAGCTGACAATACTAATGGCTGACAAGCTTGGGGGGTCAATGGAGCACTCATTCATTGCTGGTGGGGATGCAAAAATGGTAGTCATGTTAAAAGACAATTTGGACATTTCTTACAAATCCGAATGTAATCTTAGAATAAGAACCATCCATTTCACCTCACTTTTCACATTTTCTACTTCAAAATATTGATATTTACCGCATTTATTTGAAAACTTATGTCACCATAAAAATCTGCACATGAATGTTTGTAGAAGCTTTATTCACAGTGGATTGACAAAGATCAGTTCAGTCCAGTCACTCAGTCGTGTCTGACTCTTTGCGACCCCATGAACCACAGCACACTAGGCCTCACTGTCCATCACCGACTCCCGGATTTTACTCAAACTCATGTCCATTGAGTCAGTGATGCCATCCAGCCATCTCATCCTCTGTTGTCTGCTTCTCCTCCTGCCTTTAATCTTGCCCAATATCAGGGTCTTTTCAAATGAGTCAACTCTTTGCATCAAGTGGCCAAAATATTGGAGTTTCAGCTTCAGCATCAGTCCTTCCAGTGGACATTCAGGACTGATCTCCTTTAGGATGGACTGGTTGGATCTCCTTGCAGTCCAAGGGACTCTCAAGAGTCTTCTCCAACACCACAGTGCAAAAGCATCAATTATTCAGCGCTCAGCTTTCTTTATAGTCCAACTCTCACATCCATACATGACCACTGGAAAAACCATAGCCTTGACTAGATGAACCTTTGTTGGCAGTGTAATGTCTCTGCTTTTTAATATGCTATCTAGGTTGGTCATAACTTTCCTTCCAAGGAGTAAGTGTCTTTTAATTTCATGGCTGCAATCACCATCTACAGTGATTTTGGAGCCCCCAAAAATGAAGTCTGACACTGTTTCCACTGTCTCCCCATCTATTTGTCATGAAGTCATGGGACTGAATGCCATGCTCTTAGTTTTCTTAATGTTGAGCTTTAAGCCAACTTTTCCACTCTCATCTTTCACTTTCATCAAGAGGCTCTTTAGTTCTTCTTCACTTTCTGCCTTAAGGGTGGTGTCATCTGCATATCTGAGGTTATTGATATTTCTCCCGGCAATATTGATTCCAGCTTGTGCTTCCTCCAGCCCAGCATTTCTCATGATGTACTCTGCCTATAAGTTAAATAAGCAGGGTGACAATATACAGCCTTGACATACTCCTTTTCCTACTTGGAACCAGTCTGTTCCATGTCCAGTTCCAACTGTTGCTTCATGACCTGCGTATAGGTTTCTTAAGAGGCAGGTAAGATGGTCTGGTATCCCTATCTCTTTCAGAATTTTCCACAGTTTATTGTGATCCACACAGTCAGAGGCTTTGGCATAGTCAATAAAGCAGAAATAGATGTTTTTCTGGAACTCACTTTCTTTTTCTATGATTGACAAAACTGAAAGCAAGAAACATCCTTCACTATATGAGTGGGTATACATGCTATTGTACATTTAAACTCTGAGATACTATCCAGTTATAAAACAGAACAATCTCTCAATCAAATCAAAAATAGAGAGATTATATATATATATATATATATATATATATATATATAGAGAGAGAGAGAGAGAGAGAGAGAGAGATTAGCTATATATATATATATATATACACATATACATATATATATATATAAAACTAAGTGAAACATCAGTCTGAAAGGGTTACATATTTTATCATTACAACTACATGACATTCTAGAAAAGGCAAACTTCTAGAAAAGCAAATTCTACAAGTAGTTAAAGAATCAGTGATTTTCATAGGTTTGAAGTTGGTGTAGCCTTTGAATAGGTGAAGCACAAGAAGTTTTAGGGTGGAATTTGAGGGCAATACACCTACTTTGTATGATACTGAAATGGCGGATATATAATTTTATGCATTTGTCAAAATTTGAAATTTACGGACCAAATGGTAAAGGCTAGTTTACACACACTGTTATTTAGTTAGTAAGTTATGTCCAGATCTTTTGCAACCCCATGGACTTACAGTCCACCCAGCTCCTCTGTCCATGGGCTTTTCAAAGCAAGGATACTAAAGTGGGTTGCTATCTCCTCCTCCAAGGGGATCTTCCTGATCCAGGGATCAGACTCTCATCTCCTGCATTGGCAGGTGGGTTCTTTATCACTGAGCCACCAAGTAAGCCCAAATAAGGTTAACTAATTTGAGTTCTGATGATCCCACAATGGAATGAAGAATATGAAGCAATCAATCAAACTGAGTTATTAAAGGTATTAAACAATCTCATTAGATGGGATAGAGAAAAAGTATGATGATCTAAGTAACTTTGGAAATAAGTGGATTCATATGACTAAATGCAAAAAATTTGCATAAACAGTGTGGTCTAGTCAATAAAATTATTTTTCATGGGGGTATGTGCCTATAATTCTAATACTATTGTACATGTGTACTAGACTCGGACAATTAAAGATAGTGGATGATGGAAACCAGGTTTCTCACTGTTGCAGTATGAGTTATGGAAAAACTAATCTGAGGAAATTATATTAATCCATGTGCTAGTGAATCACAGATGGAGATATCATTATGAGTTCATATATATCTGAATATAAATACAGATTGGTTACACATAGAAACATCTATAGAAATATATATGTAACCAAGTTAGTATATACATATATACACTGACTTTGTCAGCTGTGAGGGCCTATAAAATTCGACATCTTGGCTAACAACCAGGTGTAGTTGCCTAAAATTGGTTTATAATACCATTCTCCAATCTAGGAGAAATGGCTGATTTCAGTACTGCGACAGGTAATATACAAGATTAGTTATTCAAAAAGAAGCTAAAATGGAAATTGATAAGAGTATGTTAAAGGGACACAGAAGCCAACTGAAACTCTCAATGGCCAAAGATGGAATAATTTATTTAGCAAATAAAGGATAAAATAAAGTACAGGGTTATAAATCAAAGCTTCCACATAATTTTTGTAGATCTTTACCTTCAAGAAGACAGACCATAATTTCCCACTGTTTAATTGTAAGTGATGTAAGTGCTTACAAAAGTGTGACTTTTTGTTCAGTGAATATAAATGCCACAAAGGAAAAAAAAAAAAAAGAATCTTTAGAGTGGTTGCAATTGACAACCACTGTCTTACAGGTTATCATAGTTAACATCAAAAGAAATTGACAGCATGTTGGCAGCCAGTAACACTGAGAAAATATAATTTAAAATGGCATTTTACTTCTTTAGTCTACCACACCAAAACACATAACTCTAGTCTCAACCTGAGAAACATGATTCAAAAAATCAGATAAATTCTAGTTAAGGAACGTTCTGCAGAATACTTGATGAGTACTTTCAAAACTGCCAAAATCTTCAAAAGCAAGGAAAGTCTGAGAAACTGTCACAATCAAGAAAAGCTAAAGAAAACATCACAAGTACTCTGGTATCCTGAATGGGATGCAAGGAGAGAAAAACAGACATTAGGTAAAAATAAGAATATCTGCATTGTGTGGACTTAATAATAATGTAATTTTAGCTCATTAATTGTAACAAATGTATCATATTAATGTAAAATGCTAATAAGAGGGAAACTGGCAATGAGGTATATGAGAACTATCTACACTATCTTTGCTTTTTTTTAATAAATGTAAATTTTTTTTAAAGTACAAAGTTTTATAAAAACATGAGTTAGTGGTTTTGAAATGGCTAGAATTTGTACAGTCAAAAATCAGGGAGAAAGACACTTTGCTACTGCTAAGTCACTTCAGTCGTGTCCGACTCTGTGCGACCCCATAGACGGCAGCCCACCAGGCTCCCCCGTCCCTGGGATTCTCCAGGCAAGAATACTGGAGTGGGTTGCCATTTCCTTCCCCAATGCATGAAAGTGAAAAATAAAAGTGAAGTTGCTCAGTCGTGTCTAACTCTTAGCAACCCCATGGACCGCAGCCTACCAGGCTCCTCCATCCATGGGATGGATTTTCCAGGCAAGAGTACTGGAGTGGGGTGCCATTGCCTTCTCTGGAAAGACCCTTTAGGTGAGGATAAAAACAAGAGAAAGAAGCTGATGTGGTTAGACCAATTGCTTTTATAGATAGAATTTTGTCAGGTGAACTGTTAGTTGGCACTTGTGAAAATATACTGAATTTTTATCTAAAAAAATGTATACAATTAACTTTGCATGCTTTAATTGTTTTTAATTTAGGTTTTTAGGAGTAGTAAATACAATGAATTCATGAAAGTAACAGAAAATATTCATTCACAATATAAATAAGGACCTGCAGAATCTGGCATCTGCCCAATTTTTAACTCTTTAGATTTACTCACCTCCTATACACCAGCAAAATATTTTTCTGAGTTTTCAGTGTAGTTTCACAAGCCTGTTTTTTCAGATGGTGATAACCTTCCTCTTTATTTTTAAAAACTAACTCAGTTATCTCCTCCTCCAGGAACACCTCCATCTCACCCTCTAAGAAGAACTTCCTCTGTATTCTCATGATGTTAAGTTGTTATTTTCTATCACAAACCTTACATACTATTACTATACTTATGTTTTAATGTATCTCCTGTCCCCACTTTTTGCCATTAGTCTGCACTCTCTTTAATGAGAAAAAGCACTATTTTATTATGCCATCAGCTTCACACAACTGTTAAGTCTGTGTAATAATAGAAAAATATTTTCAGAGAAGGAAGGAGGAGAATGGAGGATGGTAGATGGGATGAAAAAAGTCATGATATAAAAATTGTATTCTTGTGACTCCAGGCAAAATCTAGTTCATTAAAAAAAAAAAAAGAAAAAGAAAAAGCCAGTCTGAAGAGTAAGCTATTTTATTGAAATTAATTCTTTATCATGTGCCCATTTCCTAAAGGCCATAAATTTGCCCTATCAATATAAACCTTTCCTATAGAAAAGTTAACATAAGACTTAACAAGTCTTAATATTATTAAGTTTTTGAGATCACTTTGAATGAGAAGTCAACAAATATGGAGACAGGTGAAACTCACTTGTCAAATAGGCTAAGACAAACCAAATTTCAAAGATTTATTTATAAGTTTCATTGTATTGGGATGAATTGTGTCCTTCCACAAGATATTGTAGTCCTAATCCTCAGTATCTGTTAATATGACCTTATATGGACATAGAGTCTTTGCAAATGTAACCAAGTTAAGATGATACTATACTGAATTAACAGGAGTTAAATCCAATGACTGCAATCTTTATACAATGAGAGAAGTTTCCACACATATACACCAACACAGGGAAGACAACCATATGAGGACAGAGACACAAATTGAAGAAATGGAATAACTAGCCAAGAAATGCCAAAAGTGTCAGCAAGACCAGAAGCAAGAAAGAGGCAAAGAAGTCTTCTTTCTTAGTGCCTGCAGAGAGAATATGGTCCTGCTGACAGCTTGATTTCAGACTTCTGTACTCCAGAATTGTGTGAGAGTAAATGCCCATTGTTTTAAGTCACCCATTTTGTGATACTTTATTAAGGAAGTCCTAAGAAACTGTCTGCCTCTTGAGAAACCTGGATGCAGGTCAGGAAGCAACAGTTAGAACTGGACATGGAAAAACAGACTGGTTCCAAATAGGAAAAGAAGTATGTCAAGGCTGTATATTGTCACCCTGCTTATTTAACTTATATGCAGAGTACATTATGAGAAACCCTGGGCTGGATGAAGCACAAGCTGGAATTAAGATTGCCAGGAGAAATATCAATAACCTCAGATATGCAGATGACACCACCCTAATGGCAGAAAGTGAAGAGGAACTAAAAAGCCTCTTGATGAAAGTGAAAGATGAGAGTGAAAAAGTTGGCTTAAAGCTTAACATTCAGAACCTAAGATCATGGCATCTGGTCCCACCACCTCATGGGAAATAGATGGGGAGACAGTGGAAACAGTGTCAGACTTTATTTTTGGGGGCTCCAAAATCACTGCAGATGGTGATTGCAGCCATGAAGTTAAAAGATGCTTACTCCTTGGAAGGAAAGTTATGATCAACCTAGACAGCATGTTAAAAAGCAGAGACATTACTCTGCCAACAAAGGTCTGTCTAGTCAAGGCTATGGTTTTTCCAGTGGTCATGTATGGATATGAGAGTGGTACTGTGAAGAAAGCTGAGCTCCGAAGAATTGATGCTTTTGAACTGTGGTGTTGGAGAAGACTCTTGAGAGTCCCTTGGACTGCAAGGAGATCCCACCAGTCCATCCTAAAGCAGCTAAGATCTGAGTGTTCATTGGAAGGACTGATGCTGAAGCTGAAACTCCAATACTTTGGCCACCTCATGCGAAGAGTTGACTCATTGGAAAAGATCCTGATGCTGGGAGGGATTGGGTGCAGGAGGAGAAGGGGACAACAGAGGATGAGATGGCTGGATGGCATCGCCGACTCGATGGGCATGAGTTTGAGTAAACTCCGGGAGTTCGTGATGGACAGGAGGCCTGGCGTGCTGCGATTCATGGGGTCGCAAAGAGTCGGACACGACTGAGCGACTGAACTGACTGACTGACTGAAGAAACTGTTTATCAGGTTAAATATTTTTTTCTATATCCGTGTGACATCCATATATGATTCCTTCATTTATCATATCATTAATTTCACTTCTGAAAACTGTACAACTATAAAACTATGACATATAAAATGCATGTATGTGTGTGTGTTTCTAACATGTTTTATTTTAGATTTAGTCATTAGGAGTCAATGAACACTGTGATTTATTCCTAACCCTCTGTTCATTCATATGTAGGAACAATAAATGTTTGTAAATTGAACTGTTATCATCACAGTTCTATAACAGATGTTGATTCTATAACAGATGTTGAAACAGATTTTGCACACTTGAACAACTAAAACAGTGAGGAATATTATTGTGAAAATGTTGCATATTGTAAAGTATATAGCAGAGGTCTGATGTAACAATAAGTAAAACTCTTAAAATTACAGTTACTTAAAATTCTTTTACTCAAACTCTGAAAGAACTTTCTATCAAAACCAACTCATATATAGTTTTAGTATCTGTGTGACCTTTATTTTCTTTTACTTTAAGGGTTGCTCACGAAACCTTTGGGCTTTTCCAACTTTTTTGTCTTTAGATGTTTCCCTTTAAGCTATATCTCTAACCCCAAATAGATTCTGTACTTTCTCATAAGCCATTTCTTACTCTGTAGGGAACTGATATAGCAATGCTGACCTTAGTTTCAAAGAAAATTGAAAGAATAAAAAGAAGTGGAAACTAAGTATAAAGCAATAGGAAGACTCGTACAATTCAAGGTCAGAGAAAATCAGAACACAACTGATGTTAGAGAAGAAATAGGCCTAATTTGTAATTTTCTTACTATTTGAGAAGCAATTTGTATCTTTTAACATTTTGTATTAGAAAATAATTATTGGTGTTTTGTGTCTGGGGGATTCAAATAAGAACTTATAAAAGTATGAGTATAAAAATACCACAAGCAATATTATAACTAATTTCCTTCAGTTAATAAAAATGGGTCAAAATGTCATTTATAACACCTAAAAAAGGGGTAATATAATATGGACTAAGAGATATGGTTATATTTTGGTGTCAGACTCATATAATAAATTAGGTATTTCTAAAATCTATTATAATTCTGATAAGTTCAATATTTTAAGCATCATGCCTATTTCATGTGGAATTCTGATAAAACTCCAACATTATACTTGAATGGCAATGTAACAGGACATTGACAAAAGCAAGCAATAATTCATCCTGCATTAGTGTTTCTTTCTGAACCAAAAAAAAACAAATTAAGGATAAGAGAAAAATCATATTTTAAATGCAATATTATATTGTGTAACTCGATTAACTTGCCAAAATTTCATCAAACTATTCTATATTTTGTAAGTAACATCACTAAATTTATTCCCACATTGTAGAATACAGTTAATTAATCCTTAAAAATTGATGTGTAATAATATTTCCTCCTCCTTTTGTCGAAAGTGCTCTGAAGATGGCCACAGTGAGATCTAAGGTATAGATGACATTTTTGACTTTGTAATGTGCTTTCAGATACATTATCTAATTCAGATTTCTATTCCAATCAGTCTCCTACAACACATATAATTACAGAATCATTATTCATTAAGCATTATAGTGTTACATAATGTCAACTTAATGGACACTAGGGACCAAATATGAATAACTTCTTGTCTTCAGAAACATTCAAATTCTGGGATAATCAAATAAATCAATATGTTACGCATGAAAAAAATATATATATAAAATATGGAGTGATAGAAAATTATAAAATGCACTTATTCCCAGATGATAGTCATCTACTTGACCTCATGTCATCTATTAAAGCTATCAAAATGAACAGACATAGAAAGTTTTTCTAAAAGAACAGCAGGAACGCATGAATAAAATTTCAAATGTATAACATGAAGAAGTGTTTACAGCAAACCGCAACCAGACCAGAGACCTAAAAACCAAAAGACAGAGCATACAGATCATTGAAGATAATGTTGAGACATGGTAGGGCTTTATACTTTACTAAGGAGAAGAATCATCATCCTGAAGAGATGATAGCAAGCTACTGAAGATATCTCAGAAGAGAGAAGTCATGATCAAATTTGCCTTTTTAAGTAATTTAGCCCATAGGTGGTGGTGTAGGAGAAAGATTTGAGATATAAAAACTTGATGCATAAAGATGATACACAATGTTATTCTGATAGTCTTAGTGACAGTTTAACTAGGCGGTGCCATAGGATATATTGATAGAATGATAACATTAATAAGGAGCATGTTTGAAAGAGAAGGCTTTGAGTTATATTTGTATTTCTTGATCTTGACATACATGAACGTGAAATCAGATAGTTTCAAAAGTCGAGAATGTATGAGACAATTTCTTTCAGAATTTTGTCTCTTTACCATGTATTTGGGCTTCCCAGGTGGTGCTAATAGTAAAGAACCTGCTGCTAATGCAGGAGACTTAAGAGATGAGGGTTTGATCCCTGGTTTAGGAAGATCCCCTGGAGGAGGGCATGGCAAGCCACTCTAGTATTACTGCCTGGAAAATCCCATGGACAGAGAAGCCTGGCAGGCTACCGTCCACAGCGTGGAGAGTCAGACACAACTGAAGCGACTTGGCACAGCATATCCCCATGTATTCAGTCCTAAATCCCATCCCAACCCTAGTTTTCCTTTGTTTCTGTGGATATTTGTCAGAGTTCCGACCTGCAAACAATAGAGGATGACTCATTATTATGATCAGAAAATGAATTATTCTGCATAGGTCATGGAAACAACAGAGATGCTGAAGAATTAGCTTCAAGGATAAGTGTCCAAAACCATGTCATAGAGTAATTCTTGAGCCATTCTTGGGCATTCACTACAGTTTGCAAGACAATTAAATTATTTGCCAATGATTTGATCTAACAGCAACTGTAACTTAACTTTCAAGTCTTTTCCCTGAATCAACCCTTTTATTAACCCTGTTTCTCTCTTGAATCATTTTAGAAAGCACCTTACTAGTTCATGACTTCTAATCTTTCTCATTTACAAATAATCCTATACAATTAGACAGAAATATATTTTAAAATCTATCTTCAAAAATACAAAATTTTTTAAAAATAACTTTATCAAGTAATATGGATGGTCTATTTATATGAAAGGAGCTTTATTACAGTCTTAAAAGAAATAAAAATGCTTGAACAATGAAAAACAATATCATGGTCATGGAGTTAAAGCTTTATAAAATATCAGTTCACTTTAACTTCATCTGTATATTTAATAAAGGCTTCCCTGGTGGCCCAGACAGTAAAGAATCTGCCTTCAATGCAGGAGACCAGGGTTCAGTCTCTGGGTTTGGAAGATCCCCTGGAGAATGGCAACCCACTCAAAAATTCTTGCTAGAGAATTCCATGGACAGAGGAGCCTAGTGGGCTACATGTAGTCCATGGGGTTGCCCCAATACAAATATAAACAGCACTTGGGGAAGAGTGTTGGCCAGCTGAAGGAAAAATTCCAATGGAAAATTAAAAAAAAAAAATAGGAAAAGGTGGATAAATCTTACAGGTTAAAATGAAAAGTTTATGTAGTAATACTAACATACAAAAAGAGAAAGTTGAAATATTGGGAAAATTCACTATTTCAACCCAAAGAGAGTTTTCCTCTGGAGAAGCAGGGTTCCTGGAATTTTAACTCAGCAGAATAAACTGTGCACAGGCTTTGTGCCAAATTTATTGGCATTCCTCTACCATCACTTTCTCCTTTGGGATTCTTCACAATTTGTACCTCTCAGAATTATATTTCATTATAATTATATAGCTGCAATATAATGGGGGCCTTTGAGACCCAATGTTTAAGCAATGTCATGTAGAAGAATATAACCCTAATAATAACTGAAATGTAAAATCACAATCATTTGACCTAGGAAATGAGAAAGTGAGAATAATTGTACAGAAAAATATTTTTAAATAAATTTAAACAGCTCTGACACATATAGAGTAGTTCCTAATATCGTTCCTTCCAACAACTGCTCCTGAAAATCTTTTTGTACTCCTCCTCCAAGTTTTCATTAAATTCAACATATATGTCCCTTCTGGATATTTTGCCTTCATCTTTCTTTTATGAATTTGACTAGTTCTCTTTTCTCTCATTTCTCTTTAAGACAGAACACACACACAAACACACATTCTGCATCTTGGGTACTACAGACTGGTCTCCCAGTTGCATTCTGTTTATCTCAAATCTTAGCCATTATCTCAGTTCTTTTTTTCTTCAAGATAAAATAGGTAACTCAGCAAGTAGATAATTTTTTTCAAGAAAATGCATACTTTTGTGTGTGTGTTAGTTTTGGCAGGAAGTGATACTGAGAAGCAAAGATAATGAATATTTTGCATCAAGAAATTTTGCCCATGTTACAATTTATGTGTTTATGCTTTGCAGTAGACCAAATTACAAAGGAACTTGTATTAGGGTTCTCCAGAAAAACAGCACCAATAGTTTGTGTGTGGTTGTATATAAAAGATTTTATTTGAGGTATTAGATCACATGATTATTGAGTCTGAGAAGTCTCATAGTCTGCCATCTGCAACTTGGAAACACAGGAAGGCTAGTGGTATATTTGGAATGCCAGAGAGCAGAACGTCAATTCTATAAATTCCAGTCTGAGTCTACCGACCTGAGAACTAAGAATGACAAGGAGAGGAAGACATCTATATTTCAATTCTTGCAATCAAGCACAGAGAGAGGGCAAATTCAGCCTTCCTCCACTTTTCAGTTCTATTCAGACCCTAACCGAATTAATACCATGAAGCTCACCTACATTGAGGAAGATAATCTGCTTTACTAGGTCTACCAATTAAAATGCTAATCTCTTCAAGGATCGCTTTCAGATACACAGGAAACAGTGAGAGACTTTATTTGGGGGGGGGGGAGCGCCAAAATCACTGCAGATGGTGATTGCAGGCATGAAATTAAAAGATGCTTGTTTCTTGGAAGAAAAGATATGACCAATTTAGACACCATATTAAAAAGCAGAGACATTATTTTGTCAACAAAGGTCCGTCTAGTCGGTTTTCTAGTAGTCATGTATGGATGTGAGAGTTGGACTATAAAGAAAGCTGAGAGCTGAAGAATTGATGCTCTTGAACTGTGGTGTTGGAGAAGACTCTTGAGAGTCCCTTGGACTGCAAGGAGATCCAACCAGTCCATCCTAAAGGAAATTCCTGAATATTCATTGGAAGGCATGACGCTGAAGTTTCCTGAAACTGCAATACTTTGGCCACATGATGCAAAGAATTGACTCACTGGAAAAGACCCTGATTCTGGGAATGATCGAAGGTGGGAGGAGGAGACGACAGAGGATGAGATGCCTGGATGGCATCACCGACTCAATGGACATGAGTTTGAGCAAGCTCTGGGAGTTGCTGATGGACAGGGAAGCCTGGCATACTGCAATCCATGGGGTTGCAAGATTCAGACGTGACTGAGTGAGTGAACTGAACTATGTTGTCTAGGTTGGTAAACAGCTTTTCTTCCAAGGAGCAAGTGTCTTTTAATTTCATGGCTGCGGTCACCATCTGAAGTGATTTTGGAGCCCAAGAAAATAAAGTCTATCACAGTTACCATTTTTTTCCCCATCTATTTGCCATGAAGTGATGGGACCGGATGCCATGATCTTTGTTTTTTGAATGTTGAGTTGTAAGCCAGGTTTTTCACTCTAGTCTTTCACTTTCTTCAAGAGGCTCTTTAGTTCATCTTCACTTTCTGCCATAAGGGTGGTATCATCAGCATATCTGAGGTTATTGATATTTCTCCCAGCAATCTTGATTACACCTTGTGCTTCATCCAGTCTGGCATTTTGAATGATATACTGTGCATACAAGTTAAGTAAGCAAGGTGACAATATACAGCCTTGATGTACTCCTTTCCCAATTTAGAACCTGTGTGTTGTTCCATGTCCATTTCTAACTGTTGCTTCTTGACCTGCATACAGATTTTTCAGGAGGCAGTTAAGGTGGCCTGATAATCACATCTCTAAGAATTTTCCACAGTTTGTTGTGATCCACACAATCAAAGGCTTTAGTGTAGTCAATAAAGCAAAAATAGATGCTTTTCTGGAATTCTTTTGCTTTTCCTTTGATCCAACAGATATTGGCAATTTGATCTCTGGTTCCTCTACCTTTTCTAAATCCAGCTTGAACATCTAGAAATTCTTGGTTCACACAGTGATGAAGCCTGGCTTGTAGAATTTTCAGCATTAGTTTGCTAGCATGTGATGTGAGTGCAAGTGTGCAGTAGTCTAAACAATCTTTGGCATTTCCTTTTTTTGGTATTGGAATGAAAACTGACTCTTTCCAGTCTTGTGGCCACTGCTGAGTTTTCCAGATTTGCTAGTATATTGAGTGCAGCACTTTAACAGCACCATCTTTTAGGATTTGAAATAGCTCAGCTGGAATTTCATCACTTCCACTAGGCTTGTTTGTAGTGATGTTTCCCAAGGCCCACTTAACTTTGCATTCCAGGATATCTGGCTCTAGGAGGGTAATCACACATCATGGTTATCTCAGTCATTAAGATCTTTTGCCACCTCTTGTTAATACCCTCTGCTTCTGTTAGGTCCATACCACTTCTGTCTTTTATTGTGCCCATCTTTGCATGAAATGTTTCCTTGGTATCTCTAATTTTATTGAAGAGATCTCTAGTCTTTCCAATTCTATTGTTTTCCTCTATTTCTTTCATTGATCACATAAGGCTTTCTTATGTCTCCTTGCTATTCTTTGGAACCTTGTATTCAGATAGACATATGTTCCCTTATCTCCTTTGCCTTTCCTTTCACTTCTTTTCTCAGCTATTTTTAATGCCTCCTCAGACAACCATTTTTCCTTTTTTCATTTATTTTTCCTGGTTTCGATCACCCCCTCCTATACAATGTTATGCACCTCTGTCCATAGTTCTTCAGGCATTCTTTCTAGCAGATCTAATATTTTGAATCTGTCACTTCCACTGTATAATCGTAAGGGATTTGATTTAGGTCATTATAACATCTGACTTGCAGTGTATGTGGGAAATCATTCTATGATTACCTTAAATCATGCAATGTTGTAGGACTATTTCTATGTCTCAGCAATCAGGAAGAGCTTAGTAGTTTTGCTTTGTTCTGTTTTTAGTACTATTATTAACAGATTTTTACATGAGCCTTTCTTGATAGCTCAGTTGGTAGCTAAAAAATCCACCTGCAATACGGGAGACCCCAGTGGATTCCTGGGTCAGGAAGACCTGCTGGAGAAGGGATAGGCTACCCACTCCAGTATTCTTGGGTTCCCCTTGTGGCTTAGCTAGTAAATAATCCACCTGCAATGCTGGAGACCTGGGTTCAATCCCTGGGTTGGGAAGATCCCCTGGAGAAGAGAAAGGCTACTGACTCCAGTATTCTGGTCTGGGGAATTCCATGGACTCTATAGTCCATGCGGTCACAAACAGTCGGACATGACTAAGCAACTTTTACTTTCACATGAACCTTGGCTTCCCAGGGAGCAGAGTGGAAAAAACCCAACTGCCAATGCAGGAGATGCAAGAGATGTGGGAATCAACATCTCTTGTGGGTTCAGGAAGATCCCCTGGAGAAGGAAATGGCAATCCACTCCAGTATGCTTGCCTGGAAAATCTCATGAATAGAGGGGCCCTCTGGGCTACAGTCTACAGGGTCACAAAGAGTTGGATACAACTGAGCACGCAGGCATGCATAGTAAACCACAATCTATATTTCTATTCATCAAATAAATAATGTACATTAAAAGAGTATGGAGAAAGAGACACTATGCAATAATAAAAGGTGAATTTATCAGGACACTGAAGTATAAATGTAACCAACAAAGCCTTAAAGGGAACACTGAAAATTTTAATTTAACTATGGGGAAAAATTAATTCCACCAACACAGTAGAGATTTCAATGTATTCACTCAATTATTATTTGGCATACAGCTAATATGCTGATCTACTTGGCATATATTCTTCATTCATCAACTGGTTTAAAGACCTTCCAATGCACTTAATATATAACAGTAAATATGTTTTCAGCAATAAGGTAAGCCTCAATAAATGTCATTTATTATCTAATTTTAATGCTCTGTGATATCTATAGCTTTCCCGCAAAGTCAAATGTCTGCATCTGAGATCCATATTGCACTTCAGACATCTATTCTCTCATGGTCACAACAATTACAGTATCCTAATTATTACTTTATAATAAGCTTCGTAGGAGCAAGTGTCTTCTTCATATTCATAATCACCTTAGTTATTTCAAATAAATATTAGGGACACTTTGACTACCACCACAAAAACTATATTGGAATTAAAATAAGAATGGCATTTAGAATTTAATTAAAGGAATGTATATATTTTTATGAACATTGTACATTTCTATATTTACTCAGTCATTTTATATCTTTCAGTAGCTTTTTTTTTTTTTTTTCTGAAAAGGATTTGCTGAGCTTGGTTGGAAGTATTCTTATGAACTTAATGTATTTCATTGCCACTTTGAAAGGGATAATCTTTGTCATAACAATCCTTTTTCCATAGGATTGCTGCTGGCTGACACACAGCTCCAGAAAACTTCAAATTCTTATGCTGATTTGACTTAAGCAAGCCTACTAAACTCTCTCGTTAATTCTAAGTTTGTCTGCAATTTTTCTCAGATATCACATGCAAAAAATATATGAGCTACAAAAAAACAGCAATTTTATTTTCTTTTATTACAACATATTTTTTGCACATTTCATTTCTATGACTCTTTATTTTGTAACTGGAGTTTTGAAGCTCTTCATTTCCCTTCTCTTATAATGCTACAGAAAGAAATGCTGATAGAAATTAACTGCTATTTCTGACTTCAATAGAAATATTTTTAAATCACCACCATTTTAAGGATGCAGTTTGGCTTTGGTTTTTGTGTACCCTCTCAAGTTAACAGCATTTCTTTCTAGCATTAGTTCTTTAAGAGAAATTTTGTAAATGACTGTTAAATTTCAGTGAAGTTTTATACATGTATTAAGACAAAACGTGTAGGCTGTTTTCTGTTTTAAATGAGTTAAAATATACTTTAAATGTTAAAACTCATTTCTTCCCTTAGGGAAATTCTATAACTTTAACATAATATTTTATGATTTTACATAAAAGAATTGCTAATTTTGTAAAACTGTTTTGAGAAATGTCTTCCTTTTTTTCAAATTTAATAGTTAATATAATTAGTTATCTTTGCCATCTTTTGATTTGGGAAAAAAATGTTCACATAAGAAAAACTTGCTCAAATATTTCAATATTATTGGTACTTTCCCCTCTTTTTTAGATTTCTACTTCCTATTGAGTGATTTTAGCTATTTGTGTTTTCCATAAACTTTACCATTTCATGTATCTTTTCAAATATTTTGGAACAAAGCTTATCATTCACTTCATTACCTGTATCTCTATACCATTTTTCATTAATAATCATATGTGTGTGACTGTGTGTATAGGGGGTATGTGTTGGTGTGCACACATAACTTTGTTCTTGATATATTCATCAGTATTTTGGAAATTTTGCAAATTTACTTTTCCTCAGAGCACTATTTCTTTGCTGTATTGATTCTCTTTGTGAATTTTAAAAACTTCATTATATGAGATCTTTTCTTGAAATGTTTTAATTCAATATATCTAAACTAACAAAAGCCTCATAAAAAGTTTACTTGAGATCTTTAATATTTACTTTCCCTTCTCTCCCTCTCTCTCTCTATATATATATATATATAAATATAGAGAGAGTTTTCCTTCACGTCAAAAAGAAAGTTTAGGTAGTTTTTTAAAATAAATATTTTTAATATATATAAACTGAAGATATTAAATTTTTGATTTATTCAGAAGCACTTTGCAGGTTTTCCTTTATATAGTTTTATTTTTACTTGTAACATTGTATGATGCCCATTATGACTTCTCTTTGTCTCATAGATTATGTATTTAGAAAAGGGAGTTTAAGTTCCAAATATATGTGCTTAAAGTGAAAGTGAAACTGAAGTCGCTCAGTCATGTCCGACTCTTTGCGACCCCATGGATTGTAGCCTACCAGGCTCCTCAGTCCATGGAACTTTCCAGGCAAGAGTACTGGAGTGGGTTTCCATTTCCTTCTCCAGGGCATCTTCCCAACCCATGGATCGAACCCGGGTCTCCTGCACTGCAGGCAGACGCTTTACTGTCTGAGATACCAAGGAAGTCATGTGCTTAAAAATTTACCATATTTTTATCTCTATTATATTCTGATAACAGAATTTGGCCTAGATGATATCATTTAGTTCATTTTATTATTACCCACCTTAAGGCATATCATGATGTCATTTTTTTAAATATTTAACATATGCCATACTGACATATTTTTTCTAAGAATGGTGGCTATAAGCCTTTCCATAATATATGCTTTGTAAATAATTTCCTGGAGTATGTGATCTGTTTTATCATTCTCTCAATGATGTCTCCTCAAGAGTAAAAGATTTTCAAATGTAGAATTTTTGAATTGATTATACTTTTAAAAACCTGGCATACTGAGATATGATCACAAATAAAAATTATATACATATTTGATATATGTATACTTTTGAAGTGATCACCACAAAATTTACTGTGCTATTTTATTTAGTGTTTAAAAACTGATTTCTCAAACAAATTTTACAAAGATTTTCTCCTACATTGTCTCCTAGGTATTTTATATTTTAAAACATGTCTTGTCAAGACTTTGAAGGGTCAGCAACATTATACTACTTGCAAGCTAACAAGTTAGCATGCTGTAGATTCATTTTGATACCAGAAATAATTAGAAAAGAAATATGTATCAATCCTTATTTTGAACTTTAATTCTTTTTCTACCATCAGAAATATAGTTCATACATTGAATGTTTAAGGTTATTTGAGTTGCCATGATTATGAAATGTTAAAATATGTCTCATGGGAAAAGTCAACTGTGTCATTTTTAAAACTGAAAGAAAAAATAATTCTCATATTTATTTATTGACAAGAACAACATAAGATCTCGAGCACCAAACCGAAGCACAAAATCAGAACAGGAGACGCCACATACCATTTTAACCACAGACTTTGGAATATTGATTTCCAAAATCTTATACTGACTGGAAACATGCTTGATATGAGGTAAGTGCTAGTTCTCAGATATTAGTTAAATGGGAGTATGGTGTGGCTATTGGAGAGTGTAGAATTATTCAAGTCTTACTGGGGACTAGGACATCAAATATAGGGAGAACACACCCATCAGTAAAATATACCTGAGAATAAAAGCTGGATACTTCTACTTTAAAAATTCTTAGTAAATATTATTAACTCTGACTTGATACATATGCACACAAACAATTTATTAAAAATTACAGGTGATAAGAGAGAATCACTTTGTTGTTGTTGTTTAATCACTAAGCCATATCTGGTATACTGAGTTATACCAGTTCTTTGCAACACCATGGACTGTAGCCTGTCTGGCTCCTCTATCCATAGGATTTTCCAGGTAAGAATACTGGAGTGGGTTGTCATTTCCTTCTCCAGGAGATCTTCCCATGCCAGGGATCTAACCCACGTCTCCTCACTGGCAGCTGGATTCTTTACTGCTGAGCCACCAGGGAAGCCTATATATACATATATATGCACACATATGATATGACACACATTTTAGGTTAAGTTGCCTTATAATGGTCCTTAATGGATCTTTGGTTCTATGTCCTTTAATTTGAAAAATAAATTCTTTCTGGGAAAAACACTTAATGGAATCTAAACACAATTCATCATACGGATTTGCAACAATACAGTTTTTAAGGAATTAGAGTCCAGCATGAAACCAAGAATATTCTGCTATTATAGAAATACATGAGTTAACTTGTCATATATATCAGTTTATGGAAAGTGTAAATATATATTAACACTTGAGAATGACAGTCCTTCAAACACCTTTGTCCTTACCTAATGTATCAAAATGAAATTTAAGTATCTCCTATTTTAACCTGCAAGTATTGTTTTCTACTTTAGTGGTAATTTTCTGGATGCGTTACCATTGAGGTTTGCATAACATAATCTGACAAAAGAAAGCATAACAAAGGTTGTTCAAATGACATCAACATTTTTATTAATCCAAAGGAGTTTCTGGGTTTTACAAATACATCAATTTTTATAACTTGATTACATTAAAATACACTCAAGTTGCTGTTAACAGTACAGTCTCTTGACCTCCTTAATAAAATTATAAAAACTGACTTGTATATATTATTTTGCTTTCTAAGTATGTTATAGCTTGCACAACAGAACACTAACTACATTGTACATAATCTAGTATTACAATCACATGTAATTTTAGATGATGACAGATGACTAAATCACAGCACATTAATTTTTTTCTCTGTGAGTATCTAGAGGTAAATCATAAGTCAGTCCTTTTAGAATTCTGGAGGCAGTATTTTCTCAAGTCAACATATCTTAGGGCAAATAAGATTTCTGCACTTGTTAAGCTGATTGATCCTGATTGTTATTACTTGATATGACTATGAGAGATTTATAAAGTATGAATGAAATCCCATGAAACATTGCTTAATATAACCAGGTCATGTAATGAAAATTGATATGTGATTGGAACCCCTCAATACAGAAAAGGACTGCAGCAGACAGATGCTTTAGGAGAATGGCTTCCCTGGTAGCTCAGCTAATAAAGAATTAGCCTATAAATGCAGGAGACCCCAGTTAAATTTCTAGGATGGGAAGATCCCCTGGAGAATGGATAGACTACCCACTCCAATATTCTTTGGCTTCTCTGGTGGCTCAGATATTAAAGAATCCATGTACAATGCAGGATACCTGGATCTGATCCCTGGATTGGGAAGATACCCTGGAGAGGGGATGGCTACTCACTCCAGTATTCTGGCCTGGAGAATTCCATGGACAAAGGAGCCTGGCAGGCTACAGTCCATGGAGTTGCAAAGAATCAAACACGACTTAGCAACATTCACTTTCACTTTTGGAGAATATCTTTGGAACCAAGACCCAACCAAGGAACCAAGACCAGACAAGGTATTGGCCAAAAACTAAAAGAATATAAAATGAGTAATGGAAGAAGGATGTTATAAATACTAGCTACAATGTGACAAATTGCACCAATAATAATGTAAGAGTTATGGGTATATATTTCTGATTTTGATACAAACACACCTGAATGTATTCGATTATTTTCTAATTTTATGCTTCTCTGTCACACTCCTTCCAGTAATAGAAATACATTAAAAGATAGTAGCTTCAAGCAACTTCAAACAATATCTTAAACCTATAAGAAAGCCTAGCACTATGAAATTATTCATTGTTAATCCAAGACTGTATTTTCCTCAGCTTTTTTATTCTCATAGTGCTGTTTCTAAAACAGATAGCTTAGAGTCTTCTCTATTATACATTCCTTACAATGTAGAAATAAGCATAATATATTCAGAGTTTCAAGAAATAGTTATTTGAGAAATTATATATTAAGAGCAATAGAATATTTTAATGTATAATCATTTATAGATAGAACTTAAATTTGAAAATAGATGACTTTGATATTAGCGTCATTATCTCAGTGATAGAATTAAGAAACTCTCTCTAGTTTCAAGTAGGTTTATGATAGAGAGACACTCATGGTGTGATTAAAGAAAAAGCAGAAAAAGTAATCTGAGGGTTAAGATAAAATACATACAAGGAGGTCCAAAAAAGTCTAGACAATAGATGACACATCAGATACTATCCAACAAAGAAATACTCTAGGACCATACATTATATTAATATTTGATAGGCAACTGGAATCAAAGATGACTGGCAGTAAAAAACAAAATATTCCCCTCTGGTGGAACTCAATAACATAATTTCTAACATGAACAACTTCCCACTGCTGTCATCTTGGACTAATGGAACCACTACCTGGGTCTGGCACTTATTTACATGGATAGTCCAGGATTCCAGTTATGAAACTGGGGCTCAAGTATAAATTTCAAAGTATAAATTTTTGAAATTTAAAACTCTTGTTATTTCTGATGTTTGATAGGAACTTCATTGACATGCTTCTTCCAAATAAAAAATAATTTTTTTCAATTAAATACTAATTTACACAGTACAAACACACTTTTGTAATCAGTGGTCTCATAATCTGTGCTTTGTTTAAATTTTCAACCACAACTTAAACGGATTCAATCAGTTCAGTCACTCAGTTGTGTCCGACTCTTTGCGACCCCATGAATCGCAGCACGCCAGGCCTCCCTGTCGATCACCAACTCCCGGAGTTTACTCAAACTCATGCCCATCGAGTCGGTGATGCCATCCAACCATCTCATCCTCTGTCGACCCCTTCTCCTCCTGCCCCCAATCCCTCGCAGATTTAGGGTCTTTTCCAATGAGTGAACTCTTCGCATGAGGTGGCCAAAGTATTGGAGTTTCAGCTTCAGCATCAGTCCTTCCAATGAACACTCAGATCTTAGCTGCTTTAGGATGGACTGGTGGGATCTCCTTGCAGTCCAAGGGACTCTCAAGAGTCTTCTCCAACACCACAGTTCAAAAGCATCAATTCTTCAGTGCTCAGCTTGCTTTATAGTCCAACTTTCACATCCATACATGACCACTGGAAAAACCAGAGCCTTGACTAGACAGACCTTTGTTGGCAAAGTAATGTCTCTGCTTCTTAATATGCTATCTAGGTTGATCATAACTTTCCTTCCAAGGAGTAAGTGTCTTTTAACTTCATGGCTGCAGTCACCATCTGCAGTAATTTTGGAGCCCCAAAAAATAAAGTCTGACACTGTTTCCACTGTTTCCCCATCTATTTCCCATGAGGTGATGGGACCAGATGCCATGATCTTAGTTTTCTGAATGTTGAGCTTTAAGCCAACTTTTCACTCTCCTCTTTCACTTTCATCAAGAGGCTCTTTAGTTCTTCTTCACTTTCTGCCATAAAGGTGGTGTCATCTGCATATCTGAGGTTATTGATATTTCTCCACTGGCAATCTTGATTCCAGCTTGTGCTTCTTCCAGCCCAGCGTTTCTCATGATGTACTCTGCATATAAGTTAAATAAGCAGGGTGACAATATACAGCCTTGACATACTCCTTTTCCTATTTGGAACCACTCTGTTGTTCCATGTCCAGTTCTAACTGTTGCTTCCTGACCTGCATACAGGTTTCTTAAGAGGCAGGTCAGGTGGTCTGGTATTCCCATCTCTTTCAGAATTTTCCACAGTTTATTGTTATCCACACAGTCAAAGGCTTTGGCGTAGTCACTAAAGCAGAAATAGATGTTTTTCTGGAACTCTCTTACTTTTTCGGTGACCCAGCAGATATTGGCAATTTGATCTCTGGTTCCTCTGCCTTTCCTAAAACCAGCTTGGACATCTGGAAGTTCTTGGTTCACGTATTGCTGAAACCTGGCTTGGGGAATGTTGAGCATTACCTTACTAGCGTGTGAGATGAGTGCAATTGTGGGATAGTTTGAGCATTCTTAATCAGGAGTCACAAAGTTAGGGTAATTTAGGAAGTAGGACAGGAAAAATAGGAAACAGCTTCTTAGAGGAAAAAAAAAAAAAACAAAGCAAAAAGAGCATTTTCTCCTGTTTTCTGAATAGAATATATTCACTCTAATTTTCTTTACTTTGTAATGATGTTTTTCAATTGAGTTTTCAGAATATAGTGTGTTAGTTTTGGGGAAAAAAAAAATCTAGCTCTACTATAAAACAAAGATACATTGCATAGCACATTAGTTTCCTCATTGTGAAGTACTATGCTTATGATAATTAATTTATAGTTCTAATATACATTTATTTTTTATCCAATAACTCTCTGATGCAATTATGTATATAACCTAGTTCAAAAATAAGTATTAAGAAATAAATTCTTTAAACTCTCCACTTCTGCTTACCTTGATATCTATCCCTTCCTGTCATTTAGATGAGGGATTTTGTGCATCTTAGTAAAATTATGAAACTCTTAGTTTGATCTCTTAGGGATAATGCCTTATTAAATATAACTCCCAAATATGAAATCTTTGGGCTGACATTTTCTTTGCAGAAGGATTTTGTCCAAGACATAATTTCTCGGGATATGTAAGTCACAGCAATAATCTTTTGGTTAAATAAGCCAGCAAAGATATGGTAAAAGAAATTTACCAATATAATGTTCTATTTTCTGTTGCTTTCTGAGTTAGAATATTTTATACCATTGAATAATGTATATAATTATGTTAAATGTGAAAAATTAATTAACTTTTATTTTTATAAGGTCAGTTGAATGCAAAGGGTCTTTAATGCTAGACCCAGGTTATTTTAGACTATAAACTATCTTCTTCCCCAATGATTACTTAATTGACAATTATTGAGGAAAATGAGAACAGGAGCAAAAGGAAGATTATCTGCCAATAGATGACTTCATATGCTAGGGAGAAGCTTATTTAATCTCAGTGACAATTTTTCTGAAAATGAAGGTCATCTCTGCCACAAATTAAGTGGTACAGAGTGATTGACAGCTTGATAGATAACTAACAAGACAGTTTCTAAGCTACAGTGTTTTATAAGGTGAGGAATTAAGACCTTTGGGGACTCTGCTGTTGGAGATCACACGTTCATCTAGGAAGATTCTTAAAACTCTTGGTCCAAGAAATTTCTCTACATCTATCTGAATCTTAATGTGTTTGGGTACAAATGGCATTTTGAGGGATATATTTATCTTTCAATATTAACGACTGTGGATATTTCATGTCAATACTCTGTTTACTTATTCTGTCAAATGATAATGTCTACCATCTTATATTGGGTGTTTTGTTTTTTGTTTTTTTGCTTTTTTGTTTCTTCTTTTATAGTCTTATATTGTTAATGCACAGTTATATTTTTAAAAAGCATAAAAAGTTATGTATATGGAGAAAGAAGAGAGGAGTTCTGTATATAGCAAGGCAGCAAGAACAGCCAGAGTCTCCATGTCTTCATATTTGAAAAGCAAATGTCATATATATGCATTAGTATATGATTTTTTTTTCTCTCTTTCTGACTTACTTCACTCTGTATAATACACTCTTGGTTCATCCACCTCATAGAATTGGGGAAGGAGAGGGTGGGATGAATAGAGAGAGGAGCATTGAAATATATACCTTACTATACGTAAAAATAGATAGTTGATGGTAATTTGCTATATGAAGCAAACCTGGTGTTCTGTGGCAACCTAGAGGGGTAGGGTGAGGTGGGATATGGGAGTGAGAGTCAGGAGGGAGGGTACATATATAAGACTATGGCTGATTCGTTTTGATGTATGGCAGAAACCAACACAATATTGTAAAGCTAGTATCCTCCAATTAAAAATAAATAATATTTTTTAGGTAGAAATATATCTACCTAAAGAAACAAAAGACCTATACATAGAAAACTATAAAACACTGATGAAAGAAATCAAAGAGGACACAAACAGATGGAGAAATATACCATGCTCATGGATTGGAAGAATCAATATTGTCAAAATGGCTATTCTACCCAAAGCAGTCTATAGATTCAATGCAATCCCTATCAAGCTACCAACGGTATTTTTCACAGAACTAGACCAAAGAATTTCACAATTTGTATGGAAATACAAGAAACCTCGAATAGCCAAAGCAATCTTGAGAAAGAAGAATGGAACTGGAAGAATCAACCTGTCTGACTTCAGGCTCTACTACAAAGCCACAGTCATCAGGACAGTATGGTACTGGCACAAAGACAGAAATGTAGATCAATGGAACAGAATAGAAAGCCCAGAGATAAATCCACGAACCTATGGACACCTTATCTTTGACAAAGGAGGCAAGGATATACAATGGACAAAAGACAACCTCTTTAACAAGTGGTGCTGGGAAAACTGGTCAACCACTTGTAAAAGAATGAAACTAGAACACTTTCTAACACCATACACAAAAATAAACTCAAAATGGATTAAAGATCTAAATGTAAGACCAGAAACTATAAAACTCCTAGAGGAGAACATAGGCAAAACACTCTCCGACACAAATCACAGCAAGATCCTCTATGACCCACCTCCCAGAATATTGGAAATAAAAGTAAAACTAAACAAATGGGACCTAATGAAACTTAAAAGCTTTTGCATTACAAAGGAAACTATAAGTAAGGTGAAAAGACAGCCCTCAGATTGGGAGAAAATAATAGCAAATGAAGCAATAGACAAAGGATTAATCTCAAAAATATACAAGCAACTCCTGAAGCTCAATTCCAGAAAAGTAAATGACCCAATCAAAAAATGGGCCAAAGAACTAAACAGACATTTCTCCAAAGAAGACATACAGATGGATAACAAACACATGAAAAGATGCTCAACATCACTCATTATCAGAGAAATGCAAATCAAAACCACAATGAGGTACCATTACACGCCAGTCAGGATGGCTGCTATCCAAAAGTCTACAAGCAATAAATGCTGGAGAGGGTGTGGAGAAAAGGGAACCCTCTTACAGTGTTGATGGGAATGCAAACTAGTACAGCCACTATGGAAAACAGTGTGGAGATTTCTTAAAAAACTGGAAATAGAACTGCCATATGACCCAGCAATCCCACTTCTGGGCATACACACTGAGGAAACCAGATCTGAAAGAGACACGTGCACCCCAATGTTCATCGCAGCACTGTTTATAATAGCCAGGACATGGAAGCAACCTAGATGCCCATCAGCAGATGAATGGATAAGGAAGCTGTGGTACATATACACCATGGAATATTACTCAGCCGTTAAAAAGAATTCATTTGCATCAGTCCTAATGAGATGGATGAAACTGGAGCCCCTTATACAGAGTGAAGTAAGCCAGAAAGATAAAGAACATTACAGCATACTAACACATATATATGGAATTTAGAAAGATGGTAACGATAACCCTATATGCAAAACAGAAAAAGAGACACAGATGTACAGAACAGACTTTTGAACTCTGTGGGAGAAGGTGAGGGTGGGATATTTCAAAAGAACAGCATGTATACTATCTATGGTGAAACAGATCACCAGCCCAGGTGGGATGCATGAGACAAGTGCTCGGGCCTGGTGCACTGGGAAGACCCAGAGGAATCGGGTGGAGAGGGAGGTGGGAGGGGGGATCGGGATGGGGAATACGTGTAAATCTATGGCTGATTCATATCAATGTATGACAAAACCCACTGAAATGTTGTGAAGTAATTAGCCTCCAACTAATAAAAATTTAAAAAATTAAAAAATTAAAAAAAAATAAAAAATTAAAAAATAAATAAATGATAGGATGACAAAAAAAATAAAAATAAATAAATAAATAACATTTTTTAAAAAGCAAATATCATTATACAGTAGTCAGCTAAGATAGAATTCAAGTGAGACTGTATATATAATATTAGAAGCTATTAATTAAATTATATAGGATTCAAATGTTAAAAGTTTGGGAACTTCCCAGGTGGCTCAGACTGTAGACAGTCTGCCCACAGTGCAGGAGATCCAGGTTCAGTCCCTGGGTCAGGAAGATTCCCTGGAGAAGGGAATGGAAACCCACTCTAGTATTCTTGCCAGGAGAATTCCATGGACAGTGGCGCCTCATGGCGTACCATACATGGGGTCACAAAGATTCAGACACAGACACAGCTGAATGGTTAGAAGTTTAGAAAATCCTAGGAAAATATCCCAATTTAGCTTTTTATTTTTACAGATTGGATTAACTGATAATGGAACTGTGTCTCTGTTTATTATTGTAGTTTAATCTTAAAGGCAATGAGACAGCCATGATAACTTAGATTAATAGGAAAAAACTTTTAAGTAATTTCATTAACTTTATCCTGGAAACATCTATTATGTTTTACTTACATTGGTGCATTACTTTTCAATTTCTTGTTGATTTTGAATTCATAAGCTTGCTAAGACAGGTTAAAATCTTTAACGTTTTTTAAAAAAGAAATTATTTTTCAAAATTTGAAGTCAACTGGTTGACAGTAGATAACAAATTTTTGAGAAATTGAATCCATGCATAAAATTTTCTCTCAATAAAGAAAATATATTAAATATGGAACACAAGAAAATATAATTTGTGTTTTGAATATATTTTAACAATACTATTTTTCCAAAGAAAGAGTTTAAAACAAAATAGGCAGACAATGACTTTTTAAATACAATTCCATAAAGAAAGACTCAATAATTTGGACTCCATTAAAGTTAAAAACTTATTCCCTGCAAAAGACAGTGTCAAGAACATGAAAAGACAAGCCACGGACTGGCAAAAAATACTTTTAAAAGTTATATCTCATAAAAGGAGTATTATTCAAAATACACAAAACACTTAAAACTCAGTAATAAGAATATAAATAGCCATTAAAAGTTGAGCCAAAGACCTGAACAGACACCTCACCAAAGAATATACAGATGGCAAATAAGCTTATGAAAATATGCTCCACATCATATGTCATTAGGAAAATCCAAATTAAAACAACAGAGTAAGATAACACCTCACACCTAGTAGACTGGACAAAAATCACAACAGAGACAACACCACATGCAGTGAGGATGTGAAACAACAAGACCTCTCATTGATTACTGGTGAGAATGCAAAATACTACAGCCACTCTGGAAGACAGTTGGCAAATCCTTACAAAACTAAATATACTCTTATGGTATGATCCAAATACAATGTTCCTTGTTACCTATCCAAAATTGTTGAAAGCTTATGTCCATATGAAAATTTACACAGAGATGTTTACAGCATCCTTATTCACAATTACCAAAACATGAAAGCAACAAAGATGTCCTTCAATAAGTGAACTGATAAACAAGCTGTGGTGTATCCAGTCAGTGGAATATTATTCAGTGCTGCAAGTGAGAGAGTCATTTCCTAGGCAGGTTGATAAGAAGTCTAGGGGTCCCCAAGGAGAGAGGGGTCCAGAAATCTCAAGGAGGAAGAAAGGACAAACTTTTTTTTTCTTTCATCTACATTCCTTAGGATTATATAACAATAATGTATCCTGCCTGTGGACAGTCTCTGGATTAAACCTCTGGCTAATCCTGTTATTTTAAAATGTAAATTATGGGAATAGGTCTCCTGAAGTCTTTACAAGGATTATATAAGAATAATGTAAGAAATGGGAAAGACTAGAGATCTCTTCAAGAAAATTAGAGCTACCAAGGGAACACTTCATACAAATATGGGTTTGATAAAGGACAGAAATGGTATGGACCTAACAGAAGTAGAAGATGTTAAGAAGAGGTGGCAAGAATACACAGAAGAACTGTACAAAAAAGATCTTCACGACCCAGATAAACACGATAGTGTGATCACTCACCTAGAGCCAAACATCCTGGAATGTGAAGCCAAGTGGGCCTTAGGAAGCATCCCTACAAACAAAGTTAGTGGAAGTGATGTAATTCCAGTTGAGCTATTTCAAATCCTGAAAGATGATGCTGTGAAAGTGCTGCACTCAGTATGCCAGCAAATTTGGAAAACTCAGCAGTGGCCACAGGACTGGAAAAGGTCAGTTTTCATTCCAATCCCTAAGAAAGGCAATGCCAAAGAATGCTCAAACTACCACACAATTGAACTCATCTCACACAGTATTAAAATAATGCTCAAAATTTTCCAAGCCAGGCTTCAGCAATACGTGAACCAAGAACTTCCACATGTTCAAGCTGGTTTTAGAAAAGGCAGAGGAACCAGAGATCAAATTGCCAACATCCACTGGATCATTGAAAAAGCAGGACAGTTCCAGAACAAACATCTATTTCTGCATATTGACTATACCAAAGCCTTTGACTGTGTGGATCAAAATAAACTGTGGAAGATTCTTCAAGAGATGGGAATACCAGACCACCTGACCTGCCTCTTGAGAAACCTATATGCAAGTCAGGAAGCAACAGTTAGAACTGGACATGGAACAACAGACTGGATCCAAATAGGAAAAGGAGTATATCAGGGCTGTATATTGTCACCCTGCTTATTTAACTTATATGCAGAGTACATCATGAGAAACTCTGGGCTGGAAGAAGCACAAGCTGGAATCAAGATTGCCTGGCAAAATATCAATAAGCTCAGATAAGCAGATGACACCACACTTATGGCAGAAAGTGAAGAGGAACTAAAAAGCCTCTTGATGAAAGTGAAAGAGGAGAGTGAAACAGTTGGCTTAAAGCTCAACATTCAGAAAACTAAGATCATGGCATCTGGTCCCATCACTTCATGGGAAATAGATGGGGAGACAGTGGAAACAGTGGCTGACTTTACTTTTTGGGGCACCAAAATCACTGCAGATGGTGACTGCAGCCATGAAATTAAAAGACGCTTACTCCTTGGAAGGAAAGTTATGACCAACCTAGACAGCATATTAAAATGCAGAGACATTACTTTGCCAACAAAGGTCCGTCCAGGCAAGGCTATGGTTTTTCCAGTGGTCATATATGGATGTGAGAGTTGGACTGTGAAGAAAGCTGAGCTCTGAAGAATTGATGCTTTTGAACTGTGGTGTTGGAGAAAACTCTTGAGAGTCCCTTGGACGGCAAGGAGATCCAACCAGTCCATCCTAAAGAAAGATCAGTCTTGGGTGTTGATTGGAAGGACTGACGCTAAAGCTGAAACTCCAGTACTTTGGCCACCTCATGCAAAAGGTTGACTCATTGGTAAAGACCCTAAATCTGGGAGGGATTGGGGGCAGGAGGATAAGGGGACGACAGAGGATGAGATGGCTGGATGGCATCACCGACTCAATGGACATGAGTTTGAGCAAGCTCCAGGAGTTAGTGATGGACAGGGGAGCCTAGCGTGCTACAGGGGTCGAAAGATTCAGACATGCCTGAGTGAGTGAACTGAACTGAAAAGGGAGTGAACTATCAAACCATAAACAGACAGAGAGAAAACTTAAATCATGTATTGTTAAAGTGAAAGAAGCCATTTTGAAAAGGTTACATACTATGTGATTCTAACAACATGACATTCTGAAAATTCTATGGAGATAGTAAATAGATTTATGGTTTTAAGGATTTAAAAGGTGACAAGGAAAGATGGTTAGGTATAGCACATAGTAGTTTTAGAGTAGTGAATTTGTGATACTATAATGATGAATAAATACATGCTATTATACATTTGTCTAAACCTATGGAATGTACAACATCAACAATGGCATGTAATGTAAAGCTCCAACTTTGGCTTATAATTACTTTTCAATGTAGGTTTATCAATTTTAATAAATGTATTACTCTGGTGGGGGATGTTGACAATGGGAGAGACTATGCATGTTTGGAATCAGGGGGTTATAGAAAATCTCTGCACCTTCTGATTAATATTACTGTGGATCTAAAACTTCTCTTTAAAAAAGTCTATAAAAATATACACATTGCCAAGAACCCAAATATTTCTAAAATGTAAGGAGCAAAACCCTAGCCTAACTCTTCTTATCACCTGGGAAGAGTAAATACTCTCAATATTTTAGAGTAGATTATATCACTATTCTTACTGATAAAATTGTATTTTATTATTTTGATGTAGCATAATTTAAATATATCTAAAGTACATTTTGATATATTAGAGTTGTTTTCTTTCTATTGTGATTATTAATTATAGCCATGGCTGTGATTATTGAGAAATCATCTTTTAAAATATGAATAGTTCCTAAAAGTTACCTATATATTTTTAAATATCTGATACACATTGCCTAATTTCCACAGAGAAATATATATCAATTAATATTCAAGTAAATACTAGTACCTTGACTTTCAGCAACATCAGTAATATAAATTTTTTTAAAAAGCATATCAAATTAATGATGATAAAACATAGGGTAAGGAAAACATAACCAGAAACATTAATTTCAATTTATCTCAGGGTATATATAATCATATCTTGTATTCCCTGGTCATTTATATAGGTATAAATTTTTTTTTATAGACCTCCATATCTCAAAATTGATGACCACACCATTGTGATGATAAATCCTGTTTCATTAAAATTTTTATTAATAATAGATGTGAAATACAATTTATTTATTTTGGTAAAAATATCTTCACTTTTTTGTTTTTTGTTTTTTTTTTTTTTTTTAATTTAAGTGGTGTGAAATGAACTGAATAAATTTAAGTGAACTTAAAGAAATTCAGATCTGATAATTTTCAGGTAAATTTTTATCCCAACAAATGTCATTTCTAAAACACATCTCTAATATATATTTGAAAGAATTTATGAACATATACACATAACAATGATTTCATTCATTTATTCAAAATTTTATAAGACTATCTAGGATATCAAGAAAATATTGTATAGAAGAAATTTATTTTTTCTTTTATTTTTATTAGTTGGAGGCTAATTACTTTACAATATTGTAGTGGTTTTCGCCATACATTGACATGAATCAGCCATGGGTTTACATGTGTTCCCCATCCCAGTCCCCCCTCCCACCTCCCTCCCCATCCCATCCCTCTGGGTCTTCCCAGCGCACCAGCCCCGAGCACTTGTCTCATGCATCCAACCTGGGCTGGTGATCTGTTTCACCCTTGATAGTATACTTGTTTCAGTGCTATTCTCTCAGAACATCCCACCCTCGCCTTCTCCCACAGAGTCCAAAAGTCTGTTCTGTACATCTGTGCCTCTTTTTCTGTTTTGCATATAGGGTTAGAGTTACCATCTTTTTAAATTCCACATATATGCGTTAGTATACTGTATTGGTCTTTATCTTTCTGGCTTACTTCACTCTATGTTATGGGCTCCACTTTCATCCATCTCGTTAGAACTGATTCAAATGAATTCTTTTTAATGGCTGAGTAATATTCCATGGTGTATATGTACCACAGCTTCCTTATCCATTCATCTGCTGATGGGCATCTAGGTTGCTTCCATGTCCTGGCTATTATAAACACTGCTGTGATGAACATTGGGGTGCACGTGTCTCTTTCAGATCTAGTTTCCTCGGTGTGTATGCCCAGAAGTGGTACTGCTGGGTCATATGGAAGTTTTATTTCCAGTTTTTTAAAGAAATCTCCACACTGTTCTCCTTAGTGGCTGTACTAGTTTGCATTCCCATCAACAGTGTAAGAGGGTTCCCTTTTCTCCACACCCTCTTCAGCATTTATTGCTTGTAGACTTTTGGATAGCAGCCATCCTGACTGGCGTGTAATGGTACCTCATTGTGGTTTTGATTTGCATTTCTCTGATAATGAGTGATGTTGAGCATCTTTTCATGTGTTTGTTATCCATCTGTATGTCTTCTTTGGAGAAATGTCTGTTTAGTTCTTTGGCCCATTTTTTGATTGGGTCATTTATTTTTCTGGAATTGAGCTGCAGGAGTTGCTTGTATATTTTTGAGATTAATCCTTTGTCTGTTGCTTCGTTTGCTATTATTTTCTCCCATTCTGAGGGTTGTCTTTTCACCTTGCTTGTAGTTTCCTTTGTAGTGCAAAAGCTTTCAAGTTTCATTAGGTCCCATTTGTTTAGTTTTGCTTTTATTTCCAATATTCTGGGAGGTGGGTCATAGAGGATCCTGCTGTGATTTGTGTCGGAGAGTGTTTTGCCTATGTTCTCCTCTAGGAGTTTTATAGTTTCTGGTCTTACATTTAGATCTTTAATCCATTTTGAGTTTATTTTTGTGTATGGTGTTAGAAAGTGTTCTAGTTTCATTCTTTCACAAGTGGTTGACTAGTTTTTCCAGCACCACTTGTTAAAGAGATTGTCTTTTCTTCCATCTATATCCTTGCCTCCTTTGTCAAAGATAAGGTGTCCATAGGTACGTGGATTTATCTCTGGGCTTTCTATTCTGTTCCATTGATCTATATTTCTGTCTTTGTGCCAGTACCATACTGTCTTGATGACTGTGACTTTGTAGTAGAGCCTGAAGTCAGGCATGTTGATTCCTCCAGTTCCATTCTTCTTTCTCAAGATTGCTTTGGCTATTTGAGGTTTTTTGTATTTCCATACAAATTGTGAAATTATTTGTTCTAGTTCTGTGAAAAATACCATTGGTAGCTTCAGGGATTGCATTGAATCTATAGATTGCTTTGGGTAGTATAGTCATTTTCACAATATTGAGTCTTCCAATCCATGAACACAGTATGTTTCTCCACCTATTTGTGTCCTCTTTGATTTCTTTCATCAGTGTTTCATAGTTTTCTATATATAGGTCTTTCATTTCTTTAGGTAGATATGCTCCTAAGTATTTTATTCTTTTTGTTGCAATGGTGAATGGTATTGTTTCCTTAATTTCTCTTTCTATTTTCTCATTGTTAGCATATAGGAATGCAAGGGATTTCTGTATGTTAATTTTATATCCTGCAACATTACTGTGTTCATTGATTAGCTCTAGTAATTTTCTGGTAGAGTCTTTAGGGTTTTCTATGTAGAGGATAATGTCGTCTGCAAATAGTGAGAGTTTTACTTCTTCTTTTCCAATCTGGATTCCTTTTCTTTCTTTTTCTGCTCTGATTGCTGTAGCCAACACTTCCAAAACTATGTTGAATAGTAGTGGTGAGAGTGGACACCCTTGTCTTGTTCCTGACTTTAAGGGAAATGCTTTCAATTTTTCACCATTGAGGATAATGTTTGCTGTGGGTTTGTCATATATAGCTTTTATTATGTTGAGGTATGTTCCTTCTATGCCTGCTTTCTGGAGAGTTTTTATCATAATTAAATGTTGAATTTTGTCAAAGGCTTTTTCTGCATCTTTTGAGATAAACATATGGTTTTTATCTTTCAATTTGTTAATGTGGTGTATTACATTGATTGATTTGTGGATATTAAAGAATCTTTGCATTCCTGGGATAAAGCCCACTTGGTCATGATGTATGATCTTTTTAATATGTTGTTGGATTCTGTTTGCTAGAATTTTGTTAAGGATTTTTGCATCTGTGATCATCAGTGATATTGGCCTGTAGTTTTCTTTTTTTGTGGCATCCTTCTCTGGTTTTGGTATTAGGGTGATGGTGGCCTCATAGAATGAGTTTGGAAGTTTGCCTTCTTCTGCAATTTTCTGGAAGAGTTTGAGTAAGATAGGTGTTAGCTCTTCTCTAAATTTTTGGTAGAATTCAGCTGTGAAGCCATCTGGTGTTGGGCTTTTGTTTGCTGGAAGATTTCTGATTACAGTTTTGATTTTTGTGCTTGTGATGTGTCTGTTAAGATCTTGTATAGAAGAAATTTAGTATTACACTAGTTTAGGTCACTAATCTGTTTTAAGTGATCTTATTTTTTGTATTGTTCACTTATGCAAGAAGATTTTTAATTTTTATAGATTATTTTTACTTTTGATGTGCTTATTATACTTAACTGACTACTTTTTTCTAACAACATGTTACACTTTTCTTTATTTGATATACTTCCAATTTTCTGTCAGATACTAATTAGAAATATTTTACTCTCTTCACTTTTCACTGTATTAGTGTTTTAACATTTAGGATCAGTTTTTAAAATAGTTTATTCATACCTAAGAACTCTAAATGATTTTTGGTGATATTTCTCTTCATTCACATTTAATACTAAAGGAACTCCTTTCAATTTCCAATCTAATACCCAAAGAGTTGGACACGACTGAGCGACGAAGCACAAAATTGTTTAATTTTGTCAAACATATTTATCCATTCAGCAGATGTACTTTTTAACTGAATTTCAGGGAGAAGAGAAATTAGATATAACTGTGCAGTTCCTCATAATTCAATGTAATTCCTTAAGTCTTATATTGATACTATAAGTAATATTCCCTGACCTTTGAAATTCTATCACTTAGTTTTTCTCTTACTTCATTTCTAATAAACATTAATAGTTTTGGAAAATGATATTAATAATAAAAGTTAAAGGTAAATAGAAGGCACATTATGTACCAGGCAGTGTTTCAAATGTTATATATATTCACACATACAGACATACTTTATATATAGTGTATATGTGCATATATGTAATATTTGTTACATATTATTTTTGTTACATAATGTTACATATTATATTACAGTATATATGATATTTGTGCATTTTTATACATAGATATTTTTGTAAATCCCCAATATTTACAACTTCTCCATGAGCAGATACTATCAAAATCATTTTACAAATAGGGAAATGGAGGCACAGAGGCTAGCCATAATTTTCCCAAGATCACACAACCTGCATGTGGAAAATTCACCTTTGAAAACCAGATTATCTGGGACCAGATCCTACCTCCTAACTCTCATAACATCACATCTTAAACAGAAAGCTATTTCTTGAAAGCACATACTTTAACCATATCTAGAACACTCAAAAGATACTTTCCTTTAATACGTTACAATCTGAAAACTCCATAACATATTGTGAATGCTCTAAAAACAATGAAACAAAAAAGTTGTCATTTTTGTCTTGAACAGTGTTAAGTGGCTACCTTATATGTAAAGAATAAGACAAAAATAGCCTATGTTCCCTTGAAGATTAAAACTGAAAAGATATAAATTAATATAATGTGTATTAGAATAAAGATAATCTATATTAGGTTGCAAGTTTAATAAAACAGTTATGTGAGTAATACATTTCTATTATATATAAACTACCCATAAACCATAATATATAAACTCTGCTAATTTGTTATAACAGCCAGAATAAGCTGTACCATATTTTATTCATCCATATTTGTGATGAAAATTTGGTTAGTTTCCAATTTTAAGCTACCATAAATAAAGTGTACTATATATTCTTTTATTGAAATCTTTTTGAGATAAAATTTGAGGTATTGTTAGCTTGGTAATTTTTATTTTTTTGTAGTTATTTGGGGGATTGTCCACATGAAAATCACATAATCTGCAAAAAAGAATGGTATTTTATGATTTCCTTTCTTTATACATTTTCATCTTTTTCTGTCTATTGAAACAGTGAGGGCTTGAAGGACAATACTGAATAAAAACAATACAAACAAGCTTCCTTGATACATTCCAGATGTGGGGGGCAATGCATAATCCCTCACCATTAACCTGTCTTAGTTCATTCTGGCTGTTATAACAAAATACCAGAGACTGGGTGGCTTATAAGTGATAGAAATATATTTCTTACATTTCTGTAGGCTGGGAAGTCTGAGATCAAGGCACCAGTAGATTTGTGTCTGATGAAAAGTAGATTTCTAATTCATAGACTGAACCTTCTAATTGTAGTCTTAGATGGCAGAAGGAAGGGGCTAGAGTTTGGGGAGCTCTGTGTGATCATTTTTATTAGTATATTAATAAAATTCACAAAGGCTCCACTCTCATGATCTAATCACCTACAAAATTCCCCATATCCTAATATATTACATTGGGCACCAGGTTTCAACATATGAATTCGGAAGGACAAAATATTCAAACTATAGCAAAATAAATAAATATATATATATATATATATACATATATATGTATATATATGTTAGTTTTATTAACATTACCATTTTTATTTTTTTGGTAGAATGCTATTTACTAGACTGACGTTTCCTACTAGTCCTCTAGTTTGATAAGAATTTTTATTGTGAAAAACTTGTTTTCGGTTGCATGTTTTTTTTCTTCCAGTGGAGATGATGATGTTTTTTCTTTATTCTCTTCAGATGAATTCCACTGATTAATTTATAAATGATAAATCAATCTCACATTCCTGATATGAAGCCTATGTCTTCATGGTATGTTTTTTTTTTTCACATATATAGCTGTGTTCAATTTACTTATGTCTTGTTAAGCATGTTTATCTATGTTCAACAGAGATACTTTCCAGAATTCTTTCTGATATAGCTGAAAGATTTAAATATTAAGACTTTGGTGATTTACTTACTAAGTCATATCCAACTATTGTGACCCCATGGACTAGAGTCCACCAGGCTCCTCGTGTCCATAGGATTTCCCAGGCAAGAATGCTGGAGTGGGTTGCTATTTCCTTCTCCAGGTTATCTTCCCAACCCAGACATCAAACCTGGGTCTCCTGCATTACAGGCAGATTCTTTAACATCTCAGCTACCAGGGAAGTCCTATTAAGATTTAGTTGGCTCCTCCATAAATAAATTGGGTAGTAGTCTTTTCTGCATATAAATTTGTTCATTTTTCTTTCTTGAAAATCTGATAAAATTCACCAGTGAAAGAATCTGGGCCTGGAGTTTTCTTTATGAGAATTTTGCTTGTTTGTTATGAATTCCATTTCTTTAGTAGAACTGTTAAGATATTCTTTTTATTCATCTGTCAATTTTGTTCAATGGTATTTTTAAAAGAATTTGTTATTTAATTAAATTGTCAATTAACTTCTGAAATAAGTTACTCATGTTATTCTATAGTTATTTTCAATTCTGTAGGCTTTGTAGTGAAAAATTCTCTCTCTACTGATGTCAAAAATTTGTTATCTCATTTTTCTTAATCATCCTATCTAAAATATTAATTTTGTTGACATTTAAAAAACACCATTATTTGTTCATTTTGACAGTATATATAAAAAGTTGCAGAGTTATTACCTCCCTCTAAAGATATTTCACCCTTTTCTCTACAAACAGATAAAGAGATGGCTAATTACCTGAATTCGATCTGAAGAGGGGCAGTGTAGCACCCTAGTAACAATCAAAGCACTTTTCCTCTTTTAAGGTTTTCACTTGAGAACCCCGTATATTCTTTGATTCTTTCCTCTGGCATGACGCGGACACCAATCCTTGTTCTCCTTAAGCAGAGAGAGATCTACTCTGAGTTTCAGAGTTTCCTGATTATGTTTACTGCTTTCTGCCCAGTTCAGTCCTAGTATTCAACTACATTTCTTAGGTAAAAACTGATGGCAAAAACTGCGTGAGGTCTGCCACATGTTCTTTTAATTTCTCTCATCTCTGCATCCTGCCTTTAATTGGTTTTAAAACCACTGTCATATGAAAAGCAGCTACAGAGAAGCTGTTTCTGTCTCAAAAGTCTTACTTGCTCCTTTAGTTATCTTTGTCTCATTAATCTTCTCCACCTTCCAGAACTATAATTTTGTTAGTCTATGTGTCATAACAGTTGATATTTAAATACTAAAATAAACCCAAAACAAGGGGATTAAAAATGTCTACATTTTTTACAAAGTTGAATACTTTTTTTTGCCATTTTGCATTGGCTAAAGGAAGAAAATAAATATAAAATTAACATATATATTCTTTTTTAACAAATTTGATCTGTAAATATTTCAGTGTTTGAAATCCTTATCTCCAGGCATAAAAGAACCACTTTTAAAATTGATTTTAGGTACTCTTTGTTACTTCAATTGTTTTTACTTTTGATAGTACATGAGATAGTAAGTAAATTTAGTTTTATCACTATTTTCTAAATAACTTTTAAGTCAATTCTCATAATTTTTGGATTACTATGTGTCTCTGTTTTCCTTATACTTTTTCATTTAGACAAGAACACTAGTTTTTGTCCTCTCCTTTTATACCTAATTTTTACTTTTGGAAGTCCAGTATTTTTTTTTTTTTAATGATAGTAATTTAATCTGTTGCCTAACTCAGGCACAACTTTGAATTCTACCCAGAGTTACTCTGACATAGGAAGTCTCCAAGACCTGGTTTTAATTAAGGGTACTTTTAAATTAAAGAACACAGCTGTGTAGTTGGACATACACTGTTACTGATCAACAGATGCATTCATGCTTTTCTATGCACATATATTTTTCTTTAAAAAACCCAAAACAATATTTTAAGTTAATTTTGAGTACATACAGAGCCACAAAAATAAAAGCAAATGAGTAATTTTATTGTCAAGTATCATTAATTATTTAAAATTACTTTAGCATATGAATAAATTCTAAATCTAAATATCATTGAGTATTTAAAGGCTGTATATGCAAACATACACTGTTTGAAGCTACTTACGTTAAATCACAAGTAAGTACTTGAAAAAAACATTCCTAATTTTAAAAAGTTATCTCAGGAAAAATAAAAGAGGTATGCAGCTTAAATATATGAATAATATATTCAATATACCACAATTATATATTTTAAAATTAAGGAAAATAAGACTAGAGAAATATATTAGCAAGTCAAAGATTTTGGTTTTCTATTCTTCCAAAGTAACTGCATTCTGTAACTGGTATTTGAATTGGTATTGTGTCACACTCAAAGTTACCAAAAAAAAAAAAAAAAAAGACAAAATAATACAAAAGATCATGTACGTAATGCATGTGATGAGGTTCAGGGCTACTTCAAAAATATTAAAACTTTGTATATTGAATAATTCAGGCTAAAGGAATTTGGGAAACAGCAGGTGAGGCTGGATTTTCTGACTTTGCCCTGAAACAGGTTATAAAACCATCAGGTGAGAGATCTCTCCCTATTCCTGGGGAAAGGTGCAAACTCCAAAAGAGACAGGGAGAGGACTCTGAATTTATAAGCCATGTTGTTTCTCCCACACTGCCACACTTAGTTCACACTCTTAGAATACTTTTTTTTTTTTCCTTCTCCATGACTTTCCATTCTTTATTAAATCTAGAATACAAACTTTCCAGTTCAACTGCTTCTTCAAGTCTAATTTCCTAATGAAGACACCACGTCACCAAAAAAGCACACAATAAACTTGTATGCCTTAGGAGTATATCTACCTAAAGAAACAAAAGACCTATACATAGAAAACTATAAAACACTGATGAAAGAAATCAAAGAGGACACAAACAGATGGAGAAACATATCGTGTTCATGGATTGGAAGAATCAATATTGTGAAAATGGCTATTCTACCCAAAGCAATCTATAGATTCAATGCAATCCCTATCAAGCTACCAATTGTATTTTTCACAGAACTAGAACAAATAATTTCACAATTTGTATGGAAATACAAAAAACCTCGAATAGCCAAAGCAATCTTGAGAAAGAAGAATGGAACTGGAAGAATCAACCTGTCTGACTTCAGGCTCTACTACAAAGCCACAGTCATCAGGACAGTATGGTACTGGCACAAAGACAGAAATATAGATCAATGGAACAGAATAGAAAGCCCAGAGATAAATCCACGAACCTATGGACACCTTATCTTTGACAAAGGAGGCAAGGATATACAATGGACAAAAGACAACCTCTTTAACAAGTGGTGCTGGGAAAACTGGTCAACCACTTGTAAAAGAATGAAACTAGAACACTTTCTAACACCATACACAAAAATAAACTCAAAATGGATTAAAGATCTAAATGTAAGACCAGAAACTATAAAACTCCTAGAGGAGAACATAGGCAAAACACTCTCCGACACAAATCACAGCAAGATCCTCTATGACCCACCTCCCAGAATATTGGAAATAAAAGCAAAACTAAACAAATGGGACCTAATGAAACTTAAAAGCTTTTGCACTACAAAGGAAACCATAAGTAAGGTGAAAAGACAGCCCTCAGAATGGGAGAAAATAATAGCAAACGAAGCAACAGACAAAGGATTAATCTCAAAAATATACAAGCAACTCCTGCAGCTCAATTCCAGAAAAGTAAATGACCCAATCAAAAAATGGGCCAAAGAACTAAACAGACATTTCTCCAAAGAAGACATACAGATGGATAACAAACACATGAAAAGATGCTCAACATCACTCATTATCAGAGAAATGCAAATCAAAACCACAATGAGGTACCATTACACGCCAGTCAGGATGGCTGCTATCCAAAAGTCTACAAGCAATAAATGCTGGAGAGGGTGTGGAGAAAAGGGAACACTCTTACAGTGTTGATGGGAATGCAAACTAGTACAGCCGCTATGGAAAACAGTATGGAGATTTCTTAAAAAACTGGAAATAGAACTGCCATATGACCCAGCAATCCCACTTCTGGGCATACACACTGAGGAAACCAGATCTGAAAGAGACACGTGCACCCCAATGTTCATCGCAGCACTGTTTATAATAGCCAGGACATGGAAGCAACCTAGATGCCCATCAGCAGATGAATGGATAAGGAAGCTGTGGTACATATACACCATGGAATATTACTCAGCCATTAAAAAGAATTCATTTGAATCAGTTCTAACGAGATGGATGAAACTGGAGCCCATTACACAGAGTGAAGTAAGCCAGAAAGATAAAGAATTACAGTATACTAACACATATATATATGGAATTTAAAAAGATGGTAACTCTAACCCTATATGCAAAACAGAAAAAGAGGCACAGATGTACAGAACAGACTTTTGAACTCTGCGGGAGAAGGTGAGGGTGGGATGTTTCAAAAGAACAGCATGTATATTATCTATGGTGAGACAGATCACCAGCCCAGGTGGGATGCATGAGACAAGTGCTCGGGCCTGGTGCACTAGGAAGACCCAGAGGAATCGGGTGGAGAGGGAGGTGGAAGCGGGGATTGGGATGGGGAATACATGTAACTCTATTAAAAAAAAAAGAAACTTGTATGCCTTTCTTTTTTATTCTGACTTTTGGTACAGACACCAGCCAAAAACTTCCAAAAACAGTTAAGGCATATTTTTTTTTCTTGTGTGTTAGAATAATAAAATGATTCTGAAAACCAAGTAGTTACTAATACTGTTATTTTTGAGTGTGCTCCTACAATTCTTCTCATGGATTAGCAGAGTGCATCTTTATAAGTCTGGCCTCTATAATTCCATGTCTTACCTGAGGCACAAATGGCATTTAATCATGGTCATTCCAACATTCAGCACTACTGTACTCTGAGGAGTAAATTTAGAACTCAATTAGGAAAAAGATATAGAAGGCCATTTTCTGTATTGCATTCGTCTCCCTAGGAATCATTTTTACTGAATTTCTTTGGCTTGATGCCATTAGTCTACCAGAAAGAGACCTATGAAATGCATTGTTGAACTTACTGTAACAATTTAGTTCAGATTGTTTACTATATTACACAGTGTTCACTACAAGAGTTCTCAGGAGAAATTTCTCTCTTGTCTGAGGCCAGTGTATTATTCTTGTGTAGAACATCTGGTTTGCTTTCATCTTAAGTGTACTATAAATAAACAGAGTGATAATGTTCTCCTGTTTGCATTGGCTGCTGAAAAGCCTAGTACAAAAATTTGTTACACTGCTCCAGCAAGTGTACTGGAATTAATAGCATATATTTAATGGTCCAATCTCCCTCCTAGCTCACTTTTTTGTTTTACTTTACTTAAAAATATTTGCTTGCTGTAAAAATATATTTTTTTTTGAAAATAATCTTAAACATTATACTGTGAATTTCATGAGGTACTACATGAGGAGCCTTGTAATTAAAGGTTTGAAAATCAGAGAAAAGAGAAATGCAGATTTTAGTCTAATTTTCATAATCTTTTGTTCATAATCATCTAAAGCTTTAAAAGACAATGAATGTTGATTTTTTCTCAAGAAAAAAGCTGAATGAATAGTTGCCTTCAAATGGCTGCTTTTATATTGCAACTTGGACATTAAAAAAAAAATCTGCCAGCAGCAGAGCAAAGCAGCTTGGTACAAATACAATGTTGTATTTCTTGTTTGTTTATTTTAATTTAGTATAATATTCCTCATAAAGCTTTCACCACATGTGTATCTAGCATATGGACTAGAGGATTTATCTGTGCTTCAGGCCAAAAGAAAAAAGAAGACTGCTGTGAAGTTTAGTACAAACAGTAATAATGAAAGTTAGATGTGAACTAAGGTTAAAATCAAAGATAGAGATTATAGCATCAGATATGTTTAAGTCTTATGGGCTTCAAAGGCCCTCAGGTTTTGAGACATATTGCTTCAGTTCTCAAATATGTCCTGAGTTTTCTCATATGTAAAATAGAATATAAACAGATAAAACATCTAACACAATGCTAAACACACAGCACTTAATATGTATTATTCTCATTCCCCCCTTTTTTGTTCTTATGATTGATTCACAAGACTCTCTAAATATGTTCTCTAGAGATTTTCTAAAGTTATCAATGTCTGTCCCCATATGAAGCCTAGTTGAATATCTTTCTTGGTGGAGTCAAGAAATCTGCGATTTTCAATCTTTTCATGCAATTCTATTTCTATCTAGTCAATACGTTCTCAAATGGCCTTCTGAAGTATCTGGAATAGTGTTTATCATTTGGTAGAACTTTTGAGTTTGAATATTGATTGAATACATCTGTGGATCTGACAATATCAGAATATTTAGCTCATGACACAGTTCAGAAAGAGTGACTCTCATAATTTCAGCAGCAGGATACTGGATGATTCAATGGCTATTTTGAATAGGTCAGGTCCTCTTGGGGATATATAGGACCTTTTGGGGAGAATGTAAGCCCATTCTCACCCATTTCTTTTCCTTTCAGGCTTCTACACCTATAATTTTCCTAAACCAATGTGTTTGAATATTACAGATGATTTCATTGTTATCAAATTAAAAGCTTTTTCTTTTTTTCTTGGTCTTAGAATCACTTGAAACAATCAATCATCCTTTCCATTTGTAAGGATTTTTCTACTTTTTCTTCTGGCAAAACCTCACATGAGTCAATGATTTTTTTTTTTTTTTTAAGTATTTAAAAAAATTTCCTTCATCCTGGTTCTTGCTTCAAGTTATCTTGCTAAGATAGGTCACCTAATCAAATGAAATGGTCCTCTGACTCATTTCTCTGTTTTCACTGGATCCGACGAATCCATTCTCCATATAGCATGTCAAATAATCCTTTTATTTTACTTCCAGGAACTCAACGAGGTTCTCATAGTAAATATCTGAGCCCTTGTGATTCTCTGTTTTTCTCTGACTTCATGGGCTGTTTTCCTGATTCACCTTTGCAGGAATGTTCCTGACCACCCACATGGTGGGTGTAGCTGGTATGCTGCAGGGCTTAATCCTCTCTGACCTCTTCTCTTCCTTATTTTAACATACTCTACACAGGATCACACGCAGGTACATGACCTTAAATGTAATGTCTATTCTGATGACTCCAAAATATTTATCCTTAGCCATGACATTTCCCCTATATTCTGACTCACATTTCAATGTCTCATTATCACCTCTTAAATGTCCCAAAGGCATTTCACACCTAACATTGTCCAAAGCCAAATTCTTGATCTCTTCCTTCAAACTTGATTATTCTCATGTTTATTAAACTAGTGATTATTGAGATCAATTTCCTCAGGTCAAAAAACTTGGAGCCACTTTGGAATCCTTTCTTTCACACACACACATATAAAAAACATCATCAAATCCTGTCAGAGCTATTTCCAAATTAATTCCAGAAATAGACTATTTTTTAATTACTTCCATCTTAGACCAAAGCACCATTATACTTCATTTGAACTAAAGCTGTAGGCTCCCAATAAAAGTTTTCTTTTGTATTTTTAGGCTGTATCCTGTGAGCATTATGAGTATAAATTAATTCATGCTCCCCCGCTTAAACACAGACACTTTTCTCTTGGGTTTCTTCTACATAAATATCATGATCATGGAACTCCAGGTGATCTACACCTCTGCCATCCATTAATATTTCTCAAATATTTATCCCACATTGGATATTACTACTTCCATTGCCCAAAACACTTCTCACCTATGTACCTATATGACTGCTCATTCACTTTCTTTGCATCTCTGCTCAGAAATCACTTTCTTAGAGAGATCTTTGATTCCCAAATTGCATTCTATCTTCTTATCCTATTTACTGCATCTTTACAGCACTTATCTAGATGGAATTTTGTTATGTAAGAATGCTTTTTCATTTATTGATTTTTCTTTTGCATTTGACCTACCAACTAGAATGTAGGAGGCACAAAACCAGAGAATGTGTCTGTCTGTTCTTTGTTTTATGCCAAGCATTAAGAATAGTTCCTTTCCATAAGGTAGGCATTCAGAAAGCATTTAATTTGGTGAATTCCCACTGAGCTATTTCAAATCCTAAAAGACGATGCTTTTAAAGTGCTTCACTCAATATGCCAGCAAATTTGGAAAACTCAGCAGTGGTCGCAGGACTGGAAAAAGGTCAGTTTTCATTCTAAGCCCAAGAAGAACAATGGCAAAGAACCTTCAAACTACTGCACAATTGCACTCATATCACATGCTAGCAAGGTAATGCTTAAAAATTCTTCAAACAAGGCTTCAAGGTACATGAACAGAGAGCTCTCAGATGTACAAGCTGGATTTAGAAAAGGCAGAGGAACCAGAGATCAAATTGCCAACATGTATTGGATCATAGAAAAAGCAAAAGATTTCCAGAAAAACATCTACTTCTGCTTTATTGACTACACCAAAGACTTTGACTGTGTGGATCACAGCAAACTGTGGAAAATTCTAAAAGAGACTGGAACACCGTATCACCTTACCTGCCTCTGTGAAACCTGTAAGCAGGTCAAGAAGCAACAGTTAGAACTGGATGTGGAACAACAGACCAGTTCCAAACTGGGAAAGGAGGATGTCAAGTATGTATATTGTCACCCTACAAAATGCTGACCTGGATGAAGCACAAGCTGGAATTAAGATTGCTGGGAGAAATATCAACAACCTCAGATATGCAAATGACTTATGGGAGAAAGTGAAGAGAAACTAAAGAGCCTCTTGATGATGGTGAAAGAGGAGAGTGTAAAAGCCTGACTTAAAACTCAACATCCAAAACACTAAGATCCTGGAATGTAGTCCCATCGGTTCATAGCAAATGGGTGGAAAAACAATGCACAAAGTGAGAGACTTCACTTTCCTGAGCTCCAGAATCATTGCAGATGGTGACTGCAGCCATGAAATGAAAAGACACTTGCTCCTTGGAAGAAAAGCTGTGACCAACCTAGACAGCATATTAAAAAGCAGAGGTGTTACTTTGCTGACAAAGGTCTGTATCGTCAAAGCTATGATTTTTCCAGTAGTCATATATGGATGTGAGAGCTGGACCATAAAGAAGGCTGAGTGCTGAAGAACTGATGCTTTTGAACTGTGGTGTTGGAGAAGACTCTCGAGAGACCCTTGGACTGAAAAGAGATCAAACCAGTCAAACCTAAAGAAAATCAACACTGAATATTCATTCAAAGGACTAATGCTGAAGCTGAAACTCCAATACTTTGGCCATCTGATGGGAAGAGCCAACTCATTAGAAAAGACCCTGAAGTTGGGAAAGATTAAAGGTAGGAAGAGAAGTGGATGACAGAGGACAAGACGGTTGGATGACACATTCAACTCAATGGAAATGAGTTTGAGCAAACTGGGAAATGGTGAAGGACAGGAAAGCCTAGCCTTTCAGTAAAAGGGGTCGCAAAGAGTCAGACCACGACTGAGCGACTAAACAACCACCACAGTTTGTTGAAAGACTATATGTTAGATTGACCTCTATTTTCTGCTTCTTTCATAGTTGAAGCAATCCATTCATTAGGATTTCATACTATTTCCTCTGATCCTCTACTTGGGAGTTGTCACATAGTTATCTCACGGAACTTTTTTGACCTCTATATGAAGCAACTGGCTTTCACAACATATGTTGGCATTTTCAAGTTTATTAAACTTTCAGTTAAATTTCTGCCCATTTCTTGGCTTCCTTTATATTTGCTGTCCTTGTTTTTTTAATTATTGAATTTATATTTTATTTTATTGATTTTATAAATGTATTTATCTAACAAAGAAACATTGTTTATATCAATGTGTGTGTATGTGAGTATTCCCCTTATGCCATCAGATGGCCATGCCCCAATGTTTGAGATGGCATGAGGAATGTAGCATTTCATTTGGTAGGAAATTGTTTACAATAACACAATAAAGCTCAATTTAACTATTACAGAGGTCACATCTTTATTGACTTAAAAAAAAATATGTGTTTGTCTAAAACAAATTAAATTCAGGGTACATTTAACTTTGTAATACAACCAAGGCTTTATGAGACATTTTTCTGTTCTTGTTGAATGTGTATGAGCTGTCAAACATGGTTAATTTAAAGTGATTTTTATTTTTGGTAATACAAATATAAGCTCAAGCTAAGAATATGCCAATGCTTCCCTCTGAACATAATTAATATGACTTATATTTAAAATAACAATAATTTAGAAGTTGTAAAACTAATTAATCAGAAAACTCTCCAGTATTGTCTGAATTAGCATTTTTTGATGGTCAAGTCTCTTGCAATGCAAACAATTTTATTTTAGCTATTCATATTTTAAGAGTATTATACAAATGAGGGTTAGTATAATCATGTTTTACTCCTCCATCTAATAATGCACAGACACTTCCTTGGCTGCAGTGAAAGAATTTTCCTGGTAGAATGTTGCATTAGCATAGCTATGACAAATATCAAGCCAACAAATCAGTTTCACATCAATTATGTTTTTCTTTCATAAGATTAGATAAATAAAATATGAGTGGTAAATTTTCTTTCTAGCTTTTCACTAATAATTCCAGGTATTCCCTGGAATACCACACATCACAGTTGATATTCACATGCCATCTTTCTCTCAGTAGAAAGCAGTCTTAGCATTAAGTTTATGGTTCTCATCCCACTTTGTCTATAGCCATGCACTAACTCCTTCCTGCCTGCTAACATCCAACAAATAGTTTATGACAAATAATTGCTGTACCATGAAAGTCATTCAAAGTATAATAAACAACAGCAGTCTGTTGTGATTAATGATTAATTGACATATTTTTAAAACACTGGGATATGTTTAAACATATGTTTTAAAATTAAAAATGAGAAAAAATATATCTTTCTAACACCATTTCTATTTTTTGATATACAAGTCTGGTATTTGAATTCCAATTATAGTGGCCCAGCAAACTGACATCTCAAGTCTATCCTTAATTATCACCTTTGTTTCTCTATGTCTCTGGAGATTCATAGAATGGGTAGATATTCAAGTGACTTTCAAATCTGATTACTTTCTTAAAATCATTTGTTTTACTTTTGCAGGAATGTTGCATTTATATTTAAACATTCATCCATGAACATAATATTAGAGTTTAAGCTAGAATTTCAGCTGATAAATGTCTATTCTTCTAGAAGAAGGAAATTGTTATATTCCAGGAAAGCTTTTTCCACCAATGAGCAGCCCTATTCATCAAAAAGATCTATGGTAAATGCAAGTATGCCTTTAATGTCAACTTATTTGTCCTAGCCTTACCCAGGGGAAACAGAGCATTCTGTTACCACAGTTTTACAATGATCCTTCAAACATACATAGACCTACCTTATGTTTCTTCTCATTCTTCTTTTCTCCAAAGTACACACAGGCAGACTTTCAATTGCTTTTCATAAAACAATCTTACTATCATTTTGATCCCACCATTTTTTCAAATCTTCCCCCAAATTAAAGCAACAAAAACTGAAAACAACTCTGACATGCAATTAATAAACATTAATCTTAATCTGGGTCAAAGTATTTGGTATCTAGTTAGTGCTTCTTGAAGACATGATGCTCAGTTTTTCCTAGTTTCTATATTAATGTAATCTGCTGTGATTTTCATCCTTTTTTCCTTTTCTTTCCTCCTTCCTTTCTCTTTCTCTCTCTCCAACTTGTTCCCTGCATCCCCACTCTCTGATTGCAGGTTCTACAATTCTGACTACTCTAAAGACTGGTTCCAAATAGGTAAAGGAGCATGTCAAGGCTGTATATTGTCACCCTGTTTATTTAATTTATATGCAGAGTACATCATGAGAAACACTGGGCTGGATAAAGCACAAGCTGGAATCAAGTTTGCGGGGAGAAATATCAATAACCTCAGATGACAGCACCCTCATGGCAGAAAGTGAAGAATAACTAAAGAGCCTCTTGATGGAAGTGAAAGAGGAGAGTGAAAAGTTGGCTTAAAGTTCAACATTCAGAAAACTAAGATCATGGCATCTGGTCCCATCACTTCATGGCACATACATGGGGAAACAGTGGCTGACTTTATTTTTCTCGGCTCAAAAATCACTGCAGATGGTGATTGTAGCCATGGAATTAAAAGACACTTACTCCTTGGAAGGAAAATTATGACCAACCTAGACAGCATATTAAAAAGCAGAGACATTACTTTGTCAACAAAGTTCTGTCCAATCAAGGCTATGGTTTTTCCAGTGGTTATGTATGGATGTGAGAGTTGGACTATAAAGAAAGCTGAGTGCTGAAGAATTGATGCTTTTGAACTGTAGTATTGGAGGAGACTCTTGAGAGTCCCTTGGGCTGCAAGGAGTTCCAACCAGTCCATCCAAAATGAGATCAGTCCTGGGTGTTCATTGGAAGGATTGATGTTGAAGCTGAAACTCCAATACTTTGGCCACCTGATGTGAAGAGCTGACTCATTGGAGAAACCCTGATGTTGGGAAAGATTGACGGCAGGAGGAGAAAGGGATGACAGAGGAATTGATGGGTTGGATGGGATCACCGACACAATCAACATGGGTTTGGGTGGACTCTGGGAGTTGGTGATGGACAGGGAGGTCTGGCGTGCTGTCGTTCATGGGGTTGCAAAGAGTCGGACACGACTGAGTGACTGAACTGAACTGACTGAAAAAGATGTGAAGGGTTTATAAAGAATCTGCTGTAATTCAGGAGCCACAGGAGACACAGTTTCAATCCCTGGATGGAGAAGATACCCTGGAGGAGGACATGACAATACATTCCAGTATTCTCACCTGGAGAATCCCCACGGACAGAGGACTTGTTGGGCTATAGTCAATAGGGTCGCAAAGCGTCAGGCACAATTGAACTGACTTAGCATGCACGAACCACAATCAGTAACAAAATACTTTATGACTCAAAGAAAACACAGTAGCCAGAGTATCAGCATTTGCACTGGTTTCCAAAGTTCCAGTTCCCACAGGATGTTTCAAAGAGGATGAGGAAATGCTTGCATATCTAGATTCCTGTGTGGAAGATATACCCACAGGTTAGGGAATCTGAATCACCTACAAAGGAATAAAACAGCCTAGCCCTTTGCATTGCAAGAGGACATTGTTTTCATTATAGTAGCCAAAAAATGTATAAAACAAGCAAAACCTACCCTTTGCTCTGGAGAAACACACATGTGCCTGTTCTCCAAGGCTATTCACTAGACAAACATCTTCGACAAAATAGTCTGAAACAAAGTGAGTCAACATCTTATTCATGATACCACAGAATTGCAGAACCCAACAACTACCATATAATATCCTGGTATTATTACTTCTATAGGTTAATGTGTTATTAAATTTTAATTTTTTATATTTAATATATTTTTTCTGTCCCAAATTCTCTTTCTTTTATTTTTGAGACTAAAATTACATGTGTTATTGGACTGTCCCACTGATAATTAAATCCATTTGACCTTTGTTTATTTCTTCCTCTCTGAACGTAATCTTTAATGATTTCAATTGACTTCACATGTTTTGAACCTTTCTCATTGGATTTCCAATGTGCTCAAAACCGCATTTTGTGAATTTTTAAGATAGTTTATTTTTCAATTATGATATTTCCATTTGATTCTCTTTTACACATTCCTAATTTTACATGAACTACCTCATTTCTTCATCAATTATTTCCTACTTCCTCATAGAAATTTAAGCTTCAGTTCAGTCACTCAGTCATGTCTGACTCTGCGACCCCAAGGACTACAGCATGCCAGGCTTTCCTGTCCATCACCAAATCCCAGAGCTTGCTCAAACTCATGTCCATGAAGCTGGTGATGCCATCCAACCATGTTATCCTCTGTCATCCCATTCGCCTCCTGGCTTCAGTCTTTCCCAGCATCAGGTCTTTTCCAATGAGTCAGTTCTCACATCAGGTGACCAAAGTATTGGAATTTCATCTTCAACATCAGTCCTTCCAATGAATATTCAGGACTGGTTTCCTTTAGGATTGACTAGTTGGATCTCCTTGCAGTCCAAGGGACTCTCAAGAGTCTTTTCCAGCACCACAGTTCAAAAGCATCAATTCTTCCAGGCTAAGCTTTCTTTACAGTCCAGTTCTCACATCCATACACGACTACTGGAAAAACAATAGCCTTGACCAGATGGAACTTAGTTGGCAAAGTAATGTCTCTGCTTTTTAATAGGCTGTCTAGGTTGGTCATAGCTTTTCTTCCAAGGAGCAAGTGTCTTTTAATTTCATGGCTGCAGTCATCATCTGCAGTGATTTTGGAACCCCCCAAAATAAAGTTTCTCAGTGTTTCCATTGTTTCCCCATCTATTTGTCATGAAGTGATGGGACCAGATGCCATTATCTTACTTTTCTGAATGTTGAGTTTTAAGTCAACTTTTCCACTCTCCTTTCACTTTCATCAAGAGGCTCTTTAATTCTTCACTTTCTGCCATAAGGGTAGTGTCATGTGCATATCTGAGGTTATTGATATTTCTCCCGGCAATCTTAATTCCACGTTGAACTTCATCCAGCCCAGCATTTTGCATGATGTATAAGTTAAATAAGCAGGGTGACATTATAGACTTGAGGTACTCCTTTCCCTATTTGGAACCAGTCTGCTGTTCCATGTCCAGTTCTAACTGCATACAAATTTCTTGACCTAAATACAAATTTCTAAGCAGGCAAGTCAGGTGGTCTGGTATTCCTATCTCTTTAAGTATTTTCCACAGTTTGTTGTGATCCGCACAGTCAAAGGCTTTGGCATAGTCAATAAAGCAGAAGTAGATGTTTTTCTGTAAGTTTCTTGGTTTTTCTATGATCCAATGGATGTTGGCAATTATAGGTCTGATTCCTCTGCCTTTTCTAAATCCAGCTTGAATATCTGGAGTTCACGGGTCACATACTTTTGAAGCTTGGCTTGAAGAATTCTGACATTACTTTGAGAGTGTGTGAGATGAGCGCAATTGTGCAGTAGCTTGAACATTTCGGGCATTGCCTTCCTTGGCATTGGAATGAAAACTGACCTTTTCCAGTCCTGTGAACACTGCTGAGTTTTCCAGATTTGCTGGCATGTTTAGTGCAGCACTTTCACAGCATCATCTTTCAGGATTTGAAATAGCTCAACTGGGATTCCATCACCTCCACTAGCTTTGTTCATAGTGATGCTTCTTAAGGCCCACTTGACTTCACATTCCAGGATGCCAGCTCTAGTTGAATGATCATATCATTGTGATTATCTAGATCATGAAGGTCTTTTTTGTATAGTTCTTCTGTGTATTCTTGCCACCTCTTCTTAATTATATCTTCTGCTTCTGTTAGGTCCATACTATTTCTGTCCTTTATTGTGCCCAGCTTTGCATGAAAAGTTCCCTTGGTATCTCTAATTTTCTTGAAGAGATCTCTAGTCTTTCCCATTCTATTGTTTTCCTCTATTTCTTTGCATTGATCACTGAGGAAGGCTTTCTTATCTCTCCTTGCTATTCTTTGAAACTCTGCATTCAACTGGGTATATCTTCCCTTTTCTCCTTTGCCTTTCACTTCTCTTCTTTTCACAACTATTTGTAAGGCCTCCTCAGACAACCATTTTGCCTTTTTGCATTTCTTTTTTTGGGGGTGGGGGACAGAAATGCAAAACACAAGAGAAGACTCTATACGTGGACATCACCAGATGGTCAATACTGAAATCAGATTGATTTTATTCTTTGTAGCCAAAGATGGAGAAGCTCTATACAGTCAGCAAAAACAAAACCATGCACTGACTGTGGCTCAGATCATGATCTTAAGCTTATTTTACAGTTATTTCATCACTTATCCTATTTGTGTTTCTGTCTTCTTATACTGATCTTTTGATTCTGGATTACATTTTCTCTTTATTCTCACCCTGTTAAATTTTAATTTTAAACTGGGTGATATATCATGATATGATATTTTGATTCTGTAACTCTCGTCTGAAAATTGAGTTTTATGGTTAATGCGCTCTGAAATATCCAGGAGATTACCTTGACTTCATAGCTATTCAATTTCATACTTTGTATGGTGAATCTATATAAATTCTATGCATAGGACATTCTGTATTTTAGTTTTCTAGCAATCCCACTCATGGGCATATATCTGGAGAAACCATAATTCAAAAAGGTATATGCACCCCAATATTAACAGTAGCACTATTTATAATAGCCAAGACAAGGAAGCAATCTAAATGTCTATCAACAGAGTGATGGATAAAGAAGATGTGATACACATATACAGTGGAATATTACTCAGCCATAAAAAGAATTAAATAATGCCATTTGCAGCAACATGAATAGACCTAGAGATTATCATCGTAAATGAAGCAATTCAGAGCAAGACAAATATCATATGATATCACTTTTATGTGACATCTAAAACAATGATGCAAATGAACTTATTTACAAAACAGCAACAGACTCACAGACTTCAAAAACAAACTTATGGTTACCAAGGAGGAATAGTGGTGGGGGACAGAAAAATCTGAACATTGGGATTAACAAATACACACTTCTATATATAAAATAATGAAGAAGGTCCTACTATATAGAACAGAAAACTCTACTCAATATTTTATAATAACCTAAATGGAAAATAATCTATAAAAGAATAGTTATATGTGCAAGAATAACTGAATCACTTTGCTATACACCTGAAACACAGCAGTGTATATCAACTATACTTCAATATAAAATTTCAAAAAATAGTACTTAGTACTAAGGATAATGCCTCAGTCGTAATGCAGTGCAGCCCTCCTGGAATAATAAAGGAAAGCTCAAGGTATTTGTCACATTTCTCTATGTTGTCAAGATAACTCCAAACTGCATCGAGAAGCAGCTGAGACCTCTGCTCAGGTATTTTAGCTTTCCAAGTGAAGTTTTCTCCCTCTCATCTTTGGAATCTTAACTTCAGTTCTGAGGTCAATAAAAAAAATCTGTGGGAATTTATATGTGTATTTTGGGCGTATACATTTATGGCTCTCTCATATCCCAACATTCGTTTCACTTTCCAGTTTCTCTTAATGTCACTTATTCCTCAGGCCAGTAAGAGTGTAACTTTTGATTGTGTTCTGCTCAATAGGGACTAAGAAATGACCTTAGAAGAAAGGGGTATAAATGGAGATCTCACCCAAATTAAGCCCTTCCATTCAGGAGTTAAATTCCTTCACATATCTGTGAGCCTTTGTTCACACTTCAGTACCTTTAACTATGATTTTTTATATTTGCTCACCAGTTGGTAATGTTTCCTGTAGGAGGGTTAATTTGATATAAGCAACTCTGCCATTACTGGAACCAGCTTTGTAATTTCTAGCTGTGTGATTATGGGAAAGCTTTTTTTTTTTTTAATCGTAATGTGCTTTTTCCTCATCTTTAAATTAGGAATGCTAAGGATATATACTCCCTAAGGTTGTTGTGACACTCAATTGTGAACATTAATGCAAAGCACTGAAAAGAAGTTTTGTAGTTTATAAGCATGCAAAAGTTTACTATTATGTTTAGAGGAAACAACTTTCACAAAAATCTCAGAACTAATAGGCTTAGGGTAGCAATAAAATAAACCTATTTTTATTGATTTGGGGGCTACTGTCTTGATTGCAAGCTTTCTAAAGTCTATCTATTCTCATTTGATAATGAGAAATATTTCATTCCTGTCACCAAAACGTTCTACTTAAAGAGATGAATAAAATAATTGCCACACAATAAGTTTATCATCTTTGTATTTGGAGGTGCTCTTTCTAAAGCTATTGCAGGGATGATTTTTCTAATTAATTTAGCTGGAGATCATCAGCTTCTTCCATTTTGGATTTTGTCAATTTGGCACTGATACTTATATATTAGCTTATACTGCACACTGGGACTACTAAATACTGATAATGGTACTTAGTAAACATTTGTGTGATACTTATAATGTGAACAGTTTTGCCCTAAGATCTTTTTATGTATCAATTCATTGAATCTCCCAAACCATTTTATCAGGTGGACATTTTTTATTATTCCCACAAACCACAGAGATTAAGGAACTTATCCACATATTGAATTATAAACTCAGAAAATCTAGCTTCAGAGAAATGTGCTCCTATTTTGCTATCCTACCTCTCTATTAAAAGAAATTAAAAACACATCAAAAGTAAATTTAATAAGCTGACTTAAACTTTAAAACAAAACAAAAAATGTTACAACTATTATCCTGACAAGATTATAAGCCTACAGCTCTCACTGACTTTCTTGATGTATAAAAATCAATCATTTTCTAAAAAGTTTTATCCAGGAAAGCTTCTCTATCACTATGCTTTCTTTCAGACTATTTCTTCTGACATTTCCTCAATAACTAGTTTCTATAATTCTAAAACTTATCTCAACCCATGGAATTCTAATTTTGCTGATAAGAAATCTGCTAATAAGATCCTTTCAGATATTCAGAATAAGAGATCTTGTAAATTTAAGTATTGCATCACTGTCATTTAAGGCTGAAGTTATATTGTTATGGAGCCAAACATGGGTCAATTTGCCTGACACACAGCAAAGGCAGTCTACTGACACCAGGTTGTAGCAAAGGCAAGTACAGGTTTATCATAGGCCCAAGCAACATGCTCAGAACTGCCTGATGGCTTTTAGGGAAGGATTTTTAAAGACAGTGTGAGAGAGAGGTCACAGTGTGTGATCAGCTTGTGTAAAATCCTCTGATTGGTTACTGTTGTGTGCTTGGTCACTAAGTCCTGTTCAACTCTTTGCCACCCCATGGACTGCAACATGCCAGGCTTCCCTATTCTTCACTACCTCCCGGAGTTTGCTCAAACTCATGTCCATTGAGTCAGTGATGTTATCTAACCATCTCATCTTCTGCGGCCCCCTTTTCCTCTTGCCTTCAATCTTTCCTAGCATCCGAGTCTTTTCCATTGAATGGTTTCTTCACATCTGGTGGCCAAAGTATTGGAACTTCAGCATCAGTCCTTCCAGTGAATATTCAGGATTGATATCCTTTAGGATTGACCGGTTTGATCTCCTTGCTGGCCAAAGGATTCTCATTTGATTGGTTGATGGTGAGGTAACAAAGTGATGTTTTGGGAATCTCAATCATCAACCTTCTGCTGATCTGGGGCCTACCTGCTGGTATTCAGCATGCAGTTAACTTATTCCACCTGGCAAGGGGTTTAGTGTCTGCAAAATTCAAGGATATGGCTCAGGAAATTGTCTATAGCCCTCAAGGAGGAATTAACAGTCCTTGACTGTGTTTTATGACTAAATTATTATTATTTTGTCTTGCTTGACTGTTTTCTTTTGTTTCTGTTTTTGTTTTTTTTTCCCCCTCACTTAATTTGTTCTTTGGAAATTAGGAAAGGTCTAGAAGGTTAAAGCTTTTTCACAAACAAGAGGTGAGGGAGAGGGGTGGGGAAGGATCTGCCCCTGGGAAGTCCCTCCATGGTCCTACTTGGTTGCAATATACTATGAAACATGTCCTAATTTCTTCACTGAAATGGTATCTGTCTTTCTTAAGATGGTTGTGTAACTGTGCTCTTTGATACATATACTGTTTAATACAATCATTAGTTTCTGTGTCTGAGTTTACTGAGCCCTATATCTCTATTCTCCTATAACTACCAACCCAAACAACTATAGTTTCTTTCTTTTTTTCTTAATTTTTGACCACACTGTGCAGCTTGTAGAAACTTGGTTCCCTGATCAGGGATTGAATCTGGGCCCTCGCAATGAAAACACAGTCTTAACCCCTGGACTGCCAGGTAATTCCCTATAGTTCCTTTAAATGAATGTGTTTTATCCAAGGGCAAAATGCTTCAAATACAGTGTATCAAATGCTTACGGAGAATACACCAATATTACAGAACCAGCTGGGCAACACTTCAGTGCCAACCAAAGTCAGAAAGAGAAAGACAAATACCATATAATATCATTTACGTGTGAAATCTAAAATATGACACAAATGAATGTATCTATGAATCAGAAACAGACCTCGCAGACACAGAGAACAGACGTGCTATTGCTAAGGTAGAGGGTGTTGGGGGAGGGATGAAGTGGGAGGTGGGGTTAGCGGAGGTAAGCTGTTATAATTAAATAAACAGCAAGGTCCTAGACTTAGCACAGAGAAACACATTCAGTACCTTATGATAAACCATAATGGAAAAGAATATTTTAAAAAATAAGACATATATATACATATAAATGAATCATTTTGCTGTCCTGCAGAAGTTAACATTGTTAATCAACTATACTTTAATTAAAAACAATTTTTTTTTAAAGAAAGTTGTGTGTATGCATTTTGGAAATAAATATGGAAAGAATTTTGACAATCCTGGGGAATTCATTAAAAAAAAAATAAGTAGGACAATAATAGTGAGCTTAGGAAAAGGGACAAGCTGACATTTTGCCTTTTAAGTTTTATTACACAGAAAACTCAATTAAAACTCTCTTTCACATCTTTTACATGATGATTTTCATTTACTTTAAATCGATGAAAACTATACATAATCCCAGCATAAAGCTGGTTGTCGAATGCTGAAACTTTCCCCTACAGTATATACTCCCTTTTCATCCTAACGAAGTTGCACAGAGAATCAATAGCAGTTGTAAGCTGCTGTGACCCAGATATTTTATATCTGCCTGTCCTGTAGATCTCTAATAAACCTTTGAAACTGTAGAAGCAGAAAGATTACATAGGTGATGATTAGCAATCTCAAAACATGAAATTGCTGCAAAATGTCTTATTTGCAGCTTTTTTTGTCACTGAATTTGCAGCTTGGCACTATGAAAATGTTTCCATTTGATCATCAGCTGAGCTAAAGCACAGATAATTTGTTCAGACTACAAAGACAATAATTAAGGTTATTATAGTGATAACCTCAAGCAGCGTATCTATAGACTTACTATGCAAGAATAATAACCAGCTCATCATTTTTTAATTAAAATGGTAGTCATTTTGTTTTCTAAAAATAAAATCGGATTTCATTTCATTTTCAGTTCAATAATATCATAAACATAAAACTATCATAAACATTTATTTCAGTTTTCATTTGACATTAAGATACTTTTCGTCTTACATGACCCATATTATCAAACTAAATGTAAAATAATATCATGCCTATGGTAATCATTAAAACATAGTAATGTATTTTTAAGGAAGCAGCTGGCTTTTTTTTTTAATATAATCATGACTACTGCAATTTTATGTTCTTCATAAACAGAGAAAGTACAGATATTACTCTCTTGCAAATTTTAAACAAGTAAATGAATCTATAAAATGTAATTGAATCAAGGCAATGCTCTAAGTGGATAATTTTGTGTTTATAGCTTTTCTTTCTCATTATTATCATTATAAATTGCAAATTAGATTTTTATGTATTTAAGAGCAGCCTAAAGACTAATAGACACTTAAGTAACTTCATAGGTGAGGAAAAGATTGCTGGATCATGATTAGTAAACCAAAGATTTGCTTAGGACATATAAAATAGAGACGATTAGGGGTAGTTTTTGAACTACAAAGTACAGTTTGACTTGAAAAGATTGAGATTTTGTCCATTAAATGTTTTGCTTCCTTGACAAAGTTTCTTGATGATTAGAATGGTTTCATATTGTCTTTCTTTTTTTTTTCATTATTATTCAAACCAAAGAGTCACAAACAAAGAGTGTGACTGTAATCACTTTTCATTTTCTCTTTAACAGTTGAAGTGGTAAAGGTTTGAAATCACCATTAAATTTATTCTTAATATTTCTTCATTTCAAAATCACAATATTCTTTTTACTTTCATTTTTACATTCAAAATATTGGATAGAAAGTAGCAGACTTCATGAAAGAGGAATGGCAATTTGGGGCAAACAATTTTTTTTATATTTAATATCCTATTATTCTTAGAATCATTTAAATGGGCAACTGTTGAAATTTAGTTTTGCCCATTATGTGACTTGAAATTAAGTTATATTAATTTCTATTTGTTTCTTTAACTACAAAATGAAGAACTTGAGGTAAATGATGTTATAAGGCAATTGTTCATATTCTCCTTTTGGAATATGTTTTCAATACTTGGCATACAAGCTAGGTCGCTTCAATTGTGTCCAATTCTTTCCAACCCTATGGACCATAGCTCACCAAGCTCCTCTGTCCATGGGATTCTCCAGGCAAGAATATTGGAGTGGGTTGCCATGCTCTTCTCCAGGGGATCTTCTGAACCCAGGGATGGAACCCGTATCTCTTAAGTCTCCTGCATGGGCAGGCAGGTTCTTTACCACTAGCACCACCAGGAAGCCCTGTGTTACTATACTTTGTAGCTAATTATTAATGCAAACAAAAGTATCATTTTGTATGCCTGATATCAGTAGAATCTGAATGAAAGGGATGTTGTTTCTCTCTTCCTTCCATTTGGGCAGAAGTGTCAGTTCATGAGATGGGAGAGCTAAAGAAGAGAAGGATCCCCAATGTATATTTATATATATGTTTGTGTTTATGTATATGTGTTTATGCACATGTATGTCTACACACACACACATACATATAAATACACATACAATATACAGTATACATATGGTAACAGGTACTGATACACTGAGTACAATTATAGTGGTACACAAGTGCTGAGATGAGAACAGAGCGCTGTGAATATCCGCTAGATATTTGGGAACTAGAGTTTTGGGAACATGTCTGAGTGAGGAAGTATCTTGGCATTTATAAGAAAAAAAAGAAGTGGCTGGAACAAAGTAAGCAAGGATGGGGAGAGGAAGAGAAGGCTGATTGGTTTGGGAGGATTAGATAATATATAGCTAAGTTACCATGTTGAAAGGGGAATGAGTTTGCTAACTTTGAAACAAAAAAATAAATATAAAAACAAACTTTCTTTTTCTTTTTCTAGAGCTTTAACTAGGAAAGTGGTGAAATAAAAATTGTCTTACCAGAAGTTCACTATGGTTCCTGGGAACTAGGTGAGCCAAAGTGAAAGCAGATTGATAACCATGAACCCACTGATAGAAGTCCAGGGTGAGGCCACGGTGTCTCTGGTGGAAGGGTCACACTTATGTTTGAGAAATGTAGGTAGTAATTAAGGTTCAGTGAATGCAGGGGATTAAAAACCCCCAGGACATGAAATACTAGTAATTACATTTTCAATAGCAAGTGTTTTATTTCCAGCTTAGATTTTTATAATTTCTTTCCTGAATCAGATTTTCTCAGTCAGAGAGGGAATGAAAGAGGATCATGATCCCACTCTATTAAAGTTTTGTCCCATGAACGGACTCTTCACCTTGTAGTATAGCAAATACAGCAGGGCAGGAATAGAGACAGAGACATAGAGAAAGGACTCGTGAACACAGCAGGGAAGGAGACGGTGGGACAGAGAGGAGCATAGGTATAAACACACTATCGTGTGTATAAAAGCAGTGGGAAGCTGCTACTAATATATAACACGGGTGGCTCAGCTCTGTGATGACCTAGGGGGGTAGGATGGGGGATTGGAAGGAGGCTTATCTGGAAGGGGATATGTATATAGTTATGGCTGATTTTCATTGTTGTACAGTGGAAACCAACACAATACTGTAAAGCAATTATCCTCCAATTAAAAATAAACTTAAAAAATTAGTATCATTATATATCATGTTATCTTCTTTTGACACACAGAAGTATTCAAGCTCTCAGCTCTCAGGACTTTTTTAAAAATGTTGCTGAGTTGCTTCAGTCATGTCTGACTCTGTGCAAACCTATGGATTGTAGCCTGCCAGGCTCCTCTATCCATGGGATTTTCCAGGCAAGAATAATAGAGTGGGTAACCATTTCCTTCTCCAGGGTTTTTAATAATAGTCTTAAAAATAACTACAACCCCACAGAGATTTTTTTTTTCTTTTTTAGGTGCTATATCTATTTTTATTTCCCTGTTAAAAATGAAAATGAGGAATTTAAAAATATTATTTTATGTAAAATAAAAATAAATTCATGTTATCACAAAAACGTTTAAATAAACATTAAATATTCTAAAACCAAACTAGAGAATAGAGACATTGTTTTACAGTTTCGCAAATGTCTTATAGACTTGCCTACTACAAGATAACTGGATTCTGATATTTCTACATTCAGTCAATTGTGATACATTACTTCAGTTAAAGTACAGGAGGAAAAGCCAGCCACACACAGAAATAAAGTGGACATACATGTTTGAAACCACACAGAATTTGACAGGTAGTAGTTTTGTCATGCAGAGAAGGCAATGGCACCCCACTCCAGTACTCTTGCCTGGAAAATCCCATGTACGGAGGAGCCTGGTGGGCTGCAGTCCATGGGGTCGCGAAGAGTCGGACACGACTGAGTGACTTCACTTTCACTTTTCACTTTCATGCCTTGGAGAGGGAAATGGCAACCCACTCCAGTGTTCTTGCCTGGAGAATCCCAGGGACGGGGGAGCCTGGTGGGCTGCCGTCTATGGGGTCACACGGAGTTGGACACGACTGAAGCGACGCAGCAGCAGCAGCAGTTTTTGTCACGGGGCAAAGGCTATTAAAAACTCCCGGGAAATAAAAATAGAATTTGTGTAATAATATAAAGTCTAACCTTTTTGTTTTCTTTCTCCTTTGTGCTTAGTCTGGTTTCACTTGATCATAGGGTGCCATGTACAGAGGATTTGTCCTCAGCTTCAAACCAAAGATCCTGGAATGAAAGGCTGCATCAGCTCACAGAACGCCCCGGAAAAACTGAAATTCAAGATGGCGGGCACCGCTTGCTGAGAGGCTGTGCCTGCCCTGAAATCGCTAGCTGGAGCAGGGCAGCTGTGCCCAATCCACAGCGCTCTGCTCTCTTCGTTTTAAAGAACCCCATGCAGCAGCCCTGCCCATGACCTGTTGGGAGTGGGTTGCACAGCTGGAGTCCATCCCCAACCTTTTTAGCCCCAGGGACTGGTTTTGCGGAAGACTACTTTTTCCACAGCCAGGGAGCAAGAGATGGTTTGGGGATAATTCAAGTGCATTACATTTATTGTGCACTTAATTTTTATTAATATTACATCAGCTCCATCTCAGGTCATCAGGCATTAGATCCGAGAGGCTTGGGACTCTTGCTGTAGAGCTAGCTAACTCACACCGCTTCTTTCCTTGATCAAAAACTAAACCTTTCCCTTGTTTTTGAGCTGAAATGGGAACGCCTCATTGGCTCAAAGGATACTGGGCCCGGAAGATGCTTGTTGGAACCTGACAGGAACAGGTAGGTAACAGTTTCTCTAAAACTGGATGCATATGAAATGTGAAACTATATCAATTAACTTTTTACACTTCCTTATATTACAATCCATTTATTTATCTTGCCCTTTGACTGCATCCCTATCCATTTGTGATGTTACATTATGGTCATTAAGGAAATATTGGTTCATTGAGTTATGTAGATATGCCAAATGCTGACATACATTTTTAAATGAAATCAAGTAATGTTAGTATCAGCTTCCCTGGTGGCTTGGCTGGTAAAAAAAAAATCTGCCTACAATGAAGGACACCTGGGTTCAATTCCTGGGTTGGGAAGATCCCCTGGAGAAAGGAACAACTACCCACTCTAGTATTCTGGCCTGGAGAATTCCATGGACTGTATAGTCCACAAGGTCACAAAGAGTCAGACATGACTGAGCAACTTTTACTTTTCAATGTTTCTGTCCGGCTTATCAGGAAAAACTTTACTGGAAAGCTGTAAAGGTTTCAGAGGTACCTTTTCCAAAATTCTAATATTTGGTTGAAAACTTGAGTGTTACCATTCACAACAAAAGTGTTTGTTTTCCTTGAAGGAAAAACTTGACTGGAAATCTGTAAAGGTTTCAGAGGTACCTTTTCCAAAATTCTAATATTTGGTTGAAAACTTGAGTGTTACCATTCAGAACAAAAGTATTTGCTTTCCTTGAAGAAATAAATCCATTTCTTTACATTCTAAGACAATCTGTAAAATACTCAAGTCTGAATAAGCATTGTTTACCTGCCAGAAATTCTCTCTAGTGAAAATGATTTCATTAAGAACACCTGGACTTCCCAACAGACACGCTACCCCCAGCTCCATAGGACCTGGGTGTGCGGGTGTTGTGGCCCTGCCTTGAGAACACCTGTTGTGGGAGACATAGGCCAGGGCAAGGTGCTCCAAGGAGCCTGTCTGGCTGGCGGTGGGCAGGGAACCAGGGCCAGAGCAACAAAGCTGCCCATCCTTCATGGTGACAGATTTGGGGATGCTTCTTTGTCCTCTGTGTCATTGGTAGTTTGAGTGGTGAAGAGATGGCAGACAGTGTCAAAATCTTTCTGCAGTACCTTTCCTGGAGAATCAAGGACCCTGTTTCTGGAAGTTGTACCATCTCATAGCTAGATGTTCAAATTAAGCTTGAGAGAGAGGACCAGCATCTATAAAGGCTAATGGAGTGTTTGAAAGAGCAAGTAGAGTCCAGGGTATAAAAGAGGAACCAAGATTGAGCCACCCATTGCTAGTTGAATTTCTCAGTGCTGTATGTGAAGTGGCAGACTTTTCTGCTTCATTCTCTTCCCAGTTTTATCGAGTGTGTATTCCTGTGCTTCAGTCAGTAATGGCCCAAATTATTGGGGATCCATCTCTCCATAGAGATGTTTGATTCTGGCTGAAATATTTCTTCCCATCAATTTTCAGTGCTCCTTCTCTTTGTGCTTAGCAAAGTTGTGAATGTGATGTGATTTTAGAATATAGCCAACCTGGCACTTACGGTATCAGGGAGGAAGCCTCACCCATTCCCTACTGACATGGTCTTCAATATGTCAATTGCAGGCTCTTTTCCAAATATTTAGGAAATATTTGTGGGTCTCTTTTTAATCCATCTTGTTGGTCAACTGGTTAATCTCTAATGTATGTCTCTTTTCCACTCACTATGGTGGACTTCCCAGCAGGCACCCCACCTCCTACATTATCACTAGCTGCCTTTTCTCTGCTCTCTTCCCTTCATTTTTTTATCAGCACCAATGAAGCAAAAAGTGAAAGTGTTAGTCACTCAGTCATGTCTGACTCTTTGCCACCACATGGACTATAGCCCACCAGGCTCCTCTGTCCATGGAATTCTACTGAAGAGGGTAACCATTCCCTTCTTTGGAGGATCTTCCCGACCCAGGGACTGAACCCAGGTCTCCTGCATTGCTGGCGGATTGTTGACCATCTGATCCACTGCTGAAGCCCAATGAAATAAATACTCCTGGCCAAACATGACTTTCCAGCTGTAACCTCTTTTCCATGGTGATTTCCTTAAGCAACAGAACCTTCCACAAAACGGTTTACTGCAGTCTGCCGTTAGTAGCTCAACCTCTGCAGAAAAGCTCCCTTCACAGCATCAGTCTCCTACCAAGCAAGGCTGTGGCAGTTCACTGTGTTGGCCATCAAGAAGGGATGGACAGGATTAGGAGGACCCTGTGACAGCTCTTTTCCTTGTCCACCCTCCCTACTATGAAAAGCAGGACCCACCAGGCAAGGGTCCTCTGCATGTTCCCTTCTTTCTGAGGAAATTGGGGCTTTTGTCTGGTGCACCTAAGGCAGACTCTTCCTGACCCTGGCACGTTGATTTCTAACATTGGTGAATCTGAAAGGATCACAGGATTTTCTGCAGCTCTTTTTCAGCTTCTCTTCAGGCCCCCTACCTGAACTGATGGGAATACATTCCCCACCCCCCCCCCACCCGGTGCCATTTGCCCTGACTTCCACCACCCTTGGATGAACAGATTTTTGTAATCTGAGTTGTTGTGGACCTGTTGTTTTTCCTGTTTTTCTGTGAACCACATATATTGGATGTTGGAGATAAAGGAGAATCTCAGTTCCTCTTGGTCACTTCTGTTATAGCCATCATTGTTTCATTTCTTGTAACTCAGATTAGATTTTGTTTTCTCTTGCTCTACTGCAAAAAACAATCCTGGAGAGATGGGATGGGGGGAAGGACCTTGCAGCCAGATCTGCCAGGTTTTGAGGAGTGATTTTTGTTTTTTTCTTCCCCTTAGAGGGGAAAAAGTTCTTTTTCACTGGTACGTTTAAAGTCTGCCAGCTTCGGAGAGATACCAGTGCAAGTGTCACTGCAAAACAAAATGCTAGACAACCTGAGCTGCTAAATTCTGGAGGTCAGAAATCCTGTTGTCACTGCCAGGTTTGTCTGGCATTTCAAAGGATTATTGGGTGCTACAAATAGGGACTGAATGGCAAAAACTTATTAAATTCATAAACCTGTGGGGTGGAAAAAACAACTAATTCACCTTGCAACTGAAACAATTACTACCTCCTCCCTTCACACAGGTGCTTTTCCTAACAACAGCCATCATATTCAGGCAGCAGAAGTGCTTTATGACTAAGTGCCGTTTCCTCACACAGAATATTGAAAAATATGTACTCTGGGGTCAAAATTTGAATCAAAGCAATAATTTGCGCTGCTTCATCAAGAACGTTGTTAAGTGAAACCTGTATGTCTTTACTGTAAGTTCAGAATGGCAAGAATATAATGCACATGAGTATAGCCTAGTGCCACTGCGTTAATTCACGTCAAAGTGCCATAATTTTATGCAAAATTGCTTTTGTAACATCAGTGCAGATTTCATCTCAGCAAAACTCTTTAATATTGTTACAAAAAATATTTTTAATTTTGTTGACCTCCTAAAATGGTCTTAAGGACACCCAGAAGTTCATAGAAGGAACTGTAAATACTACTGTGATAGCATAATTAAATTACATTATGCATTTTTATGTAAATAATTTTGTGACTGTGTTTGGAATTTACACAAATTGTAATTTTTTTTTTTCTGTATCATATTGGGGGCTTCCCAGGTAACACAGTGGTAATGTATCTGCCTGCCAATGCAGAAGATGCAAGAAACACAGGTTCAGTCCCTGGGTTGAGAAGATAGAGGTAGAGGAGGGCATGGCAACCCACTTCAGTGTTCTTGCCTGGAGAATCTGATGGACAGAGGAGCCTGGCGGGTTACAGACAGTAGGGTTGCAAAGAGTTGGACATGACTGAAGTGACTTAGCATGCATGCATGGCAGGAGGGATAGGATAGATACAGGAAAAAAAAAAAGGAGTGGGCTATGACCATAGTTCATACAGTCCATGTGTAGAACCAAGTGGTACCCTGACCAGAATGGATGCCATTAGTGTAGAAGACAAGAAAGATTCAGAACACAACATTGGCAGTTTGATGATTGATCTGTAGGAGAGGGAGTAAATCTAGATTTTTGTCTAGTATATTTGGATGGGTGGTGGTAACATTGTCTATAAAATCAATATTAGCAAAAGATAAATCAGTAATGTGAACATAGGGGTTATGAATTTGGTATTGGACACATTGAGCTAAAATTACTTTTTAGAAATCCAAGAAAATGTGATAAGTAGCCAGTTGAAAATGAGTTTAGACAGGAAATACACATGTATTCATGGAAGAGGTAGTAATGTACCCATAATTAACTTCACAGTTAATGGTTTATGACTTCCCTATTCTCCAGGTTAATTCTCTTTTCTATGGCAAAGATTGATTATCTTAGTCCAAAGTGAACAGGTAGATGCTAGGCTGTTCTGAAAAAGCTCCCTCTCCAGGCAGATCCTAAAATCAATTCTTGTCCTCCTAAGTCCATGAGACTCCCAGGAATTACAGTCTGCTTTTCAAAGAACTTTTGCTTTATTCTTCCCTGGTGGCTCAGTCAGTAAAGAATCCACCAGCAATGCAGGGGACCACCTACAATGCAGGAGACCTGGGTTCGATCCCTGGCTTGGGAAGATCTCCTGGAGAAGGAAATGGCAACCCACTCTAGTATTCTTGTCTGGGAAATCCCATGAACAGAGGAGCTTGGTAGGCTACAGTCCATGGGGTCACAGGAGTTGGACACAATTTAGTGACTCATCTACCACTACTTCAGGGTACAGTTTCAGCATTTGGCAAGTCAGGTTTAGTTCTCCCCCCCCATCCTGTTCACTAGAAACTGGCAAGCTTCTAATTGTTGTCTCTCCAGATCCATGAGAAAGCCAAAGCTCTGCTGATTTCTTTTCTTTTTAGTTATTAAATGTCCCTGAATCAGTTCTTGGTCCATATCCATGGCCTGTGTGTTGTGGAATAGAAAAGGCCCCACTTGTAAAAGGGTATATAAAATTTTATTTCCCTTCTCCCTATGGTTTTCCTTTCTTTGAGATTCTTTTTATTCCTTTGATCTGGTTACCATAACAGTTTTTGTATCCTGTCAGTTTTTGAGCACTTCTTGAATTTCTGATGAAACAAAATATTTCAGGTCAATCTTGTATTTTCCCTGCCCCAGTACAAGAGTTGATATACACAAGAACTTCTGTTTTCTTATTGATACTAGTGTCTTATCATTTTTAGGCCATTTTAGTGGGTAATTATATATGCAGATATAAACATATATATGTGTAACTACTTATAAATAAATAATTTTGACATATATATATATATCCATAATTGCATGTTGATATCTACAATTCCAATCCATTGCCACTGAGTTCTCCCTTTCTTCCTTCATTTTATGTTTGTATTTCCCCCATCGATAAAAAGCCTGCTTCCTAACACTTTATGTTATAGAGTTTAAGGAACAGCAAATAGTATTTCCTAGGAATGCATGGTATTTTTACTCTAAAGGCTACAGGCTTTATGAGCAATATAAGCCACTTAAAGTTCATTTCTCAGTGCTTCTGAAATGTATTCATTTAAAAATTCTAATGTTCACTGAGCTCAGCATCAGATCCAGATAAAGGCAATATGGAACCACGTTTGCATTTATAGCCTCTATGGGAAACTCTCTTGTAAGAGGATTTAAATATCTCTTTAGGGGAGTACCATAAATGTGAATGTGTGAAGATGATGTTAAAATATGGCTGCTAATCCTTTCTGAAAGTATACAATCTTTTCACTATAAAGAATATAATAACATTTACTCAAAAATTTATTCTTAAGAGTCACAGGGCTATATTGGAACACTGAGACACTGTCAAGTCTATTTTCTGACCTTCAGGCATGAACATGATTAACCTTCCATTGATGTTGAAATCTCTTTCCCTATAAAAGATATTCTCCCTTGGGTAGTCCATTCTTATGCTTAAACATTCTTAACTGTATAGAAACCCTTCGTTATACTTAGCTTATACCCTCTATGCTGGCTTTTAATTCCCTTTCTTGTCTTCCATTTTAGATAATGAAATGTTTGTCATTATTTATTGAATAATATCCCTACTATTACTACATAGACTAGAAGTATATATATAGGCCAGAAATCTTATATATCTCAGCATCATTTCTGCTGTGCTTAGCTGTGTTCAACTCTGCAGCCCCATGGGCTGTAGCCCGCCAGGGTCCGCTGTCCATGGGAATTCTCCAGGCAAGAATACTGGAGTGGGTAGGTATGCCATCCTCCAGCGGATCTTCCCAACCCAGGAATCAACCCAGGTCCCCTCACTCTAGGTGAATTCTTTACCATTTAAGCCACCAAGGAAGCCCCTTTCTTTATATATGCATTTATGTATGTGTGTGTATATGTATATATATATATAAAATTTGAATCTTACTCCATGATATCTATTTATAAATCCTACTATCTGCTATAATTTCTTCAAATTAAACCCAGTTTCAGAGTATTGTAGTTATGAAGTGGCTGAATTCTGACTATAGAATAAGAACTTACACCAATTATTTGTTTTTTTGTTTGTTTAGCCAAAGGTAAAAGATGTATGCAATCTGAAGAGAAACAAGAGTACATTCTGTTATATGTTTTTAAAGTGACTCTACATTTCTGAATCATTATTTTATTTTCCTCCATTAGATACCAGAGATATTTTTTCTGTTCATTCGTATTTAGATATATAAGCTGAATTTTCATAGAAAGCCAATTATTTAATGCAAAAGCATTAGGAATTCTAGAATGGTGCCGACGTTGTATCTCAACCTGCCAGTTCCTGAACGAGTGAGTAACAATGACATTGTAGGGACAACCATTATTTACTGAGTGCTTAACATGTGCTGCTACTCCTTACAAGTTAGATAACTGAAATTACACGGCAATTTGTATCAATGCAAGATGTTATAGAATGAGAGTAGAGACAGGATAGATTTAACTGAGGAAAGAGCAACTTTGCTGGAAAATTAGAGATGACTCAAGGGGGTCTATTTCAGGTTGACTGTGGAATACAGGATGCTTTGAATTTCTTAGTCAATGGAAAAATAGTTTTGGGGGAAAGTGATTTCAAAATGAAATTATAAATCTAAGGTGTGATATAATCTTGGCCCCAAAATGGATAGCTGCCACTGTGGGCCTGACCTAGTACGAAGGTTCACAAGGCAGCAGATCGTAAATGTGAGAAATTATTTCATCTGGCTGAGGAGCTACCGTTAGTGTAAGTCAAGTAAGAGGTAAAGCTGAGACAGCTCACAGTGACAGGAGTCAGTAAGCTTGACCCAAGGAGTGCTACAAGCATAGCGTAGAGGAAAATCAGAACAAACTGTTATCTACCACCACTTACTGACCATCATAATTGTGTAAGTAACTGATCATAATTAAACATAGAGGTCTGGGGATAGTGATTTCTCAGTGAGAATCCGTGGAGTTCGGTTCCATGGATATAGGAAAAGGAAGATCTATTTACACTCAATTTCCATTATTCTTCCTTTCAAACAGGTTGGCTCATTTAGAAATAAATATTACAAATAGACCATAGAATATCAGCACAGGAAAGCTTTTTAAAATAATCTGGTGAAGAATTTAGACAAAGGAATGAACACAAATATTTTCAGCTTTAATGGCAACTACTTAACTCTGCCACCTAGTGCAAAAGCAAACACAATGTGTAAACAACTGAGTGTGACTGTGCTCCAATAACAAGCCTTATTTGGCCATGGGTAGTAGTTTTCTGACCTCTGATCTAGTCTAGACCTGTCATTTTTTGATTAGGAAAAGAAGTCTAAGTAAGTGTGATGACATGAAATAAATGTCAAGTAGCTGTAATCTACACAGCATAAATAAAATTCAAATATTCAGAATCCTAGATAGATATACTGACCTTATCATTCATCATACATAAATCCTATAACAGGTAACACTAATGTTTTGTGAGAATAAATATTATTGGTTGAAATAATAATCCTAATAAATAATTATTGAGTGTTTTCTATATAATAGGAAATTTACTAAGTGCTTTATTAAAATTATTTTATTGAATCCCCACTAATCATCCTTATGAAGATCGCATATAATTATCCTTAATATATAGACGAGAAACAAGAGAGTAAGACAGAAAGAGGCTCAGTAAATTATCCAGGTTCAAACCTCAAGTAAGTGGTAGACAGATTTGACCCCAGACAAATGTGTTAAGAATTCAAAGATTAAATTTTAACACATATTATCTTTTTAGTATTGACTCTCTAGATTAGAGATAAAATTGAAAAAGTCAATTATAAAATGTTAAGAAGAAATATATAAAGCATGCCTAAACTGTTGGCTAATAAAATAGGTTATGAATATATATGGATTCAATAGTTTCAATAAGAAAATTCATAAGAAAATATATAACTAAGTTTAAAGTAATGAAGATGAATTTTCTTCTCAAAAATATAAATTACTTAGGCTACCATGAGGATTCTCATACACATATGTAACCTGTATATAAACATATATGTACTTCAGACATTTTATATGCTATTCTAAAGATAGATCTGAAACCAGTTGAAATTTTTTAAAACATAGCTTAAATCTACTAAAAAATAAACAATATGCAACACCAATTCATATATTATTAAAATATTTTTATAAATATTAAATTAAAATATTTTTATAAAGCATTCAAAGAAGATAATATAATCTATAGCCTTTACAAAATCTTCTGAGGAGCAGAAAAAGTTGGGAATGTTTCACCCTCCATCATTTGATTAGGCTGGCATATTTTTGATACTAAAATCAAGATGCTTAGTCATTTACTCATGCACAACTCTTTGTGGCCCTTGGATTATAGCTGATGAGATTCTCCAGGCAAGAATACTGCCATAACCCTTCTCCAGGGATCTTCCCAACCCAGGAATTGAACCAGCATCTCTTTCATTGGCAAGTGGATTCTTTACCGTCTGAGCCAATATGGACAGTAAAAGAAAGAATTTAAATAAATCTCACTTATAAACATAGATGCAATAATCCTAGATAAAATGTAAATATTATTCAACTAAATCCATCCATTAAAAAATATGTCATGGATATATACATATTATCTCAAGAATGAAAAATTTATTAAGTCTCAAGAAGTCAATTAAAGTAACTTATTATACTAATAGCTTATCATGCACTTACTATTGACTAAAAATCAGTCATGAACCATTAAGGATGATACAGTAAACAATGTTATTAGTATAAATCACCACCTATTTATAGCAATAACTTTTAGAAATTTTATTTTTTTGGTATTTTGTTATACTAATTTAGCTTAATTCTATAAGCAAAATATATAGTTTATCTTTAAAGGAAATAAAGTTGATAAAATTTAAAAAAAAACATTTTTTTCTAAAGTTAAAACCACAAATCATTGTACCTTTAGTACATTGTGGCCATAGATTTATTCTTACCTATTTTAATGATCTTTTAAAAATCAAAGTCATGGTTTCAATAATAATAGTACTGGTTTTAATACATTTACCACAGATCATGAATGATTAACAACAACAACAACAACAACAACAATTGTACTTTCAGTTTGTGTCCTTGCTTTGGTTCTCTTCAAGCTTTTGTCTCTCTTCATATCTCCCTGTAGATCCACTCCAGTGTGTGTGTATTCAGTCATGTCTGACTCTTTGCAGCTCTATGGACTGTAGCCCATCAGGTTCCTCTGTCCATGGGGTTTTCCAGTCAAGAATACTGGAGTGGGTTGCCATTTCCTTCTCCAGGGGATCTTCCAGACCCAGGGATCGAATCCAAGCTCCTGCATTAGCGGGCAGAATCTTTACCTCTGATCCATTTGGGTTCAATTTAAAAAGGAGTATAATAACACACAAGCACCTCCTGAGCACCCTGGAGTCCTGAATAAAAGAAAGAAACAGTAACATAATCATTGAGAACCTACAGGGATTTCCCTCGTGGTCCAGTGGTTATTTCCTGTGCTTCCAATGAAGGGAGCATGGGTTTGATCCCTCGTCCCTGGTCAGGAAGCAAGATTGGTATTTCACATTGGCCAAAATAAATAAGTAAATAATAATAATAAAGAAATCGAACAATGGTGGAGTTTAAAAAGTGAGAGAGAAACTACAATGCACTAAGTATTGCACTAATGACACAAAAGTTTTAACTTTGAGTCTCCCTTGTGCATTAGTTACATTTTAAATTGTTTTTATAGATGATGAAGTACACAATAAAATGAAAACAGGATCCAAACTCAGAAATGTCAGCAGCCAGCAGTTAAGGAGTTGGTGAAATAGTGTGAACAATAAATGTGATAAATGTTATATCAGACCTGGTGGGAAAGTACTACCAAGGATAGGCACTGGTATTTGTACAGACATTTTTATTCAACATAAATACACCACATATCTGATTGATGATGTGAAGCTTAAATATTTCACTTCAGCTAGTGATGTTCAATATCTTTTTTAGTGACTCAATATTTTTAAAAGAAAGAGAAGGTTACAAGGTTTGGTGCATCTATTAATTTTAAAACTCCTTAAGAATGGGCACTTACACTGGTACAAAATATATTTAGTTTTAATACCTGTTCTCAGGAAAGTTAAATAATTTGCTGATAATAAAAATGTCTTTTAACTCATGGAAATATGCTGAATATTCAATCATTTTTCCTTGCACATCTCAAGGAAACATGAGGAAAAGTTTTATTAGTACCAAACAATATTTCTGGTGGCTATTCCTTCATAACCAGGAAATCATTGCTTCTACTGCCCAGAGTGAGACTGAATCTTTTGAGCAGTTTTTCCATATACAATGACATTCAGCAGAGTATCTATTGTCAGTTCTTGTAGAAATGGCATGTTTATCTAATAGATTACAGTAAGCATATTTCACATTCCACTCCTTTTATTGACAATCCTTTTGAAACAAACAAAATTCATTTTCAGAAAAATAAAGAAAGCTCAAAGAATGAATGAAAGTGAAAGTGCCTAGGCTTTTGAGTCAAACACATACTGATTAAGTACTTACTTAAAGAACGTAACAGTTCATTCAAGGATGCCTCTAAAATTGGCCCAGAAGTTTTAGCCATTCTTCTGAAATCAATTGTAAAGAGAACTTATATATCTTTATGATGTAAAAGCATAATCTTTAAAAGTATAATTTTTTCAAAAGCATCTAATTCTTATTTTTTTATTTTTTTATTTAATCATTTATTTTACTTTACAACATTGTATTGGTTTTGCCATACATTGACTTGAATCTGCCATGCGTGTACATGTGTTCCCCATCCTGAGCCCCCCTCCCACCTCCCTCCCCATCCCATCCCTCTGGGTCATCCCAGTGCACCAGCCCTGAGCACCATGTATCATGCATTAAACCTGGACTGGCGATTCGTTTCACATATGATAATTTACATGCCATTACAATGCCATTCTCCCATATCATCCTGCCCTTGCCCTCTCCCACAGAGTCCAAAAGACTGTTCTATACATCTGTGTCTCTTTCGCTGTCTTGCATACAGGGTTATCATTACCATCTTTCTAAATTCCATATATATGCATTAGTATACTGCATTTGGTGTTTTTCTTTCTGGCTTACTTCACTCTGTATAATAGGCTCCAGTTTCATCCACCTCATTAGAACTGATTCCAATGTATTCTTTTTAATGGCTGAGTAATATTCCATTGTGTATATGTACCACAACTTTCTTATCCATTTGTCTGCTGATGGACATCTAGGTTGCGTCCATGTCCCGGCTATTATAAACAGTGCTGTGATGGACATTCGGGTACATGTGTCTCTTTCAATTCTGGTTTCCTCTGTGTGTATGCCCAGGAGTGGGATTGCTGGGTCATATGGCAGTTCTATTTAAAACTAATAACTATTGTTTCTAAATCTGTAATCTATCTTGTAGTTAAAAAGGTAAATTTGAAAAACTACTTTGCATATAATTACAATGCTGTAACTGGTAAAATAAGTTTATCATACCTTTCCAAAATAACTGCCTTGAAAAATATGGTACTCATTTTGAAATAATTGTTGTAATCTGTTGTTATTTTTTTTAATTTAGTTTCCATGTAGTAATGACACATGAAGATTAAATATGAAATAGACACACCATTGGAGGGAAAATATGAGGCTGAAATAGCTAAGTTCATGCTCAAATTTTGTGCTTTTAAAAAAAGATAGCACAATAAATTCCTTTTGTAAAAAATACTCAAAAGTAGTGTGAAATCAGCTTCAGCTTATCTAAATATGTGCTAAATGTTTACTTTGTGTTAAGTGAATTCATTTTAATCTCACCAATAAAATGAAACACTTTTCAAGGAAGAAAATTTTATCAATAGATCTTCCAAAATGAAACACATTAAAATTTCACACACCCTATATCATTCTTAGAATGAAATTATTTTTGAAGCTTTGCATCATGTAGTTACCTTAAACAGCTTACAATTTAATATATCAGGTTTTTCACCAATTATTTCTGAAACCTCTTGGGACTTAAAAAAGAAAAAAACAACCTCGTTTTCAAATGCTGCTTCCTTGGACTTTAATTTTCTGATGATGAAAAATAAAGCAAGCTGCACTGAAAGTTACTGAATTTCACTGTATAAAAAGAAGTTAGTGAGTTAGCTGGGATAAGGCAGAAAATGGCATATATAAACCTGCTGACAAATTAATATTTTTTAAATGGGTGCTTCACACTATTGCAGTTGAAGTTATCAGTTGATATATTAAAGCAGTAAGTGCAATTAGCATATTATAGAATAGTTTGTCTTTAAATAGAAATAAGAAGATTTTTTAATAAAAATGAAATAATGAATCTAAAATCTCTTTTATTTCAACTTTAGGCATATACTACTTCTAAAGGAAAAATAAAGTGCAATGACATCAACAGACTCATTGATCATATAAGTGAATATTCCTCTATGACAAAAAAATAAAATGAAGAATATTCCATCTGATATTTTGGCCAGTTTCCTTGCTAATGCAGTCAAATAGAATCACTAGTAAAGATAAATGAAACTAGTTAATATCATGCCTGATATTCCCAGAATCATGTGTGTGTGTGCGACTTAGCCATCTTCAGAGATTTTATGAAAGTTGTGGTGAAAATGAAAAGAATTAGTCACGCAGTTCTGGCCAACTCTTTGTTATGCCCAGGACTGTAGTCCACCAAACTCCTCTTTCCATGGAATTCTCCAGGCAAGAACACTGGAAAGGGTAGCATTCCCTACTTCAAGGGATCTTCCCAACCCAGTGATCGAACCTGGGGCTCCTGCATTGCAGGCAGTATTACCATCTGAGCGGTATTCGATTTAATATATTTAATATATTTCCCCTTACTGGGGAAAGAGACATTACTTTGCCAACAAAGGTCCATCTAGTCAAAGCTATAGTTTTCCCAGTAGTCATGTATGGATGTGAGAGTTGGACTATAAAGAAAGCTGAGCACCAAAGAACTGATGCTTTTGAACTGTGGTATTGGAGAAGACTCCTGAGAATCCCCTGGACTGCAAGGAGATCCAACCAGCCCATCCTAAAGGAAATCAGTCCTGAATATACATTGGAAGGACTGATGCTGAAGCTGAAATTCCAATACTTTGGCCTCCTGATGTGAATTACCGACTTATTGGAACAGACCCCGATGCTGGGAAAAATTGAAGGCAGCAGAAGAAGGGAACGACAGAGGATGAGATGGCTGGATGGCATCACCGACTTGATGGACATGGGTTTGGGTGGACTCTGGGAGTTGGTGATGGACAGGGAGGCCTGGCGTGCTGCAGTCCATGGAGTCGCAAAGAGTCGGATACGACTGAGCGACTGAACTGAACTGACCTGAAGAGCTCCCTTTATGCCTCACAGATGGCCATATTCTCACTGTATTTCTCACATGGATTTTCCTTGGTACTTATGGAGAAAGAAAGTTCTGATATCACTTTATTTTAAGGATACCAGTTCTATCTAGATAAAGAACCCATATTTATGACCTCATTTAACCTAATTCTTTCATAAAGGCCTTATCTCCAAAACAGTCACCTTGGACATTAAGGCTTCAATGTATATATTTTAGGGGTTATAATTCACTTTAAAACCATAACTAGTACAATGGCTAAAATAAAAATACTGGCAATATCCAGATGTTAGTAAAAGTGCAAAGAATCTGTAATCCTCAAATATTTCTCATGTGGGTGCAAAATGTTGCAATCAGTCTGGAAAACATTTGACAGTATCAAATAAACTTTATAACTCAGATGTCCAGTTCCTAAATTTTCACCCTTGAAAAACTTATAGCTATTTATTAAATTTTATAGGAAAATGTAGGGGCTCTATTTAAAATCACCGAAACCTTGGAACAACCCAAATGTTTTTCATTGAATAAAGAGGTGAACAAATTGTGGTGTAGCATCCAAAAGAATACCATTGTGGAGGTTATTTTTATGTCAATCATATTGAGCACCCAGGTATTTAGCTAAACTTTATTTCTGGGTGCATCTGTGAAAATGTTTCCAGATGAGAGATTAACATTTGAATTGATGGACTCAGTGAAACATATCACCTTCCCCTTGAGGGATTATAATAAGATTCAATAAGATTTTATATGTGTGTGACTGGGTGTGTGTACATATATGTATATGTCCTATTGATTCTATTTCTTTGGAGAACCCTGACTAATATAACTACTCATTACCTCACTCAGTTCAGTTCAGTTGCTCAGTCGTGTCTGACTCTTTGAGACCCCATGAACTGCAGCATGCCAGGTCTCCCTGTCCATCGCCAACTCCAGGAGTTTACTCAAACTCATGTCCGTTGAGTTGATTATGCCATCCTAGCATCTCATCCTCTGTCATCCCCTTCTTCTGCCTTCAATATTTCCCAGCATCAGGGTCTTTTCCAATGAGTCAGCTCTTTTCATCAGGTGGCCAAAGTATTGGAATTTCAGCTTCAGCCTCAGTCCTTCCAATGAACACCCAGGACTGATTTCCCTTAGGATGGACTGGTTGGATCTCCTTGCAGTCCAAGGGACTCTCAAGAGTCCTCTCCAACACGACCGTTCAAAAGCATTAATTCTTAGGCACTCAGCTTTCTTTATAGTCCAACTCTCACATCCATACATGACTGCTGGAAAAACCATAGCTTTGACTAGATGGACCTTTGTTGGCAAAGTAATGTCTCTGCTTTTTAATATGCTGTCTAGGTTGGTCATTATCTCACTAATAATATAAAAATACTGAAAAAAAAAATATTAACAGAGGATGAACTTAAATCTATCAAGCTGAGTGAAAGGATTTAGTTACAAAGCTTACCTTTTATGTGATTCCATTTACATAGTATTCTCAAAGACAAAACTGAAGGTTTGAAAATCAAGTTTTGTAGTTGCCAAGTATTTGAGTGTGATTCAGTCATGACTACTAATGGAAAACATAAGGGAGATTTTGGGGGTAATGAACTGTTGTTCTGTACCTTGATTGTTGTAGGTATATAAGTCTATACATATTTTAAACTCAAAAAACTGTACACCAAAAAATATAAATAAATTCAGTCTCTATTAATTTAGAAAATAATACTATAAGATATAAAATTAAAAATAATAATGGAACTTTTGTATTGATATCGAGAATTGGAAAAAAAATAGAAGAACTGGGCGCATTAAATGGATTCCAACAGATAGATATATACAGGAATGCTATATATGGTACAGGTGACATTTCATTTTAGTGAATAAACACATGGTACATTTAGTAAATAGTAATAGCACAAGTAGTTAGCCATGCCAAAGGAATTCACACTATATATAAAAATATTTGTATTAAATTAAAAATCATAAATGTGAAGAATGTTCAGAACAATAAAATAATAACAATAATATTTTGGATATATTCACCATCATCAATTCTCTCCACCTTACTTATTGATAGAACCACTAAGTTTGACCTAAGCACTTTTGTGGTCACCTAAATACAGACAACTTTTCACTGGCTCACTGGCAGCTAAATCTGTCAAATAATTAAACTCATTCCAACAGGATTTGAGTGGAAACATAGCATTGTCTCTTCCAGGAAATATCTATTAATGAATAGGTATACCCTTATTTCCATGCTATCTCCTCATATTTTTAATGTGTATATAACTACTATATTACAAACATCATAGATTAGAAAGAGAAATACAGTTGTTGAAGATGTAGAACAGCAAGATAGAGAATTTGGAGCCTCCTTGTCAACGTTGAATTGGTAACTTCCAAAATACTTTTACATGAGAGAGAGGTAGCTTTCTCTCTTTTGTATCATTGGCATTTTAGAGTTTCTATCACTTGAAGCCTGTAACTTAACTCCTAACCAAAAGGGACACCTGGTCATAATGAAATAGAAAACACCTTTTTAATCAAAGTCAGAATAACTAGAAATTATACAAGATAATATTAATATATTTACATAAATAAAAGCAAAAAGAGTTTCACATATTTTTTAGATTAAAAAATAACTCTTAAAAGTGGATATAAAAAAATAATAAGGGGATAAGGGGCAGAGACAAGTTGTCAGAATTAAGTTTTGATTTCTTTTCTTTGAATCAACCTATTCACATGAATTCCAAGCAAAGAATGAATTGCTTCCTTCTGGAAAGGATTCCAGAATGTGGGGGTGGGTGTAGGGTAGGGGGGACAGGTGGTATTTTAGAAGTATGTTATTCCTATATTTCAGCTGCATATCATCAGGTCATAAATTGACTTTCACATAGTGGTCCTAAAGAGGTTAGGAATTCATTTGATAACTCACCAACTCTCAAGAATTGTGCTATGCATTTGCTTTTTAGTTGGGTCTCAAGTAGGCTTTAGTTCCAAGAAAGCCCATAAATTACACAAATATATTTTTTTTAATGTTATATAACATACTGGGGTAAGGTGACTTTCTAAAGCAAAATAAGGTATTCCTTCCAGAAAAAGAAGAAATGAATGATGAGAAGACAAAATGATAACTGTCCACTATAAAATCAACTTTGTAATTGTTTGACTTTTCCATTTTTGGATAGTTTGCTTAAAATGAAACACTGATAAATATGCTAGAATTATCACATGAGCTAGGCAGTTTAGTCTCATACTGATCATGGACAATAATGCCTTTGGCTATACAGTTGCCATTAAGGAAAATAAAACAGGAAAATCTCTTAACATATATTAACATATATATGCTTAACATATATTACACATTTTGTTTCATGTTCTCCTATAGTCTCTATCGGTATATACTCTGCTACTACAGTTTAGGAAATTTACATGTCTATTATCAGGGGCTGCTTTATTGCTCTCTACATATCCCTTACTCTACCAGTGCCGACTTCTCCTACTCACATGATTGACCTTTCTACATACTTGCCCCAGGCCCCAGCTGGTAATTATTATCAAAGGGGCTGTAAGGGGCTTGCCCTTCTGCTTGTTTCCTTGGCAATGAATGAGCCAACCTGATGTCAATTACCCCTATAACTGGCAATCTCTCCTTCCCCCAGAAGCAAAGACTGCTGCCACATCCTGCAGGCAGCCCATGGCAAGGTGTCGGTGAAGTGTCAATCCAGGATTTTGCTTCAGATGTATGAAGTCTCACTATCCATTAAGCCTTTGAAGTCTCTCTTGCTGACTCTGGGCTCTTTTCTTCAGTCAAATCTCAGCAATTGCAGGCTTTATAGGCCTGCAGGCTGCACCCAATATAGGTTTATTCTAAACTTTATTTCCCTTAATATTGTAATTTTCTATAGCTTGCATTTTCCATTCTCTAGCTAAATACATCTTTAATTTCTTGTTACTGCAGATCTATTTCATTAGACACATTTATCTCCAGTGAAAAGTTAGACCACTTAGCCTCTTTTCTCATAGTTTTACAGTGTTTAATTTACTTTATACAATTCAATAAAAACATAAAATATGCATCTCTTTAAAATTATTATTTTTTTAAATTTCTCATTCTTAGGAAGTTTGGGAATGTATTGTGGGGAGAAAAAGCTTAAAATAAGTTATTAAAATATTATAGAAGGCCATTTTTTGTTGCTTGGCACTGTTCCTGCATTCCCTATCACCCCTAAACATGAACCACACAAACAAGTCAGCAGGGATCATTGCATTAAGGAGAAGGGACAGACAGCCTCAGGGCGGTACTGCCCTGACAAAGAAAGAGTCCAAGGGCTAGCACTTAGGGAAGTCTAGTATCTGCTTTGACAAAAGCAATCATGTTAAATTACATACAGGTTGTATGCATGTATATATATATTTATTTTATGTGTGAGAATTTGTTGCTGTTTAGTCACTTAAGTCATGGCAGATTCTTCTGTGATCCCACAGACCATAGCCCACCAGGCTCCTCTATCCATGGAATTTCCCAGGCAAGAATACTGGAGTGGGTTTGAGAATACTCTAATCATTGGTAAATTTGATTTATATATGTTTTTTCTTCTCATAACATCACTTTATCTTTGTTTTGTAATAGTCTTTGGTTAACAACTAAGTTTGATTGAGAATTCAGCTAAAACCAGGAATACATTTTTAGCCTTACTTTGTGTGTTACAGGTGATTGATTCCCTTTTGTATACTAGGAATTTGCAGGTTAGCACAACTGTGACATTTGCTGAATTAGTCACAACCAAGTTTGTTTCACACTGTTCATGGGGTTCTCAAGGCAAAAATACTGAAGTGGTTTGCCATTCCCTTTTCCAGGGATATTCATCAGAAGGTGAAACTCCATTGAAGCTGAAACTCCAATACTTTGGCCACCTGATGTTAAGAGCTGACTCATTTGAAAAGACCCTGATGCTGGGAAAGATTGAAGGCAGGAGGAGAAAGGGATGACATAGGATGAGATGGTTGGATGGATGGCATCACTGACTCAATAGACATGAGTTTGAGTAAGCTCTGGGAGTTAGTGATGGACAGGGAAGCCTGGCATGCTGCAGTCCATGGGGTCACAAAGAGTCAGACAAGACTGAGCAACTGAAATGAACAGAAGTTTATTTATTGAAAATATTTTTTAGAGATATCTGTGGTTCTATCTTTGAGTCAGGAAGATCCCCCAGATGAGGAAATGGGAACCCACTCCAGTACTCTTGTCTGGAAAATCTCATGGACAGAGGAGCTTGGCAGTCTACACTCCATAAGGTCACAGAGAATCAGAAACGACTTAGCAACTAAACAATAATAATAATAAATGATTTACTCTAAAGTTCTGCTATAAAATCTTTATATATAATAGAAAATTTAACATGTCCACATACTTCCTGTTTTCTCAGAAAAATTAAACCAGTGCACTTAATATAATAGCAAAAGGTTCTTGATCATTCACAAAATCTCCCCTTACTTATGAGTTATTTCCGTTCCTGACATTGGTATTGCTTTAACATGATACTGTAAATATGAATATTTTCATCATATGTTATGAAGTTACATTCAAGTAATGAACACAGGGGCTTCCCAGGTGGCTCAGCAGTAAAGAATCTGCCTGCCAATGCAGGAGATGCTAGCTGGATCCTTGGGTCAGGAAGATCCCCTGGAGAAGGAAATGGCAACCCACTCCAGTATTCTTGCCTGGGAAATCCCATGGACAGAGGAACTTGGCAGGCTACAGTCCATGAGGTCCAAAGAGTCGGACATGACTTAATATCTAATACAACAACAATGAACACAATGAATATATTTTACTAATAATAACTAATATATCTTAATTTTTTTATAGAGCAATACACTGAATACATTATTTTTAAAATTATTTGATTATACCTTGATTATGAAGAATAGAACCAACCACTATTTCCTTAACTAGAAAGCAAGAAATATGTCTTTTTATAGGTAAGAAATGTACCACATAGTCATGACTTTGGGAGACAGCTATGTAACATACTTAAAGTTTATATTTATATCTAGCTCTATATACAATACACAAAAGTAAGGTTTTTTAAAAAGTAGTTTTTTCCTTAGAGATTTTGATTCCCCTCATTTAGGTGCTTCTCATTTATTTCAAAGAAATTTCTATAGGTAGAGATCACATCTATTCAACATTTTTTCAATCCATGACATGATTATTTATGTATTATTTCATTAGAAGTGTATATATCTATATATATATATATAGATATGTGTGTATAAACATAAATGTTTGTATATATACATACAGACACATACTTTGCTTTCATATTATGAAAATTAGACTGATATACTGAATTATAATGTCTAGACATTAAACATCAAAATCTTTATTTTTCTCTCAAAATATGTGTACTACCATTCTCATTTTTCATTCTATTATTCAACCCAAAACCTTATGTCTTTGAGTTCAGTGCTGAACAGATTCATGAAGAATACATTTTTATGGCAATTAAAAATGTCAGCAACTTGTCTACTTGTTCAGCTTTCAATTACTCCTGTATCTATACATTTAATTACACACAATCATAGTTTGTCTTCTCTTTATGCAGATGCTGCTACAAAGGCATTAGAATTTTATATCTTTTATGGATATAATATTTTGCTATTTCAGAAAACCACTGATATACTTTTCCTTTTATATCTTACTTAAATTCTTAAAGTGAATAAAATTGTTTATGTTTCTATCATTTTTTTTGTTTGTTTTTTGTTTTAGAAAATTGCATAATGTCTATAAAGAATACAAAATTCTTAAGGAAATTGTGCATGCTTTCAGAATGCTGTTCTCAATTATTTTGACTTTCTTTAAAAAATGATAACAGAAAATATTTTCTTTCATTTAAATTACATCATTCCATATATTAGATACACATTTTTATATATTTATCTCTAAATAAAGAAATAGAGAAATATAGTTTAAGAGAGAAAAAAAAATCTTTGCATAGATACAGACACACACACATTTTTTTTTTTCCTTTCAAAATCCCTCACAGGGAGTGAGCTTTGAGAGGTTCTGGGGTCAGAGGCTTGTGTACTCATTGACAGAGATGATAATGATGCTCCTGACAGCACTGAGATGCTGCATGCTGTATGACAACAGGCTTGAAAAGGCATCACTGAAGGTGATAATAATGAGGACCAGCAGGAGGACGTATTTCAGACTGAGAAGCTGGGAGGGTATTATCAGTCTGATGGAACAGGCTGAGCTCTGGATCCATGTGCATGTCATTCTTCTTTTATTGAGAATCCTGCTGAAATAGATATCCTGTACTCTAAGATAGGCTTTTTGCAGCAGATAAAGAAACTGCAAAATATTCTTCATGCAAGAGCAAGTCTGGAGAATGATAAAGTCCCCAAGTAAGGAGAATTTTTTAAAAAGCAAGAGACTTTAAAAATTATCTTAAGAGTTCAAATGTATTATAAAATTAAGCAATTTATGCTATATTTTACTATATATTAATATAAAACTAAACATCAGTTTTCCTATCTACAATCAGTCCTTCTAGACCATAGAATATAAGGTCATTGCCCATTTTAATCAGAAGGCTTACCAGTTCTACCAATAATGTTCTGCCCAGCGTGTGATTTGTAGTGGAGTCCTGAATTCCACAAAAGAATTTTCAAAAGAGGCTTGGGACAAGTTCTACATCCTACAATTCCCTTAATCTAAGCACTAGCTAACACAGATGAAGACTTATGTAGTAACATATCCTGGAAGGACAATTTTGGAAATGCAAGGACTCACACTAAATTTGTAACTGAATTTTTAGGGATCACAAGTATAGGAGGAGACAGGAAAATGTCCCCGGTTTTTGTATTCAGGAATGCATTCTGGGTGTAATTCCAAGTGATTTGATTAATTATTCAAGGCACACTCTTCTTTGAATGGTTGCCTAGTTCATTTTAAATGCCTTGGTAGGCAGATAATTTTTTTTTGATAATTGTTTTTTTCTTAAATTTTATTTTTTATATTTATTTTTAGCGGTACTGGGTCTTCATTTCTGCACTAGGGCTTTCTCTAGCTGTGGCAAGTGGGGGCTACTCTCCAGTTGCAGTGCACAGGCTTCTCATTGGGGTGGCTTCTCTTGTTGAGGTAGAGCACAGGCTCAGAAGTTGTGGCACATGAGTTTAGCTTCTCCAAGGCATGTGGAATCTTCCCAGACCAGGGATTGAACCCATGTCTCCTGCATTCGCAGACAGATAAAAGGTCTGCTATTGGAAAAAAAAAAAAAAAATCCTACAGGGGAAGTGACATGGAGGATTCTGCAGCCCGAGAGGAAGGTGGCCCATAAGTGGCTAAATATCCATTTCTATTCAAGAGAGATCATAGTCAATCTGTTTCAAGGCACAGGATTCATGTACATCAAACCTCATTAAAAGAATTGATTATATTTTCTATGTCAATGTTTTTACTAACTAATCATTTTGAACCCCTCATAGTCAGTTTCTGCTCCAACCATATCTTTGAATGCCAAGTTTCTAATTATTCTGTTTTTAATTCCAAAGGACACAATTAGCTAGCTTTCTTTGTAATATTTTATTTTATTCCTTCCTTTAAAAGTCTTTACTTTTCTCCACAAGATTCTGTAACCTCCCATTTTATCTTACTTTTTTCCAGCTATTCCTTCCCAATATATTTTAGCATTCCTAATGGATAATAGTAATGTGTCTCTCATCCTAAATGACGTTACTCAAACTGATGCTTCAGAAGATTATATTTCTACTTCATCACATTATTCTGAGCTCTAGCATACTTTATTCTACTGCCTTTAGAAATTTCAACTGGATTGTTTGGAAAGTATTTAATGTATTAATTTTTTAATTTATTTTTAATTGAAGGATAATTGCTTTATAGAATTTTGTTGTTTTCTGTAAAACATCAACAAAAAATAGCATTTCAGCTGAAACTTTTGGTCTTTTCAAATTTTATTGTTTACTTTTCTTTCAAATTAGGACATTTCTTTATGAAATCCAGTTTCTCCCAACAAAATATTTTAATTTGTCTTTTATTTTAACATCAGGTCAACTTTCTGCCCCAATCTCCTCTCCTGTGTCTTTTTTCTATGTATGTTGGACTGTGTTATCTGAGCAAGTAAGCTTACTTTACTTCCTGGAAGATAGGCATAAGTAGGAATAACACAGTCTAACTTGGTTTCATGATAAAGAAGATAACATATGAAAATAATTTAACAGAGTGCTCTACATTTGATAGATCCTTTCTTTGTTTTCCCATTCAGCGTTACTTGTCCAAAATGTTCATGAAACATTCTCAGAGAGGTTATCACTGACAACACTATCTGAATTTGCTCCTGCCCATCTCTATCCCTTAATACTATCTTGCTATCTAATGGCATATATTTGTTGGTAGGCTAGGTAAATATATCTTCAAACTTAATATTTAATTTTAAGACTTCCCAGTTGAACACTGTGTCCAAGTTCCTAAAACAATATTGGCAGACAGTACTCACTCAATAAAGTATTGATGAGTGAATAAAAAAAAAAACATATCTTTAAACACAGATGTACTATAAAAATATGACTGGAATAACTGTATAAATCAAGTATGCACAAAGTATCACCATGTGCATTCACAATTTTGAGGCCCCTAAGCAAGTTACTATTATCCTCAATTTATGTTTCTCTTCTTTTTTGTGAGAAGATCAAGAAAGATAAAGTGTTCCCTTTATGAAGGATTTTCTAATATGAAATATATGACATTTAAAAATCTTCCTGGAATATTACTCAGACATAAAAGGGGATGAAATTGAGTCATTGCAGAGACACAGATAGACCTAGGGACTACCATACAGAGTGAAGTAAGTCAGAAAGAGAAAAACAAATATATAATTATGCTTATATGATACATATATTATTTTTATATAATTCAATACATAATGAAAAACTTCTCATGCTGTTAAAAATTCTTCAAAAATGTCTTTTCTGACTCTGTAATGTTATAATGAATTGTATTCATGATTCACCTAATAATTCCATTATGGACATTTAGCTATTTTACCAAAATTTGCCATTATAAATGGCCGTCTTCATAGACAACTTCTGTCTGCATTCCCGGTTATTTTCTTTATTATTCTTAAAAATTAATTTACTGGTCAAGTATTTTAAAGTTCATGAACTATTGGCCAATATCTAAATAAGCTTCCAGCATCTATGTGTGAAAGTATTCATTTTATCCAAAATTCATTCAGCATGCATTCTTATTGCAAAAGTGTCACTTAAACTATGTTAAAAATAATTTGCATTGTTAACATTTTCTCAATCTGGTTGTTATTCTTAAATTTGTCTTTAATTTCTTTTGATTTGTAATTTTATAGCATATTTTTAAATATTTATAGAATAGCATTCCTATTGTCAACATAAATATTTCATTGCATTGCCATATATATTAGTTATGAAATAAATCAAGCACACAATCCTTGTTCAAATCAATTTAACTGGTTCAGCTAGTATGAATTTTGTCACCCACAACAGGTAGGAGTAATGTGACATTTATTTCACTTCTCTAAGTGAAATATTTTCTATTCTGAGATCCCATCTAAACATGCTGGTTGGAAATTCAATGGCAGTCACTGTTGGGATTCTTTTTCCCCACCCAGAATTCTGGTTAAGTAGAGGGATCTTGGCTAGTTTAGAACCTAGAAGCAGAGACACGATGATTACTGTTTACATACTTCGATCTACTACCTCTAACTGCAGGAAGTATTTTAGATTTTTCTCTCCACCTCCTGAAGTCTTGCTGTCTGTGGTATAAGGAATATGATATCTGACAGAGCTGAACCGCTTAAGAGTGAGCCTATGTCCATTTCTTAAACATAATGTATCTCCTGCTGCCAACTAGGACATTTAACCCTTTCTTAAAAGTCACTTCTGTTGGGACTTGTGTGGTGGTCCAGTGATTAAGAACCTGTCTTGTAATACAGGGGACTTGGGTTCAATTTCTGGTCAGGGAACTAAGATCCCAGATGCCATGGGGCAACTAAGCCCATGCATCACAACCACTGAAAGCTGTGCACTCCAGAGCCCCTGTGCCATGACTGGAGAGCCCGAATGCTGCATTACTGAGCCTGCTCACCACAACTAGAGAGTCCGCGCCCCACAACAAAAGATCCCACGTGATGCAACAAAGAGCCTGTGTGCCGCAACTAAGACCTGACAAGCCAAATCAACTTTTAAAAGTGGGCTCCCTTGATGAATGTGGGCCACTATTTTCCCTAAAATAAGGAGAAAATATTACACACAAACTCTTCTACACTTTAAGTTGCTAACTTTGACATGTTTACTTTGCTATAGGTCAAAACTCCTCATCAAAGTTGGGTTTTTTGCCTCAAATTTTAAAAGACTTAACTATTTGTTCGGCTACCCACTCCAGTATTCTTGCCTGGAGAATCACATGGACAGAGGGGGCTGGTGGGTTACAGTCCATGGGGTCACAAAGAGTAGGAAAACGACTGAAACAACTTAGTACATGTGCAAGGTACCAGGATCAATTCTAACTGGAAAACCAGAAGACAACATTTCAGTAAGGTGGAGCTTGAAAATGAGTATTGTGCTCAATATTATCTGAAGACACCCATATCCTATGTGGAATTTATATTGCTGGTTCTAAAACTCCAAAGTCCATTGTCCTCCATAAATTTCTAACCTCAATAATAAACATAATCACACTTTCTCCTGCTTCTGGTGAAACTAGGAAATTCACCTGTGGTTCTTCCAAATTTACAATGTGTCAAAAAAGTTTAAAGTATTTACTATCTAGTTACTGTCCCTGAATGTTTGTCTTGAGTACTTGTAGGTAGGTTCCAAATTTGAAATTATACTTCTAAATACATCCTATCAGAGGATCATCTCTCTCCACCCACCAACACTCCTTCCCTAACACAACAGAAAACACATTGCTTTCTGGATATTTTCCAATATTCCAGAGTGGTAGCTGAATACCTTAATTAACATTTAAATATCTATAATCTAAGAAAGGTATTTTATCCCTCTAAAACATCACCAGTTCTGGGATTTATTTCCTCTGTCAGCCCATGGTCTTTCTAACCTGTCCCAACATGTAACCCTTGTCTTGGTGGTATTTCCTTTGGAGGGAAAAGAGATGTCTTTTTCAGAACATTGACAGTATTGGACATTATATGTTCTTCCATTTCTTGTAAGAATTAGGTTTATTTCATTTTTAACTTTTTTATTTTTATATTTTATTTATTTTTATTGAAGAATAGTTGATTTACAATGTTGTATTAGTTTTATGTATACAGCAAAGTGATTCAGATTTTATATATATATATATATAGAGAGAGAGAGAGAGATACATATATATTCTTTTTCAGATTCATTTCCATTATAAGTTATTATAAGATATTGAATATAATTCCCTGTGCTATACAGTAGGTCCTTATTGTTTATCTATTTTATATACAGTAATGCATATCTGTTAAATTTAGTCTGTTAGGGAAAACTTAGAAATGAATCTTTCTTGTCCCCATTTTCTTGACAACCTACCAGAATCACAAACTAAATCTTACCAGAAAGCTATAAAAAGACTACATTTCCTATTTCTTCATTCCTGTGCCTAGGTTCTGCTGAGCACCCTATGCCCATCATGGCTTGCAAACCATTATATATTAATGTTCCAAAATTTCTCTTATCATAGTTCATTGATATTCCTTCAGTCACTACAAATTATGAAATATAACATTTCTACATATGAATTCTCCAACAGGGTCATGGCTATTGTTTAAAAATTAATTGTCTCCAATTAGTAGGGATGAAAATAGTTACTATACAAGAATTGTAGCTCATCATTTGATGATGGAGCCTCCATAATTAGAAAGGATAAATTTTACTCCAACATTCAGAACTGAAAATATCAATTTATTTCACTTTTTGAATAAAATTTAGATTAACTACCAAGTTGGTGAGAAACACAATGTCAGTTCTTAAGGAAAATTCTACCCCAGTATCAGGAGAAGGTGATATTTTCAGAAGTCTCATTCTGTCAAGTACACATAAGGAGAGACCAGTATCCTTGGTTAACACAAGATGTTCCAGGTAGACCCATTTTCCAAATGTTCAAGCCTCCTAATGTCAGGTCACTCCTCGGTTCTGTGTCTGAATCACACTTGGGTATCTGGGTCAAACAAGGATTTTGCTAGGTTTTGGAGCTTCCATGTACAAAACTTGACTCTCTGTGGGTCCTCAGGGTACTGAAAAAGTGGATTCTATAGATCTATTCTCACATAGACTTTCCAGTCTTGAGAAAAAAAAATCTCCAAAAACTGACCTCACCAAAAGTCACTTTTGCAGCTTTGACTTGAAGTTCTCCTTAGTATTATTTCCTCTTTGGAGAGCATGTTACTTTTTATTTATACATATTAAAAGCTCTTTAAGATTAGAGGAAGTTTTGTTTCATTGCCCTAACAAGATTTTTTGCTTTGCTCAATTTGATTTTGTTTATATACACATATAAGAGCTCAGTGATTAACTTTGACTCTTTCTGAGATCAGGCAGATCTTGAATTGAAATTTTCATCCCAACATTGACTTTCAAAGGTCTCAAAGTTTCAATTTTATCTCCGCTGTAAAATTAGAATTAACATAGCATTATTATGAACATTGCACAAAATAACATGTATAAATTATATAGCCCAGTGCATGACACACAGTAAAAACAACACCTCTCAAGAAATACTGTAATCATTATCACTAAAATTTTGATACTAAATAAAAGATGTGTGCATTATATGTGAAAACTTTCTCTTGTTCATAATAATTTAACTTGAATTATTATTTTTCATTTATCCGGTAAATTATTTGCCTTGTGTTCTTTTCAGTGCTCTGTCTTCAGTCCTTAAAATCAAGTTGAGAACTTAGTAAATACTCATTTAATATTTGTTGGTTTAATAAATAGTCATAGACTTTCACTAAGAGAACCCTTCCTTGGCAAAAAGCTATGACAAAACTAGACAGTGTCTTAAAGAGCAGAGACATCACTTTGTGACAAAGGTCTATATAGCCAAAGCTGTGGTTTTTTCAGTAGTCATGTATGGATGTGAGAGTTGGACCATAAAGAAGGCTGAGCACCAAAGAACTGATGCTTTTGAACTGCTTTTGAAGTGTTGGAGAAGATTCTTGAGAGTCCCTTGGACAGCAAGGAGATCCAACCAGTCAATCCTAAAGGAAATCAGTCCTGAATATTCATTGGAAGGACTGATGCTGAAGCTGAAGCTCCAATACTTTGGCCACCTGATGCAAACAGCCGAATCATTGGAAAAGATTCTAATGCTGGGAAAGATTGAGGGCAGAAGGAGAAGGTGGCAACAGAGGATAAGATGGTTGGATGGCATCGCTGACTCAATGAACTTGAGTATGAGCAAATTCCAGGAAATAGTGAAGGACGGGGAAGCCTGGCATGCTGCAGTCCGTGTGGTCATAAAGAGTCAGACACAACTTTGCAACTGAACAACAAAGAGAACCCTAGATGAGGGTTGAGGACTGGAAGAAATTTTCTTCAATTTCTTATTCAAATGTGAACTACAACAGACCTTGAGGCAAGAAAACGTGTGTTCATTTCCACTCCTTTTGAAGAAAAACTATCTAGGGCTGATAAACAGAATACAGCTTATTTACAGTTTATTACAGGATTACTAAGTAATCCTGTCACAAAGAAAAATTTTCAAAAACTCAAAAGCATGGCATCAAATAAATCAAAGTCATTTGCCATTCATGGCAAAATTGACTGTGACATTGTTCGGATTCCAGACAGTTGACTTTTATGATTCTAGCTTCATCTACATCCAAATACTAGAAAATGACTTGTGTAATTCTTACAGCTCTATCATCCTGTGATTACAGTGCTCTTCCCATGATCAAGCTGTGTCTACTCCAAACCCCAAAACATTTTGATAGTGAGGAATACAGTTTAAATGGAAAACTAGTGGGTTTGGTAATAATGAGGTAAAGCAGATTTTCATGTTTCAGAAACTAGTGTTGGAATCATGTAGCCATGAATTTGGACAGAGCTAGACCTACAGACTGGTTCCACATAGGAAAAGGAGTACGTCAAGGCTGTATATTGTCACCCTGCTTGTTTAACTTCTACGCAGAGTACATCATGAGAAACGCTGGGCTGGAAGAAGCACAAGCTGGAATCAAGATTGCCGGGAGAAATATCAATAACCTCAGATATGCAGATGACACCACCCTTATGGCAGAAAGTGAAGAGGAACTGAAAAGCCTCTTGAGAAAGTGAAAGAGGAGAGTGAAAAGTTGGCTTAAAGCTTAACATTCAAAAAAAAAAAAAAGCTTAACATTCAGAAAACTAAGATCATGGCATCTGGTCCCATCACATCATGGGAAATAGATGAGGAGACAGTGGAAACAGTGTCAGACTTTATTTTTGGGGGCTCCAAAATCACTGCAGATGGTGATTGCAGCCATGAAATTAAAAGACACTCCTTGGAAGGAAAGTTATAACCAACCTAGATAGCATATTAAAAAGCAGAGACATTACTTTGCCAAACAAGGTCCATCTGGTCAAGGCTATGGTTTTTCCAGTGGTCATGTATGGATGTGAGAGTTGGATTGTGAAGAAAGCTGAGAGCCAGAAAATTGATGCTTTTCAACTGTGGTATTGGAGAGACTCTTGAGAGTCCCTTGGAATGCAAGGAGATCCAACCAGTCCATCCTAAAGATCAGTCCTGGGTGTTCATTGAAAGGACTGATGCTGAAGCTGAAACTCCAATACTTTGGCCACCTCATGCAAAGAGTTGACTCATTGGAAAAGACCCTGATGCTGGGAGGGATTGGGGGCAGGAGGAGAAGGGGACGACAGAGGATGAGATGGCTGGATGGCATCACCCACTCGATGGACATGAGTTTGAGTAAACTCCGGGAGTTGGTGATGGACAAAGAGGCCTGGCGTGCTGCGATTCATGGGGTCGCAAAGAGTCGGACACGACTGAGCAACTGAACGGAACTAAACTGAGACCTACAAGAGAGAAGGCAATGGCAACCCACTCCAGTGTTCTTGCCTGGAGAATCCCAGGGACGGGGGAGCCTGGTGGGCTGCCGTCTATGGGGTCGCACAGAGCCGGACACTACTGACGTGACTTAGCAGTAACAGCAGCAGACCTACAAGAGACGTAGGATATGGTATCAGGATAATACCCTTCCACCTCTTCTGAAAGGAAGCAGTTTTGACAGTGAATACAGTAAGACTTGAGACGACTGATCAATACTAAAAGGGGCAGAAAAAATCAGCAGCAGTCTTGTAGTTTAGACCCAAAGATGACAAAAATCTGTTCCTTTAGAACGTGACAAACTATCTTTTGTCTTGGTAAATTAAAAAGATGATTTGCAAATGCTGTAAAACCATGCTTTTGTTTTTCTGACTTAAACTTTTTAAAAAAAGACCACATAACATCATATATTTTAGAAAACTGCATTTAAATTTCTCTGTAACTGTGAATGAGAGTGAGTTTGGCAGTCTTTTAATAAGAATAAAGTAACATTCTTAATGAGTCAAAGGGCAGTCAAGTGATACTAAGAATGCTTTCTTGAAAAACAGAATCAGTACATTTTTCTTAGAACAGCTTTATATATATATATATGTATACAGATACTTTTGCAACAACTATAAAAATTTTTATAAAGACAATATAGTGTTTTTAGTACTTGCACATATGTATAAAAATAAGTTAAACAGGATTTAAAACCTTGAAAATTGTAACTACCATTTGCATAAACAATTTATTTGCTAGTATTTATACAATAATGGGACTTCCCTTGTGGCTCAGAGGGTAAAGCATCTGCCTACAATGAGGGAGACCTGGGTTCGATCCCTGGATCAGGAAGATCCCCTGGAGAAGGAAATGGCAACCCACTCCAGTACTCTTGCCTGGAAACCCATGGACAGAGGAGCCTGGTAGGCTACAGTCCATGGAGTCGCAAAGAGTCAGACACGACTGAGCGACTTCACTTCACTTCATACAATGATGACTTATAAAATTAAGAATTTTTTTTTTTTTTTACCTGTGAAATTCACTGTCTTTTAAAGCCATTATTTTCATTCAACTAACCAAACACCTACACCTTCAGATAATGCAGGAATTCTGGTGACTGAGATTATGCTATTAGCATACATTGTCTCATGTTTAATTTATGACTCTGAAAGTTTAGCTTTTTTCTTTCTTCTTTGGACTGTAGGCATAGTGCTCAGTTTCAGCTAATCCTTTCATCATTTTTCAATCTAGATTGTGAAGGTCGAACTGAATATAATATTCCTTATAAAATCAGAACCAAGGTCAGCCTTTGAATTTTATGATCAAAATTTCCCACAGGAGAGAAGACTAAGACCTGGGAATCAATCCAGAATCTGAAACCACCATGAGCTAATTACTGAACAGTCTTCTCTGAAGGTCTTGGCTTAAAAAACAAAATATATTCCTTGATAAAAACTTTACAGCTGCAAGTCCAAGTTAAAAACAGTAACAACCAAATGGATTCTTTATTTTAAGATGTGGTAATTTAAGTAGTCTTTGAAAAAATGACCACATTGCATTCCTGGCAATTACTTGGTTCCTTTACTCTGGACTCAATGCATTTGCAAACCCATGCACAGCATTTTGACATGACAACATGTTCCATAAAAAACCCTCACCTACACTTCTGTGTCATTTTTTTTCTTTGCAAATTCAGAACAGATTCTCTTTTTAGTGGATTATTAATTTATGGGTAGGGGACGTGAAATCTTTCTCAACTTTAATAATGTCCTTGTAAGTGAGAATTAGGAAAAAGAAACTTCTACTAATAACTGCTAAATATATACTCTACCTTTACTGTTCTTGTTTCTATTTTCAACTTTTTATTTATTCCCATTGCAAGAATAACACATAGCTGCTTCTCTCTGTTCCCAGTTCCATATGCTATCCAGCAGTAAGAACTGGAAACTGTTTTGTGTACTCTTTCTAAATGCTTAAAAACACACACACATTCTCATATTAGAGCCTCTTATTCTGATATTTCAATAAGTATCTGATCAAAAATATCTATTAAATTTATTTAAAGAGGACAACACATTTCACAATATGGCAGTTTGTTCAATTTTCCTTAATTTACCTGTAGAGTTCTCATATCATTTTTTAATATCTGTGGATTATTTGAGTACATAAAATATATGATGTGTATGCATGTATGCACACTTAAAATATATGTGCTTGCTTTCCTCAATGATAAGTGTTAAAGTTGTTTCATATAGCTCTTTCTTAAAAAGTAGCAATAACATCTCTACACATATATCTTTGCATATATATGAGTGTAAGATAATTTTATTTATTTCTTGAATTCCAAATCAATGACCTTTATTTTTAAATCTTAAAATTTTGAAAGTAAACAAAAAGGTATAGTGAAAAATGTATTAGCAGCCATGTCCCTAGCATCCCAATGTAACAGCTGTTAGCGTTTAACCATATTTTTATATCTATTGAAATGTGTCAGATTTTTACTTGAAATGCATCCCCTTCTTTCCATCAAGGAAACCTTGATCCTAAAGTTCAGGTTTACATGCATTGTCAATGTTTGTATTTCACTACAGTATATGGTATATATCCAAATATGTTATTATTTGGCTTTTTTTACATTTACCTGAACTGCAAAATTTTCTAAATATCCTTTTAATTTTTTTTTTTAAACACAGCAGTCATACAAGAAGGCATGTGGGGATCAAGTTCATTCATAATTTATAAGTGCTGTGTTATAGACAAATTTCAGAATATTGTACATTTTGCTTTTTCATTACCCTATTGATGGTCGTTTAGTTTATTTAAATTTTTACCACTAGAATGAATTGTTTACTGATTTATCTAGTTATCTTGTAGTATATGCATATACTCAGGTGATATCAGTTTACCTACTTGAAAGTAGTATTGCTTCATAATAGAGGTGTTCAGATTCAGTTTTATTAAAAAGTAATCTTATGCTGCCCAAAGTGATAAAGATAATTTATGATTCCACTATTGGATATGAGAGTTAACATGCTCTGTAATGGTGGCGCAATGATGGAATTCTCACCTTCTACATGGGAGACCCAGGTTTGATTCCTCGCCAATGCATACCTTTAGCTGCTAGGCACTTCACCTTTTGGGCGTCCCTAATGGCTCAGATGGTAAAGAATCTGCCTGTAATGAAAGAGAATTGGGTTCAATCCCTGGGTAGGGAAGATCCTCTGGAGAAAAGAATGGCTACCCACTCTAGTATTCTTACCTGGGAAATCCCATGGGCAGAAGAGCCTGGTTGGCAACAGTGCATGAGGTCACAAAGTGTTGCACATGAATAAGCAACTAACACATATATTTTTCAACAGTTTTAACACTTCATTATATTAAAGCTTTGTAAAATTTTAATTTATGACAATTTTATAATTCTTAATCGGCATTTAATTGTCTTAGTTGTCTTTCTCAGATTACTAGAGAAGTTGAATGAATCTTCATAGATTGGAGACCAACTAGATGGCTCCTTTTATAAAATATATTTTGTTTAGAATTCTTTTGCCAATATGTAGAAGTTACTTATGTATATCTTCTAGTAATTATTTATGTTTTATTTGTTGCAAATGCCTTTAGACAGGCCAGGATTATCTTTCAAATTATTATTGTTTTTATTGTGTAAAAGATGACATGTAGGCAAATATCAGTATTTATTTTCATGAATTATATTGAACATTGAGAATTAAAATCACTAGCTTCCATAACAAAATAGATCTTAATGATACAGATAACCACGGTGGTATGATCACTCACCTAGAGCCAGACATCCTGGAGTCCAAAGTCAAGTGGGACTTAAGAAGCATCACTACAAACAAAGCTAGTGAGGGTGATAGAATTCCAGTTGAGCTATTTCAAATGGTAAAAGATGATGCTATGAAAGTGCTTCAAAGCTATTTCTTTCAGGAAATTCTTGCCCAGATAGTTAAGGTTAGAAAACAATAAATAACTTTACTGTTAGCAAACAAATTTATATAACTAGACAACCTTTCCTCTATCAGAAAAATAGAAAGCTAAGCTAAGCATACAGCTTACTTATGAAATAATGATTTACTTATCAAGATTAACTTCATGACCTTCACTTCTTAGCATCTATCAATCCTACACTATTATGTTGCTGATTTGGCCTAGTTCTAATCAGTTTCTCACCTTGAAGTCTCTCAGACAATTGAGAGCAGAGTCAGAGATGTGTCAATATTTTCTATGACAAATCAATTTCTTCCAAGAAGTATTTAGACTGAAAATGGTGTTCTCTCTTACTAAAGGAACTTTAATGAACTTAATTTGCTGGTTTGAGTAATCAGCTTTGCTATGCGGTTTTCTGGAAGAAACAAACAGATGACAACCCTGGAAGTTACACTGAGATCCAGTCAGGATCATCTTCACTGCTATACTTCAAAATCCCTAGCTGGGAAACACTGCACTCCTGGGAGGACATTTTAGCCTTCTTCCCAAGCCCCACCCTCCTCCCAGGAGTTATAGTGACATAGGGGTTACACTGTGCCTTATTCCATTTTTTTTTTTTTTTTTTTTTGCTTTTAAAGCTCTCAGATATTTCCTGAGGAATGAGCAGCACTTTGATGAATCCTTAACTATCTGATCAGATATAAAAACTTTTCTCCTGGGCAGAAATCAGCCTGCTTAATAACAACATGACTGTCCATTTTTACACGTTCTGCTGTGAATCATTAAGAGGGAAACCATAAAGATAAGGATGGGTGCAGAACCAATATGGTCATCTCTTGAGCTGAATGTAAAGACTGATGGATTTTTCAACAGAGTGTTGTTCTTTACAGACAAAATTTCCTTGGTTCAACTCTCAAAGCCTCGGGAGAAATCTCCTCTCTCTAAAATGTCCCTAAGAATCCAGTCTGGAAGTGATCTCTTCTCTGAGAATATGGTCTGCCAGGAACTGAAAATCTGTTAGGTCTGAAACAGAGAGAACCAGCCATTAAGTTAGAGGCCTGAGAAATAAGATACACAAATATTAGTCATTCAACAATTTTCAGACACTTATATGTCTGTCTTGTAAGTTATGTTCATTCCACATCAGATCACTGCTTCTTATGTGTATTCAATCTATAGCTTTAATTCTTATGCTTATCTTTAAAAATAGCACATTTTCATCAAGGATAATTGAGAATTCAATAGCCATTTGGGAAAATTTCGATATGGACAAAATAGTCGTTTGATAAGTACCTAAAGATAAAAAGGGAATTCTGTAAAATTACAAACATCCAATGGTCTATATTTTGCATTAGTATGTAAAAGTTTGTAATGAAATTCAAGCTGCATAAGTGTTTTGATAAAAAAAAAATTTCTTGGGCAAGAAAAATTGTGAACCTACAAAGCTTTCTATTCTCCTACATCACCCAAATCCCAATGTGAACACAGCGGTCTTTATTTTAGTGGCCATCTTCCCCTATGCTCTGAACTTTCATTATCATCTCTCTCTAACCTTTTTATCACCCACTTTCTTTCATTTTTTCAAGCCAGAAACACCCTCAGCTTAATTGCTTCTTAAAATCAATCTCCTTTTGAAACAGGCACAATCCTCATGGTTTATTTCAAATTCTGGTATCATTCTCTGCTGATAACTGTTATCTAAGAATTTTCAAAATTCTGAGAGTATATAATTCTGCACTTCAAGATTTGTAAAAATTGGTTTATATCCTGAAAGCAATCTCAAGTGAAAAAAATTATACATAAAGACAGAGTGGGGAGATTCTGTGGGTGATTTGTAAAACAACAAATTGCTACAACACAAAAATTCAGAAAACCTGGACATTGAACAATATCTTTTGGAGGACTTATCCAGAGTCTCTCCTGTGAAATAGCTTGGACTCTAATTCAATCTTGCAGATGTGAAAGGATGAATCCAATGGAAATTCCCAAAATAAGTTAACATGATTGAACAGCATTCAGAAGTGGATTCTGAAACAGATGTGACACTGGCTTTCTTTTTATGTTTTTATAACTAACCTTGAGACATAAGTAAATGTATTTGATTTGTGAGCCAAAACCAGATTGGTAAATGACCTTGTTGCCAGCTTCCTAACTCCTCACTGAACACTTGCAAAGAGGGGACAAAAGCAGACCCTAGGCATTAAGTGTCTGACAAGGGATCATCTTGATAAAGACACTTGAGGATATTGTACACAGTAGTTCTCTCCCACTGAGGGATAAAAGACAGCAAAGGCTGAGTGGGGAGTCTGAATTTCACCTTCACTCTTTCCCAGTAGGGTGATGACAGTGGAGGCTCAGAGAACCTGAACTTTTAGTAATGCCCAGTGATGACTGATTTTATTTTTCATAATTGACCTGTTATTTGCATTTTACAATGCTTACTTAATATTTTCTCAATGTTTCCTGTTTCAGTCCTAATATCATTTAATTATATTTTTTCTCAAAACATTTTGCCAGAAATTCGTTTTATATTGTGATTTTCTAGAACCAGCTTTAAGTATTCTGACCTTCTGTATGTATTATAATTATTCTGCCTTCCATATTCACTCATATTACTTAAAACTTCTAAATTCACAATCATTTTACTTTGATTGATTGAATTGATTAAGCATTAGTTAGAAATTTATTTATAGATAACAGTAAAATTCCTTGTAATTGTTTATTTGGTTTACTAAATAAGACTTCCTTTATTTTCTCTTATTCTCAGAAAAACTGGAAATGGGTGAGTTGATGTTAAGATGACAACATAGTTCCCGCTTCAGTTCCTCCCACAAGTAGATCAACTAGCAAATACCCAGAGAGAAGAAACCATTTTGAAAATCCCACAACCCCAGGCTGAGGCTGATGCAGCCCTAACTCCACCCATAAAGACTGAGAACTGGAATCTGAGAGAGATGTGACAGGGAAGAGGAGCTAAGCCACTACACTTGGGCCATTATACTCCTCTCCCAGGTCATCATAGCACTGCAATAAGAGGACCCCCATGGGTCTCTGGTCTCTCTACTGGGAAAAGAAAGCCCAGGGTAGACATCCATGCCCTTCCACATTGTGGGATGTTTTCTAGGAGGCCCACTGGGCTCTTACCTCCTCATAGAAATCACTGGTGGAAACTGTGGGCTAAACCACTGGGGATCAAATAGAGATGGAGAAGGGGTGAGGCTTATAGTAACCAGTGTTCTTACCTTGGAGAACCCACATGTCTGCCTGCAGCAGCACCCAACTGGAGATGCCAGCCAGTGGCTCGCAGATGTGGGATTGCTCAGTCCATATGGTAGTTCTAGCTTTAGTGTTGTGTGCAATCTCCGTACCGTTTTCCACAACAGCTGCACCATTTACATTCCCACCAATAGTGCATAAGGATCCTGGTTTCTCCACAACCTCACCGATTCTCCTCATTATTATTATCATCAATCTTTTTAGGTTCACAGATTAAAATTTATTCTCCTTTCCCATACCTGGCCAGTGGAGAGAAAACACCCATTTTCTAATATCTTGCTTGGTAGAGAAGTTCTCCCACTTAAGAACTGGCTTCCCTGGTGGCTCACAGGTTAAAGCGTCTGCCTCCTATGTGGGAGGCCTAGGTTCGATCCCTGGGTTGGGAAGATCGTCTGGAGAAGGAAATGGCAACCCACTCCAGTATTCTTGCCTGGAGAATCCTGTGGACGGAAGAGCCTGGTAGCCTACAGTCCACGGGGTTGCAAAGAGTCAGATAGTACTGACCGACTTCACTTTCACTTTCCCACTTAAGAGAAGAGTCAGATAGGCTCTTTGTGGCTCAGATTTTTTATTTCTTTTTGTAACAAGTCTTAGAAGAAAGAGGCCTGGGATTTTCTTCCCTAACCACTTCCATTATCTCAGTGTATGGATTCTCTGGTCTTACACAGTGAGGGGGAAGTTTCTCTTGTGAGCCTTAGAAAGAGTGGGTAAAGGCACTTTCAAATGATATCCTGCAAAAAACAAAAGGTGTTTGAGAAATGAAATATTATTCAGTCATAAAGAAGAGCATCCTGCATCTTGTGACAACATGTCCATGTAGCATTTCCTTGAGGGCATTATGCTAAGTGAAGTAAGTCAGAGAAAGATAAATACTGTATGATTTAATTTATATATGGAATATTAAAAAGCTGATATTATAGAAACAGAGAGTAGGTTGGTAATTGCCAAGAGAGGAAGCTAGGGTGGGGAAAAAATGAATGAAGGTGAACAAAGGATACAAAATTCCAATTATAAAATGAATGAGTTCCGGCATTATAATCTACCATATAATCACTATAGTTATAATTGCTAAAAGAGTAGATCTTAAAAGTTCTTAACATACACAAAGAAGTGTAAGTATATCAGCTAATAGGTATGATAATTAACCTTATTGTTGTAGTCATTTCACAATATTATATATCAAATCATCACATTTTAAATCTTAGACTTATAGAATGATATGTGATAATTATATCTCAATAAAGATGGAAAAATAGTTTTTTAAAAAATTACTAGAGACAATCTTTTTAGGGCAAGGTGAACCTGAAGTATTATGTTGTATCATCGATATCCATAGACTCTCTTCTCCAAATCACTCCATGATCCAAAATAGATGCTAATACTCTAGCTATGTAATCAGTACTACAGATAATAATATCTGCTACAGATAATAAGGAAGACAATTGAAAAAAATGAAGGACACTTCCAACTTTTGCACAAAAATTTGAACTTCAATGCTGAAAATAAAGTCATAAATGTATACCTAAGGTGGTCCAACAAAGATTTTTGGATAGAAAATCTAGTCTTTATTCTGAAGGTCATATACCAAGTTAAAATAAGAAATTATATTACCAAGAAAGAAAGGGTGAACAAGTATTGATTATCTATGATCTCAGTTAAAAATACTTATGAATTAATTGTGTCTTTTTTTTTTTTTTTTTTCTAATAGCTACATTTGAAGTTCATGTTATGGGCCGAATTGTGTTGCCAACCAAAATGTGTATGTTGAGGTACCAACTCCTGGTACCTCAGCATGTAACTGTATTTGGAGATAAGAACATTAAAGAAGTGATAAAATGAAAATGAGATTTTCATGGTGGGTCTTAGTTCCATACAAGAAGCTGAGATTAGAACACTGATATGCATACCCAAAACGGAAAGACCATGAGAAGGCACAAGAATGCAGTCATCTTCAATCTAAGGGAAGAGGCCTCACCAAAACTGCCAACAACTTAGACTTCTAGCCTCCTAAGCCATATTTTATCTAGATGCTTTTTCAAAGAAGCATGGCAACAGTATTAAAAGTTGTTTCTATGAAGTAGCTTATTTCTTTAAATTATTTGATCCACAGTTTATCTCTAAATTTCTCTTTTCTTTATTATTTTCATGTTACAGTACTTTGTTTCTTTTTGACAAATCCCAATTGGAAAAGCATATTGCAAGTTTACATGGAACAAAACTGATTTTTCCACTGTAAATTTTAGTTGTTTCTCAAGTGTTCAGTTGCTTGTGGTAAATAAGCAATCACATTCATACTAACTAAAACATTTTGACAATGCAAAATGTTTTAGATTGCTCTGCAATTGATTATTTTAGTGTTCAACTTAGAATATCTGTGATTTCACATATTTCTGCCCCACAATCCTCTGGGACTGAAGACTTTTAACAAAGAGTTTTTGATCAACTCTCTTCTCAGATGTTGACAATCCAGTATCTATTCAATAATTATAAGAATATGGTTTTGAAATGCTTACTGCTTTGGATATGATATAATCACTGAATTATCTCAATGCATATTGATAAGAAACAAATGCCAGTACATGCTGCATAATTTAAAACTGAAATTATGATTGTAGACAGTATATCAGGACATTTCAAAAATATAGGAATTTTGTATAAATATACCCTAATGAAAATTTAGGATCACTTTTATATGACAATGCTGCCCATGAAATTTAACATGTCAAAATAAGCCTAGTTAGTTCAAACACCTTCCTTTCATAAGGAGATAGAATACATCTTTTGAGATTTTCCAGAGGCCCTCTGGAAAGTCTCAAATAACTTTCAAGGTCAAAAAGATTATATTTAGGATTTGATTTTTGGAATTTTTGTCAAAAATATCAAAAAGGTTTAAAACAGTTGAATAGGATCAAAAGCCACTGTTCAAGAAACAGTTATGCATTTAACCAAGTGACAATCAAAGACTTCGAAGGCAAATACAGAAAGCTAATACTCATAAAAACTTGGCTCTTTTAATAAAGACTCAGTTTTCTTAAGTAATCAAAGATTTGATAAAGATAACACTTAACACAGAAAATAAAACAGACTCCTTCTAGGCAGATTACTTAAACGGTAAAGAAAACCCTTTCATAATCCCATCAAGAACAGTCCAATCAAACTTTATCTTTTTAGCAGATAAAAGAAAATTAAATTTTGGTTTTATTTAAGTACATTTTGATATTTAATATTATCTTTCTTCGGTTCAATTAAATAGAACTCTTTTATAAATTTGTTTATAAGTAACAGTTGAAATCAAATTGTTTCTGGCAGATGGAACAAGTTAAGGATACCCATTCACATAGCTAAATCTTTTTACTAATATTTATGGAGAGGACTTTTAAAATTTGTATTTGCCCTTGATGAGTAATCTTATAGTCTATGGTTTAGGGCAGGAGAGTTTTTATGTCAGTCTGTACTTTTAAAGGTGTCTTTTTTTCCTGGTTTTGTTTTGTTTTGCTATTTTCAGTCTCCATGTACAGCGTTTTGGTTATTTCCTGGGGTATTTCCATTTCAAATATATGAAAATATTTATAACTTCAAGAGAAAGAGGAATAGTGCAAGTCTTCTCCTAGGAGTTTCTGGGATATATTTCTATATGCTTAGAGGTCTACGGTGATTGCTGTTTAAATTTTTTCTTTGTATTAGGGGTTGAAAGGTATGGCCACTCTGTCCATATCCTAGCCAATCACTACAACATCTTCCTCTTCGTTTTCATCACTTCCCAGGGATGCTGTTTCCAATCATCTTTATCAGTCTTAACTGGTTTTATCACAAGCACTGGAAAGCTTATTCAAGGTAGCTTGTGCCCTCTTTGCTTTGCAAAACAGCACTCTAAATTCTCCAGTTTATTACTCTGCTCTCGCATTTTTTCTACTTGCCCCCAAGCTAGCAGAGTAGAATACAACAGCCTGTCCTTCGATACTATCAGCTGTTTTTCCAGCTTTCTGTCTTGAGTTTGAGCCTCTGGTTGAACACTGATATCCTGCTGATCTGCCCACAGTAAAGGCCAGCTCACTATAGCAACCTTTCATCTCTATTCTTTCCCACAATGAGCTATATACAGTTCTTCAAATAAGTGCATCAAGCAACCAGCATTTGAGGGGTGGTGGGGCACCCTCATACTCACAAGGCAGTCTACAAACATTTGACAGACAGGCTACCCCTCCCTATACAGAGGTCTATGGACAAGGGATTTTCTCCAAGGGTGTTTCATCCCCTTGGCCTAATCCTGTGTCTTCCTGACTGGCTCACCAACTGTTGGCTCAAACCAGCCCCCATACATACAGGGCAAGGGGATACTGAAGAAAGAAGAGGCCAGGTTGGTAGGTGGACAGTTAATAACAAGGGGACTTATTTATGAGACTTGTCTTAGGAGGCTGCAAGACGAATAGATCTTTACACCAGCCTGCCAAATCTTAACATCTTAGAGTGAGACCTTAACCAGTTTCAGTCATGTATACTGTCCACATGATCTCAACATCACATTACTATGTCAAGGCCATGTACTTGAGGCAGCTTCTGGCATGAGGAAAGGAAAGGAATATCCAGAATGTACATTCCAATGATATAGACCGGAGTGGGGAGCCTCTGATTGCCAGGTTGCAGACCTCAGGGTGAATAGAGGTCACTCACACCCTCTCAGTGACCTTCTCCAATAGTAGGTACTGAACATCCACCAGGATTCTGCTAAATCTGATAAGCTAGTCTCATTGCACAGATCAGTAAATAAACACTATGGAAATTTTTAAAACTTGCCCATCTTTCCTCCCATCCTCCAATGAGGAGTACAATGAGGGGTAATCTGTTGTGTTTATTGAGTCCATGTTTTTAATTATCAAAATGTCATTTTAAAATATCTAGTACCACTTCCCTCTTCTATGTTAGAACCCATAATGAGAGGGAAAAAAGGCATCTATTTAAGTATTATTTCTCTTGTTTCATTTTTTTTCTCTTTTGTTTATTTATTTCATTGTGTTCTCTCTGAAAATTTATCAGGTTACCCTAAATAGTAAGGAAAAGAGAGAAGATTTCATTTATTTACTCATCAATAGTAATTATGATGTTCCTCTGGGCAGTGGGGAGGCCTAGTAAAGGAGACAAGCTTATAGAATTTACATTCTAATGGAGAGAGAAAACAACCAATAACCAAAAAGATGGAGATTATGCCACTGATGTATAAATATCAAGACAAAAGGTGAGGGTTTCATAGGTGGTCAGTAGGGAAGTCCCACTAATGGAGTAGAGACCTAAAGAAAGAATGAAAGTGAGTTATGCAGACATCTGAAGGAAGATTATTACAGGCAAAGGGAAGAGAAGGAGTAAAAGTCATAAGGAAGGAGTGTGTTGCTAATACTAGAGGAAGAGCAAGGAGACAAATGTCACATTTAAAATAAGTAAATGTAGAGCTTTTTATTTAAATTTCCAAATATGTGTGTATGTATACATTTATTTTTCTTCCTAATGTGTTAAAATATAATTGATATATAACACTGGTAAGTTTAAGGTGTACAAGGTAGTGATTTTATTGTTGATCATAATCTCAGTCATGTTCGATTCTTTGTGACCCTCTGGAATGCAGCACGTCAGGCTTCCCTGTTCTTCACCATCTGCCAGAGCTTTCTCAAACTCAAGTCCATTGAGTCAGTGATCTCATCCAACCATCTCATCCTCTGCAGTCCCCATCTCCTGACTTAAATCTTTCCCAACATCAGGGTCTTTTCTAATGAGTCAGATCTTCACATCAGGTGGCCAAAGTATTGGACCTTCAGCTTCAGCATCAGTCCTTCCAATGAATATTCATGATTTTATACACTTGTGTGTGTGTGTATATATATATGAAAAATGATTATTTTATGTTTAAAATAATTAGCACAAGTAGTTTAGTTAGCACATCCATTCTGTCATAGAGTTACAGTTTTGTGGATTTTTTTTTGGCCAAAGGGAATAAACTTTTAGTTATAGGATGAGTAACATCTGGAGATGCAACGTAGAGCTTGGTGACTATAGTTAACAATACTGTATTGTACATTTGAAAGTGTTAATAGAATAAATTTTAAAAGCTCTCATCACTAAAAAAATTAAAAGTATATTTAATAGATTTTCTGAATAGAAATCTCCGCTTTTATTTAAAAAAATGTAAAACCAAAATAATATGCTTCTCTTTCATTAAGAAAATATGAAATACAAAGTGTAAGTAGTACTTTGAAATGAATATACTTCTATTAAAAAGGCACTGTAAAAAAAAAAAAAAAAAAAGGCACTGTAAAGCATACCACTTGGGGCTAAAAATATTCAAGCACCATGTTAAAATCCCTTCACTTTGATGATAAGGCAGGCTAAGAATACATAAATTTGTGGTCTGGGAAACTAAATAAAGAACTTTCCTCTAACCACTCAAATTTGGGGAAAATATATGTATATATTAATCCTGATCATGATTGATTAATTAATGATCCAGATCATTAATCTGATCATGATTGAAAGATTTCTTATATTATTTTTACATGCCACTTAATGTAAAGGGGTAAGGACTTTTTTCTTATAAAAGACAACTACATCTAAATTTGAAATTCACTGACTTAAGCTACACTCCTATAGACAAGAAACATGTTTTTGTAAGAAACAGTCCATAAAAATATATGCACATTATTTTTATTTAAATTCTAAATGAGATCATCATATTTTTTCTATTCTATTTCTATTTTTTTCTATTCTTTCCTCAAAATAAGTATAAAAGTTAAAAGAGGTTTTGTTTGTGGCAGATGACTGCTATGATCCTTTATCTACCATTTACAAAGTAGATATTGACATAAAATTATTAAGGCACAAAAATTATTTTTAGAATTTCCAAAATCTAAACATTGAATGGGACATAATTTATATTTATGTATTAACTTTCATTGAGATAATTAATTAAAGTTGTATACTCTGAAAATGAAAAATATTAATCTATATTTCTGTTCAAGAAATATTTACCCAGAACTCCCTGTGCACTAGATATCCCCATTCTGGGGATAAAAGAAAAATTAAGAAAGTGAAAGGGAAGTGTTAGTCACTCAGTCATGTCTGACTCTGCAACCCCATGGGCTGTAGCCCACAGGCTCCTCTGCCCATGGGATTCTGCAAGCAAGAATACTGCAAGGCTTCATTCCCTTCTCCAGGGGATCTTCTTAACCCAAGGATCAAACCCAGGTCTCCTGCTTTGCAGGTGAGCCACCAAGGAGGCCCAAAAAATAGAAAATAAGGTGCAGTGTTTATCCTCAAGATGATCACAGTCTAGTAGGGAAGCCATACTAATAAACAGATTAAGATTACGACATTCAATATGAGAGGTGAAATGATCATGATATGCCTAAGCTGGTATGATGTACAAAGACAGACAGCAGACAATATGTGTGGAACAAGAAAATAATTCAAGTCATTTAGAAAATATCTCTTAATCTTTTACTATGTGCCAGTCAGTGTTTTTGTGGCTGGGAACATGGCAAGGAAGAAAATTGCTTTCACAAGACTTATATTTCACAGTGGGGAAACAGATAATAGAAACAAATAAGTTGTATGCCCTTTGGGCAAGCTTAGGGAGTTGGTGATGGATGGGGAATCCTAGTGTGGTGCAGTCCATGGGGTCGCAAAGAGTCGGATATGACAGAGTGACTGAACTGAGCTGAAGTTGTATGCCAGGTGATGGTAAGTGCTTCATTCCTGAAAGGAATTCTGAATCTGGACTTGACAGCCATTTGAGATGTAGAAAAAACTTGCTTAAAGTAACTTGACTGGGATCAGAAATCATGTCAATTGTCATTCTCATTATCACCATGTGAAGAGAATAGAGGATTAAAAGCCAATGAAAATACATTGTTCTAGAAATCTCTGTTTCCAAGTTTATATGCACAGTATGGAAAGCATGATAATAACCAAGAATGATTAATAAGCTACGCATAGTATGTTAGAATAAGTCTGTTGAGGAGTAAACAGAGGCAAAGGTTTGACAACTGGGTGGTCCAGATGAGAAACAAGGTTCCAAACCATAATAAAGCTTATGCTGCTGCTGCTGCTGCAGCTGCTAAGTCGCGGCAGTCGTGTCAGACTCTGTGCGACCCCATAGACCGCAGCCCACCAGGCTCCCCCGTCCCTGGGATTCTCCAGGCAAGAACACTGGAGTGGGTTGCCATTTCCTTCTCCAATGCATGAAAGTGAAATGTGAAAGTGAAGTCACTCAGTAGTGTCCGACTCTTAGCGACCCCAGGGACTGCAGCCCACCAGGCTCCTCCGTCCATGGGATTATCCAGGCAAGAGAGTACTGGAGTGGGGTGCCATTGCCTTCTCCAATAAAGGTTATAGTGGTTATTCTTCCTTCTCATCTTACAAAGAGGGTGTATTCTTTTTAATCTGCCATCAGCCTCTCCAGATACTGTGGGGTGGGATGGAATAGTAGGTAAGGAGAGAAACTCATTCTTTATAACACAAAGGAAAACACAGCAGTGACTTTTTTGTGGGGTGGGAATTATAATTAAAAGAAGAAATGTGTATCAAAGGTCCATTTAGAGAAACACATTTAAGGTCTTACTTTGTGGTGGATATTATGACTCCAATCTTGTGTCTTCATGATACCTGAGTAAACATCTGTCTTACTAAAGATTTTGTTAATGGATCTATTGCTCTGTTGAGAAAGCAAAACTTGACACAATTGCTGGAGGAAGACTGTAACAACAGTCCCTTTTGAGGACACAGTATATGTAGACCTAGTATCTGAAATAGCCTGGGGGTTTTCATTTTACTTTTTCAAAGACAGTGTTAACCTTTAAAATATGTAGTTACTTTTAAAAATTGTATATCCACAGTAAACCCTTCTGGTCAAATAATGTTTTTATAAACCTAATAATTTTTAAAATGTACTTGTAAGGTCATAGTTTAGACAGGAAGAGCAAAAGGCAAACTGCATGTTTCAGTTCCCTTCGGAAGGGTTTTCTGCAAATTAGTCAAAGGAACTCGCACGTTTTTTGGCTAGAATGCCTATCTCAGGTTTAGGTAAGCTTTCTAAGAAAAAAGAAGAGAATGGATGTTTTCTAGGTAGGTACTAAGTTTCATCTATCTAAATAAAAATATACATTCAAAGTATTGTTATTTTAAAATTCTTATTTTAAGTGATTTTATTGAATTATTGCTGCTTATAGCAACTTGGAGAAGGGAAGGGCAACCCACTCCAAAATTCTAGCTTGGAGAATTCCATGGACATAGGAGCCTGGCGGGATGCAGTCCATGGGGTTGCAAAGAATCAGACAGGACTGATATTTTATATATATACATACCAACTGATATTTTACATATATACATACCAACTGCTTGTACTCGTAAAAGTAAAATAATGGGTTAAACAATTTTAATATAGAGAATAATTAAAGTTTAGTAATAATAAACAAATATGTTCATTAGTAGACTAAGAAAAACTTGGACAATGAACTCTGGCATAGACATCTTTCTGTACTAATTGAATGAAATATCTATAAGGATCACGAATTGGAAATCTTTCAAAACATGTCATCCATGTCTATTTCTTGGTAGCCTTTGGGCATAAATGAATTTCAGTCCTAGACAATTTATAAATATACCTTTCCACAGTTTCTAACAAAGGCAGGAAAATTCAGCCAACATTTTAATATAAACATACTGCAGGTGAAGCATCATCAACTAACCATAGATGACCTTGAGATATTAAAGATTTCATGCTGAATTAGGAAATACTTTAATCTGTTTCTCCTTTCATTCAGCAAATATTTACTTTGAACCAATTAAGTATTACCCCTACTGAGAATCTATGATTCAACTTAGTGTTTTGAAATATGTTCTATATAATTAACTGTTTTGTGGTTGATTAAAGGAAAAAAAGTTTTATTTTTTGTAAATATTTTCATCTACTTGCTTGAAAAGCTGTCTGTGACTTGGGAGTACTAAGCTCAGTATAATTAGGCTGTTGATGTGAAGAGGCTCTGGGCAGGGGGTTGGGGGATGAGGGACAAACTCATAAGAAACAGCACAGACCTAAAAGGAAGACAGAATCAAGTGAGATCTAACAAGGGCTATACTTCACAAATACTCCTTTCAGCTTGAGAGCAAATCAAAAAGAAAGGGGCAAGAGTACCCTCACTTCAAAAGCTTACCTAGAATAGTTTTTCAATGGTTACAGACAAGTATTCTCACTGGGAAAGGCAAAGTCTGCAATAACTAAATGGTTTTAACCTAAAATCTGATTTGATATGGTTCATACAAATGCCACTTGGTGGAATGGAAAAGAAGGAAGTTCAAATTGTTAAATTGAGTCAAAATGTGAAGGTTGTATGCACCAGACAAAACTGTGAGTGATTTGAAACTTCTTTTGGATGAACTTGTGCTGCATCTTAATTCTTATATCAAGCCAAAAGATATATTGATTGGTTTATCACTAAGTGATAAATTTTCCGAACACTGGTATATTTTCCCCAACTATTAAAAAAGCTTACAAGAAAAATACAACCTAGGAAAGTTCATCTTATGTAGTATGATGTCATCATTAAAGTAATGTATAGAGAAATAAAAAGATAGTTCTAGATATTAAATTTCTTACATGAAATGTAAGAATCCCCAAGGAACTGTGAAAAAAGAAAATTATTGGATGTTCCCGGAGAATTATTTTTTTTTCTTTTACAACTATTGTTGTGTTAATGCTTTTTGCTAGTATTACCAATGTTGCAGTCATGCCCATGTTAAGTGAATTTCTCCAAGAAGAACTGATAACTGATCAAATGTTGTTTGACCAACTAGTGTTGGTCTAACAAATGTGATTATCAAAGATATCTTGATCAACCACGAGGGACTTTTTAAAAGCTAGCTTAGAAAAAATGAGTTTAGGGAGTTCCCTGGCAGTCTGAAGGTTAGGATTCAACACATTCTTTAAAGTGATTTTTGGTTTATAAATCTTCCAGACTCTGTACGGACATGTTTATTTCAAGTTGTTAATTTTGAGAGAAAATGAGAGAATCAAGTTAAAAAAATACAAGTTATTTTAAAATCCAGCATAATTGATATGAAAAGGTAGTGCATTGGCAAAGAGTAGTAAAGGTATACATTTCATTATTTAAAGAAGGAATAAGGAGAGGCTGTGATTGGAGAAGATTTAGAACACATTATAAAGAAAATAGAAGTGTGGGGTTCAAAATAGTCTGTTACAATGTCTTGGAGCCATAGCTTGCAGAAACATGCACGGCCACCAAGATTGCCATCTGTCATTCAGAATGCATATGTCTGTGCATTCAGTTAAGAAACAAGAACTGAGATGCTTTTCATTTACTTTCACAAAACCTTAGAGGGAAATAAAACCTACATGATCTGATGGCAGGAAGCTGCGGGGATAGCAGGGTGTGGATTAGTCTTTGAACTTCATGAATACATGAATGGCAGTAGAAGCACAATATTGAACAATTTCTAGGCGAAGTGCAAGTCTTAGAGACAGAGAAAGGAGCTATACATGCAAGAATTTGGAGGGGACAGAATACACAGGTAGAACTAAAACAAAGCATCACTTATAATGTAGTCACAGGAGGCAAGAAAGGATTAACAAATTTAGCAATTTACCTTTGTGGCATGCTTTGGAAGATTTCAAAACCAGGAGTACGAACTTCAACATAGGTGATTGCAATATAGCTCCATGATGTGACATTTCATTAGGCTTGCTTCTGACAAATCCCAGATTACTTCATGGAAAAAGAGATTCCATGAAGATATTGAAGATATCGAAATTGAAGATACTGAAGATAATTTCAATATTTTGAAAGGGAGACAATGTGGGAGGATATAAGAAGAGAACTATTAATTATGCAAGGATATTGGATTTTCTGGGCTTGGCACAATGGTAAAGAATCTTCCTGCCAATGCAGGAGACACAAGAGATGTGGCTTTGATCCTTGGGCTGGAAAGATCCCCAGGAGAAGGAAATGGAAACCCACTTCAGCATTCTTGCCTGGGAGATTCCATGGACAGAGGAGACTTGGCAGGCTGCAGTCCATAGGGTTGCAAAGAGGTGGACATGAGCATGGTTGAATTTTATCCAGAAAGCAATGAATGTATAATTTGCATTTTAAAAATTCTTCTTTGCAGTGTGGATAATATATGGAGGGGACATGAGGTCAGAGGCAGAGGGATAAATTGGAGAATGCTGCTTGATACAGGGGAGAAATAGTCATGTTAGAAAGATTATAGATTCAATGAATATTTTAGAGTTTGACTTGTTAGTATTCAAAGATTAATTGAAATGAAACTGTTGAAGGAAAAGATGGAATTAGAGGAGAGTCATAGCTCTCTGGCTTTAGCAAATAAGAGTAGACTGTTATTCTGAGATGTAATAGGTTTTTGGTAGGAGAAGCTTTATGGTAGTGGGTAGTGGTGATATGTGTTGGGTTCCTTTAGAACAAGTTGGAGCAGCAGGAGCTCTCATTCACTGCTGCTGGGACTGGAAAATGTTACTGCCACTTTGGAATGTTTGGAGATTTATTATAAAACTATAAACACACTCTTTTTGATGCAGTAATCATGCTCTTTGGTATTTATTCGAGGGAATTGAATATTTGTGCCCATGAAAATCCAGCACAGTGATAACAGTTTTACTCATAACTGCTCAAACTCAGAGGCCATAACATGTCCTTCAGTAGGTAAATGGATAAATGTACAACGAAACATTGGACTATTATTCAGTGCTAAGAAGAAATAAGCTATCAAACCATGAAAAGACATGAAGAACCATGCATGCATATTACCAATAAAAGAAGCCAAAATGAAAAGAATATGTACATATAATTCCAACTACATGAAATTCTGGAAAAAGCAAAAACTTCATAGACAGTAAAAAAAAAATCACTGTTTTCCAGGGGTTGGAAGGGAAGGATGAATAGGTAGAGCAAAGTGGACTTTAGATCACCGAAACATTCTTCTGTTTTGATCACTACAATAAAGGGTACACATCATTACACATTTGTCAAAACTCTTAGAATGGAAAACACCAAGAGTGGACTCCAATGTAAACTATGGACTTTAGGTAATGGTGTGCCAAAATAGCTTCAGTGGATGTAACAAGTGTGCCGCGGCGGTGCTGGATGTCCGGGTAACGGAAGCTGTGTTATGTGTGAGGGCAGGGTATATATAGGAACTTTCTGGACTTTCTGCTATTTGCTATTTTGTTGAGCACCTAAAACTGCTATAAAAATTACTTTAATAATTTAAACAGACACACTTCATGGGATCTTGGTAAATTTCATATTCTGTGTATATTTTTTTGTGACACATATAGTTCCTGAAAGAATGTTTGGAGGCGTATAAGGATACAAGAATCTATATCTATGTCTGTATTCATATCTCATAAGATGGGAGAAAAGAGGAGAAAACTGAAAGAAAGGCTAGGGCAAGTACAGAAATTAGTCAGTAATAAATTGAACATATCTATAATATTTATCTTCTACAGGGCTCAAAATTTGTTAGAAACCCTTGTTTAAAAAGAACATATTTTACTCATTTACACATTTCACATCACAGGATTAAATATATTTTTGAAGATGTGATAATTACTCTTTAACGTTTACTGTAATAAGTCCTTGATGGCGTTGTCTTTTCATAGTTTCAGGAAGGCCTTGCTTCCTGATCTCCTGTCTTAGCATTTTCTCCTGTAGAGACCCATAAGGGATCTCCCAAAAGCAATTTTGCAGAAATGGTAGGTGGAGCAATAAAAATGCAATCCAGTTACTAACTCTCTATTGCTTTTATTGAACCCAGTGGCAATATGTTCATATAAAGTATCCTATGTGAAAGACTCCACATACAGTCTGACAATCCAACAAATGTGTGTACTCAACCAAACTTTCCAGTATAAACCCCTGTTGTGCATAAAATGTCTGTACACATAGACATGCAGGCATTCCAAGAAGCTGAATGACTTTAGCTTGTCTTAAGCTTCAACATTCTGGGTTGCATATGCATGCTGTCCATCAGAGAGGAATTCGTGCAGGGAGATATGGAAAAAGAGAAGACTAGGACAAATCAGATCAGCGTCTTTCAGGTTGAAAACTCATGAATTCCTGAATGTATTGTGACCTAGCTTACCCTATATATCTCTTGGAAAAGCACACTTTCTATTTGTATCAAATAAAAGAAATAGTATAAGTTATAAATCACTCAATTTCACATGTACAAATATACATCAGGTATAGATTTGAGTTGACATTGCCAATTCTCTTGAAACATAAGTACATGAACTGTGACAAGTAAATGTGGCAGAGCATACAATATCTATGAAGCATTTATAATGTTCTGAGAAGACACCTTTCAACATTTAATTGTAACTACCAACTTTACATAATGCCATAAGAAAACACAGAATTTCCCTTTATGTATCCTTTATTTTTAAATTAAACTTTCACTGCATTATCCTTTATTTTACTGTCTAGCTGGGTAGCTTGAACACAAATTACACAAATTAGAATAAATACTAAGTCACTTCTGCCTCGAGAAACACACACACACAAAGTTATAGTATTTTAAGAATTAGACGTCTTAGAACATCATGAACTCAATGATGTAAAACTCAGGCTCATTAATAACACACCAGTACTGCATGATATTTTGGTTGATACAGATTTTAAACTCAAATACCAATATGGGTCAAGTAGATAACATAACTGATAAAGTTGGACAGCTGGAATCTGTGGTAAAAAATAAATTGTCACCGCCCAATCTTCCCTTGTGGCTCAGCTGGTAAAGAATCCACCTGCAATGCTGGAGACCTGAGTTCGATCCCTGGGTTGGGAAGATCCCCTGGAGAAGGGAAAGGCTACCCACTTCAGTATTCTGGCCTGGAAAATTCCATGGACTGTATAGTCCATGTGGATGCAAAGAGTTGGATACTGAGTGATTTTCACTTTCACTTTCAATGGTATCCTGCAAAATCATGAAGCTGAGTTGTGCCTTATCTTCTGATTTTCTAAGTTAATTAGGAATGAAGATTTTGTATTTAAAACAGACAGCCTATATATAAAATATAGACAATTAATTCTAAAGATGTGTGTGTGTGTATATATATATGTATATACATACATATGTATGTATGTGTATATATATATATATGTATATACATACATATGTATGTATGTGTATATATATGTACATATGTGTGTGTGTGTGTGTGTATATGTATGTATTTATCTCCCTACTTTTGCAGGATGGTCTTATTCAAATAAAGGCTCCCATTTAACAACAATCTTCCAAACCCAGGGATCAAACCCAGGTCTCCTGCGTTGCAGGCAGATTCCTTACCAGCTGAGCCACAAGAGAAGCCCATTTAACACCACCAAAATTAGGCCATTGTTAACAATATGATAAAGTTATTTTAGTCATATGATTGAAACATATGCATACATAATATTTCAGAGAAATAAAAAAAAATATTTCAGAGAAATAAATGGTTAAATTATATTAAAATATTTTTATCAATGTCTGGAGAAAGCAAATTGATTCTATTCATGTCCCGAAATCTACTTATATACACAAGGTTTTATAATTTTCAAAATTAAATTATGTAGGTTTATGCTTTGAAACAAGTGCAATTTTAATATTGACTCATAATTATAAATAGAAAAAATATTAAAAATTTAGAAAAATGATCTCTGTCTCTTTAGTTGCTAAGTCATGTCCGACTCTTGCAACCCCATGGACTGTAGCCTGACAGGCTCCTCTTTCCATAGGATTCTCCAGGCAACAATACTGGAGTGGGTGCCATTTCCTTCTCCAGGGGATCTTCCTGACCCAGGAATTGAACCCGGGTCTCCTGCATTGCAGGCAGATTCTTTACCAACTGAGCTATCAATTGTTTAATCATGTATTAAAGATATTTTCCTTAATATTTCAATGCCATTCATTTATTTAAAATTTTAAATGGTATTTTCTCACTGTTGAAAATACTGACAAATAAATATATAAATTAAAAGCATGCAGATACATCAAAGAGATAGCCAGGGTTAAACTTCCGGTGAATTCTATTTCTGATACTTTAATTGAATACATATAACCAATAGAGAATTTAGGGTGAATTGGCTTTAAAGTTCTATAATCTTTCTTGTAACTTTTATAATATATGCATTTATACCATTAAACAGTGTTTGAATATTTACTTTTTAATGGTAATGTGATATGCATCATGTAATTACACATAGTTTATTAGGCAAAACTTATAGTATTAGTAATGTATGATGCTCTCGATATTTTACTATTATGAAAAATGCTACGAAGGACATTTTATTCATTAATATTTCTTGGCATCTTTAGAATAATTTGCTAGAGAAATTCTGAATCATGTAACACAGCTACATTTACTACCAGGAGGCTTGCCACCATTCTGTGAAAATTTCCATCTCTGCACGGTCCTGCTAGCTGTAAATATGAATAATAAACAAAATTTTGTCAATTTGATTGATGATAATCTCATGAAATGTCTATTCTTATCTCTTAATGAATATGAGCATATTTTTCTGTGTTTGCTATTTGTATTTCTTTTCCCTCCAATAAATTTTTATTATACGTGCTCATTTTTCTACTGGGGAGAAAGTGATTAGTGACATTTTCAAGGATTTGTAGTAAGAACAATAATCCTTTCTCTTTCATACTTATTGCAATTCTTTTCCTATGTTTTCATACTTTAGTATTTTTAGTAAACTAAAGGAATGGATAAGATACTAGAAATATCTAATATTTACATGTTTATGTCATTTTGCAAAATAGGAGAGTAGCAAAAATAAGAATATGCTAAAGCAGATTTATTTACCCTTGATATATATTCATTTTGTTATGAATTTTCTCTCATTTTACAAAAGATTCTATATCCTGTGTCAGTGTGAGAACAATCTTTAAGTTCTCTCTTGAGAAAGTAGATGAAATAATCGGCTTAATAAAATTGTAGCAAACTAGAGAAAATTAGGCAAAATGATAGATTCTGAGTTTGACCATAGGGTTGGGGAGACTGCTAAGTATAGAAAAGATATAAAGGTTTATTTAAAACAATCCCTGTCACACTGCTCTAAATATGATTGAATGTGTGGTGTACTGTGGAAATGGTACTGTGTAAATCCTTGTAACAGAAACATATCTTGATTCAAGTCCTAATAAATATTCCTGTGTTTTATTCCATATTAAATTGACCCATGCCCCATGAATGGTTGGAAAGAATTTAAAATTTTCTTTACTTTCAAGTAGGAAGGTAGAGAATAATTTTAGCACTCAAAACCACCTTTCACATGTCCCAGAGAAATGAAAATACAGTTCTTTGTAAAAGAATACAATTATGTTGCAGAGATGCACTCTTGTGACTATGAATTTAGAGTTGGAAACTTTGACACTTGGGAAGACTTTTTTAAATTAATTGATACAATGTAATATTAAGTATGACAATATCACAAACTGAAGCTTTTTAATGGGTGTCACCTATGTATTTTATTCAAAGAATCCATGACTGAAATGAATTTTATCCAACTTATATCACTTTATACAGTTTAACTTTGCCTCATATGGATTGAATTTTTGATAGTGAACAAGAGAGCTGAATGAATAAAGAAGACAGTGTATAAATACACAAGAGTGTGGGATTCTTGGGAAGAGGAAATTTAAGTGATGAGTTATGATCATTCTATTTGCATTCATGTAATAAAGGTATATTGTTGTTTATATAAGTAATCCAAGTTGGCTTTTTATTAATCTGAGCAATAATATTTGCTTAATCTTATTTAGAGATCCAACACTTGAAAAATGTAACCACTTTAACTTTGAATTATATTAGTTTGAATGTAATCAATGGATTCTATTTAAAACATATAAAATGTATTAATGAAAGAAGCGTAAGTATTAAATCAAACTGAGGATCTTTCTGAATTTTATATAGTTTATATACCTATTCATAGAATATTCATGGATAAATTGTCATTAACAAAACCAAAAATGAATGATTGATAAATCATTGTCATGGATAATATCTGTGAGTGACTAATTTTTAATTATTAAAACTGAAAAATCATAAATAATTGCCCAGTGGGGTGATTTAATTTAATATTGAGTTATAGTAAGATGATGAAATAAAGTTCAGATAAATTAGAATCAAGTGGATATCAGTCAGGATCTAAGATGAATTAAAGGTCAAAGTTGCTAGAAAATTTATCAACTTATCTACATGAAACATTTCTGGGACCAATTTTTTCAAGCCGGCTTGAGGAAGAAACAAACATCTAGCAGCAGAATTGATCATAACTGGTGGGAGTTAATATTAGGAAATATTTCTTAGGAGAGAATGAGACCAACACATGGCACTTGACACACATTAGGAGTTTAGTACATGTTAAATAAAATTTAAGACTTTAAATAGGTGGGGAAAATCAGATCAAAACATTATCTACTTCTGATAGATGTTTATTAAATGCCATATTTAAAATAACGACTCAAAAAAAAGATATTTTAATCAATTAATTCACAGCTAATTTGATATTTATATCTTGCCAAGTACAAATTAAGCACCTGTGTATACTCCTGAAGGTTAATAAATACATTCATATGAATGCAGTTGCAATTTTAGTATTTATAAAGTTTTAAGTTAATTTATGATTCAAAGAGCAATACATTGCATATGTATAAATTTCTATATTTTATGACTTTATTTACCATTATTTTAAAAAATCCATTGCCTTTGGGGAAAACATTCATTTCCTTTGGTTTTATTTGTATCATAAACATATAATATAATCACACACTGCAATAATCATAAAACTAAAATTAGAAGTTGCTCTAGATACAATGTAAAAATAAAAAACTGGAAAACTCACTTATAGTGAGAAAATTATGTTTCATGTTAGGTACAAATCAATGCAATACTATAAAGCAAGTATGCTTCAATTAAAATAAATTTTAAAAATTTTTGAGAAAATTAAAATTTTACTACTGTACATCATTTAAAGACATGAATGAAGCAACGTGGTATGCAGGCACACAGTTCATTTAAAACATCCATACTAAGGACAATGAGTCTGTTTCCACATGAATATATGATTTGTTTATTTGTGACTATCCTATATATTATCAATATTTTAGAATATCATATGTCATATAGCTTTGGTATAAGTAATAGTTTTGTACAGAAATATTATTATAGCTATGAAGTGGCAAAGAAGCAAAGCTAAATGACCAAAGAACAATTTTAAATGAGATAAAGTTTAAAAAAATGATTAGGAGATGATGACCATTTATTGAAAATCTACTATATCCCAGAAAATGTGCTATATATTTTCACATTGTTTAATTTTCCAAAATATCCTGGCAGGTATTTTTATTCTCATTTGTTAAATAAATAACAGTTTGATGAGTTAAAGGAAAGAATTATGACTCTTTCTTTTCCAATACAAATGATTCAGAAATGATTAATACATCTTCTAAAATTATCCAGCTAGAAGGTGACAAAAATTGTTCAACCATAACTGCAAAACTTACATTTTACCATGATATCATGCTGGATTTTGGTATAATAGAAGTCAAATTACCATTAAACTGAGACAAATTTATTCCATTATTCCTCTTAGTGTGGAAAGGCAGTTCAACATAAATCCTGATAATGAGAGACATTACCTATGACAAAGTCAGAGACTATTTAGATGGCCATATAACTAAGTAAACAAAGTTAACATTGGATGGGGATTTCCAAGAGGAAGTAAAGAGCTTTCTAGTCCTCTACAAATAACCATGGATCAACTGGCTGACCAACACTAGCCCACTTCTCTATTATGTCTCTGTGCTTTATTTATCTGAGTCACAGACCTTGAATACATCACATGATTAAACCAACTCATCCAAACATTAAGCATGATGCTCACCTATCCTTACTGAAGAACTATAAGTATTGATTTCCCAAGACAAAATTTCCTAACTCTCAGAGGCTATAAATTACTAATTATATTCACCAAATAAATTAAATCTGCCTAGAGTCAGTTTATTTACTACTGGGAGTTCTGAGATTTCAGTCTTTACATGACAATGTCTGCCCTGTTGGTGTTCAGTTGCTAGGTCGTGTCCACCTATTTGCCACCCCATGGACTGCAACACTCCAGGGTTCTCTGTCCTTCACTCTTTCCTGGAGTTTTCTCAAACTCAGGTCCATTGAGTCTGTTATGTCTTGCGAACATCTTATCCTCTGTCACTCCCTTCTTCTCTTGCCCTCAATCTTTCCCAGCATCAGGGTCTTTGCCAATGAGTTGGGTCTTCATATTATGCTGCCAAAGTATTGGAGCTTTACCTTCAGAATCAGTCCTTCCAATGAATATTCCTTTAGGGTTCGGCTGATTTGATCTCCTTGCTGTCCAAGGAACTCTCAAGAGTCTTCTCCAGTACCACAGTTCAAAATCATCAGTTTTTCAGTGCTCAGCCTTCTTTATGGTCCAACTCTCACATCTGTACATGACTACTGGAAAAACCATAGATTTGACTATATGGACCTTTGTCATTTGTCAGCAAAATAATGTCTCTACTTTTTAAAATGCTATCTAAGTTTGTCATAGCTTTTCTTTCTAGGAGCAACCATCTTTTAATCTCATGGCTGCAGTCATCATCCACAGTGATTTTGGAGCCCAAGAAAATGAAATCTGCCTCTGTTTTTCACTTTTTTCCCCCCATCTATTTGACATGATGTGATGGGACCAGATGCCATTATCTTTGTTTTTTGAATGTTGAATTTTAAGCTAGCTTTTCCAATTTCCTCATTTACCCCCATAAATGGCTCTTTCGTTCCTCTTCAATTTCTGCCATTAGAGTGGTATCATCTGCAGATCTGAATTTGTTGATATTTCTCCCAGAAATCATGATTCCAGTTTGTGTCTTCCAGGCTGGCATTTCACATGAGGTATTCTGCACATAGGCTATGAGGTATTGCACATAGGTGACACTATACAGCCTTGATGTACTCCTTCCCCAATTTGGAACCAGTCTGTTGTTCTAAGTCCGATTCTAACTGATGCTTCTTGACCTGCATACAGGTTTCTAAGGAGGGAGGTAATGTGGTCTGGAATTGCCATCTCATTAAAAATTTTCCACAGTTTGTTGTGATCTATATGGTCAAAGGCTTTAGTGTAGTCAATGAAGCAGAAGTAGATTTTTTTCCGGAATTTCCTTGCTTTGTCTATGAGCCAATGGATGTTGGCAATTTGATCCCTGGTTCGTCTGCCTTATCTAAATCCAGCTTGTACATCTTGGAAATTCTTGGTTCACATAACATTGAAGCCTGGCTTGAAGGATTTTGAACATTGATTTTTGCTAGCGTGTGAAATTAGTGCAATTGTATGTAATTTGAACATTCTTTGGCATTGCCTGGTATGACCTAACTCAAATCTCTTACAATTATACAGTGGAAGTGAGAAATAGATTTAAGAGACTAGATCTAATAGAGTGCCTGATGAACTATGGATGGAGGTTGGTGACATTGTACAGGAGACAGGGATCAAGGACATCCCCCCAAAAAAAGAAATACAAAAAGGCAAAATGGTTGTCTGAGGAGGCCTTACAAATAGCTGAGAAAAGAAGAGAAGTGAAAGGCAAAGGAGAAAAGGAAAGATATACCTATTTGAATGCAGAATTTCAAAGATTAGCAAGGAGAGATAAAAAGCCTTTCTCAGTGAACAATGCAAAGAAACGGAGGAAAACAATAGAATGGGAAAGACTAGAGATCTCTTCAAGAAAATTAGTAATCTTCAAGAATATTAGTAATCATGGCCTACCTACCATTTACCAGTTGAGCCACAAGGGAAGCCTCCAAGTTGGCTTAAAACTCGACATTCAGAAAACTAAGATCATGGCATCTGGTCCCATCACTTCATGGCAAATAGATGGGGAAACAATGGAAACAGTGAGAAACTATTTTCTTGGACTCCAAAATCACTGCAGATGGTGACTGCAGCCATGAAATTAGAAGTACATTTTCTCCTTGGAAGAAAAGTTATGACCAACCTAGGCATCATATTAAAAAGCAGAGACATTACTTTGCAAACAAAGTTCCATCTAGTCAAAGCTATGGTTTTTCCAGTAGTCATGTATGGATGTGAGAGTTGGACTATAAAGAAAGCTGAGTGCCAAAGAATTGATGCTTTTGAACTGTGGTGTTGGAGAAGAAGACTCTTGAGAATACTTTGGACTGCAAGGAGATCCAACCAGCCCATCCTAAAGGAAATCAGTCCTGAATATTCGTTGGAAGGACTGATGTTGAAGCTGAAACTCCAATATTTTGGTCACCTGATGCAAAGAACTAACTCATTTGAAAAGACCCTGATGCTGGGAAAGATTGAAGGCAGGAGGAGAAGCATACAGCAGAGGATGAGATGGTTGGATGGCATCACTGACTCAATGGACATGAGTTTGGGTAAGCTCTGGTAGTTGGTGATGGACAGGGAGACCTGGCATGCTGCAGTCCATGGGGTCACAAACAATCAGACACAACAGTGACTGAACTGAACTGAACTGGGATTGAAATGAAAACTGACCTTTCCAGTCCTATGGCCACTGCTGAGTATTCCAAATTTTTTGGCTTATTGAGTACAGCATTTTAACTGCATCATCTTTTAGGGTTTTAAATAGCTCAGCTGGAACTATATCACCTCCACTAGCTTTGTTCATAGTAATGCTTCCTAAGGTCCACTTGACTTCACACTCCAGGATGTCTGACTCTAGTTCGGTGACCACACCATCATGGTTATCTGAGTCATTAAGACATTTTTGTATAGTTCTTCTATCTATTCTTGCCATCTCTTCTTAACCTTTTCTGTTTCTGTTAGGTCCTTGCCATTTATGTCTTTTAATTTGCTCATCTTTTCATGGACTATTCACCTGGTATCTCCAATTTTCTTGAAGAGATCTCTAGTCTTTTCCATTCTATTGTTTTCCTCTGTTTCTTTGTATTGTTCATTTAAGTATTCTTTCTTATTTCTCCTTGCTCTTCTCTGAAACTCTGTATTCAGTTGGGTATATCTTTCCCTTTCTCCTTTGCCTTTCACTTCTCTTCTTTCTCAGCTGTTTGTAAAGCCTCCTCTGACAACCACATTGCCTTCTTGCGTTTCTTTTCCTTTAGGATGGTTTTGCTGACTCTGGCTCAGATCATGAGCTCCTTATTGCAAAATCAGGCTTAAATTGAAGAACGTGTGGAAAACCACTGGACCCTTCAGGTATGGCCTGTACCAAATCCCTTATGATTATACAGTAGAGATGACAAATAGATTCAAGCAATTAGACCTGGTAGACAGACTGCCTGTAGGACTACAGACAGAGGTTTGTAACTTTGTACAGGAGGCGGCGGTTTTGTCTGTTTTTGCTTACAGTTTCCCAATATGATAGATAAGAAAGGTATGCAAGTATAGGTTTAGTTTGCATTGCTTGTATTACAACCTAAGTTTGTTATCTTTTCTTATATTTATAGTCTGTTTATATATTTTTCTTTGTAAATTAACCTGTTCATCAATTGGAAATATTTAAAAATACTACGTATGCATTAACACTTTGGCATAGTAAACTGCTTCTAGAATCTTATTATTTAATTTTAAAAGTATCAAAATACATGTATTCATTTTATATACATTATTCACCATGCAATATATTCATACATACAAATGCAAAAGGTTTTTCCTTGAGTCTTTAAAAAAATTTAATAATAAAATATTGCAAGCACAGGAACAAGTAAGAATTCTTCTTTCACCACTACTATTCATCTTAGTATGGAAATTCTCAGCTATTGCAATAAAAAAGGAAGATATATATATATATATATATATATATATATATATATAAACAAAGAAAAAATAACACCTCATTTGAAGAAAAAGTGGTTATCTATGTAAAACATCTTGCCCACCACAAAAATGCATACAGCTATCCTTAGAACTAATAAGCAAGGCTGACAGGGTTGCAAGATATAAATTTAATATACAGATGAAGCACAAGCTGGAATCAAGGTTTACAGGAGAAATATCAATAACCTCAGATAGGCAGATGACACTATCCTTATGGCAGAAAGTGAAGAAAAACTAGATAGCCTCTTGATGAAAATGAAAGAGAAGAGTGAAAAAGTTGGCTTAAAGCTCAACATTCAGACAACTAGGATTATGGCATCCGGTCCCATCAATTCATGGCAGATAGATGGGGAAACAGTGGAAAACAGTGGCTGACTTTATTTTTCTGGGCTCCAAAATCACTGCAGATGGTTATTGCTGCCATGAAATTAAAAGATGCTTACTCCTTGGAAGGAAAGTTATGACCAACCTAGATAGCATATTAAAAAGCAGAGACATTACTTTGCAAACAAAGGTCCCTCTAGTCAAGGCTATGGTTTTTCCAGTGGTCATGAATGGATGTGAGAGTTGGACTATAAAGAAAGCTGAGTGCTAAAGAATTGATGCTTTTGAACTGTGGTGTTGGAGAAGACTCTTGAGAGTCCCTTGGACTGCAAGGAGATCCAACCAGTCCATCCTAAAGGAGATCAGTCCTGGGTTTTCATTGGAAGGACTGATGGTGAACCTGAAACTCCAATACTTTGGCCACCTGATGCGAAGAGCTAACTCATTTGGAAAGACCCTGATGCTGGGAAAGATTGAGGGCAGGAGGAGAAGGGGATGACAGAGGATGAGATGATTGGATGGCATCACCGATTCAATGGACATGAGTTTGGGTAAACTTCAGGAGTTGGTGATGGACAAGGAGGCCTGGCATGCTGAAGTTCATGGTGTCGCAAAGAGTTGGACACTACTGAAATGAACTGACCAGTAGTTAATTATTTTTCTACATACCAGCAGTGAACAATTGCAACTTAATATTATGGAAAGTAGCATTTATTTTAAAGTAAGCATAAGTCCAGGAAAACATACCCAAAACCTGTAAATGAAGAGGTATACAAACTTCTGAAAAGAAACAAAGAAGTCCTTCTGTGTTTATTGATCAGAATATTCAATATTTTTACACTGTCAATTCTTCCAAACTTGATCTATAGACAATGCAAATTTCATCAAAATTTTAGCAAGGGATTTTGTAAATATCAGTAAATGATTCTAAAGTTTATATGAGAGGCAAATATACAGAAGAGTCAAAACAGTATTAAATGAGAATAAGGCTAAAGACTTACACTAACTGATTTCAAGACTTAATATAATATTACAGTAATCAGAACAGTATGATGATGAAATTAAGATATAAATCAATGGAACAGAATACAGAGTCTAGAAACATTCACACAAATACAGTCAAAGGTAAGACAAAGAAGCAAGGACAAGTCAATGGATAAAATATATTCTTTTCAGCAAATGGTGCTGGGAAGATTGAATATCCATATACAAATAACTGAAACTAGACATGGAACTTATAATATTAGCACACACATGCACAAACTAAATAATAGACCTAAATGTAAAATGAAAATCTATAAATCTTCTAGGAAAAAAAAACAGGAAAAAAGTTATAGGACCTTGAGTAGAATGAGTTTTTAAATATAAGAATAAAAGCATAATATATAAGAGAAAAAATGTGATGTTATGAATTTAATAAGTATAATGCTTAAAGCTTCTGCTCTGCAAATGACACTCTAAATAGAATGAAAAGATCGGTCACAGACTGGGAGAAAATACTTGCAAAGTATATACTTGATTAAGGACTTGGATTCAAACTCTATACAGGATTTTTAAAACTCTACAACAATAAAATATATAACCTGATTAACACTGGGTAAAAAGACCTGAATAAATACTTTGCTCACTAATATATATGAATGGCAAATAGCAGGTGAAAAGATATCCAATGTAATTTATTATTCAATAATTTAAAATTAAAACATCAGTAAGATACCATTAGCACCTACTAGCAAAGCTAAAATCTGAAAACGCCAACAATACCAGTTTCTGGCAAGAAATGTAGAGAATAGAAATGCTTAGTCATTTGTTGTGGAATGCAAAAGAGTACAACTTTGGAAGACAGTTTGTAAGCTTCTTATAGAGCTAAACATAGTCTTACCATAAGAACCAGCTATTGCACTCTGTGTTTAGCATTTTCTACTTCTGAGTATTTACCCAATGGCTTTGAAAACTTATGTACATACAAAAATCTGTATGCAAATATTTATAACAGCTTTTCCCTTAATTGCAAAAACTGGAAGCAAACACAGTGTCCCTAATAGATACATGGAAACAAAACTCTGTTACAACCATACAATGAAGAACTAGTCACCAATTTGAAAAAATGAGCTATCAAGATATGAAAAGAAATGAGTGAATAAATGCATATGGCTAAGTAATTGAAACCAACCTTGAAAGGTTACATACTATATGATTTCATTAACTGACATTCTGAAAAAGGTGAAACTACAGACATAGTGGAAAGATCACTGGTCACCAGGGTATTAGAAGTGGGGGTTTAAAAGGTGGAGTATAGGGGATTTTTAAGGCAGTGAAACTACATTGTATGATACTATAATTGTAGATACATGACACATGCTTTTGTCAAAACACATAAAACTTTAAGCATAAATAGTTCAGTTCAGTCGCTCAGTCGTATCCAACTCTTTGCGACCCCATGAACCACAGCATGCCAGACCTCCATATCCATCACCAACTCCCGGAGTTTATCCAATCTCATGTCCACTGAGTCTCTGATGCCATCCAAGCATCTCATTCTCCATCATCCCCTTCTGCTCCTGCCTTCAATGTTTCCCAACATCAGGGTCTTTTCAAATGAATCAGCTCTTCGCATCAGGTGGCCAAAATATTGGAGTTTCAGCTTCAACATCAGTCCTTCCAATGAACATCCAGGACTGATTTCCTTTAGGATGGACTGGTTGGATCTCCTTGCAGTCCAAGGGACTCTCAAGAGTCTTCTCCAACACCACAGTTCAAAAGCATCAATTCTTCGGCATTGAGCTTTCTTTATAGTCCAACTCTCACATCCATACATGACTACTGGAAAAACCATAGCCTTGACTAGATGGACCTTTGTTTGCAAAGTAATGTCTCTGTTTTTTAATATGCTGTCTAGGTTGGTCATAACTTTCCTTCCAAGGAGTAAGCATTTTTTAATTTCATGGCTGCAATCACCATCTGCAGTGATTTTGGAGCCCCCCAAAATAAAGTCAGCCCCTGTTTCCATTCTTTCCCCATCTATCTGCCATGAAGTGATGAGACCGGATGCCATAATCCTAGTTGTCTGAATGTTGAGCTTTAAGCCAACTTTTTCACTCTCCTCTTTCATTTTCATCAAGAGGCTATTTAGTTCTTCTTCTTTTTCTGCCATAAGGGTGGTGTCATCTGCATATCTGAGGTTATTGATATTTCTTCTGGCAAACTTGATTCCAGCTTCTGCTTCCTCCAGCCCAGTGTTTCTCATGACGTATTCTGCATATAAGTTAAATAAGCAGGGTGACAATATACAGCCTTGACATACTCCTTTTCCTATTTGGAACCAGTCTGTTGTTTCATGTCCACTTCTAACTGTTGCTTCCTGACCTGCATACAGGTTTATCAAGAGGCATAAACAGTGAATCACAAATAACACAATTTGAAAAATACTAATTTCATCTAGGAATTCAGAGAATCCCATGATGAAACGCTAAATGTGACAAAATAATTTAACTCTATGACAAACAAACACACAGAAGGTAAAGGAAAAAGAATGTGCTAATCTAAATAATTTTGTAAATGAGTAGAGTTTGTCAGACTAAAGGCAAAAGAAGCTGTACATAAATATTATACGTAAGCAATAATTTATGAGGTTGTTTCCTCTGGTGACACAGTTAAGATTCTGATATATTACATTTGTATATATTATACATGTATAATGTAACTGAACAACTATTACTATGTGAGTGACAGATAATAGAGGTCAAGTTTGCTACTATTGGAGTGGAAAGTTATATACAGATGTTGGGAAGATAAGACATCCCATGTAATAATGTAATAATTTGGAGATATTACTATGAACTCATGCTTACCTATAGAAAACCTATATGTATCAGTGCTTACCTAAAGGAAAACTTACAGATATGTGTCTATAATGACAAGTAGGCATGTATGTACCTCTTTGATCTATAGGCTGAGAGGTCGCAGAAGTCGTCATACCCCAGTAGCAATGAAAACACCTACCATTCAAATACTTGGTTCTAGTACCATATGCCAATGAGAGGAACCACACTGATAGGGAATATGACTAATTCTAGGACTAAGGCAGGAAATGTACAAGATGAACCCAAAGTATCTTATAGTTACAGATTAAGGAAGTGCTAAGAAAAAAAAAAATCACATTGAAAGTGTATGTGCCAAGGGACATAGGAGCCAGAAAGAGTTCTCAGTGACCAAAACTGAGAAGTAAAGCACAAAGCACTGATTTATAAGCCAAGGAGTAAAGTAAATATGCATGAGCTCATACTGATACAAATAAATGATCTGATAAATAAACGTGGAAAAGCAGACAAATCTCTGGTTAGAAAAATTCTAAATAATTTATGTAGGTACTCCACTCTGAAGGCGATGGGGTGGAATTTCCACTCAAGTGTGTATGCATAGTGACTGGCTCCCGAAGAATACACTATAGAAAGGGAGAAAAAAATAGAAACTTTACAGTGGAGAAACCTGAAATGTTACTATCATTAGCGATAAAGTAAAAAAATTGCAACTAAGGCCAAGGCAGAAATGAGCTTGCCCAGGGAACACAACAGAAAGATCACTGGTATGGCTGTAGTGTAGGAAATGAAGGGGACGTGGGCACAAACCAGTGTCAGTAAAGGCAATCAGGATATGAAATATGCTTGAACTAGGCCTGTATACTGGTCTTATGTGGCTTGATATATCTTTGTTTTTTAATGGTAAATGATCGACTTTCTGTGGTCGTTGTTGCTCACTCAGCCAGTTCTGTCCTACTCTTTGTGACCCGCTGAGCTGCAGCATGCCAAATTTCCCTGTCCTTTGTTTTCTCCTGCAGTTTGCTCAAACTCCTGTTCATTGAGTTAGAGATGCGATTCATCTATATCATTCTCTGCCTTCCCCTTCTCCTCCTGCCTTCAATCTTTCCCAGCATCAGGGTCTTTTCTAATGAGTTGGCCCTTCATATCAGGTGGCCAAAGTATTGGTTCTTCAGTTTTAGCATCACTTCTTTTGTGGTCATACACCAATTATTCTCAATTGTAGTGGTTGAGTTCGTTCCTATTAAACTAGTCACTTTTGGTGTGGGGTGGCATGTGAAGGATATCTCTGCACTAAGAATATAAGAAGCATTTTTCAGTGACATGCTTACAAAAAGCGTTTTCATTACCTTAATTGCTTTGGTTGGCTTTTCATTACAGAGTATCATGTGTTGTGAAATGCAACAGTATTAATACTTGGGACACAGTGTTAAGACTTGTAAAAAAAGGCAGAAGAGTCATCCTTACACTTTGCAGGGCCATAGTCACGGTGGTCTGGTCAGTCCCATACATCACAGAGTGATGTAGACATGCCCAGGAAGGCACTCTGTAGCACTAGGCCCTTTGCAACCTAGGGCCCGAGTCAGGGCCACACTTGCCCAGGTCTAAGGAGGTACTGTTCTTTGTATAACTGAGAATACCCTGTATTATTCTCAGTATTATTCTCTGTAATACTGATTCAGCATTCCTGTCCACAATTTATTCCCCACTGTGGTCAAAGGATTTGGACTCATTTATTAAACAAGAGGTTTAAGAATGATTAATCCCATGGCTCTCGTTCAGGACCTAAGGATAACAAGGTGTGGAACTTCTCCTTTGGGAGAAGACTGAAGAGGCCTCTAGGTGCTTTATTTGCCCTAAAAGGTAATTTTAATTCAGGAGAAGAAAATTCTAAGCCCACTTTGAAAACTGAGTCATATTTTCTGATCTGGTTTTACTTTTATTTTTTTACTCATAACTCTTGTGTTAGAATTTAGAGGGTATGTAATGTTACTTCATGTATGCGAAACCCCTAATATTTAAAAGAAAATAGCATCTGTAAACTATAAAATGACACAAAATTTATGGATAAAACCATGTACTCATGTATACCATGGTTTGAAATCATATGTGTACAAAGGGTTAGGCAGTTTGCATGATTGTCCAGATCAGGTTAAGTATAAATTGGTGAATGCATGACCTGTATAAGAACTTTCCCGCTCACCAATTTTGAGACTGTTAGTCAAAGAAAACATTTGGAAATTGGCTTATCCTGGGGCTTATCCTGCTAAAATACATTTTCTTTGAGGTTTGAGATTGATTGTGCTTATTCTTTTTAATGTCCCTAGTACCCATCATCACCTGATGTGCTATTAGGTACCCAATGAATATTGCTTTATTAATTGCTTAGTGGATGAAGGATCAGTTCTCTTGAATATATAATTTATTATCTATAGCTCAAATTGCCTGAGTCAAATGTTCTTCTACAGTTAATAATAACAAGTCAACAGTGTTTAGGTATGCTAGATTGCCAATCTAAAGTAATTATATATACACACGTTGTTCAATACAAAAATGAGTAATGTTAAGGATTGACGTTATTTGATATATCAAATATATAAGGTGTTGGTATATTCTGTTACATAAACTCAGTTTTATGTATTAAGGAAATTGAAATCAAAGAAACTTTCTAAAAATGAATTACAAATAGGTGAAATATATACAAATAATTAAAGAAGATTCTGAATGTCTTTTACTTATAAGTTTTGTATTGAGATACATAAACTCAATCATGATAGGTCAAATATTTTCTTCAGTTTTTCAACAGCTTCTGATAGTTTTTCATTTCTAAGAATATCCAGTTTTATCTTAGAAAATCTCAGGAGATTCATCATTTTTAATTTTGTAATGTCTGCTTGCCTGAAGTAATAAATATTATCATAAAAATGTTGAGAAGCTGTTGATTTCCAAGTTCTTTATTTATATATGTATGTACTACCTAAAATCCAAATGTGAACAGGAATATCATTTCAAACTTCTATTTACAGCATAAAATCCTGTGATATAACTGATAGACATGATTGATATATAAGTGAATCCTAACAGTAAACATTTTGGATTCAGTTTGAAATGTAACTACATCTGAGTCATTATAAACAAAATAGCAATCATATTCCTTGGGATGTTTTGAACAAACATTACTGAAGGTCAAGGATTTAATGGTAATCTTTTCAAATTCCCCCCAGATTTTCTTACTGATTCAAATTTCATGGAATAGGCTTCCATATGTTCTTATATTGTGGAAAGAAAGCTACCACAGGAATTTAGTGTTCAGGAATTAGTGTTCAGGAATTTTGACACTTTTAGACTACACATTAATAGAAATTAATAAAAGGCGACACCAAAATGAAATGTTTCTTCCTTTCCACCCCAAATACAAATTTACATTTGAGTAGACACCTTACTACCCACAAATGCAGAAGCATGCCTATACTTTCAGTTAACGGCACTCCTTTTTACTTTTTTGTAAATTTGAAGCAATCAGAAGAGACCATTCACAGATTTCTAATACCTTATCTCCTTAACTTTCAGCATCAGAGCTACATCTCATTCCTTCCTGCCTATTATCAAAGATGAACTCTCCATGAATCTTTATCAGTTCCAGTCACTCTGTGGCACTAAATCCACCCCATTTCAGCATCCTACCTAAAGATAATGCCTCCCCTTTCTCTCTTCTACACCAAAATTTCACTTTTTACTGGATCATTCTTGTTACCATTCAAACATTACTTAATTTCTTCCACTAAAATAGAGAAAGAAAACCTCTTCATCACATTTATCTTAATGAGCTCTCACTTTAGTTTGCAATAACATTCCTCAAAAGAGTTGCACATATTTGCTATCTCAGGTTCCTTTTTACCCATACTTTCTTAAGTCCGTTCTCCTCTGGCTTTCACTCCCAGTACTCCAACCAAATTGCTTTTATTACAAGAGCCAATGTTCTCCATACTGTTGAATCCAATGGTCAGTTTCCAGACCTCGTTTTATTTGAGCTACCAGCAACATTTGGTGTATGTGATCATCCCCTATACTGTAATTCATTTCTTTGCTTGGTTTCCAAGATACCACGCTTAATTTTCTTTGCAATTTACTTGCCACTCTTTCTTATACCCTTTTACTGGGTATAATTTCACCATAACCACTTGGTCATAATCATAATAACCTCTTTCCTAAACTAGTACTATGGTTCCCTTCTTGCAACATCTGCATCTATTATTGCCTCTCACACCCCTCATCCCCATTCTTTTTTAAAATACTTTATTAGTGCATAGATTTATTATTTATTTTTCACTGTGCTGGATCTTCATTCCTGCATGTGGGCCTCCTTCAGGTGTGGTGAGTGGGAGCCACTCTCTAGCTGAGGGACTGACGGTGCCCTATTTGTTGCAGAGCTCAGGCTCTAGGGCACAAGCTCAGCGGCTGTGTCACCCAGGTTCAGTTGCTCAGAGGCACGTGGGATCTCAGTTCCCTGATCAGGGGTCAAACCTGTGCCCTCTGCATTGTAAGGTGGATTCTTAACCACTGGACCACCAGGGAAGTCCCTATCTCCATTCTCTTGTCAACACAGCTGCCAGGATGATTCTTTAAAAATCTTAATCAGATCAGTAAAACCCTAGTTAAAACCCTGCAATGGCATCATACATTTAAGAGTTAAAATCTCAACTTCCGTAAGATGGCCTAGTTGGACCTACTTGATCCAGCCTTCCATTATTTTCTTTCTCTTCCTCTTTCCCATAAGTGCTTTGCTGCACTGACCTGCTTGACATTCCTTGAACACAAGATTCTCTCCTGCCTTAGGGTCCTCACAATGCCATAAATGCCAGAAAATGTGGACAGATATTTCTATGGACAACTCTATCATCTTCTTCATGATTTGCTCTAATACTGCTTTTGAAAAAATCAACCTCATCTCAGCTCTCATCTCAAATCTTGCATATCCATGTTCCCTTACCATTATTGACATTTTTCCCATCCATTTGAAAATTACCTTGTGACATACTATGGGCTTCCCTTGTGGCTCAGCTAGTAAAGAATCCGCCTGCAATGTGGGAGACCTGGGTTCGATCCCTGGGTTGGGATGATCCCCTGGAGAAGGGAAAGGCTACCCACTCCAGTATTCTGGCCTGGAGAATTCGACCGGCTGTATAGTCCATGGGGTCACAAAGAACTGGACAGAACTGAGCGACTTTCACTTTCACTTTTGTGACATACTATATTTGGAGAAGGCAATAGCAACCCACTCCGGTACTCTTGCCTGGAAAATCCCATGGACAGAGGAGCCTGTTGGGCTGTAGTCCATGGGGTCGCTGAGAGTCGGACTCGACTGAGCGACTTCACTTTCACTTTTCACTTTCATGCATTGGAGAAGGAAATGACAACCCACTCCAGTATTCTTGCCTGGAGAATTTCAGGGACGGACGAGCCTGGTGGGCTGCCGTCTATGGGGTCGCACAGAGTCAGACACGACTAAAGTGACTTAGCAGCAGCAGCATATACCTATATGCATTGTCCCTTATTAAACTACTAAATTTTAGGTCTGGATTCCCTGGTGGCTCAGATGGTAAAGCATCTGCCTACAATGCGGGAGACCTGAGTTTGATTCCTGGGTCGGGAAGATTCCCCTGGAGAAGGAAATGACAACCCACTCTAGTATTCTTGCCTGGAAAATCCTGTGGATGGAGCAGCCTGGTGGGCTACGGTCCATGGGGTTGCAAAGAGTCAGACATGAATGAGCGACTTAACTTTCACTTTCTTTTTTAAGTGCAGGGTTTTTAACTTTATTTTTTAGTGCAAAAGAAATCCCAAGTGCTTGGGGTATAGTGGTTGCTCCAAAAATAATGAATAAATGGACCAAAAAAAAAAAAAAAACCTCACCAAATAACATCATTTATGTTACACTCCTATGAATCTAATTGCATTATTTAGCATTTCTTGAATTGTTGCATATGTGCATATTTATAATCTACCTCATGATTATTATTAGTGTACTTTATGGTGATGTTTCTTCCTATACTGTGTGAAACCATGCTCAACAGGAAAACCCAGAGATGACTGTTTTCACCAGATAGCTGCATTATATACAAACAAACACATTCTATGATGTATTTGTGGTTCATCTTTTGGGGCTGTTGATGTTGTTTCTCATGGATTTGGGATACACACAGACACACACACATATATGTGCGTTATTGCTAAGTCACTTCAGTTGTGTCTGACTCTTCATAACTCTATGGACTGTAGTGTGCCAGACTCTTCTGTCCATGGGATGCTCCAGGCAAGAATACTGGAGTGGGTTGCCATGCCCTCCTCCAAGGCATCTTCATATATATACGGGCTTCCCAGGTGGTGGTAGTGATAAAGAATCCACTTGCCAATGCAGGAGATGTAAAAGATGCGGGTCAGGAAGATCCCTTGGAAGAGGGATATATATATATATATATATATATATATATAGTTGTGTGCATTTTGACACATGCCTTTTTAATTTGAGAGTCTTGTTGTTCTTTGTCCTATTCTGTACCCAAATTTTCTACAGATTTTTCGTGTCTTTCTTCGGTCGTACACGTAGTGGTCAAGTGTGCACTCTAGAATTATGGTACTAGCTGAAATCCCATTAAAGGAAAGCTGAAATCTTTCCTTTACTGTGTTCTCTTGGAAGCTGTTCAATATCTCTGCACCTAGTTTTTATATCTGATAATTAAAGTGATAATTGCACATCTCATTGGATTTTTGTGAGGATTAAATGAGAACTCTTCTAGTGGGGTTTGGCACATAATAAATGCTAACATTTGGGTCTCTCATATTTCTGCCAGAGTATCAACTTCTTGCTTCTTTCTAACTTATCATACTTTTTTTTTCTCCTCTAAAAACACTTGCACAAAGAAATTTTTGTAAAAACTTTAGTCTTCAGATTTTAAATGGTAGAATTCAGTTTCTGCTTGATCATTTAAAGAAATGTCACATATGCTTTCGTCATGTTATGAGTCACTGACTATACCTCTCACTCTCACTCTTGTTCTCACTCTTTCTCACACCTATACACTCTGTGTTTATCAGGGATGTTTTTTCTTTGTTGCCCATATATTATTTTATCAAAGTAAGTGTTTTCCTCAGGAAGTGTGGCCACAGACCAAAAATTTTACTCTTAGGTGGAGCCCCCCCATTTTAAGTTTTACAACAGACACAAGTCTCTCAATGCTAAACATGGGCACCTTGACCACTCCCGTGGAATATCCCTTGGTGTCCTAGGAAGTTGTGGCTAAAGGCATTATTGTTTAATTATATCATACCCAGTATCATAAGATTAACACTTGTTAGTATAAAGACACATCTCTGCACTGGTTTGGGGATTTCTTCAATCCTCTTTTAAGATTAAGATGATATCAACTCCCGTAGTTCTATGAACTCCCATATCCAAAGTGCAATATTATCAACATGTGCAAAGTTGACAAGTGTTCATCGCCTTACTAATGACCTAAGTATGTTCTCTATAATGAACCAAAATGTTAGAAAATCTTCCTACATTTAGAACTAATATTTAGTACTATTTTTATGCTTAATTCTGTGAGGATGATAAGAATAGCTTTGCAATTTAAAACAATGGTATGCTGGAGCCAGTTTGTGTGCGTTCAAATTTCTTATCTAGATTCTGATATACAAAGTCTAAATATATTCCTCATAAAGCAAATATCTTCTCCACTTTATTGCATATGTTATCCATCACAGTTCTTGTTTGCAAATGACACTGGTTCAAACAGATTTAAGTGCAAAAGCAGTTTTAGTGCAGAATCACTCAGAGTAATGCAGAAAAAACTGGAGAATCAATCTTGGAAAATGGAAAGGAACAAAGAAGGCTTTAAATCACAGCTAAAGTCAAAGCAAAACTTCAGAACCGTTTGGGTAAGGACATCATTTCCACTGTTTCCAAACACTTGTATTTCTGACTTCACCGTAGACGGGGCCAGCACTGGACAATGGGAGCCTTACAGGTTCTATGGCAATTACTACTTCTGCAAATTAGACAGCACCTTTGTTGCTGATTCAGAGTTAATTCTCCACATTCTATTCTGTTTTTCATCAAAGTAGTTCAAAGGCTAGGACTCTGGATTTAATTTGCTAAACAAGAGAGGCTGAGCAAATAAGTATTCTGCTCTTTCCCTGTTCCATAGTTGAAGATGAACTCTACATAGAACCAGATTTCATGAGTGGTTAATTTCTCCATTATGTGAAGGAGTTCAGAATAGGTTACCAAAAATAATGAAGTTAGATTCAATTTCCTCTAGATAGTTTGCCAATAAAATTAGTGTTTAAAAATTGGAGCAAGAGATTATATGTATCCTCACATTCATTGCAGTTATTTGCAGTAGTAAGGTATGGAAACAACCTGTCTATTAATTGATAAATAGATGAATAAAATGTGACACTATATACAATGAAATATTATTCAGTCATAAAAAAGGAAAAACCATTTTTGACAACATGAATGAGCTTTGAGGACATTATACTAAGTGAAATAAGTTGGATAGAGAAGGCAAATATTGTGTGACCTCACATACAGAATGCAAGTGTCAGTCTCATAAAAACAAAGAGTCAACTAGTGATTGCCATGGTCTGGGGGTTTGGGAAAAACCCCCAGATGGTCAAAGGTTACTAACTTCCATTTATAAGTTCTAAGGATTTAATGTCACAGCATGTCACCACAGCATGGTGACTATAATTAACAAAATTGTATGTATTTTTTAAATTTGAAAGAGTGGATGTTAAATGTTCTCACCACACATATAAACACAAGTGGTAATTATGTGAGATAATAGATGTATTAACTTATCAATAATGTTACCAAATGTAAGCTTGTATGCCTGACACACAGGGAGGCCAAACAAACTGAAATGTTGGAGTCTGGAGCAGAGAAAGGTTTATTGAAGTATCATGCAAGGATGTTGGTGGCTTGTGCCCCCCCAAACCTGAACTCTCTGCAGGGTTTCAGCCAAGTATTTTTAAAGGCAAGGTGAGGGAGGGGCATGGTTAGTTGTTACAAACTTCTTGGAGTCAGAATCCTTTGTTCTTGTGGTTATCAGGTAGATCAAGTAAGGATGTTCCTATAAACTTCCAATAAGACAAATACTGTTCTCTGTTTTGCAGCTGTTTATCTCTGTATGAATAGATTCTTAAAGATCAGAGCCTTGAGAATAGGCTATCATGTATCTCTCAGGCTGTAAGCAACATTCTTTTATGAAAGATACAGATCTAGCATGACTAAGCACAGGCAACAGAGCACAAAGGCTAAAGTAGAAGGAACAGTTCTAATACGGGGTCAGACTTGTTCTTCCCTATTACAATAATATTTTATTATGATTACCATAATAATCTTATTATGATAATCATCACAACATATTCATATATCAAATCATCACACTGTATAATTTAAAATTACACATTAATATGTCAATTATATCTCAATGAAAGTGAAGTCGCTCAGTCGTGCCCAACTCTTTGGGACCCCGTGGACTGTAGCCTACCAGGCTCCTCCGTCCATGGGATTTCCCAGGCGAGAATACTGGAGTGGGTTGCCATTTCCTCCTCCAGGGGATCTTCCTGACCCAGGGATCGAACCCGGGTCTCCCGCATTGCAGGCAGACACTTTAATCTCTGAGCCACCAGGGAAGTCCTAAATCTCAATAAAAGCTGAGGAAAAAACCCTTACAGCGGTATTTTTTAATCTGGCTGTAAAGTAATAATTTCCACTATTAAATATTCAAGTACCTGCACTTAGAGAAAACTGCTAACATTTTGATAAACATGGTTTGAATATTTCTCTATGTGTTCATGCAATATGTAATTTTATTACTAACCTGGCATCAGTTTCTTGTAACACGGAGTCCTTTTTGAGGTATGAAATTACTCCTTCCCCATGCAGCTATGTGCCGTAAGAGAGACTGACACAACACTCAACTTCATTTTGGGGTATGAATGGTATAAAGTGACCCAATCTACATTTCCAGGGAATAGTCCAGGAAGGACATATACAATTTTTGTTAGAGTCTGCTTAAGATTCTAAGAAAATTTCTCTTTGATTTTAAGAGAGTGAGCTATTGTAAAACAGATAGATGCAAGAAAGATGAATGTAGCACTGATTGCAATTGGCAGCCATTCTACAACCAAAATAGAAAAAGTTCTAAAATGAAGTTGACAAAGAAGGGAAAATAAAATCACTGAAAAAATCTGAGCCCATGAAAATATTTTAAACTGCTGGATCTAATGAAAGTTGACACTTTGTTACTCCATTGTATGTTATCAAATATATTACCTGTGGTATAATTTAATTTTAGTTAGATTTTTCTACTGTTTGCGGCTCAAAGAGCTTTAAATAGAGCCATACAAAATAAACAGAAAGTCATACAATACAAATGTTCACAACATTTAAACCTTTTAAGCTACTCTCCCCCATCTCAAAATAGATATATTAGCTAACAGATTGATTTAAAAACTCATAGTTCCAACTTTTATGAATTTTAGTAATGCATAGTATAGAAGTATGTTATTTTATTTCAGCATGTCCTTATTAATGAATGTCTAAAATACTTTGTTTTATTTTGTTTTGTTACTATAATTAATGCTGTAGTGGCAAAATCTTGTCATGCCTCTTTGTGCATAATCATCATTATTACATTAACTGTAGTATTCCACTCCAGTGCTCTTGCGGGGAAAATCCCGTGGACAGAGGAGCCTGGTAGGCTGCAGTCCATGGGGTCGCGAAGAGTTGGACATGACTGAGTGACTTCACTTTCACTTTTCACTTTCATGCATTGGAGAAGGAAATGGCAACCCACTCCAGTGTTCTTGCCTGGAGAATCCCAGGGATGGGGTCGCACAGAGTCGGACACGACTGAAGTGACTTAGCAGCAGCAGTATGCATGTGTGCTCACTTCGTGTCTGACCTTTTGTGACCCAGCATAGCCCTCCAGGCTCCTCTATCCATGGGATTCTTCAGACAAGGATACTGGAGTGGGTTGCCATGCCCTTCTCTAGGAGATCTTCCCAATCCAGAAATAGAACCTGCTCTCTGATGGCCTCTGCATTGGCAGGTGGGTTCTTTACCACTACCACCACCTGGGAGGTCTATTAACTGGAGAGTGATTGCTAAAAGTATTACATGTAGATCAACTAATATACATATTTTCAGTGTTAAAATTGATAGCAATATTGCCCTCCAGAAATTTACAATGACTCATATTCATGTATTTGTAAAAATATTTATTTCTCTATATCCTTATCAGATTTGGGACTGAAAAGTTTGTTAGGCATTCCAATCTAAGTGGATAAAAATATATTATTATTTCAGTTTTTAATTCTTTCCTTGCTTGTACAAGCCTATGTGATTTTTTTTATGTTTGGTTATCATTGTTACTTCTTTTATAAAATGCTTGTATATGCCTTTACCCATATACTCTTTGGGGTGTTCATCTTGTTTCTTGTTGCTCTGTAGGTGATCAATGTATATTTGTTATTTTAACATTTTATTTCAGGACTTGAAAACATTTTCTTTTGTATATAAATGTGTTTATTGCAACTTTACATATATTCGTTTTGATATAACCAAATCTATTTATCTTTCATTTATGGTTTTTAGTTACTCTCTTGCTTAATTTATTAAATTTTCTTCCTCTAAATTGTGATTCTCAACTGTTTTCAGCCTCAAAAGGGATTGAAAATGTTCTGTCATCTCAATGCAAATCTAAAGAACACTAAAAAAGTAAATGTTAATTACCAAAGTTAAACAGGATATATTGTTAACTGTGTTTTATGCAGTTTTAAGTGAACTGTCAATGGAGTGGTGACTCATGTTTATAAAATCATGATTAATTCATTCCATAATTAAGAAAACAGCACTCATCATGGCTTTTGATTTGTAATTCTTTAGTATATAGTGTTAGTTCATTTTAAAGTATATAAAGTTTATTATAGGAAAATATGGAGTAAATTTATAATTGTGGAAAAATAAGAGTATTAATATATACTGTACATAAAATATGTTCAAAGTAAATAATTATCAACTGCAAATCAGAGTAACATAGTATCATCTTCACTTTTGTTTGAAGTCTTAGATGCATATTCTATTATATTTCTTTATGGCCTTAACATAATTCTTACTAGTACATATATTTCTGTCTCTTAAAGAATTATTTGCCACAAGTTTATATAATTAATCTTGACAGTCATAATCTTGTCACAATCTTGACAGTCATAAAGGTGTATTAATAAAAAAGACTTGTGAGCTCTCAATTATCATTTGTAGTTACATGATATTTTCTTGCAAAAAAAGAATACAAAAAAGAATAAATTATTCAAGGTTATTTAAATTTATTTTAATAATCATTTGATCTCTTCTCAAATGCATGCTTATCTCCAGTGTATAGTGTATGTTTAATAATTGTCTGTTAAATAAGTGGAAGTGAGTCATCTAAGTAACATATTAAATGAAAATAAGACATTAATCTAATAAATTTACTCTATGCAATGAGAGCCATTTTAAACACTAATTATGTGGAATCAATGGGGCGATACCCCCAATGTGAATGAGATATCTTTAAAATATGCTAGCTATTGTCCTAATTTCAAGATCGCCTCTATCACAGGTTCTCCAAAGCTTTATTATATATGCATACACACACTACAGTATTATAGAATTTTTTGACCTTTTTTTGCCTTTGGTTCACTTTTTCTTATTTTTTTTTTTTTAAGAAGACACAGTGCTGATACCTCTTCTGCTTCTTTGTTTTATTCTCTCATGCCCTATTCTCTACTTATCCTATTATTATTATCTCTTACTGATGACATCACTTCGACATTTAATTTTCTACTAATTCCAACTTCTCCTTTGACAAGGGCAACTGTCTATGTATTCCACATTCTTACTGTCTTTTATGTGCTGAATATTGCTTTATTTTCATGAGGTCAAAGCATAAAGATGGGACTTGAGTTTCAGCTATGACATGTAAACAGCTTAGAAGTCCTGAGGGCACAAGGTAAAAGCTAAACAAGTTGAAAAATCAATGTTTTTCTTAGACTTATCAGAAAATTGAGATTGTGAACCACATCACTACCTTAAAATCTGGAGAGACAGGCTACTATAGAGAAACACAGCTAACCCGAAAGAGAAGCTGCCAGAGCCATAAACTGGTAGAACACTTAAATGATAATTTTGATGAATTATTGGAGGCCAAGTTTGGACTCGTGAGAGTGGAAAACCCCTGAAGAGATTCAGTCTTGGAGGGGGATCTCATATTTTGGGAGGATTTTGCTCCAGGAATCCAGAAAGAAGTTCCTCACATTGAGCAGTTAAGAAAACTTCCCTCCTGATTGGCAAGGGGTAAAGCAACCATTGTGAAATATGCCAAGTGTACACTGTATAAGTCCTTCTCTCCAGTGAAAATACTTGACCAGAGAGCCTTGTTCTACATAGGCGGGGTATAATTACCTAGTACAAATATTGACTAACCTTTCAACCTCACATAAGTGGGAGAGAAAAAAAAGATAAACACTTGTGAAGGTCACAGTCAAGCTACACAGGCCTACTAAAGGATTAATATTTAATCAAAAGATGATAGAAAAATTACCTTCTCAATTGCTTACCACAGCTTGAGCAAGGCTTCAAAGTAATAACAGGGAATTATCACTGGAAATGATGCAAAGCATATGCAATCTTTAGGAAAATGTTTTCAGGGAAACACAAAGTCAACAAGCTTAATTAATAAGAAATATTTAATCCTTGTTCATGTACTCCAATTAGCCTAGGAAATGGGATTTTTGGGGGAGTATGAAAATGCATTTATATTCTTGAAGACATTATCTGAAGCTTTGAAGTTAAAATTAGGAGATTCTTCCATCATAGTAACATAGTGGTACTCACGTCTGTGATTTTAGCCACTTAAGAATTTGCAGCTTTGTTTGATGAACTATACACTCTCTCACAGTTACAAAATTACATTAAATATATATATATTTAACATATATATATTAAATGTATGTCTGTGTATAAAATAGAATAAGAAACAATGACAAAATTAGGTTTTTAGGGTTTATGGCATACAAATCAGGGGAAGAAAAGACAAAGCTTTCAGACTATAAACTAAAATTTAAAATTGCTCTTCTAATAAATGAGGTATGAAAATCAAGAATACATGTATTAATAGAATACACGCTTTAAGATTTATGCAGATCTTATACTGTACATAAAATTATATAAAGTAGTTTTATTATTTTTAGCAATAAAAATATTACTTTTTTGCTTTGAATTATGCATGCTACCCTTTTACCTTCTGAATATATCCCATTTTGAACTAATATATTGTTGTAAATAATAAATTCCATGGCAGAAAATTCCTAGGAATTTCAGAAGATGATACAATCCCAAATATTTTAACCAGTTAATTCATCCCTAAATTTACTCTTTACTAGAATGTTATTACTTTTTTTAACAAAAATGTATATTTGAGGCATGATGGTGTAAATGGGCACTGCACACCAACTGAATAAAATATCCCTGTGCTTGTACTTAGAGACTCAGAAAAATCTTTGTGTAATTCAAGTTTATTATTTATAGAAATCAACTCTAGTTACCCTAGTAGCAATGAATTTAAAACATAGCTCAAATATTTTTACAGCTCAAATAATGGTTCAGAAATGAGCAGGAATCCAATATGGCCAGATAGGCTGATCCACACCAAATCACACTAAAATAAGTGTCAGGTTGGAATGCCATCATCACTGCAGCTGATGAGCAAGGCCCACTGTTGGCATTACTTCCACTGAACCTGTATGCTGTCATCACTATTTCTGGTTTGGTTGGCACAGCTGCTACTGGGCATTGGGAGCTCCTGATGATTAAATGAGCATTAAGTCCCAAATTCTTTGCATCAGTCTTTACAAACTGAATTCGGAAAGATAGGATTATGTATGACTCAACACTGTGCCTCCATCTCTCACTCCACATTTAGTCTTCTGAAAATCTGTTGCCTTTTAAGATAAATGCATCATATGGCCACCTTTCACTATGTCCACTATATCCCAAGCCAAGTATGCAGTGATCTTTTAGTCTGCGTGCGAGAGTGCTAAGTCCCTTAAGTTGTGTCCGGCTCTGCGACTCTATGGATGGTAGCCGGCCAGGTTCCTCTGTCCATGGTATTCTCTAGGTCAAAATATTGGAGTGGGTTGCCATACCCTCCTCCAGGGTATGACATGGAATTTTCCATGGAAAATTCCAGGGGATTTTCCATGGAACCAGGGATCCAGCCTACATCTGTTATGTCTCCTCCATTGGCAGAATAATAATATGGTTTGATTTATGATTTAAAAAGATCACACTGGATACACCCTTCCTAGCTGGCACTAGCGCCACCTAGGAAGCCAGATTACCATAGATTTCTTAAATGCCTGTTTTCACACTACTCTGTCCTCAAGGGTGTATCCAGTGTGATCTTTTTAAATCATAAATCAAACCATGTCATTCCTCTGCATAGAATTCTCCAGTGTCTTCCTATTTCACTCAGAAGAAACTCCAAATAAGCAAAACTCATTGAATGGCTAAATGCAAACACTTGAGTAATTGGACTTCCTGTTAATTCCTCACCTTGATTCAGTCCTCCTGGCCCTCATTGATCCTGCATAAAGGCAGATGTGCTCCATCTTAGAGCCTCTCACTTGCTAGTTCATCTGAAGAAAGGCTCTTCTTCAGATACCCACATGACTAACTCCGTCTTCTTTCTCAAGTCACTACTGACTTCCCATTTCCAAACGCAGTCTGCCCTCTCTCCCTGGCATTCCCAATCCACTCAACCCAACTCTATTTTATCCCAAAGAAAACTTCAATTAGCAATTTACTCTATGTATTTTGCTATTGTTTTTCCCCCCTCATTCTTTTTATTTTCACTTAAAATATATATTTTTTATCATAAATATATATATTTATCATAAATTTATATATTTTATCATATATTTATATATGATATATATCATATTTTATCATATATATTTATATTACATATAAATATGTTTATATATTTTATTATAAATATATTTTTATCATAGATATATATATTTATCATAAATATATTTATTTTTAATTGGAGGATAATTGTTTTACAATATTATGTTAGTTTCTGCCATACATCAACATGAATTAGCCAAGGGTATATATATATATATATATATATATTCCACACCCTCTTGAACCTCCCTCCCACCCCTTTTGGTTGTCACAGAATACTGGGGGTTTGTTTCCTGTGTCATAAGGCAAATTCCCATTGGCTATAAGAAAATAACCTATGCTAGGGTAGGTGTTGAGGAAGAGGGAGGGATGAATAAGCAGATCATAGATGATTTTTAGGGCAGTGAAACTCTTCTGTATAATGGTGAATCCGTGTCATTATGTATTTGTCAAAACCAATGGAAAATGTAGCACTAAGAATAAACCCTAATGTAAAGTATGGAGTTTAGGTGACACTGATGTGTCAATATAGGTCCATCAAGTGTAATGAATGTGCCACCTGATGTGGGATTGCTAGTGGCAGAAACTGGGTGTGGGGTCAGTGGGTATATGGTAGCACTGTATTTCCTGCCTAATTTTCCCGTGAACTGGAAGCTATGCTAAAAATAGTTTATTAGAAAACCCTTTAAATTAGAAAAAAATAATTATAACTGAAAATAGATTAGTATCCAGAATACATCGAGTTTCTAAATGTAAATAAAAAAGTTAGGACAAGATATAAAAAAATCTTCAAGCAAGAAAATATGAGTGGATATAAAAATATGCTATATTGCAAGAAGAAAATGTGAATCAAAATCATGTCCTCTAAAATGAATTTTTGTGTAATTCGTATACATTGAAAATAACATTCTTAATCATTACAGTCATTAATTGAAAATATATGGAACATTGGGACCTAGTTTATAATTCTGGTGATGTTTAAAATGACACATCTGTTTGATATAACAATGTGACAGTATCTGAAGTGTTACTTTACAGGCTGTCTTTAAAGTCCTTGAAGTAATGTTTCCTAAATATTTAACACCAAGAAATCTATTTCAAATAAACTGGTGGGAATTGAAATAGGAGGCAAATCTTCAGATGGTAGATTTATAGTATCAAATGTTGACACCAGTTAAATGAAACTGCACTTTCCCAAGAGGACAGCTGGCATCTTCCTGCCATGGGCATCAGAAGGACCACTGATTGTTTACAGTTTCTATGGCCCATTTAAGTGTAAAATAGTGAAATGCTGCTGTCTCCCCAGAGTTGAGGATTTACTACCTGGGTCCTATGGAAGTATTAAGTAGAAGTAAGGGTCTGTAGTAAGAATCACTTTAGTAATAGTCTTCTGGTCTTTAGACTTTCACATTCTGTAATGCTTACCTGTAACAATGAATATGGCGTTGCCAATCCAACCTGATGTCATCGTTGCCCTGAATTTCCTGCGGGTATGGTTCCACCTTGGGTTTCACTGGCAACTGGCACGTGCTGGGCCAGAACACTGGACTTTCACGACTATTCTGACTTCTATGGTGTCCACACAAATGCATTTAAATACACATGTAACTGGCTAATTACTATGAAGTGTAACTTCCACTTAATAAAAGTTTTTGTGTATCTGGGGTCGCAAAGAGGAGTCGGAAAAAATTGAGCAATCAACACACATATATGTAAAATATACATACAAATATATTTTTCAATTATACAATCAAAAATAATGTGTAGTTAAAAAAGATAACTTTTGGGAGGCTGCCCTGTATTTCAGTCCTCAGGGCCATGGACAATTAGAATGAACCTACAAGATTCTTTAAGGCAGAACCTTTTGATGACTATCCTAAGTCTGAAACCTATCTTGGCAACCATACTCACTCTGGAGCTTTGTGTCTCTCCTTGATCTTTAACCTCCTTGGGGTCATTTCACTCTTTTAGTTGTAGTTGAATTCAGTCCATTTCAACCACAGAAAATTCTACTAACATCTCTGTGTGTGTGTGTGTTAGTTGCTCAGCCATGTCTGACTCTTTGTGACCTCATGGACTATAGCCCACCAGGCTCCTCTGTCCATGGAATTTTACAGGCAAGAATACTGGAGTGGGTAGCCATTCCCTTCTCCAGGGGATCTTCCTAACCCAGGGATCAAACCCAGGTCTCCTGCATTGCAGGAGGGTTCTTTACCATCTGAGCCACCAGGGAAGCCCCACTAACCTCTATAATCTATACAAAATTGCCACAAAATTGCTTGTCAAACATAGTGACACACCTCCCCAAAGTATATCCTTTGTCCTTGGTGGAAAGAACGTCTTCTGGGTCCTTTCAGGGGATCTTTAGGATGTGGATGGTCCATGCCAAATTCACTGCAGCAATTTTATTTATGTCAAAATTGTTTTAATTTATTCCTCCACATAGTACTTGGATTTGCTGGCATTTTCATTCGTCATCAGCTATCAGTGTCACCTGATCAATTATGTGGCCCACTTACAGCTGTAATGCTACCAGAGTGAATCTAGAAACTCTAGCATATAGATTGATATTAATTCAGTCAGTCTGAATTAATTATGCACTCAGAATATCTATCTATAGTCCCCAGTATTTCTGTAATATAAACACTAATCTAAATTGTGAAAATGAAGCACTGAAAATCTTTTGGTGTAATGCTTCTTTTCAAGGTTGTCTTTAACTGAAAATCCCCAGAGGATTTTAAACTGTTACCTAAATCAATGTTTCTCAATATTGGCTAAATTTCAAAATCAGCTGGGGAGATTGAAGATTCTTAATGTCCAAGTCATTCCCAAACTAATTGCATTCGTATTCCTGGAGAGGAATTCTGGCATCAGGACTTTTGAAAGCTCCCTGGGCAATTTCACTGCATAGACAAGGTTGAGAAATATTGCTTTTTGTCACCGAACAAAACGAAACTTGCCCATGCACATTAAGGCCAATCTACTGACTCTGGGTTGTGGTGAAGGAAAGTGCAGCCTTTACTACATGGTGCCAAGCAAGAAGTCCAAGTAGCTAGTGCTTAAAAGGTCTGAACTCCCTGAAGGCTTTCAGGGAAAGAGTCTTAAAGATAGGATGAAGGAGGTGGGTTTGTATGGTACATGATCAGCTCAGGGAAGCTCTTCTGATTGATTGGTGGTGAGGTAATTGGGAGTCAGCATCACTAGCCTTCTAGATCTAACTGGTCTGGAGTCTACATGCTTGTGCCAGCATACAGTTAACTTCTTCCACCTGGTGGGAGTTTCAGTATCTGCAAAACTGCTCAAAGGATGTGGCTCAGAATATTGTCTATAGCCCTTGAGGAGATCTAGGATTCTATTTAATGGCTAAGCCATTATTATTTTGTCTTGTTTGACTGTTTGTATTGTCTTTGACTGCTTGACTTGACTTTCTGTATTTTCTCATTGTCTTGTTAAATTTACACTTTGGAATTCAGGGAAAGCCTAGGAGGCTAAGGTTTTTCTATAGATAGGAGGCAAGCAGAAGACATGAGGGAGAGAGGTCTGTTCTGGGAAGACCCCATAAGGGTCCTGCTCAGTTACACTTATAAAAAACAGCGATAAATGTCAGATACAGAGGCTGAATGTTGGCCATCCAAAAGATATGTCCAGGTTCTGATCTCCATGACCTATGTCTATTAATTACCTTATATGATGAAAAGACTGAATACTGTCTTATATGGCAAAAGAAGTGATTAACATCTTAAGAAGGTTTTCCTAAATTATCTGGGTGGGTCCAAAAAGGAATCATCTGTATCTGTGTAAAAGCAAGGAAGAGGGAGTTTAGGGACAGACACACAGAGGAGAGGATATTTACAGAGAAGATGCAGTGAAGATGGAGGCAGAGATTGGGATGATGCAGCTACAAGCCTAGAATGGCTGGCTACCACTAAAAGCTAAGAAAAAGCATCCAGTGGATTCTTCCTCATAACCCTTGAAGGGAGTGTGGCTTCACCTTGATTTCAGACTTCTGGCTTCCAGAACAGTAATAGAATAAATTTGTTATTTTTTTAAGCTGCCAAATTTGTGGCTATTTGGTAAGTAGCCATATGAAAACTGATACAAGGGAGAATAAAAAGCAAATTTCTTTTTCAAGGAAATGTCCACGTGTTTAAGGCAGAGCAGATATAGTCTTAGATAATGGCTGACAGGAAACACACATAGCACATACCTGGTACCTGGTACTGTTCTGTGTATTTGCTGTGAAAAGGAACAAAGGCACTCAGCAGTAGAACATACGTACATTCTGATCCTGAACAACTTAGAGGTTAGGGGTACCAACTCTCTGTGCAGTCAAAAATCTGTAGAAATTTCCAGTCGACCATCTATATTCGAGGTTCTGCATCTGGGGATCTAACCAGCTGTGAATCATGTAGTACTGAGTACGTATTTATTGAAAAAAAATCTAAATATAAGTGGACGCACACAGTTCAAACCTGTGTTGTCCAAGTGTCAACTGTATGCATAAGTGTAGAGACAGAGCCAGCAGAATGAGAATCTCTCCATCCTTTTAGCATTGAGATATAGTTTGACTTATGAACAGCTGAACCACGAGGGATCCTCCAGAAGACAAACTCTAGGCATGGCAAAGAAACTAAGAACATACAGCCCACCATGTAACAATGCATACTTCCTGGTTCAGGAAATAATCTTCTGTAGCTTGAGGAACTCAAGTAGAGAGTTTGCAAATCAAATGTTGATGCAATCAGCCAGAGGCCCTGTTGAAGTAGCTTTTTGCTAAATGATCAAAAGAAGGGAAAGAATAAGCCTCCTCAGGTCATCAGAGTTTCTCTAGCAATTTGCATATTTGAAATTGATTAAATTCTTTCAACAACCATATTTTATAGGCACTATTATCCTTATTTGGACATTAGGAAATTAGTCTCAGAGTACTTGCTCAATTAAAATGCCAATGGAAAAGTTGAGATTTGAGCACAGTAGGCTGGCTTTCCTACCTGTGCTTCTGCCCACATAGCTACATCTTAGTGAGCGGGACTCTGAGGTTTCAATGTGTCAGATTTAGTAAGTCAGGGTCACCTTCCTGGACAGGTGACCCATTCAGTTACACGGGACTCTGAACTTAAAATAGTCCTGTGATTGGCTTAATTCATCTTGAACTCTTAATTTTAAACAAATATAGCCCTTAAACAATGGCCTATACATTTTGCAATGGGTTCTCCAAATTACATAGCCAGTATTGCTCTAAGTTTTAGAATTCTCCTGAATAGTTTAGTTCTATTCTTGGGTTTTCATTCCTTACTTTACAAAGTGCTTATGTGCACATGACATTAAAAACTATATTTCAGAGTTTCTAAATGCATACTTTAACATCATTATATTTATTGCTGATTTTCAGACGTGCCTTTCAAAAAATGGCATCATATGTTCCTTGTTCTGGTGGCAGTTCTGAGTAGCTGTGACCTATACTTGTGCAAAGATAATCATTGCTTTCCACATTGCCATTAAGTCAAGTTAGCTACATTAACAACACATGTTGTGTTTAATTATCACTCAAAATGTCTTCAAAAAGATTGTCACACTTTTTACAAAATTCTGTGAATCATCACTAGACTCTGTTATAGAGCAAATTTTAGTGTATTTGACCTCACTGCAATAAGAGAAAGCACACCTTGATAGTCTTAGAATTAAATTAGTAGCATGAAATCAGAAGTAGGATCTTTATAAGGATTTGGGGGATTCTGAGCTCAAGTTGTCTAAGGTGGCTCTTTTAAGGTGGAGAACCAAAGGGCCTAAGCAAAAATATGTGAGCTTTTGTCCCATTCCTTTACTGTTTGGGAGTTTCCTAAAGCAACATGCACAAGTCATTTATGGGTTGACAAATTTATCTTTCCTGAAACAAGCTACAGTATCATGGGCTACAGGTTTTGTTTTTAAAGCTACAGTTTACTGTGTTCACAGGAAATGTACAGTTTCTACTAATGGGAGTAATACTACAATTCCACATTTTGTTACAGAGCAAAAGTCGCCACAGAAAGGAAACAGCCCAAGAGCACAAAAAGCTGTGCAAAATTTTGACACCAAGTTGGGAACAGCATAGCCTGTGAAACTAGATACAATGTAACTGGAGGCAGAAGAAATTGCCAATTTCTTTTAGAAGAGGATTTTTTTTTTTTAAACAAGTTAGTGAAACGGTTTTCTGTTTCAGGCCAATCTATTGTTCAACTTTTGACAGCTTGCCAGGAAATTTGCATTTTGGAGAGAGCTGTTTAATTTACATGTGCTTCAACTCAGTGAATGAAGAAGAGTTTATTTTATTTAGAATGGACCAGCATAAAAATTTGGCAGGTGTCAGAAACTTGGAAGAATACCCCAGAAGCTATAACAGAACTTTTGTAAAAAACAAATGCTGTACCATCAACAATATTGGGGACACAATGATAAAACTGCATGAGAAAACCAACATATCAATGACTCCAAATTGAAAAGAAATTAAAAAATTCAGACATTGAATTTAAGACCACTTTGGTTATACCTTACCTAGTTTATTCCATAAGAGTTTCCTTTATGGACTATGCATTAGGTACTCAGTCCTATAGGACTCTACAGCCCTGCGGACTGTAGCCCACCAGGCTCCTCTGTCCTTGGAATTCTCCAGGCAAGAATAATGGAGTGGGTTGCCATTTCCTCCTCCAGAGGATCTTCCAAACCCAGGGATTCAACCCTGGTCTCCTGTAGACAGGCAGATTCCTTATCATCTGAGTCACCAGGGAAGCCCATTTTATGGACTATAAGAGTGACCAATTCATGATAAAATAGTTTACATAAAAACCTTGTCTTGGTTAATTTTTTGTTTTATTATTCTAAATCTTACTGCAGCTTCTCACAGCAGAAGTGAGTTTGCAATGCCAGGGTCACATAGGGATTCTCACAGTGGGGCTCCAGGAACCAGGGCATACGGGAAGGAAATAAGTGCCACTGCAGAAGACCAGAACTTCTGGCCAGGAGGTTCTTGGAGAAAAGGATGCCAGGGAGGACGGGTCAGGGCAGCACGTTTGACCACCTTAAGACTGGCTCTCGGTGCACGTTGCTGCAGTGACCCTCCGCACTCCGAACCTGGTAGGTGACGTTAGCTATGAAGGGGCAGGGGAGGCCCAGGGGCTGCAGCAGAGAACCCACTTTCTCCAGGCAGCAGCAGCCACGGATGCTGTGTGTAGGAAAGCCTTGCGGATGCTCAGGTGCTTCCTTAGCACTAGCTGTTCACCCTGTTTGGGAAAAACGCTTCGCCCTTGAGGGTCCGTCTGAAGTCCCCCACGAGCCTGAAGAGCCGCGGCATGCTGATGATGTCTCGCTAGGTCAAGACCAGATCTCGCTTCAGCACCTCTTGGTTCCAGTTGATGCAGCTGTCTGCATATGAATTCTGTTCTCTCAATTTCTTGTTTGACAGAATATTCTTTTTTTTCTTCTTCTTCTTCTTTTTTTGCGTTTTTTCCCCCGCCTTAAAAAGCAGAGCTTCCCGGTGGTCCTCCTTCAGGTGTTTCCGCAACAGTTGGTGAGCAGAGGCTGGAAGCTCTTCTTTGGTTCAGGAACCGAGCTCATGCATCACGTGACCTGTATACAGCCAAGAGGCAGAACGTTTTACGGAGGTCTGCAAGTCCGCAGGTCTGAGGATCTTCATGGTTCCAATGTTCCACTAATTGTTGGTTCCGAGAGAATTCTGTCCGGGAGATCTTTCTTCTCCTGGACAGTAACCAGAGGTCTCATTCCTGGGCTTTCAAAGGAGTTGAGGTCGGTAATCTGTTTCTTTTTTTTTTTTTTTCATAGGAATACCAAAAATAATGCCACATTACTTTAATAATTATTAGTGTGTTCAGTTTGATGAATCAGGGCAGCGATTCAAAAAAAAACAGGATCAAACTTTATCTACTTTCTTTATGCTGAGGCTATCGGAGATAAGATATTCTTTAACAATGTCATAGAAAGTTCCTGGGTGGCTAAATATACTTTTCAGTTCAGTTCAGTCACTCAATCCTGTCCAACTCTTTGCGACCCCATGGACTGCAGCACACCAGGCCTCCCTGTCCATCACCAACTCCCGGACTATACTCAAACTCATGTCCATTGAATCAACGATGCCATCCAACTATCTCATTCTCTGTCACCCCTTTCTCCTCCCGCCTTCAATCTTTCCCAGTATCAGGGTCTTTTCAAATGAGTCAGTTCTTTGCATCAGGTGACTAATGTATTGGAGTTTTGGCTTCAACATCAGCCCTTCCAATGAATATTCAGGACTGATTTCCTTTACAATAGACTGGTTGGATCCCCTTGTGGTCCAAGGGACTCTCAAGAGTCTTCTCCAACACCACAGTTCAAAAGCATCAATTCTTTGGCACTCAGCTTTCTTTATAGTCCAACTGTCACATCCATAAATGGCAACTGGTAAAAACATAGCTTTGACTGAGACCTCTGTTGGCAAAGTAATGCCTCTGCTTTTTAATAAGCTGTCTAGGTTGGTCATAACTTTTCTTCCAAGGAGTAAGCATCTTTTAATTTCATGGCTGCAGCCACCATCTGCAGTGATTTTGGAGCCCCCAAAAATAAAGTCTGACACTGTTTCCACTGTTTCCCCATCTATTTGCCATGAAGTGATGGGACCAGATGCCATGATCTTATTTTTCTGAATGTTGAGCTCTAAGCCCACTTTTTCACTCTCCTCTTTCACTTTCATCAAGAGGCTCTTTAGTTCTTCACTTTCTGCCATAATTGTGGTGTCATCTGCACATCTAAGGTTGTTAATGTTTCTCCTCGCAATCTTGATTCCAGCTTGTGCTTCATCCAGCCCAGCATTTCTCATAAGGTACTCTGCATTTAAGTTAAATAAGCAGGGTGACAATATACAGCCTTGACATACTCCTTTCCTGATTTGGAATCAGTCTGTTGTTCCATGTCCAGTTCTAATTGTTGCTTCTTGACCAGCATGCATATTTCTCAGGAGGCAGGTCAGGTGGTCTGGTATTCTCATCTCTTGAAAAATTTTCCACAGTTTATTGTTACCCACACAGTCAAAGACTTTGGCATACTCAACAAAGCAGACATAGATGTTCTTCTGGAACTCTGTTGCTTTTTTGATGATCCAAAGGATGTTGGCAGTTTGATCTCTGGTTTCTCTGCCTTTTCTAAATCCAGTTTGAACTTCTGGAAGTTTATGGTTCACATATTGTTAAAGCATGGCTTCGAAAACTTTGAGCATTATTTTGTTAGTATGTGATATGAGTGCAATTATGTGGTAGTTTGAGCATTCTTTGGCATTGCCCTTCTTTAGGATTAGAATGAAAACTGACCTTTTCCAGTCCTGTGGCCACTGCTGAGTTTTCCAAATTTGCTGGCATATTGAGTGCAGCACTTTCACAGCATCATCTTTTAAGATTTGAAATATCTCAACTGGAATTCCATCACCTCCACTAGCTTTGTTTGTAGTGATGCTTCCTTAAGGCCCACTTGACTTCACATTCCAGGATGTCTGGCCCTAGGTGAGTGGTCATACCATCATGATTATCTGGATCATGAAGATCTTTTCTGTATAGTTCTTCTGTGAATTCTGGCCACCTCTTCTTAATATCTTCTGCTTCTGTTAGGTTCATACTATTCTGTCCATTATTGTGCCCATCTTTGCATGAAAATTTCCCTTGGTATCTCTAATTTTCTTGAAGAGATCTCTAGTCTTTCCAAATCTATTATTTTCCTCTATTTTTTTTTTTTTTTCGCACTGATCACTGTGGAAAGCTTTCTTTCTTTCTTTTTTAAAACTTATTTATTTATTTTACTTTAAAACATTGTATTGGTTTTGCCATACATTGACTTGAATCCACCATGGGTGTATATGTGTTCCCCATTCTGAACTCCCCTCCCAACTTGCTTCCCATCCCATCCCCCTGGGTCATTCCAGTGCACCAGCCCCAAGCATCCTGTATCATGCATCAAACCTGGACTGGTGATTCATTTCACATATCATAATTTACATGCTTCAGTGCCATTCTCCCAAATCATCCCACCCTCACCCTCTCCCACTGAGGAAACCAGAATTGAAAGAGACACATGTACCCCAATGTTCATCGCAACACTGTTCATAATAGCCAAGACATGGAAACAACCTAGATGCCCATCAGCAGATGAATGGATAAGAAAGCTGTGGTACATATACACAATGGAATACTACTCAGCCATTAAAAAGAATACATTTGAATCAGTTCTAATAAGGTGGATGAAACTGGAGCCTATTATACAGAGTGAAGTAAGCCAGAAAGAAAAACACCAGTACAGTATACTAACATATATATATGGAATTTAGAAAGATGGTAATGATAACCCTGTATGTGAGACAGCAAGAGAGACACAGATGTATTGAACAGTCTTTTGGAAGGCTTTCTTATCTCTCTTTGCTATTCTTTTGAACTCTTTATTTAAATGGGTTTGTCCTTCCTCTTCTCCTTTGCCTTTTACTCCTCTTATTTTCATAGAGAAATGCTGTTTGTAACACCACCTCAGACAACCATTTTGCCTTTTTGCATTTCTTTTTCTGGGGATGGTCACTGCCTCTTATACAATGTCATGAACCTCCATCCATAATTCTTCAGGCATTCTGTCTATCAGATTTAATCCCTTGAGTCTATTTGTCACTTCCATTGTATAGTCTTGGGGGATCTGATTTAGGTCACACCTGAATGGTCTAGTGGTTTTCCTTACTTTCTTCAGTTGAAGTCTGAATTTGGCAACAAGGAGTTCATGATCTGAGCCACAGTCAGCTCTGGGTCTTGTTTCTGCTGACTGTATAGAGCTTCTCCATCTTTGGCTGCAAATAATATAACCAGTTTGATTTTGTTATAGACCATCTGGTGATGTCCATGTGTAAAATTTTAGTAACGTATTTTCTTCCTCTGTACTTTCTATGTCATTAATGATATCCATCCATCCTACAGTTATTAAATTTCTTGTGTCCTTTTATCTATTTTAGGGGGTAGCCAACTAAAACCCTAATGGCTCCAATGAGCACCTCATTTTAGTAAATCCTCTATAACGATTTAGTTATGTCTTTTGTTACTACGTGTCTTGGAATGCTAGATTCTAATCCTAAAACTCAATTTTTACTGCATTCCATCTGAATTAAGAAAAATACCCAGTCTCCACCCAATGGCCACATGATGTGAATAACTGACTCTTTTGAAAAGACCGTGATGCTGGGAACGATTGAAGCAGGAGGAGAAGGGGATGACAGAGGATGAGATGGTTGGATGGCATCAGCTACTCAATGGACATGAGTTTGGGTAAACCCTGGGAGTTGGTGATGGACAGGGAGGCCTGATGTGCTGCAGTCCATGAGGTCACAAAGAGTCGGACTTGACTGAGCAACTGAACTGAACTGAACTGAACCCAATCTCTATGTTGTCCCTACTTTCTGGGAATCTCTTTCTAGAAACCTGCACCCTGTCCCTGTTTGCAGTATCTGTTTCAGTCAGAGATTGTGACCAAAAGTGAGGTGTCCAGCTTCTTGGCCTGTGAAGCCAATAAAGAGATAAAGTTGGTGGAAAGGAAAAGTTTGCTTTATTTCAGAATCTGGGAATCAGAGATGGAGGGAAAAGGACAGAAGTCTTCTGCCCAAAGGCTGACTTTCCCTAACAATCATGGGCAAGGACTTTTATAGGTGAAATGAGGGGGCTCCAGGTAGAAACAGCACAGTCAGCTCTGTTGTTTTGAAATTGGTCACACAGTACTCTGATCAGCATCATCTTGATTGTTTTAAGTACAGTTAGTGTTTAGTTCCAGGGTCGGTTCCCATTTTTTTGAGGCCAGTTCTCAGAATTATGGCAACTTATATCTGATCATTATGTAGTTAACTTCTTCCAACTAGTGGGGGTTTTAGTATCTATAAGATAGCTCAAAGGATATGGCTCAGAATATTATCTGTAGTCCTGAGGAGAAACTCGAGGTCTTTGACTTTGCTTAATGACTAAACTATTATTTGGTCTCCTTTGACTGTTTTCTATTGTTTTTGCATTTTCTCACTATTCTGATTTATTCTTTGGCTAAACTTTTACCACAGAGAAGAGGCAGGCCAAGAACTGGGGGTGGGGGGTGGGTTGGGGATGGGTGGGAGGGAGGAGGATCACAGGGTTTTGCTCTGTTTCAAGATGGTGGTTGAATATATTAGAGATCAACTATGGTTAACTACTCAGAACAGGAACTTACTAGAAATACATTGTTTAGGTAACGTGATTGTTCTGTGTGCCCTTATTATCTGAATTCAAAGACTCACATTGTATATAAATGCGTATGTCTTTGGTACAATACTCTTTCAGTTATCAAAGGAGCAAAGAAGTCTAGTACCTTAACTATGTGACTTTGGGAGTAGAAAGAATACCACTTTTCTGTGGTATTCATGTATAAGAACTACATGTTGATATATTCTTCAAACATGGGACAGGATTTTGAATGACAGTATGGAGGGAGTGTTCATTGTGTCTTCAAATTCACCTGAGAATTGTTCCAGTTATGTGTTAGGGATGAGGCAGAGGATAAAGAGTTTTCCAGGCTGTAGACTGGTCAGAATCATAGTTTAGGATTCTTGTTTAAGATGGCAGCTGCCAACTTTTATTTGCCCTCCTACCCAGAATCGTGCTGAACTGATAGGAAAAAATGCATAATTTTATTGAATAGAAAAAGGAGAAAGAGTGTGAGACTTTTTCTTTTATAATTTTAGAAAGCCAAAATCTCACCGAGCAATGAAGAGAGAGAAAGAATATGAGAGTATGTTTGGTACAGAAAACAGGAATATATTGAGACAGAAATGTAGGTGATTAAACAAAGGATTAAACAAAGTGAATAGCAGAGCTAGATCTTTCACCTTTCCCACACTTTCAGGGAAATAAATCCATTCACTGGCAGCACCAGTGTTGGTCCCCAGGTTAAAACTATAAAGGGCATGATCTGTCTGGGAAAGGCCTGGGCTCTGTGCTATTGTTTTCTTGGAGAAAAGCCACCTTTACTTGGCATTGAATGGTTCCATTTTCAAAATCACCAATTTATTGTTAGCCAATGTCATTAAACAGAATTCTCAGTCATCTCTTCCAGAAGATACCTCTTAAAGAAACAGAATTATATAACTTGTCAAAGAACTCACACCGTCAGTCCATATTAATAAACTTTTACTTATAAATTCAAAGTATACCTGGGGGGAATTTTGAGAACCATTGACTTGACTTAAAAAGACATTTATGGAAATAAAACAAGTTAAAAATTTTAGTATTTTTACATCTGTATGTGTCACTGCCTTAAAAGTTTTGTCTAAAGTGTGTGATGATTAAGTCTTCTTAGTTTAATAAAGAAGAGGGAGAAGCTACTTCTCCCCCTTTCCTCCTTAAGTGTGTCTTCTTGAGAACACAAAACCTTTTGATTTTACAACACAAGGTCCTGGGCCTTCTGGCTCTTGAAATGTAAATGCAAACCTCCAAGTCCAAACATTTATTTAGGAGGCCCCCATAAGAAAAGCTATCACAAAGTGTATTTTCTTGTCTCAACGAAATGAGGGAAGCTTTTTCTCTTTTACTTTTGTGTATAAATTGTATGAAATGCTGTCTGGACACTGTAATCTTTCTTGTTTTACTTTACATACAGATAATCTAAGAGGAAAGCAAAAAAGTTGGCATAAAGCTCAACATTCAGAAAACTAAGATCATGGCATCCGGTCCCATCATTTCATGGCAAATAGATGGGGAAACAGTGGAAACAGTGGCAGATTTTATTTGGGGGGGGGCTCCAAAGTCACTGCAGATGGTGACTGCAGCCATGAAATTAAAAGACGCTTACTCCTTGGAAGAAAAGTTATGACCAACCTAGACAGCCTATTCGGAGGAGGCAATGGCATCCCACTCCAGTACTCTTGCCTGGAAAATCCCATGGACGGAGGAGCCTGGTAGGCTGCAGTCCATGGGGTCACTAAGAGTTGGATACGACTGAGCGACTTCCTTTCACTTTTCACTTTCATACATTGGAGAAGAAAATGGCAACCCACTCCAGTGTTCTTACTTGGGAATCCCAGGGACCGGGGAGCCTGGTGAGTTGCCGTCTATGGGGTCGCATAGAGTTGGACACGACTGAAGCGACTTAGCAGCAGCAGACAGCCTATTAAAAAGCAGAGATATTACTTTGCAAACAAAGGTCCGTCTAGTCAAGGCTATGGTTTTTCCAGTAGTCATGTATAGAAGTGAGAGTTGGACTATAAAGAAAGCTGAGCAATGACGAATTGAAGCTTTTGAACTATGGTGTTGGACACTTGAGAGTCCCTTGGACTGCAAGGAGATCCAACCTGTCCATCCTTAAGCAAATCGGTCCTGGATATTCATTGGAAGGACTGACGCTGAAGCTGAAACTCCAGTACTTTTGCCACCTGATGCGAAGAGGAGACTCATTTGAAAAGACCCTGATACTAGGAAAGACTGAAAGTGAGAAGAGAAGGACAGAGGATGAGATGATTGGATGGCATCACTGACTCAATGGGCATGAGTTTGAGTAAATTCTGGGAGTTGGTGATGGACAGGGAGGCCTGGCGTGCTGCAGTCCATGGGGTCACAAAGAGTTGGACAGGACTGAATGACTGAACTGAACTGAATCTATTAGTGTTAATACTTATCCAGTTATATATTATAATTGTTTTCTGCTATTTTTCTGTTCGTAGGGAGAGGACTATTGTTAGCAAGATTATTTTCCCTGACTATATATATATATGTATATATATATATATGGAATTCCATATATATGTATATGGAATTGGCTTTTACCCAATACATATATGGAATTCCATATATATATATATGGAATTGGCTTTTATCCTATATATATATATATATATATATATATATATATATTCCATATATATGGAATTCCATATATATATATGGAATTGGCTTTTATCATTTATACTACTAGTTCTGGAAACAGAATCTTCACCTTTAATCCAACTCTAAGAATTTTTGTACTTAAATATAGGATGCTTATCAGGAGCAATTCACTAAAACAAAAAAATAAATGACATAATTTAAAGCAGCATTTCAGCATATTGGGTGAGATAGTTGGAGTAAACATAATTTCTGTAAAGTTCCTCAAAACATACTATACCTGAAATTATGCAATTTCTAGTCAGTTCATTGTATGTCACATTTGTCTGTTTTATTATTTCCTGTGGCACACCGTTATTAGCTCTGAGAATTGGGAGTGGAAATGAGTTTGTTAATCTGATGGTTATTCAGTTCTGCCTTCCTTTTTTTAGCCCCAGCTGAAAATATATTCAAAGACTCAAGTGGCGAATCATATTTATTTCTCTAATATAGACTTAAATATGCTTAATTCTGCTCTTCTGTCTGAAATGTTTTACATAAAATTTATTATTTAAGTTGTACTTAAATTGTGATCTGTGTTTAGAAAATAGGTAATTATACAATTAGATTCTATTTTTAACCTTATATCTAGAATGAAATGTTCTACCGCAGTTATTACACAGAGGCCACTTTCACTGTAATTCTGAATTTTCATGAGTCTATTGGGAAAGCTTAAGATGTGTGTAATGGTAATATGAGTTTTATTGGACTTCCTTCCTCAGGAAATAACCATACTAATTATTTTCTGTGGAGTGTACATATGAGTTGCATTGTTCTGCACCTCCCTTCAGTATTAATGTGTTCCCTGGCTATATGCTATATTGTGTATAAATTCATGCCTATATATCAGGCATTTTGTAAGTCCCTAGATGGTGGTGATGACTGGGGCTCTGTTGGTAAGAAAAAAAAAAATTCTCTGTAATCAGAATTGATGTCAATTTCTGTGAGAATGAGTTGTTACCCTTGGTAACAGGATAATTTGTTTTCTCAGGAAATGTGCCATACAGGTGCTTCAGAATTGGTCTTTCTTTTGGAGACATTAAACATTCTGAGATGGCAGAAGCGAGCTTGTTAGAATTCATGCCTTTGGGCCCTTGTGTGGTCTCCGTCTTTCCCCAGTGATTACTCCATTCCTGTACCTGTTATGCCAGGTCTTGCATAGCCAGTAACAAAGACTGTTTAATATCAACAAAAAATTTGGTCTACTTGGTAGTTCAGCACTCTTTCCATGGTGTGTGCTTGCTGGTGGGCATTTATATCAGACATGAAAAATGTCACTTGATGCCCCCTTTCATATGTCCATCCACATGCTTCTTCCATAGACCTTATTTTATCTGATATTCCAACCTTTTAAGTCCATTCACCATTGCCCATAATTCCACAAATTCTCATATCTGGCTGTATCTCCTTCCCTATTAAGTCACTGGTTTTAAGAGTAGGACCACTGTTCACTGGGAAGGTTTTCACTCCTTCATTGTCCTTCAGGGTTACCACTGAGTGGATGCAATGTAGCCTCCATTTTTTGGGGGGGGAGGGTGTTGTTTTATATACTGAACCAATCTATCTATAAACAAAGTTGAACTTTTCATATTCCTTCCATATCCCTATAGATAACAAGGTGAAGGAAGAATGCAAATATGGTGGGTGACATGGGAATTTAGGCTTTGTACTTATGCAATTTACTTAAGCCTTCTAGTACTGCTCAGGCCTGATCCTTGATGCACCATTTCTACCCCACAATGAATTATTGCTGGATCTATCCAATTTGATGGCTTTATGGGTTATCACAATGGGAATATATCCACTGGGGCTGTTCTGGAATTTAACCCTAGTTATCAATCTGGTACCCAGGAAAAAAGATGCGGACAACTTTTGAGGGGGCACTTTGTTGCCTTGCAGAGAGGAGGACTTTGCCCCTTGTTCCCATATCAAAAAGCTGCTATTAGTTTAATAGGAAGGGGTGTGCTCCTGCTGAGACTGAAGATTTTAACTGTGAGCCCACAGAGGAGTCCACACAGTAACCCAGATTTGTTTCAACCAGGATCCTAAACTCAGCATAACAGTTCTGCCTAAGCTGAGCATGAATTCAATAGTTTCTGTAGCTAAGGGATCTAAATTTCATGAATCTGCTCCTCCTACCCTCACTGCAAGAGCTACGGGCCTCTTCTTAAACCACAACAGAGGCTCTCTGACCCACACCCTTAGCTACACTCAGCTTTTCATCTTCCTTCTGCAGGATATCTGTGCAACTGTGTAGATAATGGCCAATTCCATTATCCTCGTATGTATCCTGCTTCTGAACTTTTCAGACTCCTTATTCCTTACACTGGATGGGGCATTCCCTTCCACAGTTGTAACACTGTATCCTCCAGGTTGTTTTCCATGTTGCTCATGGCTTCACCCTGAAAGCTATGACAGTTCCTGATGACACTTAAAACAGGAAGCAGTCAGGTGGGAAAACTCCTTGTGGGAGTTTTCCTTGTGAAAGGAGATATAAGAAACTTAACGCTCATGTCTGCACTAGTTCATAAACTATGCTATGTCCTTCCAATAGCATGATTAATTTAGATGATAAAAATATCATGAAAATGCTTATTTGACATGTGCCAATTTTTCACTAAGAATGTAAAAACTGTATGATGCATGTTCTCTGCTCTGAATTTATTGTTATGATGAAATGTGTGTTAGGTTCAAGTAGCTATACTTAGAGATAATGTATAACACTCATGAGAAATTTCTTAGGAAACAAGCATGTTTAGAGATGAAGTTAGAGGTCATAACCACTTGAGAGCTAGAAGAAGGCAGGCTAGAGGTGCCATTTAAGCTTGAAATTGAAATGATAGTAAAAGTTGGGAAAATAGATTATTCCAAAGGGGAGAAAAAAATAAGGAAACTATAAGTGCATATGGAGGAAAGTGCAAGAGGTGCTTTGGAAAAGGGAGTAAGCACTTGAACTGGATATGGTATACTTAGTACAAAAGAGTGCTGCATGTGTCTAGGTGATGGCAGATTGTTGAGAGTGTTGAAGACCAGTTTTGAGTAAGCGCCAACCCAGTGCAGCTGTGGAACTGCATTTCTGGTCCAGGCAGAGCCTCTTCTACAGCTGGCCTAGATATTTACTAAAATTTCATGAAGCATTACCAGTACTTCATCGTGGAATCCATGGAGGCATAATATCCTTTGCTGGTTGGTCTGTTTTGTGTTTTGAAGAAGTTTACATTTTATGAGTAAGGGGATAAGAAAGCAAACTTTTTCTGCCTTCCTACGAAGAACCTCATGTTTTAGATAAACTCACTCCTTTCACAGATAAGGACACAGACTTCATAATCAGTTCCTTCTTGTTAGTTACGTCATGAAATAATTGATGAAACATTAAACAAATTCAGGATAATGGTCTTGGGAAGGCAAAGGTAAATTTCAGAGGTGTTAAGGAAGTAAAAATAACAAGGCTTTGCATCTAATGGGCTGTGTGAAATCAGGGAAACAGAGTGCAGTTGATGATGGGGAGACTGCTGATAAGAATAAACAAAGATAATGAACAAATTAAACAATGCCACAGTAGCACTAAAGTGTAGCAATTTAAGTTTATGTATTTGGTAAATTAAAAATATACTGTGATTATTTTAAGTCACTATTTGTTTTATGCAAAATGTCAGTCTTTTCAGTAAATGTTAGTGGAAAAGTTTATTTAAAAATTGTACATTGGGCTCATGAGATAATGTGTCACCTATTTTCAAAGTTAGTAGGAGCTGATAAGAATTCCTTAGCAAAAATGTGATTACTTCTATTGCTCTTGATACTGGGAGTGATGATTTGTTATGATAAGTGTAAGTTGATGTTTCATGCTTAATTCCCATTTTACTATCTTGAACTTATTATGGTATAAATGTAATTCTTAAACTTGCAACCTTCTATGTGGGCATCAACACGTGTACATACACCTACTTTCGGTCAATTTGAAATGAATACCAAGTATTAAACATTTTCGAAGTTTAAAAATAAATTTTAATATTTCAACACTGTGACTACTTTCGGCAACAATAAAAATGTACTTTGAAAATATTGATATCAAGGTGAATTATTTATATGGCTTTCTTTGAAAGCAAGATGCTAGTAGGCATGTTCATATAAAAGGTGGCTATAGATGCTCTCAGTTTTGTATTCCCCACATGTTTGCTAGTGTTTATAGGAATTTTTATTGAGAATTTTACTTGGTTAGCTATACAAATGTAAAGTGTTTCATGCTTAATGAAAACACTTATAAAAAAAAAAAAAAAAACACTTATCAAACCTACCTGTTATTCAGATACATCTACTGATTTGTGTTTCAGAACTATGCCCAATTATTTATATTTTATGAAAAGAAAAGATGATATGTTGATTTTTAAATTTGTATTTTTTGATCATTTCACTCATTTTATACCCCAAACCCCCACTTCTGGCAACCACTGATCTATGATCTATTCACTATATCTATGAAATCAGTTTGGTGTTTTTGTTTTTTTTTTTTTTTAATTCCACATATTAGGGAGGCCACACAATACTTCTTTCTCTGTATGATTTATTTCAGCTAGTGTAATACCCTCAAGGGCCAGCCAAGGTGTCACAAATGGCATCTTGTGCCATTGCTGGATACTATCCCATGGTATGTGTGTGTGTGTGTGTGTGTGTGTGTGTGTTTAATTGACCTCTGAACAACATGAACTGATGGACTGGAACTTCGAAGGTCAATTTACATGTGAATTTTTTCAAGAAATATGTCCTATAATAAAAAACAATCCACTGTTGGTGAAATCTGTGGATATAGAACTGCAGGTAGGGAGGGTCAGCTGTACAGATGTACTCAGATTTTTGTCTTCATGAAAAGTCAGCACCCCTAGCCCCAGTATTGTTCAAGAGCCAACTATTTATATAATATAAAATCACATTTTCCCCATCAGTGAACACTGCATTGTTTCCATGTTTTGCCTATTGAAAATAATGCTGCAGTGAACATAGGGGTGCAGATATATTTTTGAGTTAGTGTTTCATGTCCTTTGGATAAATACCTAGAAATGGAATTGCTGGATAATATGGTAGCTCTATTTTTAATTTGTGGGGAAACTTCATACTGGTCTTCTGTAGTGGCTATACCCATTTACATTCCCATCAACAGTGAGCTAAGGTTCTCTTTTCTCACCAACATGTGTTGTTTTTTGTCTATTTGACATTAGCTCTTCTTCCAATAGGGTCGAGTTTGTATCTCTTAGTTTTGATTTGCATTTCTCATTTTGATGCTGAACATCATTTCATGTACATATTGGCCAATTGTGCATCGTCTTTGGGAACACATCTATTCAGATCCTCTGCCCATTTTTTAAAATAGGAATGTTTTATTGTTTTTATTATTGAGTTGTGAGTTTTTATAGCTTAGATGTTAACCCCTTATCCGATACATGAATTGCAAGTATTTTTACCATTTGGGAGGTTGCCTTTTCATTAAAAAAAAAAAAAAGATTTATTGGTTGGCTAATTTTTAGCTCTATTGGGCCTTTGTTGCTGCTCCTGGGCTTTCTCTATTAATAGTTACGGTGGGTGAGGCTACTCTTTGCTGCGGTGTGTGGGGTTTTCATTACAGTGGCTTCTCTTGTTGCAGAGCACAGGTTCCGTATGAATGAGCTTCAGTAGCTGCGGTGCGTGGACTTAGTTGCTCTGCAGTATGTGGGATGCTCCTGGACCAAGGGCTGAACTCTTGTCCCGTGCATTGGCAGGCAGATTCTTAATAACTGGACCAACAGAGAAGTCCTGCTTTTTCATTTTTGTGATGGTTTCCTTTGCTGTGCACAAGTGAGTTAGTTAATGTTCTAATTTCTTCTTCTTCTTCTTTTTCTTTTTTGCTATTGTTGCTTTTGGAGTAATGTCCAAAAATCATTGCCAAGACTGAGTCAGTAAGTTTTATGCCCATGTTTTCTTTGAGAAGTTCTGTTGTTTCAAGTCTTATGTTCAAATATTCATCCATTTTGAGTTAACTTTCATGTATGGTACAAGATAGTGGTCCAGTTTCATTCTTTTGTATGGGGCTGTCCAATTTTTCCAAATAAATTTGCTGAAGAGACTTGCTTTCTAATTGTACATCTTGGCTCATTTTCCATAAAATGGCCAACCGTATATGTAGGTTTATGTCTGGACTTTCAATTCTGGTCCATATACCATGTGTATGTTTTTATGCTGACATTAAACAGTTTTAATGACTATAGCTTTGTAATGTATAGCTTTGAAATAAAAAGGCATGATGCTTCTAGCTTTGTTTTACTTAAGATTTCCTTGGCTATTTTGGGTCTTTTGTTGTTGTTCAATCACTAAGTTGTGTCTGACTCTTTGAGACCCCATGGACTGCATCACGCCAGGCTTCCCTGTCCTTCACTATCACCCAGAGTTGGCTTAAACTCATGTCCATTGTGTCGGTGATGCCATCCAATCATCTAACCCTCTGTCACCCCCTTCATCTCCTGCCCTCAATCTTTCCAAGCATCATGGTCTTTTCAAATGAGTCATGTCTTCCCATCTGGTGGCCAAAGTATTGGAGTTTCAGCATCAGTCCTTCCAATGAATATTCAGAGTTGATTTCCTTTAAGATTGACTTATTTAATCTTGTTGTTCAAGGGACTCTGAATAGTCTTTTCCAGCACTGTAGTTCAAGAATATTAGTTCTTTGGCGTTCAGCCTTCTTTATGATCCAAATCTCATATCCACACATGACTACTGGAAAAACCATAGCTTTGATTATATGGACCATAGTTGGCAAAATGATGTCTCTGCTTTTCAATATATTGTCTAGTTTTCTACATAGATTTCCTTCCAAGGAGCAAGAGTCTTGTAATTTCATGGCCATAGTCACCATCCACAGTGATCTTAGTGGTCTTGTTGATCTCAGTGATCTTGGCCCAAAAAAAAAAAAAAATCTGTCAGTGCTTCCAGTTTTCCACCTTCTATTTGTCATGAAGTGATAGGACTGCATGCCATGATCTTAGTTTTTTGGATGTTTACTTTTAAGACAGCTTTTTCACTCCTTTTTCACCCTCATCAAGAAGCTCTTTAGTTCCTCTTTGCTTTCTGCTGTTAGAGTGATATCATCTGCATCTCTAAGGTTGTGGATATTTCTCTTGACAATCTTTATTCCAGCTGGTGATTTATCTAGCCTGGCATTTTGCATAATGTACAGCCTGATTCCAAATAGGGAAAGGAGTATGTCAAGGCTGTATATTGCCACCCTGCTTGTTTAACTTATAGGCACAGTACATCATGAGAAACTCTGGGCTGGATGAAGCACAAGCTGGAATCAAGATTGCAGGGAGAAATATCAATAACCTCAGATATGCAGATGACACCACCCTTATGGCAGATAGTGAAGAGGAACTAAAGAGCCTCTTGATGAAAGTGAAAGAGGAGAGTGAAAAAGTGGGCTTAAAACTTAAAATTCAGAAAAGTAAAATCATGGCATCTGGTTCCATCACTTCATGTCAAATAGATGGAGAAACAGTGGAAACACTGAGACTATGTATTTTTGAGCTCCAAAATCACTGCAGGTGGTGACTGCAGCCATGAAATTAAAAGACGCTTGCTCCTTGGAAGAAAAGTTATGACCAACCTAGATAGCATATTAAAAAGCAGAGACATTACTTTGCCAACAAAGGTCCATCTAGTCAAAGCTATGGTTTTTCCCAGTAGTCATGTATAGATATGAGAGTTGGACTATAAAGAAAGCTGAGCACCGAAGAATTGATGCTGTTGAACTGTGGTGTTGGAGAAGACTCTTGAGAGTCCCTTGGACTGCAAGAAGATCTAACCAGTCCATCCTTAAGGAAATCAGTCCTGAATATTCATTGGAAGGACTGATGCTGAAGCTGAATGCTTTGGTCACCTGATGCAAAGAACTGACTCATTTGAAAAGATCCTGATGCTGGGAAAGATTGAAGGTGGGAGGAGAAGGGGGTGACTGAGGATGAAATGGTTGGATGGCATCACCGACCTAATGGACATGAGTTTGAGTAAACTCTGGGAGTTTTTGATGGACAGGGAGGCCTGGCATTCTGCAGTCCATGGGGTCACAAAGAGTTGGATAGGACTGAGTGACTGAACTGAACTGGTCTGCATATAAGTTTAAAAGCAGAGTGACAATATACAACCTTATCATACTTCTTTCCCAATTTTGAACTAGTCCGTTGTTCCATATTTGTTCTAACTGCTGTTTCCTGACCTGCATATAGAATTTTCCACAGTTTGCTGTGATCCACAGAGTCAAATGCTTTAGCATAGTCAATGAAGCAGAAATCAATGTGTGTGTGTGTGTGTTTAATGCCTTTGTTTTCTCCATTATCCACCAAATGTTAGAAATTTGATCTCTGGTTCCTCTGCCTCTTTGAAATCCAGCTTGTATACCTGGAAGTTCTCAGCTAATGTATTGCTGAAGCCTAGCTTGAAGGATTTTGAGTATTACCTTGATAACATGTGAAATGAGTGCAATTTTATTGCAGTTTGAACATTCTTTGGCATTTCCCTTCTTTGGGATTAGAATGAAAACTGACCTTTTCCAGTCCTGTGGCCACTGCTGTGTTTTCCAAATGTGCTGACATATTGAATGCAGAGCTTTTAACATCATTATCTTTTAGGATTTGAAATAGCTCGGCTGGAATTCCATCACCTCCACTGGCTTTGTTTATTGTAATGCTTCCTAGGGCCCACTTGATTTCACACTCAAGGATGTCTGGCTCCAGCTGAATGATTACATCTCAAGATTATTTGGGTCAGTAAGACCTTTCTTACACAGATCATCTGTGTATTCTTACCACCTTTTCTTAATCTGTTCTGCTTCTGCTATGAGCTTACTGTTTCTGTCCTTGATACCTCCAGTTGTCTTAAAGAGATTTCTAGTCTTTCTTATTCTTTTGTTTTCCTCTATTTCTTTGTATTATTAATTTAAAGCCTTCTTATCTCTCTTTGATATTCTTTAACTCTACATTCAGTTCAATGTATCTTTCCTTTTCTCCCTTGCCCTTCACTTGCCTTCTTTCCATAACTATTTGTAAAATGCCTCAGACAATCAATTTGCCTTCTTGCATTTCTTTTTCTTGGAGTTCGTTTTGGTCACTGCCTCCTGTACAGTGTTACAAACATCCATAATTCTTCAGGCACTCTATTTAGTATATCTAACATTCCCTTGTCACCTCCAATGTGTAATCATAAGGAATTTGATTTAGGTCATACTTAAATGGACCAGCAGTTTTCCCTACTTTCTTCAATTTGTCTGAATTTTACATTAAGGAGCTCATGATCTGAGCCACAGTCACCTCCAGGTCTTGTTTTACTGATTGTATAAAACTTCTCCATCTTTGGCTGCAAAGAACATAAATCTGATTTCAGTATTTACTGTCTGGTGTTGTCCATGTGTAGAGTTGTCTCTTGCATTTTTGGAAAACAGTGTTTGCTATGACCAGCATGTTTTCTTGTTAAAACTCTCTTAGCGTTTGTCCTCCTTCATTTTCTACTCTAAGGTCAAACTTGCCTGTTATTCTGTGTATCATTGACTTCCTACTTTTCATTCCAGTCCCCTATGATGAAAAGGACATCTTTTGGGGGGTGTTATTTCTAGAAGGTCTTGTAGGTCTTCAGAGAATTGTTCAACTTTAGCTCCTTTGGCATCAGTGGTTGGGGCATAAACTTGGATTACTTTGTTGTTGAATGGTTTACCTTGAAAACAAACTGAGATCATTCCTTTGTTTTTGAGATTGCACCCAAGTACTGCATTTTGGACTTTTTTGTTGACTATGAGGACTACTGTGTTTCTTCTAAGGGATTCTTGCCCACAATAGTAGATAAAATGGTCATCTGAATTAAATTCACCCATTCCCATTCATTTTAGTTCATTTATTCCTAAGATGTAGATGTTCACTCTTGCAATCTCCTGCTTGATCATGTCCAATTTACCTTGATTCATGGGTCTAACATTCCAGGTTCCTATGCAGTATTATTTATAGAACCAGACTTTACTTTCACCACCAGACACATCCACAGCTGACTGTCAACAACAACACCTTTGAAATTTACCTTTGCCTTCCCTTTCCTATTATGCTGAATCTGTTTAATGCTTCATCAGTGACATCATGACATAAATAACAAGAAGGAACCGTTTGTGAAGTCTGTGTCCTTATTTATGAAGTGAGTCATTTTGCCTAAAAAATGAGGTTCTTTGTAGGAAGACAGAAAAAGCTTATTCTATTTGTTTTATTAAACCCCCACCCACAAAATTTGTAAAATCATGGAGTGCATTTAATAAGAGGCTGGTTATTAAACAAATGTGATGAACAAATGATGAAACAATGCCACAATAGCACTAAAATGTAGCAATTTAAGCTTATGTATTTGTAAATTAAAAATATGCTTTGATTATTTGAAGTCACTATTTGCGTTTTGAAAAATAACAGTCTTTTCATCAAATGTTAATGGAAAAGTCGATTTAAACTGCACAGGGAGTTCTTGGACATAGAGTTCATAAATACTATATGTAATCCAACTTAATGTGTCACCTATTTTCAGAGATAGTAGCTGATAAGAAGTCTTGCTCCTTGGAAGAAAAGCTATGACCAAACTAGACAGCTTATTAAAAAGCAGAGACATTACTTTACCAACAAAGGTCTGTCTAGTAAAAGCTATGGTTTTTCCAGTATTCATGTATGGATGTGAGAGTTGGACCATAAAGAAATCTGAACACCAAAGAATTAATGCCCTTGAACTGTGGTGTTGGACAAGACTCTTGTTCCCTGGACTGCAAGGAGATCAAACCAGTCAATCCTAAGAGAAATCAATCCAAAATACTCATTGGAAGGACTGATGCTGAAGCTGAAGCTCCAATACTTTGGCCACCTGTTATGAAGAACTGACTCATTGGAAAAGATCCTGATGCTGGGAAGGATTGAAGGCAGGAAGAGAAGGGGATGACCAAGGATGAGATGGTTGGATGGCATCACCAATGCGACGGACATGAGTTTGAGTAGGCTCCGGGAGTTGGTGATGGACAGGGAGGCCTGGTGTGCTGCAGTCCATGGGGTCGCGAAGAGTTGGACATGACTGAGTGACTGAACTGAAGAAGTCTTTAGCTAAAAATGTGATTACCTCTGTTGACCTCAATGCTTGGGAGTAATTATTTGTTAGTCTAAGTATAAGTTGATGTCTCATGTTTAATTCCCATATTATAATATTAAATTTATTATGGTATGAATATAATTCTTAGACACACAACCCTATATTTGAGCATCCACACATGTACATATATGTACTTTAGGTTAACATGAAATTAATATCAAGTATTAAACATTTTCAAAGTTTAGAATTATGCTTGTTTTCACTTACTGAAACGGCAATGCCTTTATTTTTAAGTTTGTACCTATTGATCACCTTCAGTCATTTCACACGCATGCCTATCCCCAACATCTGGCAATCACTGATCTCTTTACTCTATCTATGAATTTGGCTTTGGGGGCTGTTTTTTTGTTTTGTTTTTTAGATTCCATATAAAAGTGAGGCCACATGATATTTGTTTTTCTCCCAGGGAATCTTCCCAACCCAGGGATCAAACCCAGGTATCTTGCATTGCAGGCAGATTCTTTACCAGCTGAGTCACAAGGGAAGCCCTGATTTCTTTCACTTAGTGTAATACCCTCATGGTCCATCCAAGTTGTCACAACTGGCAGGATTTCCTTTTTTGTTTCAGGATGATATCCCTCTGTTTGTGTGTGTGGGTGTGTTTATAAGTGACCTTTGAATAGCACTGGCTAGAACTACAAGGGTCACCTTACATGTGTATTTTTTCAAGAAATATGTACTACAGTACAAAACAATCCACTGCTGGTGAAATCTGTGGATACAGAACTGCAGATATGGAGGGCCAACTGTAAAGGTATACCCAGATTTTTGACTACATGAAAGGTCAACACTCCTAACTCAGTGTTGTTCAGAATTCAATTCTTATATACAACATAAAATCACATTTTCTTCTTTCATCCATTGATGGATGATGCTGTTTCCATGTCTTTCCTGTTGCAAACAGTGCTATAGTAAACATGCGGGTGCAGGTATCTTTTTGAGTTAGTGTTTCATATCCTTTGGATAAATATCTAGAAATGGAATTTCTGTATAATGTTGTGTTTCTATTAATATTTTGAGGAACTTCCACACTATTTTCTATAGTGGCTGTATTCACTTACATTTCTACCAGCAATGACCTAAGGTTCCCTTTTTTCACCAATGTGTGTCTTTTGTCTTTTTGGCAATAGCTGTTCTAACAGGGAGTAAGGTTATATGGCATTGTAATTTTGATTTGCATTTCTCATCATGACAGTGAGCACCATTTCATGTACCTGTTTGTCATTTGTATATCATCTTTGGGACACTCTGCTCAGATCCTCTGTCTGTTTTTAAAATAGGAATTGTTTATTTTTATAACTGAGTTCTATGAATTTTTTATGTTTGGAATATTAACCCCTTATCAGATATGTAAATCATAAGTATCTTTTCCTATTTGAAAGGTTGCCTTTTTATTTTCATGATTTCCTTTGCTGTGTAGAAGCTTTTTATTTATATGTAGTCATACTTGTTGATTTTTGCTTTTGTTTCCTTTGTTTTAGAGAAATGTTGAAAAAATCATTACCAAGACTGATGTCAATAAGCTTCAGTTCAGTACAGGCACTCAGTCGTGTCCAACTTGTTGCAACCTCATGGACTGCAGCACGCCAGGTCTCCCTGTCCATCACCAACCCCCGGAGTTGACTCAAACTCATGTCCATTGATTCAGTGATGCCATCCAACCATCTCATCCTCTGTCATCCCCTTCTCCTCCCGCCTTCAATCTTTCCCAGCATTAAGCTCTTTCCAAATGAGTTGATTCTTCACATCAAGTGGCCAAAGCATTGGAGTTTCAGCTTAAATATCAGTCCTTCCAGTGAATATTCAGGACTTATTTCCTTTAGGATGGGCTGGTTGGATCTCCTTGCAGTCCAAGGGACTCTCCAGAATTTTCTCCAACACCACAGTTCAAAGCATCAATTCATCAATTGAATCAAAACAATAAATTAAGTCATTTAAGTAAGTAAGCTTAATGCCCATGTTTTTTAGTAGGAATTTTGTGGTTTCTGGTCTTATGTTCAAATCTTTATATATTTTGAGTTAATCTTTGTATATGGCAAAAGATAGTGATCCAGTTTCATTTTTTGTATGTGGCTGTCCAGTATTTCCAACACAATTACTGAAGAGACTTGCTTTCCCTTTGTATATCTTGACTCCTTTGTCACAAATTAATCAGCCATAAATGTGTAGGTTTATGTCTGGTTGGTCAATTCTGTTCCATTTAGCATATGTGTCTGTTTCTATGCTGACATCAAACAGTTCTGTGATGACTATAGTGGTTTGTTTATAGTTTTGTATATGTATTTATATTGAAATAAGGAGGCATGATGCCTCTAGCTTTGTTGTTCTTTCTTAAGATTGCTTTGGCTATTTTGGGTCTTTTGTGGTAGCATGCAAATTATTGGATTATTTATTTTATGAAAATGGAGAGATCACTACAGACAACAATGAAACCAGATGGCTCCACAGCTGAATTCTACCAAAAATTTAGAGGAGAGCTAACACCTATATTACTCAAATTCTTCCAGAAAATTGCAGAAGAAGGTAAACTTCCAAACTCATTCTATGAGGCCACCATCACCCTAATTCCAAAACCAGACAAAGATGCCACAAAAAAAGAAAACTACAGGCCAATATCACTGATGATCATAGATGCAAAAATCCTCAACAAAATTCTAGCAAACAGAATCCAACAACATATTTAAAAAATCATACATCATGACCAAGTGGGCTTTATCCCAGGAATGCAAAGATTCTTTAATATCCACAAATCAATCAATGTAATACACCACATTAACAAATTGAAAGATAAAAACCATATGATTATCTCAATAGATGCAGAAAAAGCCTTTGACAAAATTCAACATCCATTTGTGATAAAAACTCTCCAGAAATCAGGAATAGAAGGAACATAAATCAACATAATAAAAGCTATACATGACAAACCCACAGCAAACGTTTATCATCAATGGTGAAAAATTGAAAGCATTTCCCCTAAAATCAGGACCAAGACAAGGGTGCCCACTCTCACCACTACTATTCAACATAGTTTTGGAAGTGTTGGCTACAGCAATCAGAGCAGAAAAAGAAATAAAAGGAATCCAGATAGGAAAAGAAGAGGTGAAACTCTCACTGTTTGCAGATGACATTATCCTCTACATAGAAAACCCTAAAGAATCTACCAGAAAATTACTAGAGCTAATCAATGAATATAGTAAAGTTGCAAGATATAAAATTAACATACAGAAATCCCTTGCATTCCTATACACTAACAATGGGAAAACAGAAAAAGAAATTAAGGAAACAATACCATTTGCCATTGCAACAAAAAGAATAAAATGCTTAGGAGTATATCTACCTAAAGAAACAAAAGACCTATACGTAGAAAACTATAAAACACTGATGAAAGAAATCAAAGAGGACACAAATAGATGGAAAAAATCTACTGTGTTCATGGATTGGAAGAATCAATATTGTGAAAATGACTGTACTACCCATAGCAATCTATAGATTCAATGCAATCCCTATCAAGCTACAATGGTATTTTTCACAGAACTAGAACAAATAATTTCACAATTTGTATGGAAATACAGAAAACCTTGAATAGCCAAAGCGTCTTGAGAAAGAAGAATGGAACTGGAGGAATCAACCTGACTGACTTCAGGCTCTACTACAAAGCCACAGTCATCAAGACAGTATGGTACTAGCACAAAGACAGAAATATAGAACAACTGAAGAAAATAGAAAGCCCAGAGATAAATCCACATACCGATGGACACCTTATCTTTGACAAAGGAGGCAAGAATATACAATGGAAAAAAGACAACCTCTTTAACAAGTGGTGCTGGGAAAACTGGTCAACCACTTGTAAAAGAATGAAACTAGAACACTTTCTAACACCACACACAAAAATAAACTCAAAGTGGATTAAAGATCTAAATGTAAGACCAGAAACTATAAAATTCCTAGAGGAGAACATAGGCAAAACACTCTCCGACATAAATCACAGCAAGATCCTCTATGACCCACCTCCCAGAATATTGGAAATAAAAGCAAAAATACACAAATGGGACCTAATGAAACTTAAAAGCTTTTGAAAAACAAAGGAAACTATAAGTAAGGTGAAAAGACAGCCCTCAGATTGGGAGAAAATAATAGCAAATGAAGCAACAGACAAAGGATTAATCTCAAAAATATACAAACAACTCCTGAAGCTCAATTCCAGAAAAATAAATGACCCAGTCAAAAAATGGGCCAAAGAACTAAACAGACATTTCTCCAAAGAAGACATACAGATGGCTAACAAACACATGAAAAGATGTTCAACATCACTCATTATCAGAGAAATGCAAATCAATACCTCAATGAGGTACCATTACCCACCAGTCAGAATGGCTGCTATCCAAAAGTCTACAAGCAATAAATGCTGGAGAGGGTGTGGAGAAAAGGGAACCCCCTTACACTGTTGGTGGGAATGCAAACTAGTACAGCCACTATGGAGAACAGTGTGGAGATTCCTTAAAAAACTGGAAATAGAACTGCCCATATGACCCAGCAATCCCACTGCTGGGCATACACACCAAGGAAACCAGATCTGAAAGAGACATGTGTAGCCCAATGTTCATCGCAGCATTGTTTATAATAGCCAGGACATGGAAGCAACCTAGATGCCCATCAGCAAATGAATGGATAAGGAAGCTATGGTACATCTGCACTATGGAATATTACTCAGCCATTAAAAAGAATTCATTTGAATCAGTTCTAATGAGATGGATGAAACCTGAGTCCATTATACTGAGTGAAGTAAGCCAGAAAGATGAAGACCAATACAGTATACTAACGCATATATGTGGAATTTAAAAAGAAGGTAATGATAACCCTATATGCAAAACAGAAAAAGAGACACAGATGTACAGAACAGACTTGGACTCTGTGGGAGAAGGCGAGGGTGGGATGTTCTGAGAGAATAGCATTGAAACAAGTATACTATCAAGGGTGAAACAGATCACCAGCACAGGTTGGATGCATGAGACAAGTGCTTGGGGCTGGTGCACTGGGAAGACCCAGAGGGATGGGATGGAGAGGGAGGTGGGAGGGGGGATCGGGATGGGGAACACATGTAAATCCATAGCTGATTCATGTCAATGTATGGCAAAAATCACTACAATATTGTAAAGTAATTAGCCTCCAATGAATAAAAATAAATGGAAAAAAAAATCTGTGGAAATTTTGTTGGACATTTGGCAGAGTTCACATTGAATGTGTGGATGGCTTTGAATAGTATGGACATTTTAAAAACGTTAATTCCTCCAATCTATGAACACAGAATATTGTTCCGATTATTTGTGTCTTCAGTTTTTTCATCCATGTTTTATAGTTTTCAGTGTATAGGTCTTTCACTTCCTTGCTTAAAAGTATACCTGGTGTTCTTTTGATGCAGTTATAAATGAAATTGTTTTCCTAATTTCTTCTTCTGATAGTTATTAGTGCCCAGAAAAGCAACGGATTTTTATATATTGCTATTTGTATCCTTTACTGAATTTGTTTCTAGTTTGAGCAATTTTTGGTGGAGTCTTTAGGGTTTTCTTTTCTGATTTGGAGGCTTTTCTTGCCTAATTGCCCTGGTTAGGACTACTAATACTATGCTGAATAAAAGTGATGAGAATGTGGATTCTTGTCTTGTTCCTGATTTTGGGGGGAAACTTTCAGCTTTTCACTACTGAGTATGATGTTATCTGTGAGTTGGTCATGTATAGTCTTTATTATGGTGACGTACATTTCCTCTATATTCACTTTGAGAGTTCTTAATCATAAATTCTGATGCCTTGTCAAATGCTTTTTCTTCATCTTTTGAGATATTGATTTTTATCCTTTATTTTGCTGATGTAGTATATCAGATTGATTGTGGATGTTAAACTATCCTTGCATCTGTAGAGTAAATCCCAGTTGATCATGATTTATTATTATTTTTTTAATTTTGTTGAATTCAGGTTGTTAATATATTGTTGAGGATTTTTCTCTGTTCATCAGGGATATTAGCCTGTAATTTTCTTATGGCTTCCTATCTAATTTTAGTATCAGATCAGTCATGGTCTGTGAAGCACATTTGAAAGAGTCCTCTCCCTTCCTGTATTCTGAAAGAGTTATACAAGGATTGATATTAGTTTTTATGTAAATATTTGGTAGAATTCAACAGTGAAACCATCTGTCTTGGACTTTGTTAGAGGTTTTGATTACTGATTTAATTTCCTCATAGATTCAGTTTGATTACTTACTAAACTAATAATTATTTTTTTCAGACATTGTTTTTCCATGGTACAGTTTTGTTGTATGTTTCCAGTAATTTGTTAATTCCTTCTAGTTAATCAAATTATTGGCATATAATTTATAGTATAAATATGAAATGTGAATTCTGAAGGGACCCAAACGTCCAGTCTGTAAAAGTTCTATTGACTATATGGGTCAGATAATTCTTTGTTATGGGAGGTCATCCTGTGCATTGGAGCAGAATGAGTGGCATCCTGCCACTAAATGTCAGAAGCACAATCTACTCACCAAAAGTCAGAAGCAGTGCTCAGATGTGAAAACCAAAATGTCTCCAGCTGTTGCCAAGTGTCCCCTGGAGATCAAAAGCACAATGGTTGAGAACAACTGCTCTGTATGAATAGTTAAAGAATCCTTAACAGAAAAAGTGTGTGTGTGTGTGTGTGTGTGTGTGTGTGTATAAGTATATATATAAATTTTCATGTACATACATCATATACACATGCATATATATATATATATATATATCTACTTTATGTATATTTATACACACTCATACATATACAAATAAACTCCCTTAGAATATGTTACATATAATAGAGGCAGGGAATAATTATTGATATGCAGATTAACTATATATCTTCTTGGGTAATTCATAAATTGAATTGACTTGAATGACCTTGCCTTACGTATCCTTTCTACTAAAGAACAGCATACCCAAAGTCTAGCTTATCACATTATTAAAAGCAATAAACGCAGTCAAATTTTATACTGTGTATATTTTAATAAATTATTTAAATGATTTAATTTTGAATCAAAATATTTTAATTTAATTAATGAAATTTTTCATATTTTTATTTTCACAAATAAATACAACCTTACCATACATAAATAATTGAGCCAATTTTGTATATTTAAGTCCTTGAATTGGACATTTTTTAAAAAGGAAAAATAAAAGTTTGTTCTCAGGTGAAGATTTTAGCATGGATCATGTTAACAAAACATGTCTATTTTGGCAAGTTGCTATTCCTGAGACCAGAATTAATGGACTGCTTAGAATAATTCATTGATTCAGAAATAAAGTGTTGAATATCAGCTATGTTCTAGGCATTGTTATGGGTACCAGGAATATAATGGTGAATAAGACAAGAAAAAAAAATACTCTTAACTATCATGGAACTTTCTTTCTGATTGGGGTGGGGGCTTATTGAGGATATAGAAAATAATAATATAAATGTATTAAAGATACTTATGTAACTATACAGCTATATAATTAGTGAAGCAATAATATATGTAACTGATTTAAGGAGTGTTTGATGGGATTTGAGTAGTGGTACATTAGGTAGCTAGAGAGCTCCTAAAGACCTTTCAGGAGAAGAGACATTTGAACTGAGAGGTTAGTGATGGAAAGTAGGCAGAATTGTGAATGAAAAGTACTTCAGCCAGTGGATCAGCAACCCCATAGTTCAAAGAATATAGAATATTACAGTGATAGCTCTCTCGTATGGCTGAAGCTTGAAGGAAAGAGATAGATTTATTTTTTAATGACTTAAATTATTATATTTTTTAAAAAATGACTATCTTAAATAACTTTTCATTAAAATAGTGTTACACTTTTTAATGTATTAAACATTGCCATTTAGATTGGTAGTGAAGATATACATTTAAATCTAAGCTCTGTTTAAATTTCAAGGAATTTGTAACAAATCATATTGTTTCTTTCTGAAGTTAATTATTTCTATTATTTGAAAGATTTGCTCAAACAAAAATTGAGTGCTCACCCTAGACTTTTGCTTTGCCAGTCAACTAGTCTGGCAATTTTTTCTTTACCTATCTTCATTCACTTCTTTTTTTAACTTTATCTTGTCTCCTGTCTTGATCACCACCACTTTGATTGGGTTTTAGTAGCAGTTCTAGCCTGCTTGCTACACCAGTGAGTAGTTGTTTAGTTTGGAAAATACCAAATTAATGCTCCTTTGAAACTTTTTAAACTTTAAAGTTTGTATAGCTGCCTGTTTTCCCCATAGAAAAATCATAGATCCTTAAAGTTGGAGAAAGCTGTTTAAGGCTTTTTGTAAACTCTATAGACTATTTAATCCCTTTAAGCTCCAGTGTAATAGTTTATTCACTCATATACAGTTATTTAATTCCAGGGCATGTACAGAGTTCATGGGGTACACTTGTAAATAAACCAAAATAAATAACTGGCTCTCATGGTGGTTACATTCTCAAGGAATGAAGTAGACTAAACATTGTAAACACTATAAATAAGCTATATACTCTTTATAAATGAAATGCTCTGAAAAAAGAAAAATATCCCAAGTTTTAAGACTGTGCATGTATATGGTGTTTGTTTCAATTGCAAAAAAGGTAGTCAGGGTATACTTTTGGAGATGATGATATTTGAGCCAAGACAAGAACCTTTTTATTCAATCCATATTAAGGAAGCAATAGAACTTACCACTCTAATTATAATTCAGTATACTCAACCAGCAGAAAATGTGTCTGGAAAGCAGACATAAATAAGAGCATTTACAGTTATTTTGGATGTAAGCTACAAACTCAGGTTTTGCAGTAGTCATTCCCTCTGCCTATTAGAAAATTATAGCTTTTGTTTCCTTAACTTTAGATTGTGTCCCTCGCTAAGAATATTGTTTCATAGATCTCATTTTATAAGAATGAACACATTTTACTAAAACAAATTGCAATAGTTTCCTCAATTCTTTCAATAAATGAGAACCAGAGGTTCAAGCTAATTTAACTGACAAAAAAATTAGTTTGGTAAGTGATACTTTATAAAAAGTCTATTCAAGCATATTTACATTTTACAAATGTGTGTGAATGGTGTGTATGTGGGTATATATATTACTGAGATAAAGTAAAAGAAAATCTGAAACTATACATAATTTCACCAGATTTATTTTTGCTTTATTTCATTAACAGGTGCCATCAACCATAATTCAAATTAGATGATAGATGACCTTTTTCAAGTGACTTACTGTAGAATATGAGGAAATTCACTATTTTCAGTTATATTTTTCATGTAGAAAGTGAGTTCTCAACTCGAATTTTATGAGTTCACAAATAAAATTGAATAACAGTATAGTGAGTCTCAAAATAATAATTGGAGTATCTTAGACTTCATTTCAAGTGAATAAGATACTGTATGTTCAAATATGCACATATTATTGTAAGTTAAGGCTGAAAGATTAATTCATCATGTGTCATCTCACTTTGTTGAACTTACTTTGGTTGTGTTACATACAATTGCTGTTACATTTTAAATGACTCCTGAACTGTCATGGATAGTGTTATTTCCTTAAATACAATGATTTGTTCATTAGCATTTAAAGCAGTTATGTTTGCCAAGTAATGTTCTGCAGTGTCAATTCACATTTGTTTCCTGAGTTAGAATAGTCACTGTCAAATGAATAAATATTTTCAAATATAAACAGTTCCTAAGTATAGGAAATATGTAATATTCTGATCATATTACTTTAGTCAACATATCTATAGCTAAAAGTTAGCATTTGGAAATGAGGATTTGAAGGAATATTTTAACATGGCAAATAGAAGTATATCTTAATACTTATTTGCATATTAAATACTATTTAGGAACCTGGGAGTTTAGGGTTGGTAAATCAAACTATTAATTTGGAATGGATAAACAACAAGGTCCCCCTGTAAACTATAGGGAATTATATCTGATCTTCAATGAAACATAATGCAAAAGAATATTTGAAAAAATAATGCCAACATGTGTATAGATGAGTCACTCTGCTATACAGCAGAGACCTGCACAATGTTGTAAATCAACTACACTTCAGTAAAAAAAATACTATTTAGGAAATTAATTCCAGATTTTAAAAAGTACATAATAATTTTTGCAAAAACACATATTCTAGTCTGCTGTTGCCTTGTTGATTTTCTAGAATCCTAATAAAATAAGTTGAAATATCTTAATGTTTTTAGAAGAATGTCTTTAAAGGATAAAATGATGTTTGTTATTGTGTCTGCAATTCTCCTTTAATATATAATCTTCATTTGATTTTATACAGCATGGACTGCTGTTGATGAAAAGCAATGTCACTTTTAAAATCTGTATAAAATTTCGGGGTTAAGTTTCTTAAACATGATGTATAAGAAGGCAAATGAAACTTGCGGCAGATAACTTGAACTAAGAGACTTGTTAGACTTAATGGAATCCCAGTAAATACAAAAATGATGTTTTTAAAATGAAGGGGATTGAGTTGATAATAAAGTTCATAAAGAGAAGCAGACAAAGAACAGTAGATATATAGACTAAAAGGGAAATTATATTAGGAAGGAAGTAGTTTTACCAAACAAGACAACACCCTAAAAATGTTCTTTAATTAGTTTGGTGCTGGCGCATGAATACAAAAATCCAGAAATAAACTACATATAGAAATCCATCATGCAGCAGCAATGTCAAAGATAAACTATTTTTGGACAGCTGGATAGGCATTTGGAATAAAATACATAAATTGCTCAGTCGTGTCGGACTCTGAGACCCCATGGACTGCAGCATGCCAGGCTTACCTGTACTTCACCATCTCCTGGAGCTTGCTCAAACTCATGTGCATTGAGTTGGTGGTGCCATCCAACCAATTCATCCTCTGTTGTCTCCTTCTCATCCTGCCTTCAATCTTTTGCAGCATCAGGGTCTTTTCTAAGGAGTAGGTTCTTCACATTAGGTGGCCAATGTATTGGGAGCTTCAGCTTCAGCTTCAACATCAGTCCTGATATAATGAATATTCAGGATTGATTTCCTTAAGATTGACTGGTTTGTTCTCCTTTCAGTACAAGGGATGCTCAAGAGTCTTCTCCAACACCACAGGTCAAAAGCATAAATTCTTCAGTGTTCAACCTTCTTTATGGTCCAACTCTAAAATCCATACCCTACTACTGGAAAAACAATAGCTTTGACTACAGGGACCTTTGTTGACAAAGTGATGTCTCTGCTTTTTAATAAGCTGTCTAGGTTTGCCATAGCTTTTCTTCCAAGGAGCAAGCGTCCTTTAATTTCATGGCTGCAGTCACCATCTGCAGTGATTTTGGAGCCCCCCAAAATAAAGTCTATCACTGTTTCCATTGTTTCCCCATCTATTTGCATGAAGTGATGTCACTGCATGCCATGATCTTAGTTTTATGAATGTTGAGTTTTTTTTTTTTTCTCATTTATTTTTATTAGTTGGAGGCTAATTACTTTACAGTATTGTAGTGGGTTTTGTCATACATTGACATGAATCAGCCAGGGAGTTACATGTATTCCCCATCTTGATCCCGCTTCCCACCTCCCTCTCCACCTGATTCCTCTGGGTCTTCCCAGTGCACCAGGCCGGAGCACTTGTCTCATGCATCCCCCCTGGGCTGGTGATCTGTTTCACCATAGATAATATACATGCTGTTCTCTCGAAACATCCCACCCTCGCCTTCTCCCACAGAGTCCAAAAGTCTGTTCTGTACATCTGTGTCTCTTTTTCTGTTTTGCATATAGGGTTATCATTACCTTCTTTCTAAATTCCATATATATGTGTTAGTATGCTGTAATGTTCTTTATCTTTCTGGCTTACTTTACTCTGTATAATGGGCTCCAGTTTCATCCATCTCATTAGAACTGATTCAAATGAATTCTTTCTAATGGCTTGAGTTTTAAGCCAACTTTTTCACTCTCCTCTTTCACCTCCAACAAGAGGCTGCTTAGTTCCTCTTCACTTTCTGCCATGAGGGTGGTGTCATCTGCATATCTGAGGTTATTGATATTTCTCCCGGCAATCTTGACTTCAACTTGTGCTTCATCCAGCCCAGCATTTCGCATAATGTACTTTGCATATAAGTTAAATAAGCAGGGTGACAATATACAGCCTTGACATACTTCTTTCCCAATTTGGAAGCAGTCCATTGTTCCACGTTCAGTTCTAACTGTTGCTTCTTGACGTGCATACAGGTTTCTCAGGAGGTGGTAAGGTGATGTGCTATTTCCATCTCAATAAGAATTTCCCTGTCCTGGCTATTATAAACAGTGCTGCGATGAACATTGGGGTGCACGTGTCTCTTTCAGATCTGGTTTCCTCAGTGTGTATGCCCAGAAGTGGGATTGCTGGGTCATATGGCAGTTCTATTTCCACTTTTTTAAGAAATCTCCACACTGTTTTCCATAGCGGCTGTACTAGTTTGCATTCCCACCAACAGTGTAAGAAGCTTCCCTTTTCTCCACACCCTCTCCAGCATTTATTGCTTGTAGACTTTTGGATAGCAGCCATCCTGACTGGCGTGTAATGGTACCTCATTGTGGTTTTGATTTGCATTTCTCTAATAATGAGTGATGTTGAACATCTTTTCATGTGTTTGTTAGCCATCTGTATGTCTTCTTTGGAGAAATGTCTGTTTAGTTCTTTGGCCCATTTTTTGATTGGGTCATTTATTTTTCTGGAATTGAGCTGCAGGAGTTGCTTGTATATTTTTGAGATTAATCCTTTGTTTCTTCATTTGCTATTATTTTCTCCCAATCTGAGGGCTGTCTTTTCACCTTACTTATAGTTTCCTTTGCAACCTAGATGCCCATCAGCAGATGAATGGATAAGGAAGCTCTGGTACATATACACCATGGAATATTACTCAGCCATTAAAAAGAATTCATTTGAACCAGTCCTAATGAGATGGATGAAGCTGGAGCCCATTATACAGAGTGAAGTAAGCCAGAAAGATAAAGAACATTACAGCATACTAACACATATATATGGAATTTAGAAAGGTGATAACGATAACCCTATATGCAAAACAGAAAAAGAGAAACAGAAATACAGAACAGACTTTTGAACTCTGTGGGAGAATGTGAGGGTGGGATATTTCAAAAGAACAGCATGTATACTATCTATAGTGAAACAGATCACCAGCCCAGGTGGGATGCATGAGACAAGTGCTCCGGCCTGGTGCACTGGGAAGACCCAGAGGAATCGGGTGGAGAGGGAGGTGGGAGGGGGGATTGGGATTGGGAATACATGTAACTCCCTGGCTGATTCATATCAATGTATGACAAAACCCACTGGGAAAAAAAAATAATAATAATAAAAAAAAAATTTAAAAAAAATTAAAAAAAAAAAAGAATTTCCCACAGTTTGTTGTGATCCACACAGTCAAAGCCTTTAGCATAGACAATGAGGCAGAAGTAGATATTTTTCTGGAATTCTCTTGTCTTTTCTATGATCCAGTGGATGTTGGTAATTTGAATCTGGTTCCTCTGCCTTTTTTAAATCCAGCTTGAACATTTGGAATTTCTTGGTTCATGTACCATTGAAGCCTAGCTTGGAGAATTCTTCCTCTGCCTTTTTTAAATCCAGCTTGAACATTTGGAATTTCTTGGTTCATGTACCATTGAAGCCTAGCTTGGAGAATTCTGAGCATTACTTTGCTAGTGTGTGAAATGAGTATGCAGTTTACAGTAGTTTGACCATTTTTTGGCATTGCCCTTCTTTGAGAATGGAATGAAACATGACCTTTTCTAGTCCTATGGACACTGCTGTGTTTTCCAAATTTGCTGACATATTGAGTGTAGCACTTTGACAGCATCATCATTTAGGATTTGAAATAGCTGGAATTCTGTCCCCTCCACCTGTTTTGTTCATAGTGATGCTTCCTAAGTTCTGCTTGACTTCGCACTGTAGATGTCTGGCTCCAGGTGAGTGATCACACCATCATGGTTATCTGGGTCATTGAGACTTTATTTGTATAGTTCTGCTCCGGGAAGCCTGGCATGCTGCAGTCCATGGAGGCACAAGGAGTCAGACACAACCGAGTGACTGAACTGAATACTGTTCTTGCCATCTTCTCTTAATATCTTGTGTTGTTCATAGGTCCATACCATTTGCGTACTTTATTGTGCCCCTTTTTGCATGACATGTTTGTTTGGTATCTCTTATTTTCTTGAAGAGGACTCTAGTCTTCCCCATTCTATTGTTTTCCTCTATTTCTTTGCATTGTTGACTTAGGAAGACTTTCTCAATGCTCCTTGCTCTTCTTTGGAACTCTGCATTCCGGGTGGGTACATCTTTCCTTTTCTCCTTTGCCTTCCGCTTCTCTTTTCTCAGCTATTTGTAAGGCCTCCTCAGACAGCCATTTTGCCTTCTTGCATTTCTGTTCTTGGGGGTGGTTTTGATTACCTCCTCCTGTACAGTGTTACAAACCTCCATCCATGGTTCTTCAGGCACTCTATCAGATCCCTTGAATCTATTTGTTGCTTCCACTGTAGAATAGTAAAATTTGATACAGGTCATACCTGATTGGTCTAGTGGTTTTCCCCATTTTCTTCAATTTAAGATTGAATTTTGCAATAAGGAGTTCAGAATCTGAGCAACAGTCAGCTCCTAGTCTTGTTTTTGCTGACTATATAGGGCTTCTCCATCTTCAACTGCCAGTAATATAATCAATCTGATTTTGGTATTGACCATCTGGTGATATCCATGTGTAGAGGTGTCTCTTGTGTTGTTGGAAGAGTTTGTTTGCTATGACTTGTGCGTTCTCTTGGCAAAATTGTTAGCCTTTGCCCTGCTTCATTTTGTACTCCAAGGCCAAACTTGCCTGTTACTCCAGGTATCTCCTGACTTCCCACTTTTGCATTCCAGTCCCCTATGATGAAGAGAACATCTTTTTTTTTTTTTTTTTTGGTATTAGTTCTAGAAAATTTTGTAGGTCTTCATAGAATTGTTCAACTTCAGCTTCTTCGGCATTTCTGGTTGGAACAAAGAGTTGGATTACTCTGGTATTGAATGGTCTATCTTGGGTAGTGAACCAAGTTCATCCTGTCCTTTTGGGGATTGCACCCAAGTAATGCATTTCAGACTCTTTTGTTTACTGTGAGGGATACTCCATTTTTTCTAAGGGATTCTTGCCCACAGTAGTAGATATAATGGTCATCTGAATTAAATTTGCCCATTCTGGTTCCTTTGAGTTCACTGATTCCTAAAATGTCAGTGTTCACCCTTGCCATCTCCTATTTGATCACTTCCAATTTATCTTGACTCATGGACCTAACATTACAGATTCCTATGCAATATTATTCTTTCTCATTTTCATTAGTTTTCTGTATTTCTTATTCAAAGTTCATACAACATTGACTGCTTTGTTCTTTCCTTTTCCACAATAAATGTATTTCCCCTTAAATTTTTGCTCTCCCTGTATTCCCTTGGTTGATTTGGACAGTACTTTATTCTTGTTCTGAACAATCTGTTATATTAATACTTTGCAATTTCAAAATTTTATTTAACAGATTTTCACCTGCAAGAAATAAACACCTCATATTACCTACCAGTCAAAATTAGCTGATATTCACACAGAAATGCCATATAATTCAGCAGTTCTTGAAACTGAGCATACTCTTTTTAAAGATATTTTATTAGTTATGCTAGAATATATTTTATTCAATCCAGTTATAATTATGAAGTTACTATTTTGATGCTGTAGCACAATTTAAATGTTGAGGAACTTATTTTCAAATAGATTCTAAACATTACAGTTCTAAAATTTATAATACCTTGCCTGTCTCTACTGAAGAGAATTCCTCACTTTCCTCTTTATTACACTAAGAAAGGCATTAATATTCATATATTATTTGGTATATGGCTTTGCTTATTATCAGTTTTATTTGTTTCATTTCAAACACGTGTTTCTACATTCTTCACATTTTCTGAAATGCACTAGTTAACAACGATGCTACGCCACTGCTATAGTGAATCTAGCATTTTAGAGATTTAATTATAATATCAAGATAACCTTATGTTATTTCTTCTTGAAATGCTAACACTGCATTCTATTTTCATTCACTGCCAAAAATTAGAGTTGAGAAATGAAAGAACAAGATTTACACTATATGTAGAAAAGTTGTTGAAAATATCACTGAAAGCCATCATTAACATATAAGGGTATATTTTTGTTAAAGACACCAAGTTGAAGTAATTTGCCTTTTTTTGCTAATTTTAATTACTGCCTTTGTGAATATATTTATAACTGCCAAATATTCAAGTAATGATGTGTTCAGTGATGGCATTCATCAGGTTGTCATTCATTTTTGTGAAGTTAAAACTAATTGGCAATGCTTTCAAGAGTGGCTTGTTAAAAAAAAAAAAAAAAAGAAAAAAAAAAGTTTAGATAGATGTGTTAGTCAGGAAAAAAGGCCTCAAACTGCCCAGCAAAACAGATGGTTCAATATAAATAAAACAAATTGCATGTTTGCCAAGCTGCATGGATGGCCTGCTGTGTAAAGGCAAGAAAACAGTAATATATCTTTAATATATCTTTTCTGACGAAATCAGTGCTTGAGACATGAATTCTGAGTTTCATGATTTTTAACAAAAAGTAACATAATAAAAAGTAACATCATAGTAGATCTTTCTGATGGTAAAAGAAGTGTATTCTGAATATTTTACCATGTAAGTGTTATGTGGATATCAGGAAGTCCTGAAATATTATATGCAATCATTTCTTAATACTTCACCTAGGAGCTTCAACTCTGTATTTATAAATTAAGTGAATATATCCCAAACCCATATCACATAACAGGAGGCCATTGATTCTTCAGTTAACTAAAGCCTTTTATAAATGTTACCCTGTTTTGCCTATTGAAAAAGAGAGATGGGTGTGTCTTTCACAGAGCAGGGCTAGATGAGGTGGAGAGGAACTAGTGCCCCTACTGTTTCTTACCTCCCTTGAGCCTACAGTGCCTAAAATGAGCTCAGTTTTCTGATAAAGATTCACTCTGCAATAAATCAATAATAAAAAATTGACCAAAAACTAACAAAAATATTTAGTTAGAAATTAAGGAATACATTGCTAACCAATCCTGCATGATGGTCGTCAAAAGGTAGTCCCTGTTTCAGCAGCACTAACTCACCTGAGAACATGTTAGAAATTCACATTATTGGGCCTCACTCCAGATCTACTAAATGAGAATCTCTGGGACTGGGCCCAGCAATCTGTATTGTAACACACTCTCTGGGTGATTATGATACAAACTAAAATTTGAGAGACATTGTCACAGAACATATGAAGCAAAAAAAGGAAATATAAATTTTTAGAAAATCATGAAAAGAATGCTGTCTACTTATGGAACAGTGGAATTTGTACTGATGTATATGCTTATGAACTGATATGCTTAGATATTTTGAAAAGGTCCAAAATTGATAATTTGAAGCTATAATTTATATTTTAAATGTTTAAGGTCATTAAAGGAATAATGAGATATCCACATTCTTTTTAGGGATGCAGCATAATGTTAAAAACAATACATAAATAGCAGGGTGCATATATATGTGTTTTATATTTAACCTGGAAATAAACACTTAAAAAGTTAAATACATAAACAAATGTAAAAAAAAATGCCACTTATTAAAATGGAGCATGCAGAGACTCAGGACACACAAAGTAAAATTCAATTTTAATTGACTTAATATTTTTGGGTGCCTTTTCTTTGTAATGAAACATTGTAGCAAATGACAACTCCTGATCCTAGTTTCTTGAGAACTAGATACTTGAATCAGTCCAGTCCAGTTCAGTCACTCAGTTGCGTCTGACTCTTTGCAACCCCATGGACTGCAGGATGCCAGGCTTCCCTGTCCATCACCAACCCCTGGAGTTTACTCAAACTCATGTCCGTTGGGTCGGTGATGCCGTCCAACCATCTCATCCTCTGTCATCCCCTTCTCCTTCTGCCTCCAATCTTTCGCAGCATCAGGGTCTTTTCACATCAGTCAGTTCTTCGCATCAGGTGGCCAAACTATTGGAGTTTCAGCTTAAGTATCAGTCCTTCCAATGAATATTCAGGACTGATTTCCTTAAGGATGGACTGATTGAATCTCTTGCACTCCAAGGGACTCTCAAGAGTCTTCTCCACAGTTCAAAAGCACCAGTTCTTCAGTGCTCAGCTTTCTTTATAGTCCAGCTCTCAGATCCATACGTGACTACTGGAAAGACCATAACTTTGACTAGATGGACCTTTGTTGACAAAGTAGTGTCTCTGCTTTTTAATATGCTGTCTAGGTTGGTCTTAACTTTTCTTCCAAAGAGCAAGCATCCTTTAATTTCATGGCTGCAGTACCATCTGCAGTGATTTTGGAGCCCCCCAAAATAAAGTCTTTCACTGTTCCCCCATCTATTTGCCATGAAGTGATGGGACCAGATGTCATGATAACCTGAGCATATTCAAGTCTGTGGATAATCCATGAATCTAAGATATTCCTTAATTTTTAGTAGAGAAATAATTTGAAATGAGGATCTGGTTGTAAAATATGCATTTTTTGGCTTCAGAAGAATTTAGCACATTACCAAATATCTTCTTTAACTCTATAGTTTATCTGTTATCTATACTTGAAGTACTGTATACAAAGGCTGGATAGAGTACATTACATTAAAAACTATAAGATATTTGAAGCATAGAGAATAAGTCTTATTTTGCCTCTCAGTAGTCTTTTCCCATTTTTGCCTGATGGTTTTTGGTACTTAGTTACAAAGACTAATTATTTAGAACATAATTATTGTACCAGGAAAATACATTTTCCTAGGGGTAGTAAGTGATTGAATGTTACAAATCGTAAATGATCCTTCAAGTTACAAAATGGTCAGAGTACATAATTTAAAATAATGGATAGAGTACAAAAAGTTTTAGGAATATAATAAAGTTCCAAGAGGAATTTTTGTGACAGCATCATTAATACCAGTTTTGACATATTAAATATTTAGAAATTCAATGCATTAATAACTCTAAGAACTGGGCACATTCTTGAAATAGTTGAAACAATACCTTTAAAATGGAACTCTAAAGAAATGGAGAAAGAGATAGAATTTAAGCTGCTCTAAGATGTATATTTTTCCTTTGATCTTTATATAATACAGTGTTACATTGCTAGCACAGTTAATGACATTCATAAAATAATAATACATGACTAGTTGTATTCTATACTAATCCAGATAAAAAGACAATTGTGAAGATTAAGAATATTTGCCTTTACTAATATTGATGCAGACTCCGTAAGTTTAAATGTACTTAAGTTGTTTAGAGTTAAAATTATTTTATCCAGGTGCTTCTCAAATGAAATATTAAAACTAAATTACTGGGATCTCTTATTCAAAAGAAAGTATATAAAGTAGTTATTGAGGGTTTTTTTTTTCCCTTTTTTACTAGTGTCAAATTTTCTTCATTTGCAAATACTATGTAAATATAGGTACTTTTAAAACAAGTATTAATATTTTGAAAAATAAAGAAGATTAGGCAAGGAATAATATGAGAAAAGTATAAAAATGTATATTTGTATGCAGTTTTAATTCTATATATTTGGTTTTTATAGCATACTTGTTTAATATACGTATTTGGTTAACTTTAAATCATTAAATGTAATTGTACACATAAGTACAGGTATGTATATATACATATGTGGGTATATATGTGATATGTATATACAAGTTATGAAACATGTGGAAACTAACATTTCTTCAATAATTCAATATTGAGATCAATTATATCAATATTTCATAATTATAGCCTCTTAATGAAAGCCTATCCGTAATAAAAAGTTTCCTTATGGCTCACTGAATTAATTTTGCACATTAAATGCAAGGTAATAGTGAGAATCTATGTGCCATTTCCCCACAGAGTTGATAAGTCTCAAGCTCCCATCACAGAGTAGTCATAGTACTTTTAATGATGGTGGAGTCACTTGTTATGACAAATTATTAGTACTTAAACACCCAGCAAACTAAAATGGCATCCTGTCAATTTCTACACTTTAGATATGATCAACAATAGGCTATTACAGCAATAATTAAGCAATAACTCATCACTGAAATGGTAATGCTATTAAATCTAGACAGGAGGAGAAAGTGATACTATAAGGCTATAAAATACAGTTCTTCAGTTATATTAGGAGTTAAATGTTAAAAGATCAACTAATATAAAGTCAGATAATATAATGGGCCATAATTCTTACAGAATGGCAAATAATATACAAAAGCATTGGCATGGAAACAACTTGCTTATGTTGTTATAATTTCTAATGAAAAATTGTATGATTTGGAAATATTTTGACCAATATATATGTTTAGTTCAAATTTGGTTTTAAATGTAAAATGTAATTAAATGAGTTGTGTATGTTATTATCTAGCATATTACTATACCCTATGGTGATAGTCTAGTAATTAAAAAAATAAAAAAGCTCTTTCTGTAAATATATAATGGGAGGAAAATGAGGAAAAACTGTTACTTCAGAATATGCTGTTAAAAATTTTCAATGAAATATTCTTAATTGCATTTAACTATGCCAGTCTCTGGGTTTCTCTGGTGACTCAGATGGTAAGAATCTGCCTGCAATGCAGGAGACCTGGATTTAATCCCTGGGTCTGGAAGATATCCTGGAGAAGGAAACGGCTGCCCACTCCAATATTCTTGCCTGGAGAATTCCGTGGGCAAAGGAGCCTGGTAGGCTACAGTCCATGGGATCACAAAGAGTTGGACACCACTGAGTGATTAACACTTTCACCTTCACTTTTCATGCCAGTCTCTAATATAGTGATTGAGTTTAGGTAATAATCATAATCTATTCTGTACTGCCATTATCAATAATAAAGCATTACAGGTCACAGTAACACTTCAGCATATGAGCCAATATTACAAGCTCTAGGGGCACTGTTACCAGTCATTATCAAGTAGCTAGCAGAGCCCTGTATATTCTGAAAAGAGAAAAGAAAGATTGAATGTACCACTTAGAATAATATTGAAATATCTTAAACAAAGTAAAATAATATACATAAGTGTGTTTGGTGCTTTGTTTACTTTTTGATATCAGGAAGGCATTTAAAAAGTTTTTTGTAACAATAATTTTTGTATGCTATATGTGGGATCAGCTCCCAGGCATCTGGCAATCATCTGAATTATCTCAATCCTGTCTTTCACCTAACTCCATATCTCTGTTACCAAGTTTTGTTGGTTTTATACTTTTAACATTTTTCCAAAGCTACTTACATATCTATTGTTAGCACAGTAATTAAATGAGTGATAAGACACTATCTGTACTACTTAGCAGTCATAACTTCTTTTCTAATCTCTGTTATAGCTTTATTCAATTGTGTCCTTTACATATCCTCTAGGGAGACTAGTCTAAAACAAAAGCACATTATACCTTTAGGTAGTTTCTCATTACTTTGAATGTGATGCACATTTGATCAGTTAGATGAGTAGTTCTAAAACATTACTGTATGTGTGAATCACTTGATGAACATGTTAGATTCACTTCACTAGCTAAATTCCAGAGCTTAGCCCTCAGAAGGTCTAATCTAGAAGGTCTACATGGGGTCAGGAGTCTACATTTTATTTTATTTTTTTTAGTTTTCTTTTTTTATCGGAATATAGATGATTTAGAGTGTAGTTTTAGTTTCAAGTATATAGCAAAGTGAATCATATATATATATATATATCTCCATCCTTGTTCATATTCTTTTCTCATATAGTATTTACAAAATCCTGAGTAGAACTTCCTGTGCTATACAGTAGGTTCTTATTAGTTATCTATTTTATGTGAAAATAGTGTGTGTATGCTAACCCCAATATCCTAATTTTTCCCTTTCCCTCATGTTTCCCCTTTGGTAACCATGTGTTTAATTTTCAGATCTATGAGTCTGTTAGTGTTTTTTAAGTAGGTTAGTTTGTATCACTTTTAAATTAGATTTCACTTAAAGTGATACCATATGATTTGTATCTTTGTTTGACTTACTTCACTTAGTATGATAATCTCTCTGTTCATCCATGTTGCTGTAAATGGTGTTATTTTGTTCTTTTTAATGGCTGAGTAATATTCCATTGTATATATGTACTACATCTTCTTTATCCAGGAATGTATAGGTTCCTTCCATGTCTTGGCTATTGTAAATAGTGTTGTAGTAACTTTGGGATGTGTGTGCCTTTTCAAATTATGATTTTCTCCAGATATATGACCAGGGGTGGGATTGACAAATTATACAGTAGCTCTACATTTAGTTTTTTAAGGAAACTCCATACTGTTCTCCATCATGGTTTTATCAATTTACATTCCCACCATCAGTGTAGAAGGAGGGTTCTCTTTTCTCCATATCCTCTCTAGTAATTATTGTTCATGGACTTTCCGATGATATCCATTCTGACCCATGTGAGATGATACCTCATAGCAGTTTTTGTTTGCATTTTTGTAATAATTAGTGACATAGAGCATCTTTCCATGTGTTTTTGGACATCTGTATTTCTTTGGGGAAGTGTCTTTTTAGGTCTTCTGCCCATTTTTTGATTGGATTGTTTTATTATATATTGAGCTGCAAGAGCTATTGGTATATTTTAGAGACTAACCTCATCAGTCACTTCATTTGCAAATATTTTCTCCCATTCTGTAGATTATCTTTTTGCTTGTGGTATCCTTTGGTGTGCTAAAGCTTTAAGTTTAAAGTCCCCCCCCCCTTTTTTTAATTCTAGGAGGTAAAAAATCAGAAAAGAGCTTGCTGTCATTTATGTCAGAGTGTTCTGCCTGTGTTTGCCTAGAGCTTTTAGTATCTGGCTATACTTAGGTCTTTAATCCATTTTTAAGTTTATTTTTGTGTATATGGTATTAAAGAGTGTTCTAATTTTATTCTTTCACATGAAGCTGTCCAGTTTTCCCAGCACCACTTACTGAAAAGACTGTCTTTTCTCCATTGTATATTCTTGTCTCCTTTGTCATAGATTAGTTGACCACATGTGTGTAGGTCTGTCTCTGGAATTCCTGTCCTACTTTATGGATCAATATTTCTATTTTTGTTCTAGTACATTTTTGATGACTAAGCTTGTAGTAAAGTTTGAAGTCAGGTAGCCTGATTTCCTCCAGTTCCGTTTTTATTTATTTATTTTTTAGATTACTTTGGTTGTTTGGGGTCTTTTATGTTTCCACACAAATTGTAAATATTTTTGTTCTAGTTCTGTGTGAAATGCCACTGGTAATTTGATAAGGATTGCATTAAATCTATAGATTGCTTTGGGTGGTATAGTCCATTCTCATAATATTGAGTTTTCCAGTCCAAGAACATGGTATATCTCTCTGTGTGTCTACCAGTTGCCCTAGATGACCTGGCTGTTTCGCACTATTTAACATATTTTAAGCTTAACAGTACAAATTTGTCTGTAGTACTCTCTCTCTTCCTTCATGCCGAGGGATGTCAAGGGAAGTATAAACAGAAATTGTCTATAATAATGAAGATAGGGAATGACAGGGCTGCTATATTTCTTTACAGGGTAATCAGAGATGACATCTATGTTATGATGGCTTTTGAGTGGAAAGCCTAATGAAGTAAAGGGAAAAGCCTATTAACATCTGTATTAAAACCATTCTGGACAAAGACACAGGTTCTGAATCTGGAGTTCAATGGAAAAGGAGTTATCAAAGGAGACAGAGTTTGAGATGTAGGGAGAAACATCATCTTTTAAGGCTGGATGATAGAGATTTCCAGTAAAGAATACATAGAGTGCTAGGTAAAAATGCACACTCCATTACTGAATTTTTCTGAGGTACAGAAGCCCCCACGGTCTATACTTCAAAAATGTTTCCAAAGGGATCTTCCTGACACAGGAATTGAACCAGGGTCTCCTGCATTGCAGGCAGATTCTTTACCAGCTGAGCTACCAGGGAAGGCTGGATTATGATATAATATATAATAAATTAAATTTCTAATGTAATGGAAAGACATTGTAGGAGAGTAGCTCTCAAGCTCAGCCAAACATCGGAGTTCCCTATCAGACTGGTTAAAATAAATTGCTAAGCTTCATCTTCAGATTTTTCTGATTCAGTAATTTGGGGAGTTGGGCCTGAGAATTTGCATTTTTAACAAGTTCCTAGGTGATGCTAATACTTCTTGGTGCTGGGATCATATTTTGAAAACCACTGAAAAATGTTGAGCTAAACCAGGCACAGGATGTAGAGCTGGTGGTGTCTGAAGGTGCGTCTCATGCGGAATTGGGTGGTATAGAGTAGCGGGTGCTGGTGGGGGTGGCTGGGAGAAGGAGGAGGCAGTGGTGGCAAATCACTTGTAAATGGTGACAAAGCAGGATCAGAGGCCTTAATTCCAGGAGTGTGAAAGAGTGTTGTGCTTTCATGGGACTCTTCTTTATTTTATTCTATTTTTGGGAGGATGGAGGGGGGCTTTTCTTTATGAACCAAACTGTGTGAAGGTAGCCATAAAGGATAAACAAGTGAAGTACATTACAGTGGTTGGAATAAAAATTGGGATGAATGGGTTCCAAAGTAAGGTACTCAAATATGTGGGCACCAATCTGCAGAAACAATGAGAACTTCAAAAAGCCAATCAGGAGCAGTATGCAGAGGGAAAGATCACGAAGGGCTGCCCCTGGAAAGAAGACCTCTGGTCTGCAACAGAAAAATGTTGAAGTGAAAACAAAGAAGAACAAAACATCTGGAAATAGAGAAGGTACCAATGAGACATCTCAGTCTCAGGAGAAAAGGGCCCAAGTAGATCCTACTGCTGAAAATGAGGAAACATTCATGAACAGAGTTGAAGTTAAAATAAAGATTCCAGAAGAACTAAAACCATGGCTTTTTGATGAGTAGGACTTAGTTACCTGGCAAAATCAGCTCTTTTATCTTCCTGCCAAGAAGAATGTGGATTCCATTCTAGAGGATTATGCAAATTAAAAGACTCTCAAGGAAACACAAATAGTAAGGAGTGTGCTGTTTAAAGGAGTCCTGGAAAGGCTAAAGGAATACTTCAGTGTAAAGCTAGGCACTCAGCTTTACATTTGAGAGACCACAGTACTCTGAAATCCTCGCAGACCTCTCTGATGCACCCATGTCCCAGGTGTATGGAGCACCACATTTGTTGAGACCATTTGCATAAATTGGAACAATGTTGGCCTATACGCCTCTGGATGAGAAAAGTCTTGCTTTATTACTGAATTATCTACGTGATTTCCTAAAATATCTGGCAAGAACGTTACAACTTTGTTTAGTGACGGCACTTATGAAGTGGCTTCTCCAGAGTACCCTCAGAAAGCTGTGTGAGGCATTTATACTCACTTATGTTTGGATCTCTGTAAAATCATTTTTGTTTTTTAGTCTTTCTCTTGTATGAATAATGTACTTTGGAAATGTTAGTGTGTAACAGGATTGTTGGATATCTGTTTGATTTCAAAGAGAGAAAATAAAAGAAGTTACAGCTACTTTTTTCTTTTTTTTCATTTCAAAGTTGCTACCAGGGTATTCAACGATGGCCAATAGAGAGACATACTGTAGAGTGTTTCATTGCTTAATTGACAAAGCTGCTTTTGAATGCTTGTGGTTCTAGTGTGTAGTGATAGTACACACTTTTATAAAATGTATTAATGCTGTATGACAAAATGCTCTGATTCCTAGTGCCAAAGGATCAATTCAGCTGAACACACATATCCATTTTCTGTCCCCACCCCCCACTTTTTTAATGGTACTTACTTCAAGAGCCCATCCTTTAAAAGTCATCCTTGTTGTTTATTAAGCATTTTATCTTTGTTCAGATTGTTGAAGGATGGTCACTTGTTTCATAGCTTTTGCATTTTATTATGTTTTAACATGACAAATACATTGCACTGTAGCTACAGTTTTCTGGAAAAGCTAGTGTTTTAGAAATCATTTTTCAGATCGTCAATAATTTTTTCTTTAAATGTCTAAAAAAAGAAAAAGGTTGAGCTACATAACAAAGACCAGTTTATAATTTCAAAGGGTCCAAAGGCCAATTCACAGGTAATTAAGACCAAGAGGTACAAGGGCAATTTCTGGCAAGAATAGACTTCTAATTATCCAAGTGGTAAGACATTAATTCTTTTTTTTTTTTTTTTAAGCTAAAAAGACTGGCAGTGAGGCTGCAGTGTATATAGTGAAAGGAAGGTGGTCAGAGAACTCAAATTCTTATTGGAGAGAGATCGAGCAAGATCCTCCAGGTCCTTATAGGCCATGTTTGTCAAAAAATTAAAATATAAAGATGCATTGGATGGCTTTAAAGGAAAAAACATCATCATCAGAATTATTTTAAATGTTTGAGGGAATGCTAAACTGACAGGAAACTAGAACACTAAAGAAGATAAAAGAATAGGAAACATGTTGATTTCAAAGTTATAATGATCTGTTTCCTGTGTCCCTATACTAATGAATGTTAATACTAAAAATAATTTAGTTAAGTAAACATATATGAAATAATTTTCAATATTTAGGTGACTATAAAAATGTAGGTTATTTTTGGTATTAATACTCATTTGTATTTTTCCAGTTCCTTCCTGGTGGCTCAGCTAGTAAGGAATATGCCTGCAATGCAGAAGACCCGGGTCCAATCCCTGGGTCGGGAAGATCCACTGGAGAAGGGGATGGCAACCCACTCCAGGATTCTTTTTGTGAAAGTAAAAGTGAAAGTCTCTTAATTGTGTCTGACTCTTTGCGACCCCATGGACTAGACAGTCCATGGAAATCTCCAGGCCAAAAAACTGGAGTGGGTAGCCTTTCCCTTCTCCAGAAGATCTTCCCAACCCAGAGATCAAACCCAGGTCTCCCGCATTGCAAGTGGATTCTTTACCAGCTGAGCCACAAGGGAATATAGTCACCTGAAATTTGAAGACTAATTATTTCATATACATTTACTTAACTAACTTTATAATAATCACTTGAAGTGGATAGAAATTAATACCTCTCATGAGAATATAAAGGGCTTCCCTGATGGCTCAGATAGTAAAGAATCTGCCTGCAATGTGGGAGACCTGTGTTTGATCCCTGGGCTGGGAAAATCCCTTGGAGGAGGGCATGGCAATCCACTCCAGTATTCTTGCCTGGAGAAGCCCCAAGAACAGATGTGTTGGGTGAGCTACAGTCTATGGAGTCACAAAGAGTTGTACATGACTGAGTAACTAAGCACATGCAAATATAAAGGGAGTTTTTATTAAAATGAACTGAATTCTTGATACTTAATCAAACAGATTTATGAGATATCTTGGAGATAACCTATAAAGTGAGTTCAGCCATGTCATAGGATTAGTCACAGGTTCACTAACACGTATTGATGAAAAAATGCAACTCCCTTTGGTGGTAAACATGCTTGTAAATAGGCTGAAAGAACCCCAGATGTATACTAGGTTGACTGAAATAGTCATATGTTTTCATTTCTCTTATCCATCAATCATTTATTGAGTATATGGCTTTTCAAAACAATTAAAGGAAATATTGGAAATTTTAAAAATGTCCCTAAAAAGAAAACATTAGCTATCTTATTAATGTGTTTTACTTCGTGTAGCTTAGGTACACTGTAAAGTAGTTTTATGTTATTCTACTTATCCAATACTATACCTCACACATACACACTCACATGAACATATGTATATACTCATATGCACCTACATTCATTATTCTGCATGAATTATTTCTTTTGTACGTTGTAGTTGTTGTTCAATCACTAAGTTGTGTCCAACTGTGTGACCCCATGGACTGCAACAGTCCAGGCTTCCATGTGCTTCACAATCTCCCAGAGTTGACTCCAACTCATGTCCATTGATTTGGTAATGCCATTCGACCATCTCACGCTCTGTCTCCCCCTTCTCCTCCCGTCCCCAATCTTACCCAGCATCAGGGTCTTTTCCAATGAGTCGGCTCTTCCCATCAGGTAGTCAAGCTATTGGAGCTTCAGTTTCAGCATTAGTCCTTCCAATGAATATTCAGGGCTGATTTCCTTTAGGGTTGACTGGTTTGATCTCCGTGCTGTCCCAAGGGACTCTCAAGAATCTTCTCCAGCACAATTCAAAAGCATCAATTCTTCAGTGGTCAGCTTTTATTGGTCCTCCTCTCATATCTGTACATGACTACTGGAAAAAAACAACTTAGACTATACAGATGTTTGTCAGCAAAGTAATATCTTTGCTTTTTAATGTGCTATCTAGGTTTGGCATAGCTTTCCTTCCAAGGGGCAAGTGTCTTTATTTTCATGGTTGCAGTCACCATCAGCAGTGATTTTGGAGCCAAGAAAATAAAATCTCTCTGTTTCCACTTTTTCCCCATCTATTTGTCTTGAAGTGATTAGACTGGATGCCAAGATATTAGTGTTTTGAGTATTGAGTATTTCACTCTCCTCTTTCACCTTCATCAAGAGGCTCTTTAGTTCCTCTTTGCTTTCTGCCATTAGAGTGGTATCATCTGCATATCTGAGGTGTTTCTATTTCTCCTGGCAATCTTGATTCCAATTTGTGATTCCTTCAGCCCAGCATTTCACATGATGTACTCTGCATGAGTTAAACAAGGTGACAATATACAGCCTTGATGAACTCATTTCCCAGTTTTGTATGGGGAAACATAGAGATTAGATCAAAATAATATCCATAAGAAAGAACAAAAAGAAAGGAAGAGATAGAGAAATTAAAATAGCTCAATTTAAGAATATTATAATTTGATGTTGATGAAATAAGGAAATAAGGTAATTTCTGACTATTGTTCATTAGTAGACGTTGCTGCCTGATTTTCTAATATTACCAAATTATACTAACTTCATGAGGCTGCCTATATTATATAGAAGGAAAAAATGGTGACACAATTTTGGCTAAAACAATGGAGATAAATCCAAGTTTATCAGTCATTTCTTAATGGAAATTTATATACTTTACCTTTTTCACTCATAAAGTCTGAATCCATTTTGTGACTTGGAGTACATTGATAAGAGTGTAGTTTCATGGTGAGGGGAACACTCCTACCTTGTAACCAAGCTGCTGATCCAAGCCTGATTAATGTAGTATTCCATCATACCATCTACATGAAATTTTTCAAGTATTATATCATACTAGCTACATGAAGAATTGCACAGGTCTATATATTTGGCATGATGTTAAGAGTAATTGGCAAAAGTTTATATGGCTCAACATTTAACAGGGCGTTTAGAACACCCCCCTCCCCCAATTTATTATTCCTATGACAAATATAACAGAGTGTCTTTTCTAAGAAAATTTAACAATTAACTCCTATTCCATATACTCTTTCTGCAATGTGGTCTTGTCATTTCTCCATCAAAAATTGGAGTATGTTTTTCAATTTCTTTCTCTCAAGGCAAGTGTAGTATGAATGTTCTACCATTAGAATATATCAGGAATGTTGCTGGTCTGTTAGTAAGCATTTGCCATTTCTTATCTTATGGGACACTCACTCTTGAGATCCTCTCACTCAGAAACGACCTACCATGTTGTGTGAAGAGGAACCCAAGCCCATGTGGCAAGTTCATATACAGGAATTCTGCGCTACAACTCCAGGTTAGTTCCCAGCAGACAACCAGACAATTCTGCCATCCAAGTTAGTGGGTCACCTGCTCTGAGTGGACCCAAATAGGGGATCTCAAGTAAGAATCACTCACCTAAGTGTAGTCAAATCACTGCACCACAGAGATACTTTGTTATAAGCCACTAAAATTGGGCCATTTGTTATGTAAGAACGGACAAGTGGAATATCAACAAACACTCCGGCTTGAAAGTCTGTAAGTCCTTCATTAAGGAACTTAAAGAAGTCTCTGGAATTTTCTCTGGGCTTTGGAAATGCATATTCTGTTCTAAAGAATATTAGTTGTCAGGATACAAATTAGCTCAAAATTATGAACACCTGGTGACAAAATGCTTGTCCCAATAAGAACCTTCTAGGTACATGCTGATGAAGAAAAAGTGAAATGTCCTTATCTTTTGAAAATTTCTCCAGCCTCTCTCCCTTGATTTTTCCTATAGAAGGCAACTGCCTCTACCCTCCAAGTATACAATTTTCAGGGTTTATACTTACAGCCAAGGTTTTCTATAAGCATCTCTGTCTTGATTTGGGGGAAGAATGTTCTCACTCTCCTGATCGGTCTCAGTTCATCCTCCCAGTGATTGGATGTACTTTCTTGTCTTATACACAAGATCTTGCTGGTTCACAGTGATATAAAATTTTAGAATTTTAAAGTATGAATTATTATTCAGTGTTTCTAATGGTAGCCTGTCATCTAATTAAAGTGTTCATGTCATCACCATCACCCTAAAAAAGTACAGAGAAGATTAGATAAGTGGTTTCCAAAAGTTGTTCTTTTAATGATTTTTCCCCTCTTCATTGCATTATAACATTGAATTCAATATCCTATTTAGATTATTAGGTTAAGGAAGCTTCTAGAATTATAATACATGCTGTACTAAATTCTTTTCTCATTACATACCTCTGAAAATTCAGCAATCACTTTGAATTGCTCTAATAAGATCAATTTCTTCAGTAATTGTGTTTCATAAAGATACTTTCTTCAGTCACAAGAGGTAGTGGTCACTTATTACACAAGTTAGTCAAGTTAATTGGTCATAGGAATGAATTATACTTCCCATTGTTACTTTGAATTTTAGTTTTTTTATTTTTTTAATGGTGGAAAATTATTAATAAATTACAAACTGATAATGTCTTTTATTTAGGCAAATTTAAGGTACCTAGCTGTTACATTTTTAAATATTCTTTAAGGTTTTATTTTTCTTTTTATTGATATACTTCAGATGCCAGGAGATTAATATACACTGTAACCTGGGCAGTGAATATAATTATTATTGCCATTGGAGAAATACAACTATGGAATTATAAGACACAAGAGACAGCAAAGGTTTTAAAAATCCAAGAGGGGTGATAATTTTATTTTAGAACATTTATTATTATACAATCTTAGAAGTTGAAGATAGACTTTAAAAAAAAAAAGCCAATAAAATGCTCATAGTGTTCCATTATTTGTTAAAGCCATCTGGAATTTGAGTACATTTTGTATCCTGTTATTTTCTGGAGAATAGTTATTTGATGGTATTTGTGCCCTTGCAGCATTTTAATACTTAGATACATCAGAAAAATATTCCAATAAGCCACTGAAATTAAATGCAAAACACTATTGCAACTACATTTAACTTACGTTTATCCATACTTGATGACAAATTAAGTAAATGAGAATACAATGTGGATTTTAACTTTAGCAAGTTAACTTTGAGTGCCTTCTGTCTTTGCAAATTTATCACAGAAAAACAATACAAATATTTAGGTCACTGGATCTTTTAAAAGGCTAGGTTTCTTGAAATTGTAAATAAGCAAGTTATCTGTTATGAAACAGCTTTTAAAAAACTAGTGTATGTTCAAAGTATTAGTTTTTTTCTTTTTTCTTTTTTTTTAATGTAATGACATCTCATTGTTTCTTACAAAATTCTATTTTAGACTGAGGAGAAGATATTGAAGTGTTCATTTTGTTCTTGTTGTTCAGGTGACTTCGACACCCTGGGCTGCAGCACACCAGGCCTCCGTGACCCTCTCTATCCCCTAGAGTTTACCCAAATTCATGTCCACTGAGTCGGGATGCTCTCCAGCCATCTCCTCCTCTGACTCCCTCTTCTCCTTTTGCCTTCAATCTTTCCAGCATCAGAGTCTTTTCCAATGTGTTGTCTGTTCACATCAGGCCACAGTATTGGAGCTTCAGCTTCATCATCAGGCCTTCCAATGAACATTCAGGATTGATTTTCTTTAGGATGGACTGGTTTGGTCTTGCAGTCCAAGAAACTCTCAAGTCTTTCCTAGCATCACAATTCAAAAGCATCAGTTCTTCAGCACTCTTTTTGATCAAACTCTCACATCTGTCCCTGACTACTGGAAAGACCATAGCTTCGACCATATGGCCCTTTGTTGGTAAAATGATGCCTTTGCTTTTTAATACACTGTCTAGTTTTGTCATAGCTTTCTGTCCAAGGATCAGGCATCTTTTAATATCATGGCTGCAGTCGCCATCTGTTGTAATTTTGGAGCCCAAGAAAATATAATATTTTACTACTTCTACTTTCCCCCTTCTATTTGCCATGAAGTAATGGGATCAGATGCCATGATATTATTTTTTTGAATGTTGGGTTTTAAGCCAGCTTTTTCACTCTCTTTCACCTTCATCAAGAAGCTCTTTAGTTCCTCTTCAGTTTATGCCATTAGAGTAATGTCACCAGCATGTCTGAGGCTGTTGATATTTCTCCCAGCAATCTTGATTCCACTTTGTAACTCATCCAGCCCAGCATTTCTCATGATGTACTCTGCATATAAGTTAAATAAACAGGGTGACAATATATAGCCTTGTTGTACTCCTTTCTCAATTTTGCCAGTCAGCTGTTTCATGTAGGGTTTTGACTCTTGCTTCTTGACCCTCATACAGGTTCCTCAGCAGGTGGGTAAGGTGATCTGGTTCTCCATCTCTTTAAGAGTTTTGTTGAGTTTGTTGTGTTCCACACAGTTAAAGGTTTTAGCCTAGTCAATGAAGCAGAAGTAGATGTTTTGGGGAATTCCCTTGTTTTTTCTATGGTCCAATGGATGTTGGCAATTTGATACCTGGTTTCACAACCTTTTCTAAATCCAGCTTGTACATCTGGAAGTTCTCAATTAAAGTACTGCCGAAGGCTAGCTTGAAGGATTTTGAGCATAACCTTACCAGCATGTGAAATGTGTACAATTATCTGATAGTTTGAACATTCTTTGACACTGCCCTTCTTTGGGATTGGAATGAAAACTGACCAAATTTGCTGACATATTGAGTGCAGCACTTTAAAAGTCTTCATGTTAGTGTTAACACAAACTACATTTTGCTCCCCAATGTAGATGGGCTGGGCTAGAGCAAAAGAAAGGGAGGGACCATATAAAAGGTTATTTTATTCTCTTAGTGATGATAAACTGGGCTAAAGCAGTGAATATGCAGATTAAAATATAGGAAGGTATTTGTAAAATATTAAAAGCATTGAACTTTTTGAACATAGAACTGACATAGAATTCAACACTGAATACTTTGCATTCTAATCAGATAAAGATGCTTTTAGAATAATAAGTAATAAAATAAATGAAATAAATTCTTTTCTAAGTACCGCCAATATTTTTTAAACTATCAAATAGCACAAAGGGATAAAAAGAGCAATGCTAAACTGCCAAATTAAAAATAAAGGATATATGTAAGTCACAATATGTGTTCAATCAAGTCATAATGCTGTATAACTTAAACTTATACAGAGCTAAATGTAAATTATATCTCAATAAAATTGGGGGAAGTAAAACATGCTTCTGCCAGTTACCTAAATCTGTTTCAGCCTTTAAAAAAGAGTTGGAAAACTTGCTTTGTAAATATGTAAAACAAAAAACACTTTGCATCTAATAAATCCACTTTGAAAATAAATACAGTCCTTTTCAAAGTCAACAGCCTCATATTTTATAAAGATATTGTATAGTGTATAAAGTAGAGGATACATATTGTATACTCTATTGAGTATACATGTTGTATAAAGTATATTCAGAAGATATATACCTAAGTGTAACAAAGACATTTAAAAAATAAGATATCTGACAAGTACAAATGCTAAAAACAAACAAAAATATTTCATATTAAGAAAATTGAAATTCAAGGCAAAAGCAATTCAGTGTGGCATAAGTATCTTATTTCCATAATCATAACACTTGAAGGAAAATTAAAATAGCTGTTGATGCTTTTTATATAAAATAGCCTAGCATTAAATCATTGTTGGAAATAGAAGCATATATTAGAAAAGATTTTTTGTAAATCCTATAAGCATAAACTATATTGAAGATTAATCTTATAATAATTGAGGTCAATATTTATCTTAGGAGGTGAAACTTTAATACTTTTTAAATGAAAGATATTTATTAGCAATTCATAATGTTGAGGAAAGAATGGGGAGATTTTTACATAAGTAGCCAGGGTTAGGCTTATTAGACATTTTCATCCATGAATCAAAGATAAACTTTTGATTCAAAGAAAAACATTCTGTCAAAAGCCCAGTACAAGTAATACAACACACAGAAGATGTTAGTACTAATGTAAAGACAAAACTATGTAAAATAGATGACCAGTGCAAGTTAGATGCATGAAGTAGGGCACTCAAAGGTGGTGCTCTGGGACAACCCAGAGTGATGGGGTGGGGAGAGAGGTAGTCAAGGGGCAGTTTCAGGATGGAAGGACACATGTACACCCATGGCTGATTCATGTCGATGTATGGCAAAAACCACCACAATATTGTAAAGTAATTAGCCTTCAGTTAAAATTAATTAATTAATTTAAAAAAGACTAAATTAATAGGCAGGTTTTTGCAACATACATTTGTCTTTGAAGAAGAGATTTTCTGGGATTGAAATCTGTTGGATGCCAGAAACTGAGAACTGCTGTTTCCCAAACATGTTGGCAGCTTACCTACCAGTGGATGAATCTAAGAACTGCTTAGTTCTATGTTACCAGTTTTGACATGGAGCACAACAGGCTGTGTAAGACATTTGGAGAAGGAAGGATCATCCTCTCTTGCACTCTGAAGAATCACTGCAGGTTTCTGACCTTGGGCTGCTGGTAATGAGTGGTATTCAGTTCCTGGGTTTCTGTTGGTCTCCAAGTGAGATCTGTCTTTCCTGACAGCTCAGATGGTAAAGAATCTGCCTGCAATGCAGGAGACCCCGGTTCAGTTCCTGGGTTGGGAAGATCTGCTGGAGAAGGGGTAAGCTACCTACTCCAATATAGAGAGCTTCCCTTGTGGCTTAGCTGGTAAAGAATTCGCCTGCCATGCGGGAGACCTGGATTTGATCCCTGGGTTGGGAAGATCCCCTGGAGAAGGGAAAGGCTACCCACTCCAGTACTTTGGCCTGGAGAATTCTGTGGAATGTATAGTACATGGGGTCGCAAAGAGTCGGACACAAGTGAGATCAGCATTTGTGTTCAGGATGTCATAGGTTTCACTTTAACAACTTTATGTGTGAAATGTGATACCTGGAAAAGGCTATTTAAACTTAATGAATCATAGATTCCTTGCCTATAAAATGGAAATAACAGTTTTTGCACAAGTTGTTATAAGGCTAATGTAAGATATTCTTCCTTGTTTACTAAAAACAGTGCCTGACATATCATCTCTCTATTGTCAATCATATTTTTAAGTATAAATAAATATTAACTACATTTCCATAATTCAACTAAATTGTGCATAATGTCAGATAAAACTGTAGAAACATTAATAAAAATATTAGATAGAATGCTAAGTATTTCAGAACATCCACATTTAAAACTGTACATAATAACTCAGTAAAAATACAGTCAAAAAGGTAAATGGAATATTATGTTTACATAAAAAAACAGTACTAATACTCAAAACTATGCCCAAAACTTTTCAGGAAGCAAGTACAGAATCATGTAATTTCATTGTTAGACAATAACTATTGGAAACATACTAATTAAAAATTCAATAAGAAATGATAGAATAGAATGATGAGATAAAGTATTGGATGCCCAGTTTGATTTGGATATCAGATTTTTTATAAGTATGTTCTAAATATTCATTGTCATTGTCTGAAACTAAAATTGAACTCAGTGCTCTATATTTTTGTTTGACATATCTACCCACCTTAAAGTCTTTATCCAACATTAAGGAAAATAGTAAGAATATAAAAGTAAGTTTGTGAATAAATATCCTAGAAATTAGAAATTGTATAACTGAAAATTCAGTGATGGATAATAAGCATGATAAAATGTTGAAAATATCAAATGTCATTCTTTTAGTAGAAAAGACACATGTAAAACTGCAAAAGAAAGAAATAATACAAGGAAATAATACAGATATTACTGTATACTGTTTGCAAAATGTTATGGCATATACTTCAAATAAATGATTAGGAAAAAGTGCCCAGATCATATTAAATTAGCTATGTGTGTGTGTGCTAAGTCACTTTAGTTGTGTCTGACTCTTTGAGACCCTATGGACTGTAGCCCTCCAGGCTCCTCTGTCTGCATTCTCCAGGCAAGAATACTGGAGTGGGTTGCCATGACCTCCTCTAGGAGATCTTCCCAGCCCAGGGATCGAACTTGCATCTCTTATGTCTTCTGCATTGACAGGTGGGCTCTTTATCACTAGCACCAATTGGGAAACCCAGATGAGCTATAGTGAGATCAAACTCATGGCTAAACTGGTACTTACATCTTATTCTTACCAGGGAGTGAGGGGACTAGGGATAATTGTGAGATAGGAATTATCATATATACACTACCATGTATAAAATAGATAATTAATAAGGACCTACCATGTAGCACAAGAAACTCAACTCAGTACTCTGTAATGGTCTATATGGGAAGATAATCTAAAAAAGAATGGATACATGCATATATATAACTGATGATGTCCTCTTTTGATGGACATTTAGGTTGCTTCCATGTCCTGGCTATTGTAAATAGTGTTGCACTGAACATTGGAGTGCATGTATCTTTTCAAATTATAGTTTTCTCTGGATATATGCCCAGGAATGGGATTGCCGAATCGTATGGTGTTCTATTTTTAGTTTTTTAAGGAAGCTCCTTACTGTTCTCCATAGTGGCTGCACCTTTACATTCCCACTAACAGTGTAGGAGGGTTCTCTTTTCTCCACATTTCAACATACATTGATTTTGTAGATTTATTTATGATAGTCATTCTGCCTGGTGTGCAGGGATGCCTCATTGTAGTTTTTATTTGCATTTCTCTAATAATTAGTGATATAGGGTATATCTTTTCATGTACTTTTTAGCCATCTGTATATCTTCTTTGGAGAAATGTGTATTTAGATCTGCCCATTTTCTGGTTGGGTTGTTTGTTTTTTTACGTTGGACTGTATGAGTTGTTTGTATATTTTGGAGATTAATCCCTTGGTGTTTAGTCACTAAATGGTAACTGACTCTTTGCAACCCCATGGATTCCTTGTCTTTCACTACGTCCCAGAGTTTGTTCAGACTCATGTCCATTAGAGTTGGTGATGCCATCCAACCATCTCATTCTCTGTCACCCTCTTTTCCTCCTGCCCTTAATATTTCCCTGCATCAGGGATTTTTCCAATAAGTCTGCTGTTCACATCAGGTGACCAAAATACTGGAGCTTCTGCTTGAGCATTAGTCCTTCCAGTGACTGTGCTGGGTTGATTTCCTTTTGGATTGACTGGTTTGATCTTACTGTCCAAGGGACTCTCTCTTCTTCAGCCCGACAGTTTGAAAATATCAATTCTTTGGCACTCAGTCTTCTTCGTTAGTTGCTTCGTTTGAAAATTTCATGACCTATTAAACATGTGTTGTACATCTGCCTAACCATTAAAGAAAATATTGCATTCAAAAATCAGATTGGAGTAACTGGTTCATGCATCTAAAATGGAGCTGGGTGGCCATTGTGGATGTACTTTCAGACATGTTTCTGTATCGCTGAGAACTTGAATTTTCTGCAATGTGTTAGACTCAAGGACACTACCAGCTCTCTCAAAACAATGTCTGCTAGCAGCTACAAAGTGCAGATTTGTGGTCTCAATTTCTTCCTTTGTAACTACGCAGCCATTTCAGACCCCAACAAATCCTCCTTTAACCAGCATCTTTGCTTCTTGCCAGCTCCAGTTGTAATAGTTTACAACTTATGTAATTCTTCAGTGTTTGTGCGTATCAGCCTCTCCCATTTTGTAGTCTGATGGAATTCTATTTTAGTGCTTCTTGAACCTGTTTATACTGGACTATAATGCTCATTTTTGCTCAAATAAAACTATTTTCTATTCCTACAGACTTTATTGTCTGTATTGACATTGTCTCCATTGACATTGTGATACATAAGTTAATATTTTAGAGTATTTAACAAACTGGGTTGTATAAGAAAAGTACTTTCTTAGGGAAAAATAGTCTGAAACCTTGTAGTCAGCCCTCAGATTGCTTTGCAGTTGATTTTAAGTTCTTACTCTATTTTTAAGAAAACAGAACATGAACTATTATATGATGCTTTATGGGTAGGATTTTCAAAAGAAAACATATAAGAAACCTCCAACCAGTGGGTCTATACTCATAAGAAAGATAACCAATAAAATGCATGTCCAGATTATTTAGAGGATGACAGCTTGATTCTACCATGAAATGTTAGCAGTGTTCATCTTTATTTATATTTTCTGTTTTTAACATTAATAACCATGAGTCAGTTTTCCCTCAGTACAGACAACTGGGGATTTGTCACCCCAAACTTTATATATTTAAAGCTTAACAATAACCATTATAATATTAACAGAGAAAAAGTTTTGTAGAAACTGAATTTTATAAACTATGGAGCCTCTTCAAGAAAAAGCATGATTCAATATTAAATATTTCTAGAATGAATAAAGTAATTAAAACACATCACAAATTTAAACAATTTTCCCCTGTTTTATTGAAATATAATTGACATACAGCAGTGTATAAATTTAAAGGTATACAGCATGATAGCTTACATCATGAAATGACTGCCCCAGTAAATTTATTGAACATTTGTTATCTCATATAGATACAAAATTAAAGGATAGAAAAAAAAATTTCCTTGCAATGAGAACCCTTACGATTTACTCTCAACTTTCATATATAGCATAGAGAGGTGTTAGTTATATTAATATTCTATTGTATATTACATCTCTACTATTAATACTTAATTATCTTATAACTAAAAGTTTGTATTTTTTGACTACTTTCATCCAATTGCCTGTACCTCTAGTATCACATAATTTTAAAAACTGTCAAATGTCACAAATATATCCACAATTTCAGAAGCAACAATGGTAACTGCAACAGCATTTCTATAATATACTTATATATTCTACAGTTTTTGTCCTTTAAATAAGATTTTCCAAAGAGAAATATAGCTTAGTCTTTCCTCTGGCATGGTTGACTGGAATCTGATTTTTATAATTTGATGTTTTGAGTAGTTTCCTTTAGTCTCATATGTTATTAGTATAATGTAAATTTTTGTGATTACTGTCAAAGTTGAAAATTCTAATTTTTATGCATGCTGTTAGACTTCAGGAAATTTCAAGCTGTCTTAGATTTATATACCCTCATATTTTACCACTCGGCACTGAAGGCCCATTCATGTCATTATGTGATACCTGACTCTGCTGTTTAGTGTCTCATTGCCTAGTGAGTCATCAGAGAACTTGCTAAGCATGTTCCTGAAAGCCATCTCTACTCTGGTATGGCTAGCAGTATTTCATTATGGTAGGTAAAATTTCAATATGACTTCTGAGAGTTTAGTCTCTTGGTGTACACACCCGGTGTAATCCTTTCTGCTTGAGTTGGGCATAACTGTGAATATAATATCTAGCACTCTCCTAATTAAGTTTAGTTGTATCAGCTGTCCCTAACCTTTTTGGCATATGGAACTGGTTTTATGGAAGACAGTTTTTCCATGCACTGGGGGTAGAGAGGGAGGGATGGTTTGGGGATGATTCAAGTACATTACAATTATTGTGCACAATTATTGTGTATTTCTATTATCATTACATCATCTCCACCTCAGGTCATCAGGCATTAGATCCAGTTGTTGGGGACCCCTGAGTTATATGAAAAAAGTGAAAGGATTCTATAAATATAAGTAAGGACCTAAATCAGTTGACTCTAAGTTGATCAGAAAGGTGATCATCTTGGCTGGGTCTGACCTAGTTAAGTAAACCCTATTAAACGGGCTGGACTCTTCCTTAAGTCAGGGATTCAGAGCATGGCAATCTAAGAAGACCTATGGAGGGAGACGTATGTATGACAGGCAGAAAGACAATGGAGGCCTGGGCCCTACAAATGCAAAGAGCTTAATTATACCAAAAAACCCATATGCTTAAAAGAGGACCCTAAGTTACAGAGAGGAAAAATGTCAGGCTAACACCTGATTTATGCTTTGTAAAACTCCAGTGATAAAATCCTGCACAGCCATGTTCAGACTTTGACTTTCATGAATTTTAGATAAAATATAAATATTGTTTTTAGCCACTAAATCTACAGTTAGTTGCTATATAGTGGAGAAAATTAATATTTTAATAATATACAGAAATTATACAGAACCTATACATCAATCTCCTAACCATAAACTAAATGTATTTGCAAGTCAACTTCCCCTTAGCCTGATTGTGAAAATGTCCATACACACACAAAAATGATGAAGAGGAAATACTAAGTGAAGGCAATAAGAATCACTACAGTTAAACTATTTTTACTTTGTAGAAATTACAAAACATGTAAGAAAATGTGAGAATGTTTCTAAAATCCCTTCTTGAGTGTTGGGAGGGGTTTGTACACATGAAATACAGCAATACTTATGTTAAACATAAGCTTCTCATGTGTTAAGCTCTGGGATAAATACTTTTGTGCATAATCTCATTTAATTAAATCTGTGCATGAGTAATAAGGATCAGAAGGCAAGTTATTTCACTATAGATCCTGTGATCCTAGTTATTATGCTGTACTTGCAATTAGATCAATTGCTTTGCATTAATGACATACAAAAAATGTTATGAGAACAAACATACCATGTCAGTATCAGAAAACTTGTGTGAAGAGTTTTAGGTTTGATTTTGACATTGAACTTTACTGGTTAAGATTAAATTGTGTTTGTTTTGATATCTTAAAACTCAATGAATGTACTCAAAGAAATGTACTAATTGAACAAAAATGCCCTTTCTGTGTCAATATTGAACTTGTAGGGGAAAGAAATTCCAAAAACCATTTCCTGTTCTAAAACAAAAGGTCATTGACCAGTGTACATTGTGGATACTACTATGCAGATATACCTTTAGAAGAACAGTGCAAAGCCTGTTGAAATTCAGGTTCTCAGCTGAAGGGTAATAGGACTATTGGGTCAAAATTTCTGTATATTTTAAATTTTGGTGTCATCAATAGGACAACTTAAAAATATTTTCTGAGAGTACAATGTGTATTGCAAACAAAATCTGGAGAAAAAATGATAATTTGTTAATGGTAGGCTGGTATATTGAGCTTAAATGTGATTCTTCTTACAAACCTTAGTATATGAATTGAGACTGAGTTCAGAAAATTAATTTTAGAGAAAAATACAGAAAGAATTCCTCTCTCTTCTGCCAGGTAGACTAACATTAAATTAACAACATTTCATTTTCATGTTGGGAACCAACCTACATCATGTTCCTCAAAAGATAACTATCAATCAATCTTTTTCAATTTAGAACAAATTAATACTTGGAAAAAAAGTCCAAGGAATTGAAACTATCATTTTGTTTTGAGAAATAAAAACTGGATGGGATAGGGTAAACTAGAATATTTCTCTTTGAAATGATATTTCTCTTTGCAAAGTTCTTGAGAGAGAAAAATGCAAATAGAATACAACTGTTGGGAATTTTAAGCAGGAAATATATAATCTTTAAAGCAACTAGAGTTGTCAGAGAATAAAACAAAAGCAATTATATAATATGGATAAAAGTGATAGTATCTTCCCATCTATTGTTGAAAAACACATAATTTAAAAACAAAATAAGTTTCTATGCTATTTTGAATGATTAAAGACAAAGGCATCCGAACAACATAACTTGCAAAAGATGAATTTCATAGTGATAATTCTAACTGTAAAATCAATGCATTGTTTTTTTTTTATAATTCATGGCTATGCTAATTAATTTTAATGGAATAGATGTTAGATGATATTTTAAAATGTATGTAACCGGAAGGCTAGATATTTGCCATTAAAGCTGGGCAATGTTAATTTTTTGCATTGACTTTTTAAAATAAGTATACTTCACATAAATTTTCATGTTCAGCATTGATTGATAATTTGAAAGATCTCATGTTACTGGACCTACATTTCTTCATTGTGTAATTATTAGGACTCTAGTGGCTGCCTCTTTAAAGGAAGCAATGCTCTCCCATTTCCCATAGTGTCACAAGCCTCTCTAACCACTCACATGCTTAGCCTCCTGAGGCGTTTGAGTTTGATTATTACGTTGTATACATTTAGGCACATAAATAAATTTGGGTTCATGGTAAAAATAGATATCTCCTTGTTGCAATTTGCATTGCTAAAATTTTGATACTGTGAATGTTTAACATTCCCAGACACTTTCTATAAAACAATTACATTAACTCATAAAAAAATGCTTTGGCATACCTCTTAGATGCTTATAAATATCTAAACTGAAAATCATGCAACTCATTAAATATTTATTAGTCTGATTTGTGCAAGGCTGGAACCTTTGATATAAGCCCTGGACCTCTAGCAACCTACTCCTATTCCTTGTATGACAGGTATATATAAAAGACTATGAAATAAGGAGAATTTGAAAAAAAAAATACAACACATAATTATCAAACAGTAATGTGCTTGAAAATTATAATTTTGCTTCAGAGTATTTAGAGAAGACTGTTTAAAAGGTGACACTAAATCTTTGTCTTGAATGATGAGCAGGATTTTATCTTTTGGAGACATGAATAGGTAAGATAAAGACTGAGCAAAGGAAAAGGATGCACAGAACTAACAAATACTTTGAAGACTTGCAAATATTATTGTTTTTTGTCTTTTAAGTAAAACAACAATATGTATTAGAAGGTAAAATAAATGGAGAAAGAATACAGAGAAATGGCACTTACTTTTCATGGTATATCAGTTCAGTTCAGTCGCTCAGTCCTGTCCAACTCTTTGCGACCCCATGGACTGCAGAATGCCAGGCTTCCCTGCCCATCACCAGCTCCCAGAGCTTACTCAAACTCATGTCCATCGAGTCAGTGATGCCATCCAACCATCTTGTCCTCTGTCGGCCTATTCTCCTCCCACCTTCAATCTTTCCCAGCATCAGAGTCTTTTCTAGTGAGAGTTCTTCACATCAGGTGACCATTGGAGTTTCAGCTTCAACATCAGTCCTTCCAATGAATATTCAAGACTAATTTCCTTTAGGATGGACTGGTTGGATTTCTTTGCAGTCCGAGGAACTCTCAAGAGTCTTTTCCAACACCACAGTTCAAAAGCATCAATTCTTTGGCACTCAGCTTTCTTTATAGATCAACTCTCACATCCATACATGACTACTGGAAAAACCATAGCTTTGACTAGATTGACCTTTATTGGCAAAGTAATGTCTCTGCTTTTTAATATGCTATCTAGGTTGATCATAGCTTTCCTTCTGAGGAGCAAGCATCAGCCCATTCCCCTCATCTTAGTAGGTAAAAGAAAAATGGTTTATTTCCTGCCTACATGCATATCTAGGGTTACTACAGGTTTTGTTTCCCATCATAGTATTTCTGGAAAGCTCCCTACTATAGGTTGCTACTGTTGTTCAGTCACTAAATTATGTCCAACTCTTTGTGACCCCAAGGACTGCAGTACACCAGACTCCTCTGTTGTCCACAGTCACCTGGAGTTTGCTCAGATCCATGTGCATTGAATTGGTGATTCTAGCTAACCATTTCCTCCTATGTGACTATCTTCTTTTGCCTTCAGTCTTTCCCAGCATCAGGGTGTTTTCCAGTGTGTTGACTGTTTGAATCAGGTGGCCAAAGTACTAGAGCTTCAACACATCGGTCCTTCCAGTAAATATTCAGGGTTGATTTCCTTTAGCATTGACTGGTTTGATCTCTCTGTGGTCCAGGGGACTCTCAAGAATCTTCTCCAGCACCACAATTCAAAAATGTCAATTTTTCAGCGCTCAGCCTTCCTTATGGTCCAGCTCTCACATCCATCCATAACTACCGAATGCATCATGGCCTTAACTATACGAACTTTGGTGGCAAAGTGATGTCTGCTTTTTTATACAATGTCTAGGTTTGTCATGACTTTCTGTCCAAGGAGCAAGCATCTTTTAATTTCTTGGCAGCAGTAGCCATCAGCAGTGATTTTGGAGCCCATGAAAATAAAATCTGCCACTGCTTCTACTTTTTTCCCATTTATTTGCTATGAAGTGAGGGACTGGCTGCTGTGATCTTAGTATTTAAATGTTGAATTTTAAGTCATCTTTTTCACCCTTCTCTTTCACCTATATTTTGGGGCTCTTTAGCTCTTCTTCACTTTGTGCCCTAGAGTGGTGTCATCTACATATCTGAGGTTGTTGATATTTCGCCTGGCATTCTTGATTCCAGTTTATGATTAATCCAGCCTGGCATTTCATGTGATGTCCTCTGCATATAAATTAAGTAGGCCTTGATGTATTCATTTCCCAATTTTGAACCAGTCAGTTGTTTCATGTCTGGCTCTAATTGTTGCTTCTTGACCCGTATACAGGTTTCTCAGGAGACATGTGAGGTGGTCTGGTACTCTCATCTCTTTAAGAATTTTCACAGTTTGTTGTGATCCACACATTCAAAGGCTTTAGTGTAGGCAGTGAAGCAGAAGTAGTCATTCTTCTGGAACTCTCTTGCTTTCTCCATGATCTAATGAATGTTGGCAATTTGATCTCTGGTCCCTTGCCTTTTCTAAACTCAACTTGTACATCTGGAAGTTCTTGGTTCACATATTGTTGAGGCCTAGCTTGAAGGATTTCAAGCATTACTTTACAAACATGTAAAATGAGCACAGTTATATAGTAGGAAGTTTGAACAATCTTTGGCATTGTCCTTCTTTGGGATTGGAATGAAAACTGACTTTTTCCAGTCCTGTGGCCACTGCTGAGTTTTCTAAATTTGCTAGCATATTGAGTGCAGCTAGCACTTTAACAGAATCATCTTTTAGAATTTGAAATAGTTCAGCTGGAATTCTGTCATCTCCATTAGATTTGTTTTAGTAATGCTTCCTAAGGCCCTCTTGACTTCACATTCCAGGATGTCTGGCTCTAGGTGAGTGAAAACACCGTCATGGTTATCCAGGTCATTAAGACCTTTTTTGTACAGTTCTTCTGTGTATTTTTGCCACTTTTCCTTAATCTCTTCTGCTTTTGTTAGGTCCTTACCATTTCTGCCGTTTATTGTGCTCATTCTTGAATGAAATGTTCGCTTGATATCTCCAGTTTTCTTCAGGAGATATCTAGTATTTCCCAGTCTATTGTTTTCCTCTATTTCTTTGCATTGTTCTTTCAAGAATGCTTTTTCATATATTCTTGCTGTTCACTAGAACTCTGCATTCAGTTGGGTAAATGTTTCTCTTTCTCTCTTGCCTTTCACTTCTCTTCTTTTCTTGGATACTTGTAAAGCCTCCTCAGAGAACCACTTTGCCTTCTTGCATTTCTTTTTCTTGAGGATATTTTGGCCACTGCCTCTTTTACAGTTTTATGAACCTCCACCCATAGTTCTTTAGGCACTCTGTCTGTGAGATCTAATCCCTTGATCTATTTTCACCTCCACTGTATAGTCATAAGGGATTTGATTTAGGTCATACCTGAATGGCCTAGTGGTTTTTACTACTTTCTTCAATTTAAGCTGAAATTTTTCAATAAGGAGCTCATGATATGAGCCACAGTCAGCTCCAGGTCTTGTTTTTACTGGCTGTATAGAGCTTGTCATCTTTGAGTACAAAGAACATAGTGATTCTGACTTTGGTATTGACCGAAGTGATGCTTGCGTAGAGTTGTCTCCTGGATTGTTGGAAAAGCATGTTTGCTATGACCAGCATGTTCTTTTGACAAAACTCTGTTGTACTTTGCCCTACTTCGTTTTGTACTCCAAGGACATACTTGCCTGTTACTCCAGGTATCGCTTGGCTTCCTACTTTTGCATTCCAGTCTCCTATAAAGAAGTGGACATCTTTTTTGGTGTTCCGAAAGGTGTTGTAGATCTTCACAGAACTGGTCAGCTTCACCTTTTTTGATATCAGAGGTTTGCACATACACTTAAATTGCTGTGATATTGAATGGTTTGCCTTGGAAACAAATGGAGATCATGCTGCTGTTTTTGAGACTGCACCCAAGTACTGAATTTCAGACTCTTTTGTTGACTATGAGGGCTATTTCATTTATTCTAAGGGATTCTTTCCCAGAGTAGTAGATATAATGGTCATCTGAATTAAATTCGCTTATTCCCATCCATTTTAGTTCAGTGATTCCCAAGATTTCGATGGTCACTCTTGCTGTTTCCTACTCGACTGCATCCAATTTACCTTTATTTATGGGTCTAACATTCCAAGTTCTTATGCAGTACCATTCTTTACTGTATTAGACTTTACTATCACCATCAGATACATCCACAAATGAGCATCATTTGTGCTTTGGTCCAACCACTTCATTCTTCTGGGAACTATTAATAACAGTCCTCCACTTTGCCCCAGTAGCATTTGGATACCTTCTGACCTGAGGGGCTCATCTTCTGATGTTATGCCTTTTTGCCTATTCATACTGTTCTTACTAGGATGGGTTGCCATTTCCTCCTCCAATAGACCACTTTTTGTCAGAACTCTTCACTGTGACACACCCATCTTGGGTGGCCCTGCATGGCCTGTCTCATAGCTTTATTGTTATGCAACCCCCATCGCCATGACAAGGCTGTGACCGATGAAGGAGCTACTGTAGGTAGCATCTGTCATTTATATTTTTGCTGCTCACTGAGGAAGGAGGAAGCATCATACTGAGTCACTTATTGGAAGATCCCATCTGGAATAAACATCACTTCCATTCTTAATTTATTAACCACTGAATGTTATCTGACCATGTCTAATACTTGAGAGACAATTACTCATGCATATCTTACCTTTCTGAGTGATATGAGCTAAGACATTTATAGTCAACCCAAGACAGACAGGTCATGGGGAGAGTTCTGACAAAATGTGGTCCACTGGAGAAGGGAATGGCAAACCACTTCAGTATTCTTGCTTTGAGAACCCCATGAACAGTATGAGAAAGCAAAAAGATAGGACACTGAAAGATTACTCCCCAGGTCGGTAGGTGCCCAAAATGCTACTGAAGATCAATGGAGAAATAACAACAGAAAGAATGAAGAGATGGAGCCAAAGCAAAAACAACACCCTGTTGTGGATGAGACTGGTGATGGAAGCAAGGTCTGATGCTGCAAACAGCAATATTACATAGGAACATGGAATGTTAGGTCCATGAATCAAGGCAAATTGGAAGTGGTCAAACAGGAGATGAAAAGAATGAACGTCAACATTTTAGGAGTTAACGAACTAAAATTAACTGGAATGGGTGAATTTAACTCAGATGAACTTTATATCTACTACTGTGGGCAAGAATCCCTTAGAAAAAATGGAGTATCCATCATAGTCAACAAAAGAGTCTGAAAAGCACTACTTGGATGTAGTCTCAAAAACAACAGAATGATCTCTGTTTGTTTCCAAGGCAAACCATTCAATATCATGGTAATCCAAGTCTATGCCCTAACAAGTAATGCTGAAGAAGCTGAAGTTGAATGGTTCTATGAAGGCCTACAAGACCTTCTAGAACTAACACCCCAAAAAGGTGTCCTATTTATTATAGGGGACTGGAATGCAAAAGTAGGAATTCAAGAAACACCTGGAGTAACAGGCAAATTTGGCCTTGGAGTCCAGAATGAAGCAAGGCAAAGCCTAATAGAGTTTTGCCAGGAGAGCACACTGTTCATAGCAAACACTCTCTTCCAATGACACAAGAGAAGACTCTACATATAGACATCACTGAACAGTCAACACCAAAATCAGATCGGTTATATACTTTGCAGCCAAAGATGGACAAGTTCTATACAGTCAAGCAAAACAAGACCAGGAGCTGTCTTGGCTCAGACCATGAACTCTTTATTGCCAAATTCAGACTTAAATTGAAGAAAGTAAGGAAAACCAGTACACCATTCATATGACCTAAATCAAATCCCTTACGGTTATATAGCAGAAGTGAGAAACAGATTTAAGGGACTAGATCTGATAGACAGAGTGCATGATGAACTATGGATGAGGTTCATGACATTGTACAGGAGGCAGGGATCAAGACCATCCCCAAGAAAAAGAAATGTAAAAAAAAAAAAAAAAAAAAAGGCTGTCTGAGGAGGCCTTTCAAATAGCTGTGAAAAGAAGAGAAGCAATAAGCAAAAGAGAAAAGGAAAGATATACCCATTTGAATGGAGAGTTCCAAAGAATAGCAAGGAGATAAGAAAGCCTTCCTCAGTGATCAGTGCAAAGATATAGAGGAAAACAATAGACTGGGACAGATTAGAGATCTCTTCAAGGAAATTAGATACAAAAGGAACGTTTCATGCAAAGATGGGCTTAATAAAGGACAGAAATGGTTTGTACCTAAGAGAAGCAGAAGATATTAAGAAGAAGTGGCAAGACTACACAGAAAAACTATACAAAAAACATCTTCATGACCCAGATAATCATGATGGTGTGAACATTCACCTAGAGCCAGACATCCTAGAATGTGAAGTCAAGTGGGCCTTAGGAAGCATGACTATGAACAAAGCTAGTGGAGGTGATGGAATTCCAGTTGAGCTATTTCAAATCCTAAAAGATGATGCTGTGAAAGTGCTGCACTCAATATGCCAGCAAATTTGGAAAACTCAGCAGTGGCCACAGGACTGGAAAAGGTCAGTTTTCATTCCAATCCCAAAGAAAGGCAATGCCAAAGAATGTTCAAACATAATTGCACTCATCTCACACGATTGTAAAGTAATGCTCAAAATTCTCCAAGCCAGGCTTCAGCAATACATGAACTGTGAACTTCCAGATGTTCAAGCTGGTTTTGAAAAAGGCAGAGGAACCAGAGATCCAATTTCCAACATCCACTGGATCATCGGAAATGTCAGAGAGTTCCAGAAAAACATCTATTTCTGCTTTATTGACTATGCCAAAGGCTTTGACTGTGTGGATCTCAATAAACTGTGGAAAATTCTGAAAGAGATGGGAATACCGGACAACCTGACCTGCCTCTTGAGAAATCTGTATGCAGGTCAGGAAGCAACAGTTAGAACTGGACATGGAACAACAGACTGGTTCCAAATAGGAAAAGGAATGTGTCAAGGCGGTATCTTGTCACCCTGCTTATTTAACTTATATGCAGAGTACATCATGAGAAACGCTGGGCTGGAAGAAACACAAGCTGAAATCAAGATTGTCGGGAGAGATATCAATAACCTCAGCTATGCAGATGACACCCCCCTTATGGCAGAAAGTGAAAAACTAAAGAGCCTCTTGATGAAAGTGAAAGAGGAGTGTGAAAAAGTTGGTTTAAAAAACTCAACATTCCGAAAACTATGATCATGGCATCCAGTCCCATCACTTCATGGCAAATAGATGGGGAAACGAAACAGTGACAGACTTTATTTTTTGGGCCTCCAAAATCACTGCAGATGGTGAGTGAAGCCATGAAATTAAAAGACACTTACTCCTTGGAAGGAAAGTTATGACCAGCCTAGATAACATATTAAAAAGCAGAGACATTACTTTGCCAACAAAGGTCCGTCTAGTCGAGAATATTGTTTTTCCAGTATCATGAATTGGTGTTAGAATCAGACTATAAAGAAATTGAGTACTGAAGAATTGATGCTTTTGAACTTTGGTGTTGGAAAAGATTCTTGAGAGTTCCTTGGACTGCAAGGAGATCCAATCAGTCCATCCTAAAGGAAACCAGTCCTGAATATTCACTGGATGCACTGATGTTGAAGCTGAAACTTCAATACTTTGGCAACCTGAAGTGAAGAACTGACTCATTTGAAAAGACCCTGATACTGGGAAAGCTTGAAGGCAGGAGAAAGGGACAACAGAGGATGAGATGATTGGATGGCATCATCAACTCAATGAACATGAGTTTGGGTAAACTCCAGAAGTTTTTGATGGACAGGGAGGACTGGCCTGCTGCAGTCCGTGGGGTTGCAAAGAGCCAGATAAGACTGAGTGACTGAACTGAACTGAACTGAGGATTACTAGTGTAAGAACATATTCCAGGGTAGTCCATTTAAGGATGTCTTCCTCCCTAGAGTAGCTCCAGGAGAAAGACATAATCTTTCTATAGAGTAATATTAGTCTACTCTACAGAGTGAACATAAATTTTTTTCCTTTCCTGATATAAAAATGCATCTGTTATCAGAATCCTGATATAAGATCAGAGTCTCATAAATTTAGAATTCCTTTCCTTTATTACATTTTAATGTGTGTGCAGATACCATCCAGCTCTCACCATGTGTGTGTGGATCGGGGCTTGGGACAAATGTTATGGTGTTACTTTGGCTGTTCCTTCTTTTTTTCTTGAGTAATAAATTCTTTTTCTCTGACCCACAGGCCTCAGATTTTCTGTCAGTTTATAAATATAAAACTCTGACCGTTAACCTCTAAATTTAAAAATAGAGTAAAATCTCAAAAAAAAAAAATCACAGTCTTTTGAACTAACAATAATATCATTGAGTCAGGGAAGTACAATCTTAACATGTGCTTAGACAGAAGAGATTTGGGAATAGCAGCAAAGCTCTAGAATGAAGTGTGGAAAAGAAAATGGGAATAATACTGTTGGTTCATTGGTTCATGGTTCATTTCTCACATGTTATGGAAAGCATTCTGGTTGTAGTAACCTTGTTGTTGTTACTGTTTAGTCACTAAGTCATGTTTGACTCTTTTGTGACCCTGTGGACTATAGCCTAACAGGTTCCTCTGTCCATGGGATTTCCCAGCCAAGAATACTGGAAGGCCCAGTAACCTTGAACTTACATTTAATACTGCAATTAGACCCAAATATGGCTTCCCTGGTAGCTCAGTGGTAAAGAATATACCTATCAATGCAGGAGACATGGTTCAATCCCTGGGTTGGGAAGATGCCCTGGAGAAGGAAATGGCTGTCCACCCCAGTATTCTTGCCTGTGAGTCCCATGGACAGAGAAATCTGGTGGGCTACAGTCCATGGGTTTGCAAAAGAGTTGAACACGACTTAGCAACTAAACAGCAATGACAATAGACCCAAATAAGAAGATCCTTTGGGACTCTGAGCTCCATTCCATGGTGAATCCTATATTATCACAGATGTAAAAATATAAATAAAAAATTCAGAGACTTCTCTTTCTTGTATTCTGATGTTCATCATTAGCATATCACAAAGTATTAAATACAATATTTGTTCTTGGACTAACACTTTTATTTTTAAGTCCCAAGTAAGCACTTTTCTACATTTTTTTTTTCCCTTGAAGCAAAAGTTCCTCATATCTGAGTGGCATTAACTATTCCTGGGATCTGCTGCTATATATATGTTGAAAACAAATACTGCTTAGGGCCAGGGAAAGATTTGTATGGTGAAAATACTTAATTGTAAGCTGAATAATGACCATCCAAGATTTCCAGGGCCCAATACCCAGATTTTGTGAATATGTTACTTTACATGGAAAAGGAATTTTGCAAAAATAATTAAAAGGGCCCTGGATTATCCACATGGGCCCAAACTAACCTTAAAGCAGAGTACCTTTTCTAGCTATGATGAAAGGGGATTAATACCTATGGGAAATTGTTAGAGAAATGTAACTCTGTTGGCTTTGAAGATAGAGGTGGGAGACAGGAACTGTGTGATGACAGATTGAAGTCATGATGGAACATCTTAGTTCAGGTGGACAAAACCAGAATTGAGCAACCGTTGAGGACCTGGTCTCAGATTTGTCCCTTCACTGCAGAGAATGTGAACTTTCTGTGAACCATACACGACTTGAGGACACAAGCCTTTTTAAAACCAACATTTGCAAGTTCCAACCTTGTGTCTTAAGGTTGTTTCCCCTCGCAACTGTGCCATTTCAGACCCCAACCAATCCTTACTTAATAAGCACCCATACTTCTTGGAAGCTTCAATTACAGTTCTTGGTTAACAACTCATGTAACTTACTGAATCTTTTGGTTTTTGCCTTCGTAAGTCTACCCCATTTTGTTATCTATTCTGTGTGCTTAGTTGTTCAGTCATGTCTGACTCTTTGCGACGCCATGTACTATAGCCCACCAGGCTCCTCTGTCCATGGGGATTCTCCAGGCAAGAATACTGGAGTGGGGTTGCCATACTCTCCTTCCTCCAGAGGATCTTCCCAACCCAGGGATTGAATCCAGATCTCCTGCACTGCAGGCAGATTCTTTACCAGTTGAGCCACCAGGGAAGCCCAGGAATACTGGAGTGGGTAGTCTATTCCTTCTCCAGGGGATCTTCCCAACCCAGGAATCGAACTGGGTTCTCCTGAATTGCAGGTGGATTCTTTACCAGCTGAGCTATGAGGGAAGCCCTATTTTGTAGTCTGGGGGAACACAATTTAAGTGCTTCTTGCATCTGCGTCTCCCAGGCTAACCACCCTGTCCTCTACAAAACACCCTTTTATTTCAATCAGGTCTGTGTTTCTGAAAATTTGATTAAGACAAGGAATGTGGATGGTCTGTAGGATCTGGAAAAGACAAGAAAATAGACTCTCCCAAGGCATCGCTAGATAGGGATAAAGCCCTTACAACATCCTTGATATTAGTCTAATTAGACCCGTGTAGGAATTCTGACATGGGAACAATAAGATAATTTTATTGAGGTCATTAAGCTTGTGCTAATTATTAGGACAATAATAGAAAACAAATGGAGTACAAGAAAAGACAGATGAATTAACTTATCACATCCTTCCTTTAGAATAGCATGGATGCAACTCATTCTTATACGGCAATTATCACCTCCTGTTTGTGGTGTGCACACATTTCATTGTTTCTTCATAGTTCCCGTCTGTGTTTTTTAGTATATAAACGAATTGCACAAGGTAGCTAAGGAATATTTGCAATATTATAGAAGTTGTGTTAATGTTAAGTATCTTTTATAGGTCTCAGTTCAGTTCAGTCGCTCAGTTCAGTTCAGTCGTGTCCGACTCTTTGCAACTCCATGGACTGCAGCATGCCAGGCTTCCCTGTCCTATTTGTAGGTCTAGATGTAGTATATAATATCAGTGTTCCACATCGACTACTAGATGTATAAGGGCTTCTGAGGAGGTGCTAGTGGTAAAGAACTTGCCTGCCAATATAGGAGATGTCAGAGACACAAGTTCAATCCCTGGGTTGGGAACATCCCCTAGACGAGGGCATGGCAATCCTCTCCAATATTGTTGCCTGGAGAATCCCACTGACAGGCGAGCCTGATGGGTTATGGTCCACAGGGTCCCAAAGAGTGGGACACGACTGAAGTAATTGAACACACACACAGCACAGGTGCATATTGAACAAGGTTTGAGAATACATCATTAATATTTAATATATTTTGCAGTTTATATTTATTAAAAGATTTTTGATTAAAAGTTTATATTATGATTTATATTTTACATATAAGGAGTTAAAGATTAAAATTATGTTTATATTTAATTTATACTTTTGAAGAGCATGTATTAACATTTTGATGATTCAGTTTTCTAAATTTCTTAGATCATTACTATTAATAAAACAAAATTATGTTTCATAGTTGGTTGTAACAAAATTATGGATTTTCTTGACATTAAGATGATAAAAATGAGCTTTATGGAATATACTATTAATTATATATTTATTTTCTTGTCAGACATCTAAATATTGTTGACCCAATAAATAATATATGCTAAGTCATGTCTAAGAATGAATTAAAAATTCTTTGGTATTTTGCCAAATTTTAATTGTATAGAAACAGCTTTATGTGTATTTTTTTCTTTTGGAAAGCATGTATGTAAAATTGGATGTAGGAAGCATTATATTTAAAAGCATATTAGATTAACTTTAAATATAGAAAAAAGATAAATATAGAGACATGTTAAATGGCCCTCTTTTTGTATTACTGTTCAGTCCTTGAAATATTGGGAAGGGGGGACATGTTAAGTGTTGATAAATTTACCAATAGTGTCCATGAATTGCACATACACGACCTTGTTCACAGCTCTTCTTATTACTGTCACTGTAGGTACTTTGCCTGTTAAGATTATTTTCCATTTGAAATAGCTTCAACAACAAAAAAATAATGAATTAGCATTTGAAATGAAATTATTTTGTGTGTTAGAAGACTAGAAAAAAACTAATGAAGAATAAATGTGAAACAAACATTTGTTAAGGAATGACCACAGTTTCATATTCCTTTCAAAGCAACAGTTAACTGCTTTATGGAGCCTAAGAAATAAAAATCCCCATAGATAAATTTGTGTTATAGTTTCTTATGGCAATATGTTCAAACTTAGAATGTAAAAAATATAAAAATACTCATTAAGGAATTTATTTCTTTATATATAGTATAAATTATATTATCTGTCAAGTGACAAAACTGTATTTCAAACTGTATTTCTATAAACAGATCCTTCAAGAAGTATGAAATAACAATTCTGAGTGATATGGAATTATGGGGTTCTAATTTACCAGAAACTTTTTATTTTTGTTACTCCTTAGATGTTCATTAAATAATAATTCACCTCACAATCAGTGGCATATTAGATTAGATGAATTATGATAAATCATAACTAAGGATGCTTATCTAGAAATGCAGGGATGCTTCAGTATAGAAAATTAATGCAATACACTATTTTAATGGGCTACAAAGAAAAGCCTAAGAGCATATTAATAAATGTAGAAGAGTCATAGGCAAAATTTGGCTTTCTTTCATTATTCAAACTTGGCACACAAACAGCCTTCTACAATTTGATTTAAAGCATCTGTTAAAAATTGTACTTATTGGAAGTTGTCTAGAATCTATCCCTTATATTAGGAACAAGATTGGGGGTTCACCAGCATGACTGTTTGCAGAATTGCACTGGTTGGCAGAACATACCAGTTGTAATAAGCAATACTAGAAGAGCGATGAAAAAAAAAATAGTAAATTAATAAGTTACTACTTTTCAATACTGTTAATATCAAACTAGGACATAGAGCATAATAAAAAGACTCAGTTCACAGTAGTAATCAAAACAATATGGCACCTGAGAATGAACCTAATAAATATGTAAAAGCCTAAATTGAAGAAAAGATAATGATCCAACAAAAAGCATAGATAATCTACTATCAGAACTCTGTAATAATAATGAGACGTTAATTTGTAAATACAGTACATTTTCATTCAAAACCCGAAAGGTTTTAATAAAACTAAATAATCTACTTATAAAATTTGTGTAGGCAAATATGGGCTAATTTTTGAAGAACATGTGGGAAATGTTTTAAGAACCAGATGAGGATTACTCTTACATATACCATACCTTACCACAAAGGTATATTAATAGTATGTTATGATAAACTGATAGATAAAGAGACCAATGAAAGGTAAAATGCTCAGAAGCATATCAGTGCAAGTATACAAACTTGATATGTGGCAGAACTAATAATCTAGACTAGTGGAAAATAAAATTATATCTATATCTGTATAGAATAATCAATTCCAGATAGATTTAGAAATTTGTGATACAAGTAGACTGCACAATTCTTAGAAAAGTAATGAACATTTGATTAATGTTGGATTAAAAACTATTTCTAGGGAAACATTTTTAAATGAACTTGAAAGTAAAAGAAAGGAATTTTGTTCATTAAAATTTGAATTTACAAAACAGAAAGAATGGCATAAGGTCAGACAAGCAGAGAGCCAGTAAAGATATGAATATAAACCTTTGACTTAGAATCTTTGTTTACAAAATCTTAATCAGCAGTGAGAAAATTTATTTTCAATATGAGTGAATAATATGAATAGATGCTTCAGTGTAGAGATTGTTTGAATCACCAATAAACAACTAGTCTCATCACTTGTTGCTATGTGACAAACCAAAATGAAATAGGCTCATTTGGAAGATTTTCCCTTAGAATCTTTAAAGCATATTCAGTCAGAATATGGCTGGCACTGGAGTCATCATTTGTGCTGTCTAGCACTCAGGCTGGATGGCTAGGAAAGCTGAGGTCAGATAATGCATCTCTCCCAAATGCCAGGAGGCATTTTAGGTCTTCTAACATCATTCTGGATTTCTTGCATGAAGATCAACTTACCCCAGCATGAGTATTCCAAAAGATATGAAAGTTAAAATGTCAGCCTGCGCCCCCAAATTGGCAGTGTCACTTCTGACCTACTCTGTTGGATGCAGCAGTCCAGAACCCACCTGTTTTCAAGGAATTAGCTCAATTCTTAGTGGGTGGAGCTTCAAAAAGTTTTTGGCCATCTTTGATCTGCTGCAAGCTGAAAATAAACTCAAACTCTAAGCACTGTGGTGTTGGAGAAGACTCTTGAGAGTCCCTTGGAATGCAAGGAGATCAAACCAGTCAATCCTAATGGAAATCATTCCTGAATATTCATTGGAAGGACTGATGCTGAGGCTCCAATACTTTGGCCACCTGATGTGAAGAACTGACTCATTAGAAAAGACCCTGATGCTGGGAAAGATTGAAGGCAGGAGGAGAAGGGGACGACAGAGGAGGAGATGGTTAGATGGCATCACCAACTCAATGGACATGAGTTTGGGATGTTGGTGATGGGCAGGAAGGCCTAGCATGCTGCAGTTCATGGGGTCGCAAGGAGTCGGACACGACTGAGCGGCTGAACTGATAAGCACTCAAGTAAATTAAGACAATGATAAAATGGCATTAACTGGAGGTTTGAACTCTGAGAATGGAAGGTTTTTAGTGAGTATGTAAACAGAAAAATCTCATGCAGTCCTGGGTATATGGACAGGGGTACAAGTCTTTGGTGGACCGTATTTATACCACCTAGTAAAGGTGAAAATGTTCAAACCTTCTGGGCTTAGAAATTCCACTTCTGTATGTATAGCCTAGAGACACTCTCATGAATGTGCATTAGGATATTTGTATGTGAAGTTAATATTATTCATTGTTCACAGTAGCAAAGAGTGCAACTTCTGGATTAACTCTCACTCAGCAGAGGAAAATGGGAAAGAAAAAAGAAATGGGGTCTCATTTGTATCTGCTATACTTAGTATTTAATTTCATTCCTTAAAAGTCTGAGGTGAATATAGCATAATGTTAAGATTTTACTGAAGCCTGGGAAGTTTGTAAATGAGTGTCATAATATTAAAATATTTCTTTCAGTGGATAAAAATGATTTCAAAATTTTAATAAAGATTGCTTTGTCTATTTGAGGTTTTTTATATTTCCATACAAATTGTGAAATTATTTGTTCTAGTTCTGCAAAAAATACCGTTGGTAGCTTGATAGGGATTGCATTGAATCTATAGATTGCTTTGGGTAGTATACTCATTTTCACAATATTGATCTTCCAATCTATGAACACAGTATATTTCTCCATCTATTTGTGTCCTCTTTGATTTCTTTCATCAGTGTTTTATAGTTTTCTATGTATATGTCTTTCGTTTCTTTAGGTAGGTATACTCCTAAGCATTTTATTCTTTTGTTGCAATGGTGAATGGTATTGTTTCCTTAATTTCTCTTTCTGTCTTTTCATTGTTAGTGTATAGGAATGCAAGGGATTTCTGTGTGTTAATTTTATATCCTGCAACTTTAATACACTATATTCATTGATTAGCTCTGTTGGGGTCCTTTAATGGACCGGAATCTGGAGGTACGGAGTCGACGATAAGAAAGTGAAAGAGAGAAAGAGGCCGATGTCCCTTGGTTTACGCAGAGGACCAATAAAGTCCTTGACACAGGACTTGCATCGCTCACGAAGGCACCAGGCGCCCTCTCGAGGGGGTCTTAGAAGCCCGGGCAGAAAAGTGAGCACGACGGGTCTCCACGCTCCAGAGAGTCAGCCAGAAAAGGAGAGAGAGAGAGAGAGAGAGAGAGAGAGACAAAAAAGACCCGGGGACCCAAGCTCTGATGGAGCAAAGGTGCTTTAATGATTTTTCTATGAGTATATATAGGCTGCAGTACAAGAAACTTCTTTCGGGAATGATAGAGATCAGAAAACCAAATGTACAGCAAACGTTACCAAGGAAACATGGGCTAAAGTTAGTCACAAGGTCAGAAGACAATCCCTATCTCAAGAAAGGGGAAGGAGATTAAGCTGTTTTGTCCTAAGGAGAATGTTTACTAAAGGAGACTCATGCTTGCCTCACACAATGACCTCAGTCCCTGGGAGCAGCGTGCTGTTCCGCTTGAAGAGGGACAAAGGACTCATGAGAGACAGCATGTAGGAATCCTCCCGTCAAACATTCCCTGACATAGCTCTAGTAATTTTCTGGTAGAGTCTTTAGGGTTTTCTATGTAGAGGATCATGTCATCTGCAAGCAGTGAGAGTTTCACTTCTTCTTTTCCTATCTATATTCCTTTTACTTCTTTTTCTGCTCTGATTGCTGTGGCCAACACTTCCAAAATTATGTTGAATAGTAGTGGTGAGGGTGGGCACCCTTGTCTTGTTCCTGATTTTAGGGGAAATGCTTTCAATTTTTCACCATTGAGGATAATGTTTGCTGTGGGTTTGTCATATGTAGCTTTTATTATGTTGAGGTATGTTCCTTCTATTCCTGCTTTCTGGAGAGTTTCTATCATAAATGGATGCTGAATTTTGTCAAAGGCTTTCTCTGCATCTATTGAGATAATCTTATGGGTTTTATCTTTCAATTTGTTAATATGGTGTATTACATTGATTGATTTGCAGATATTAAAGAATCCTTGTATTCCTGGGATAAAGCCCACTTGGTCATGATGTATGATTTTTTAAATATGTTGTTGGATTCTGTTTGCTAGAATTTTGTTAAGGATTTTTGCATCTATGATCATCAGTGATATTGGCCTGTAGTTTTCTCTTTTCGTGGCATCTTTGTCTGGTTTTGGTATTACGGTGATGGTGGCCTCATAGAATGAGTTTGGAAGTTTACCTTCTTCTGCAATTTTCTGGAAGAGTTTGAGTAAGATAGGTGTTAGCTCTTCTCTAAATTTTTGGTAGAATTCAGCTGTGAAGCCATCTGGTCCTGGGCTTTTGTTTGCTGGAAGATTTCTGATTACAGTTTCAATTTCCGTGCTTGTGATGGATCTAAGATCTTCTGTTTCTTCCAGGTTCAGTTTTGGAAAGTTATACTTTTCTAAGAATTTGTCCATTTCTTCCAAGTTGTCCACTTTATTGGCATAGAACTGCTATGATCCTTTGTATTTCAGTGTTGTCTGTTGTGATCTCTCCATTTTCATTTCTAATTTTGTTGATTTGGTTCTTCTTCCTTTGTCTCTTAATGAGTCTTGCTAACAGTTTGTAACTTTTGTTTATCTTTTCAAAAAACCAGCTCTTAACTTTGTTGATTTTGCTATGGTCTCTTTTGTTTCTTTTGCATTTATTTCTGCTCTAATTTTAAGATTTCTTTCCTTCTACTAACCCTGGGGTTCTTCATTTCTTCTTTCTCTAGTTGCTTTAGGTGTAGAGTTAGGTTATTTATTTGACTTTTTTCTTGTTTCTTGAGGTAAGCCTGTAATGTTGTAAACCTTCCCCTTAGCACTGCTTTTACAGTGTCCCATAGGTTTTGGGTTGTTGTGTTTTCATTTTCATTCATTTCTATGCATATTTTGATTTCTTTTTTAATTTCTTCTATGATTTGTTGGTTATTCAGAAGCGTGTTATTTAGCCTCCATATGTTTGAATTTTTAATAGTTTTTTTTTTTTTTTTTTTTCTGTAATTGAGATCTAATCGTACTGCATTGTGGTCAGAAAAGACGACTGGAATGATTTCAATTTTTTTTTTTTTTTTTTAATTTACCAAGGCTAGATAACCCTATATGCAAAACAGAAAAAGAGACACAGAAATACAGAACAGACTTTTGAACTCTGTGGGAGAAGGTGAGGGTGGGGTGTTTCAAAAGAACAGCATCTATACTATCTATGGTGAAACAGATCACCAGCCCAGGTGGGATGCATGAGACAAGTGCTCGGGCCTGGTGCACTGGGAAGACCCAGAGGAATCGGGTGGAGAGGGAGGTGGGAGGGGGGATCGGGATGGGGAATACGTGTAAATCTATGGCTGAGTCATATCAATGTATGACAAAACCCACTGAAATGTTGTGAATTAGCCTCCAACTAATAAAAAAAATAAATTAATTAAAAAAAAAAAAAAAAAAGAATTTACCAAGGCTAGATTTATGGTCCAGGATGTGATCTATTCTGGAGAAGTTTCCATGTGCACTTGAGAAAAAGGTGAAATTGATTGTTTTGGGGTGAAATGTCCTATAGATATCAATACCTCAAATACCTCAAATCACATTCCAAAGAATACAGGTAAACTAAACTACTATTGTGTCTGGCTTCTCTCATCTCAATTAGCAAGTGCTTCTTGATCATTACTTTAATTCTGTTTTTTTTTTTTTTTAAAGCCCACAATATATAAATCATTGCTGTTTTATAAATGCAAAGCACATTTAGCTTTTCTCATGTGTATCATCTATTCTTTTGCAGAACATTCTTGCCTGCAAGACAGACCTTTTGTAGGTTATATACCATCTTCCTGAAAAACATCTTTCAAATGTGACTTTATTGAGTCACCAGGTATTACTCTCAATGGTGAGTACTTTGCTGTTTTTCTTTGTCTGTCATGCTACTGAGAAATGATTTCCTGGGATAGAGAATTCTTGAGTGAATTTAAGATTTTAAGTATGTATTTCCATTGTCTATGGCTTCTATTATCTCTGTAAAGATGTGACTTGTCAAATTGCCTTTGTCTTCTCTCCACAACTTTTAAACTCTTACTTCATTCCTTTTGTGTTTTAAAGTTTCGGTAAATCCCTAAAGTGTATTTCATAATATTTACATTCCTCAAGATATATCAAGATTTCAGAATGTAAAATGTTGTCATTCATCAGTTGGGAAGATTTCTTAAGTATGATCTCACCAAATATTCTCTTTATATCCTTGTTTTCCTTCTTGATAGAGATCTATTTTGAGTTATAGTAGTTTTTTCCCCTTTTTGTCTTCCATGACCCTTAATTTCCATTTCATATGTTCTATTTCTTTGTTTCTATTACTTCACTGCTTTTATATATTAAACTAACTGTTAATTCATGTTCAATAATTTGATCTTAGACTGAGTCTAGTTGGCTGTTTTAAATCATTAATTTAGTTTCCATATTAATCATTGTATTTTCCTGTCTAGAAATTCAATTTGCTTTTTATTCAGATCTCTGGTCATTTTTTATGGACAATTTTTCTTTGTCCTACTTTCAATATCCATTTTAGTGTTTTAATATAAATATATTCACTAAATTATGTTGAAAGATAAGAAACTTATAAATTATGGTTCAACTAAATACATTGTGTGTCCAATAGATCGAATAACTAACTGCCCTTGATTTTGGAAGACTCTGATTTAAAGCTTTGTACTTTTTTGCTTTTTGCAGTATTTGGAACTTTTTTTTAATGAACGTATTTTCCTTTGAACTTTTTCTGTGGCATTTTTGAAGCTTTGTTTGGGATTAAGTTCCTCAGGAAAGGATTTGACTTTGCTTCCAACATATAACACTACAAACTCAGGATTATTTTCAACTCTATTGTAAGCCTGGGATTTTTGTTTTGTTTCAAATAAACTTTTATTTTAGGATAGTTTTAAATTCACAGAAAAATTGCAAATGTAACAGAGTTCCCATATACTTCACTTAATTTCCCCATTTATTAACATCTTGATTTATTCCATCCAAGAAACCTACATTGCTCCAGGCTTTATTTATATTTTACTAGTGTTGAATCATTATTTTTTTTTTAATTTTTCAGTATCCCACTCAAAATCTCATACTTCATTTGTGTTTTTTTAACCTTCTAAGAATAATATTTTTATGTATGTATGTATGTATTTAGCTGTGCTCAGTCTTAATTGCAGCATGTGGGATCTTTAGAGTGGCATTTGAGATCTTTTCTTATGTCTCCTTAGTCTCCTCTGGTCTGTAGCAGCTTTTCTATCTTTCTTTGATTTTTGTGATCTTAACAGTTTTGAGGATAACTGGTCAGATGTTTGGTAGAATGTCTCTCAATTTAGGTTTGAATTAGGTTTTCCTTATGGTTGAACTGGGATAATAGGTATTGGGAAAGATGATCACAGCTGGTGAATTGCCCTTCTCACCAAACATATCATGGGCACTAATATACCTGATCAGTACATCATTAATACACTGTATCATTTATTTTGTTTTAAAGTATTGCCCAAGTAGTATAGATTTAGACCTCAAATCTATGTGATGAAATGATTGTCATTAGTAATCCTTAAGCAGAGAGTTCCCTTTGTATTTTATTTCATTTTTTCTCTTCTTCCAGATCCAAAGGTAGATGCAAAAGTAACTCCAAGTTAGAACCTATGTTTTTCCACACTTAAAAAAGAATGGAAATAAAATTTCTGAAAATTTATTTTTCTTTGGAAATGTAAAATTTAAAACCCAGTTCCGTTCAGTCACTCAGTCGTGTCCGACCCTTTGCGACCCTGTGAACCGCAGCACGCCAGGCCTCCCTGTCCATCACCAACTCCCGGAGTCTACCCAAACCAACGTCCATCGAGTCAGTGATACCATCCAACCATCTCTTCCTCTGTCGTCCCCTTCTCCTCCTGCCCTCAATCTTTCCCAGCATCAGGGTCTTTTCAAATGAGGCAGCTCTTTCCATCAGGTAGCCAAAGTATTGGAGTTTCACCTTCAGCATCAGTCCTTCCAATGAACACCCAGGACTGATCTCCTTTCAGATGGACTGCTTGGATCTCCTTGCAGTCCAAGGGACTCTCAAGAGTCTTCTCCAACACCACAGTTCAAAAGCATCAATTCTTCAGTGCTCAGCTTTCTTCACAGTCCAATTCTCACATCCATACATGACCACTGGAAAAACCATAGTCTTAACTAGATGGACCTTTGTTGGCAAAGTAATGTCTCTGCTTTTTAATATGCTGTCTAGGTTGGTCATAACTTTCCTTCCAAGGAGTAAGTGTCTTTTAATTTCATGGCTGCGATCACCACCTGCAGTGATTTTGGAGCCCAGCAAAATAAAGTCAGCCATTGTTTCCACTGTTTCCCCGTCTATTTGCTATGAAGTGATGGGACCAGATGCCATGGTCTTAGTTTTCTGAATGTTGAGCTTTAAGCCAACTTTTTCACTCTCCTCTTTCACTTTCTTCAAGAGGCTCTTTCCTTCTGCTTCACTTTCTGCCATAAGGGTGATGTCATCTGCATATCTGAGGTTATTGATATTTCTCCCAGAAATCTTGATTCCAGCTTGTGCTTCCATTTGTGCCCAGCATTTCTCATGATGTACTCTGCATATAAGTTAAATAAGCAGGGTGAAAATATACAGTCTTGACATACTCCTTTTCCTATTGAAACCAGTCTGTTGTTCCATGTCCAGTTCTAACTGTTGCTTCCTGACCTGCATACAGGTTTCTCAAGAAGCAGGTCAGGTGGTCTGGTATCCCCATCTCTTTCAGAATTTTCCACAGTTTGTTGTGATCCACACAGTCAAAGGCTTTGGGATAGTCAATACAGCAGAAATTGATGTTTTTCTGGAACTCTCTCGCTTTTTTTGATGATCCAGCGGATGTTGGAAACTGGATCTGTGGTTCCTTTGCCCTTCCTAAGACCATCTTAAACATCTGGAAGCTCATGGTTCACGTATTGCTGAAGCCTGGCTTGGAGAATTTTAAGCGAGAGTTTACCAGCATGTGAGATGGTGCAATTGTGCGGTGGTTTGAAAATTTAAAATTAGAACTCTGTATTATGAATTTTTGTTTAATGTTTTGGGAATCAAATACTGATTAGTAATTATCTTAGACCAGACTGATATAACAAAACATCATACATTGGGTACTTAAGACAACTGGCCATTTGTTTCACAAAATTTCAGAAGCTGAGAATTCTGAGATGAGGCAGATCTGGTTTTTGTCAAGGGTCTACTTCCTGTCTTGTAGACAGCTATCATCTTCTTGTGTCCTCACATGGCAGAAGAAGGAGAGGAAGGAACAAACTTTTTTCCTAATTGTTTGTAAGGGCACTAACTGCATTTGTCAGTCTCCACCCTCAAGATCTCGTCTAATCCTAATTATCTCCCAAGGGCCCCACTTCTAATAACATCACATTGGGTGGGTAGGGCTTTATCATATAAATTTGTGGAGGGGACAATCATTCAATCCAGAAAAGTAATCTTGTATTTGATTTGGTGTCTTTCAGTTGGCTTCTTCCTAGCTGTATGAAGAAAAGTTAACTGAACTTTAAGCTCCTCACTTGATTTTCTTTATACTGAGGATAAAGTGTAATAATGCATATAACTTAGCACTGAAGTGGCATATTATATGAGCATGGTATCTATTTTCAGTTATTATTACTGAAAGAAGAAAAATCTAGTCTGACAAAGAGAGCATGATAGCCTTGTTCTGGAACCAGGGGTAAAAAAGGATATATCTAATAATCCTTTGTGAACACCTTTAGGCTAAAAATAACATTTTTAAAAATCATATATATGTGTGTGTGTGTATATATATATATATATGCAGAGTAAATATTTAGGATGAAATTAGAAAGGGAATTTAAAACCTTTGAGCCTTAGCTTTTTAATATTCCTAATTATTTTTTAAAATGGTTTGTAAATTTGTTTTTACACACATATTTTTTTGTTTGTTTGTTTGTTTTGTTTTGTTTGGCCATGTTACGTGGCTTCTGGGATATTAGTTCCCTGAGCAGGTATTAAACCCCTGTCCTTGGCAGTGAGGCTATGAAGTCCTAACCACTGGATCATCAGGTAATTCCCTAAATGTGTGTTGTTAATGTAACATAAATTAGCTTTTGCTAAGTGAGAAAAATAATTGATCAGGAAATGAGGACAACATATAACTTTGACCCCAATTTAATTTGGCACAGTGTGTATATTATATACATCCCTATAATTAATTATCTTTCCCAATTTTTTATTACCCACAGTTATTTATTTTAAGATACAGAAATATTTTTCCAGTTGTCGGTAATGACCTATGACTATTCCTGAGCTCTCTGTCAAAAATGTATAGCTTCCATACCCGAAAAAAAGTGAGGAATGAAAAAAAAAATTAAAAACCTCATTATTTTTATGCAATTACAATTGGTTGAATTTTTATACAGCTTTTTCTATTAGGTTTTTCATCAAATATCTTTTTTTCTTTGCTGAATATTTGCATTGCTTGAAAAACTGGCTAACTTGATCCTTCCATTCATATACAGAGTTTATGAAGAATATAGTATTTTTAAAGAACCACCATCAATACAGAAGAAATTTAAGCCAAAACCTAAAAACTAACATATATTTTACAATAAAAGAAAATACCAAACAATTGAGCTGATCATTTGTCAACATAGTTGAAAGTGTTAGATTCCTGGTCATGTCCTAGTCTTTGCAACCCAGGCAAGAATACTGGAGTGAGTAACCATTTCCCTCTCCAGGAGATCTTCTGGACCTAGGGATTGAACCGGGGTCTCCTGCATTGCAAGTGAATTCTCTACTGTCTGAGCCATCAGGGAAGCCCCAGTTATTCAAAAGTTGTAATGAAGCATGAGAGATTTATGGAAGCTTCCTGATAGGAGAGACTGACTGAGGGAGAAACTGGGTCTTGTTCTGATGGGTAGGGCCATGCTTAATAAATCTTTAATCCAAGTTTCTGTTGATGGAGGGGTGGGGTGGTTGTTCTCTCCCTGTTGTTGGACCTGAGGCCAAACTATGGTGCAGGTAATGAAGATAATGGCAACCTCCTTCAAAAGGGCCCATGCACTCACTGATGCACTCAGTGCCCACTGAACTGGGGTGTTGGAGAAGACTCTTGAGTCCCTTAGACTGCAAGGAGATCCAACCAGTCCATCCTAAAGGAAATCAGTCCTGAATATTCATTGGAAGGATGATGCTGAAGCTGAAACTCCAATACTTTGGCCACCTGATGCAAAGAACTGAGTCATTGGAGAAGATCCTGATGCTGGGAAAGATCGAAGGTGGGAAAAGGGGAAGACAGAGGATGAGATGGTTGGATGGCTTCACCAACTCAATGGACATGAGTTTGAGTAAACACCAGGAGTTGGTGATGGACAGGGAGGCCTGGCGTTCTGCGGTCTATGGGGTCGCAAAAAGTCAGACACGACTGAGCAACTGAACTGAACTGAATGAAGCATAGCTTTTTAAGTAATAAAAACTGTAAATAAAAATGATAAATATAAGATCACATGGTTCTAACATTATATATAAATATGATTAAAGTTAACTAAATTGCCATGAGCATGGCTATACTCAACATGAAAACTATCTCTCATCCTTACTTTCTTAAAGATTTTTCACATTTCTACTTCTAAATCAATATCTGAAAATATACTTACAAGTAGAATAGTTTAACTCATTGACATTTACAGCAAATAAAACTTTTCCCCATATTTTGAGGAGGATCATAAACAGTGTCAAGATGGAATTTTTTAAATATTTCATTAAAAATCCTTATTCCAACATGTGATTGCCCTTTCCCTATAATCAGGGAAAGAGTAAAACTTTTCCCTGAGTTTCATGTCTCAACACCATGAACAATTATACACTTTTCAGACTTCCCTTTTGACTTCAGATGTTTTCCAGCATATTGAGATTATACAGATTTCATGAAAAAGTAGCTTGCTATTTCTAAGGATATATTTTCAGAAAACTAGAGAATGAAGGTAGTGGTAGACAAGTAGCATTACCTTAAGGGGAAAGGGCTTAGGATTTAAGGTCAGGGTCAAACTTCATTCTTTTGCATATGGACACAGTAATTTCTTTAAAAGTAGTTGATTGGATTTATGAAATTTAAGTCTCTGAAATGGACATTATAAGAGGGTGGATAGAGATTTAGATCTAATTAAACAGAGAAGAATTGATCACTTCTCTGTAAGGATATGGATTCCAGCTTCTCTTGCTTTAAACTTTAGAAATCCGACCCTTTCAGCATGCCAACAAGGTTTCTGGCATCAGATAGCTATTGTGTTTTTGGATAAGGAACCAGCAGGCCACCTTGCTCTATTCCCCATCACTCCCTGTTGTCATGGCAGCACTTAAGTCTAGTGGCAGGGGCTTTCAGCATCATCTTTCCACTTTTATTCTCCTTATGGTAGAGTTAAGAGGAAACCAAACCCCTACTTGTACCCTTATCTGTTTGACAAGTGGGAAAAGTAAAAATTGACCCAGAGGGCTACATCTTTCAAGAAAAGATAAGGAGCACTTTTTCTCTCCATGTAAATGAAGAATATTTTTCAACTTGGCATATTTCAAACATTCACATTACCTGCCCCACCCCCTATAGTCATTTGAGTTTGCAAACCCTGCTTTAAGCAGTAACTCATGGTAACAGCAAGAAGAGTATCATAAATATTCTCAAAAGTTCATCATTATATATCTTGCTCCTGAGGGAAGCAGAAATGAGAAAAGATTTTATTAGTGCAGATAGGAACTCTTCTTTCTGTTCAGGGTATGCTATTTTGAGGGCTCAAATTGAATAAAAGTCTCCTGGCATATGAATTCTATGAAGTATGATACCTGATAACAAACTCTTCAAAATATTCAAAATTGACATTTGAATAGAAGTTTTGCTCAGTTTCCATTTTGAAGCTGATAATATATTAAACTGTTTAACATTTGTAATTAAAAAAAAGAAATGATTTAAGCTGTCTATGGATCTCTTGGGCTTCCCTGATAGCTCAGTTGGTAAAGAATCTGCCTGCAATGCAGGAGACCCCTGGTTCAATTCCCGGGACAGGAAGATCCTCTGGAGAAGGGATAGGCTACCCACTCCAGTATTTCTGGGCTTCCCTTGTGGCTCATCTGGTAAAGAATCTGTCTGCAATGTGGGAGACCTGGGTTCTTTCCCTGGGTTGGGAAGACCCCCTGGAGAAGGGAAAGGCTACCCACTCCAGTATTCTGGTCTGGAGAATTCCAAGGACTATACAGACCATACAGAGAGTTGGACATGACTGAGCTACTTTCACTTCACTTCATGGATCTCAAGTCTATTTTTAAAAGATTTATTACTTTTTCAGTCACACACACACACACAATGATAGGCTAGGTAATAATGAAGAACATAAAGATAGGTTTCAGTAAAACAATAGTTGAATTTTGAATTCTGACAAGTTAAGTATTAAAACTTGAAAAGAAATCCTTTTAAGCCATCTAAAGCTCTTGGTGGAAATGTAATATGCTAGGAGAATTCTAGCTACTATTTAAATTTGAAGTGCTTCAATCCATTATGGTGACAAAAGTTGTTTTAGCAGCTATCATTTTTTAAAATTTCAGCACTTTGGTTCCTTCCAAGATAAATGTTCTTTCTTCCTTGCCTCTCATTTCTTAAATTATTTTCTGAGGATAGCAACATTTGGACAGTTTATCTGGCTCCAGCCCTAGGCATTATGTCATTGCTTCCTTTTCTTTACTTACTAATGGACTGCAAATATTCTTTTCCTAGAAAAACAAAAAACAAAAAACCTCCCCCTCCTCTGTTGCTCCCCTGGTGTTAACAGGGTCTACAAGTAGGAAATCTCCACTCTTCTGGAAAGCATGCTAAGGCGTCCTCTGCCTTCATTCTCTCCTTCCCCTCGCACAAATAAACTCTCCAGCCAACAGCAGCATGACTTCTGCTAACACAACCACATTAATCCAGAGTTCTTAATAGAGGAGCTGTCAGTTCAGTTCAGTTCAGTTGCTCAGTTTTGTCCGACTCTTTGCGACCCCATGAACCGCAGCACGCCAGGCCTCCCTGTCCATCACCAACCCCCGGAGTTTACTCAAACTCATGTTCATTGAGTCAGTGATGCCATCCAACCATCTCACCCTCTGTCGTCCCCTTCTCCTCCTGCCCCCAGTCCCTCCCAGCATCAGGGTCTTTTCCAATGAGTCAGCTCCTTGCATCAGGTGGCCAAAGTATTGGAGTTTCACCTTCAACATCAGTCCTTCCAATGAACACCCAGGACTGATCTCCTTTAGGATGGACTGGTTGGATCTCCTTGCAGTCCAAGGGACTCTCAAGAGTCTTCTCCAACACCACAGTTCAAAAGCATCAATTCTTCGGTGCTCAGCTTTCTTTACAGTCCAACGCTCACATCCATACATGACCACTGGAAAAACCATAGCCTTGACTAGACAGACCTTTGTTGGCAAAGTAATGTCTCTCTCTGCTTTTTAATATACTATCTAGGTTGGTTATAACTGTCCTTCCAAGGAGTAAGCGTCTTTTAATTTTATGGCTGCAGTCACCATCTGCAGTGATTTTGGCGCCCAAAGAAATAAAGTCAGCCACTGTTTCCACTGTTTCCCCATCTATTTGCCTTGAAGTGACGGGACTGGATGTGATGATCTTATTTTTCTGAATGAAGAGCTTTAAGCCAACATTTTCACTCTCCTCTTTCACTTTCATCAAGAGGCTTTTTAGTTCCTCTTCACTTTCTGACATAAGGGTGGTGTCATCTGCATATCTGAGGTTATTGATATTTCTCCTGGCAATCTTGATTCTAGCTTGTGCTTCCTCCAGCCCAGCGTTTCTCATGATGTACTCTGCATAGAAGTTAAATAAGCAGGGTGACAATATACAGCCCTGAGGTACCCCTTTTCCTATTTGGAACCAGTCTGTTGGTCCATGTCCAGTTCTAACTGTTGCTTCCTGACCTGCATATAGGTTTCTCAAGAGGCAGGTCAGGTGGTCTGGTATTCTCATCTCTTTTAGAATCTTCCACAGTTTATTGTAATCCACACAGTCAAAGGCTTTGGCATAGTCAATAAAGCAGAAATGCAAACCTCACATGAGAAAACTGCCCTCCCACCAGACTGGAGCACAGTCAGTGCATTGCAGCCTCTGAAAAGAGATTTTTGTTAGGGACTACTTTCTTTTAGTCATAAAATGATCAACTTTTACTTATACTTTGGTAGTTGCAAGTCTGGAGAAATCAATGGCACTCCACTCCAGTACTCTTGCCTGGAAAATCCCATGGACGGAGGAGCCTGGTAGGCTGCAGTCCATGGAGTCGCTAAGAGTTGGACATGACTGAGCGACTTCACTTTCACTTTTCACTTTCATGCATTGGAGAAGGAAATGGCAACCCACTCCAGTGTTCTTGCCTGGAGAATCCCAGGGACGGGGGAGCCTGGTGGGCTGCCGTCTATGGGGTCGCACAGAGTCGGACATGACTGAAGCAACTTAGCATCAGTAGCAGTTGTAAGTCAAATGGTATAAAGGGTATAATACAATTTAAAAAAAATTTACCACTTAAAAGATCCAGTGGTACAACCGAATCCCATAAAAACTTATAGAAAATAAAAAAGAGAAAATGCATATGTATAGCATCATCTAGTCTGTCTAGTCAAAGCTATGGTTTTTCCAGTAGTCACGTGTGGATGCGAGAGTTGGAGTATACAGAAAGCTGAGCGCCAATGAATGGATGCTTTTGAACTGTGGTGTTGGAGAAGACTCTTGAGAGTCCCTTTTACTGCAAGGAGATCCAAACAGTCCATCCTAAAGAAAATTAGTTCTGAATATTCATTGGAAGGGCTGATGCCGAAGCTGAAACTCCAATACTTTGCTGACCTGATACAAAGAGGTGAGTCATTTGAAAAGACCCTGATCCTGGGAAAGACTGAAAGCGGGAGAAGGAGAAGACAGAGGATGAGATGGTTTGATGGCATCACTGACTCAATGGACATGCTGCTGCTGCTGCTGCTGCTAAGTCGCTTCAGTCGTGTCCAACTCTGTGCGACCCCATAGACGGCAGCCCACCAGGCGCCCCGTCCCTGGGATTCTCCAGGCAAGAACACTGGAGTGGGTTGTTATTTCCTTCTCCAATGCATGAAAGTGAAAAGTGAAAGTGAAGTCACTCAGTCATGTCTGACTCTTTGCGACCCCATGGACTGCAGCCTACCAGGCTCCTCATCCATGGGATTTTCCAGGCAAGAGTACTGGAGTGGGGTGTCATTGCCTTCTCTGATTTTGTATTGGAGGGTAGTCTGTTAGCAATGTGATAGCTTCATTCAACAGCAAAGGGATTCAACCATACATATACATGTATCCATTCTCCCCCAAACTCCCCTCCTATCCAGGCTGCCATGAAACATTGACCAGAGTTCCCTTTGGTATATGGTAGGTTCTTATTTTCCATTTTAAATATAGCAGTATGTACATGCCGATCCCAAACTCCATAACTTTCCCATCCCTCCATCCTTCCCAGTGACAACCATAAGTTCTTTCTCTGTCAGTATGTTTCTGTTTTGCAAATAAGTTCATTGTGTCATTTCTTTTTAGATTCAGTATATAAGGGATGTCATATGATATTTCTCCATCTCTGTCTGACTGTAACCTATTTAATATGTGAGCATATATATATATATATATAATATTTGATAAAATTAATTTCCTAAAATTGCAGATCTAAGGAAGCTAATTTAACTCATCACAAAATCATAGACACCTAGAAAAACTGAAATAGTATTCATTTCTTTATTTGTTCCTTTGACAAACACTTTTCTGCTCAGTTCTCTGTAAGGCATTCTTTTAGGCACTGAATACAGAGTGAGATCAAAAAGAAAAAATAGAGGTTAATTGCCTGGTCTGATGACTTATGCATTGTAGTGGGATAAGACATATAAAACAGACTTTGATCAATTAATTAACAAGAAAATATTCTAGTCTTCAAGTTCTCAACCTTGAGTGTGTACTTCATCACTTTGAAAATTTACCAATGTTTGTGTCATTCCCCTAGAGATTTTGGTGTGACTCCTGTGTGTGTGAATTTTAAAAATCCCCCATATGAGTCAGACACTAAGACACTTAAGTTAATCAGAGAATTAAGTAAGGACATATGATAGAGTTTTCCAATTTCTGTGATTCTAAAGTCCACTAGCTCAATGTCTCAAACAGCTCCTTAAAATGTACTCAAGGCTACCAGAGTCACAAGTATCTAAATTTCATTGGAACAGGAGTGTCATTCAATAGAAATGCAGAGGGTGTCTGAAGGAAGATTTTAAAAAGGCTAAAGATGGCTTGCAAAATAGAAAATAAATTTCTGAAGATCCTGAGAATGAGATTTAAAATGGAAAATACCCATGTATCAAAGACAAACGTGAGCACAATTGATTGAAGGATGGGATTGAGAATGAGTATCAGAATTTTAGTGAAGCCTGAATAAGGTAGAAGAGGAGATTAAAATGCTATGGACAGATTTAAAAGACCTTGAGTGGTCAAAATATTGGGATTACATTTTTCATCTCTTTATTATCTGTCTGTATCAGTGCACATACTTTATATATCTACTATCCTCTCTATACTGGTAAATTTTTTGGTTCATTTTACTTCTTGGCACTGTTCCTGGTGTTCTTAAGTTATATATTTCACCAAATATGCAACCCAAATATGCAACTCAACTCAGTTGGATACACTAGTGTTAGTGTGCAAAAAAGACTAAACTTTCCCCTAGGCTGTATCTTGGACTGAAGATCAATTTTATTAGAGAGGTGAGTTAATAAGCTAAGTTTCTGCCTCTTTTAGTTCCCTTTCTCATTCATTGAGGGGTAAGATCCAGATTCAGTGAGATGAATATTTTTTCAAAGTCATTATCAGCCAAAGATGAGTATATGGCATATAACCATTATGAGCATGGGTTCTAGTACAAAGTACATAATTTAAAAATGTGTATTGAATTCTGCCATTTATGGGCTATGTGATCTCTAACATGCCAAGTAGTTAGTCTTTCTGTGTAGATTCCAAGTTGATAACAGTAGAAATAAAGCAATAAAATACATTCTGTATTTTCAAAAATCATTCATGGTAAATTCTACCAGGATTACATTTTACAGTTTTTTTTATGTGTGGAAGTATTTGATTTAGGAAATTCCCACCTAAACCCAACGGATAATAAAAATATTAAGGATACAACTTAAATTATAAAATGCACAGTTAAAATATGATATAATGCCCTTGTTTTATTACAACATATTATATCTCAGTAATGCTTATTTTCATAATTTAAATGGTAAAATATTAACTGGTCAACCAGTCTTTTAAAATTTCGGTGACTAACTTAACAAAGGCTCCATAGTTATTTCTACAAAAGTCTATTTGCTAAAATGGTCAATATGTTAAAATAGGTGAATATGATAAGCAGTCAAATAAATTTTGTGGTATGTGGATGCTACAATATAGTTACAGTGAATTTGCTGACATAATACTGATTATGTCTGCAGGATCATATGAATAATGTTTCATCATCGGTAGATTGGTAGATTCCCTTTACTTTGCTGCTGCTGCTAAGTCTCTTCAGTCTTGTCCGACTCTGGCAACCCCATAGATGACAGCCTACTAGGCTCCCCCGTCCCTGGAATTCTCCAGGCAAGAACACTGGAGTGGGTTGCCATTTCCTTCTCCAATGCATGAAAGTAAAAAGTGAAGTCGCTCAGTTGTGTCTGACTCTTAGCGACCCCATGGACTGCAGCCTACCAGGCTCCTCCGTCCATGGGATTTTCCAGGCAAGAGTACTGGAGTGGGGTTCCATTGCCTTCTCCATCCCTTTACTCTATATTATAAGAAACAGCAGTGGTTGGTTGTAAAATTAGAACTTACACATTTCCGCCAAGTGAAAATGAAAGCCCCTCAGTCATGTCCAACTCTTTGCGACTCCATGGACTGTAACCCCCAGGCTTCTCTGTCCATGGGATTCTCCAGGTAAAATTACTGGAGTGAGTTGCCATTCCCTTCTCCAGGGGATCTTCCCAACCCAGGGGTCAAACCCTGTTCTTCTGCATTGCAGGTAGACTTTTTACTGTCTGAGCCACAGGGAAGTCTTATTTCCCCCAAAGCCTTTCTTTAAAAATAATTACATATTAATTAAAGTAAATAAATATTTGCCTATAAATACTACATAGTCCTGTTGTTACAGAGAAGGCGATGGCAACCCACTCCGGCACTCTTGCCTGGAAAATCCCATGGATGAGGAGCCTGGTAGGCTACAGTCCATGGGGTCGCTAAGAGTCAGACACGACTGAGCGACTTCACTTTCACATTTCACTTTCATGCATTGGAGAAGGAAATGGCAACCCACTCCAGTGTTCTTGCCTGGAGAATCCCAGGGACTGGGGAGCCTGGTGGGCTGCCGTCGATGGGGTCGCACAGACTGGGACACGACTGAAGTGACTTAGCAGCAGCAGCAGCAGCAGCCTGATGTTATTTACAGGTTGTAAATAGTGTCAGTCTTAACACTGTTTGGATCCTTACTCAGCTTTCAGGGCCTCATAATTCCAACTGAAACAGTCAATTTTGTTAACATATTACAGGGCCAGAACTTTTTTCATTTTAAGTGGAAATCTCTTTGGCTTTGTTCCCGGGGCAGTTTTGTTTTCCTCCACTCGCCACATCTCAGAGAGGGTATCTTTGAACTCTACATACTGTACAGTGGTTTAGTTGATCCATTTCTTATCACGGTAAATGCAGGGCTAGGAGTTTATTCCATGTCCCTTGATGCTAGCTCCATCACTACTCTGGTGTACCAAATGACTTACATGTTTATATTACTGAAAATAATAAACTGATTTAATTTTCCATTTAAAAAAATCTATCAAATAAAAACTGGTTTGACCAGAAATATTGGCCAGCACTGGTTCCTTTGCCTTTTAATTGCACTAGGTTTTAATAAGTGAGAGTCTAATTCTTAAAAAGTTTATCTGGTAGCAACCTTGGAAAGAGGCCTTGTGAAAATGTGTACTCGAGTTACAACAAAGCAATTCTGTTCTGATTTAAAATTTTTGTTTTATAGTTCTTCGATAAGGTTAGATTTAAACTTAATCTAGCTCCATTTCACGTTACAAGTGCACATTACAGATTATTTCATAGCTGCCTTTTTTAATCCTGTAGGTAATTTCTTCAAGGCCCCAAATATATAAAAATTACTTAACCACAACATGATAATAGCTTTTCCCTCTGGGTATAGATATAAGAATATGTAGCTCATTACAAGTCCTCAGAGTTTCTATCTTCCCAGCAGGACAGCATTCTGCAAAATTTATAAATATGCTAAGCTTTTTCAAATATTTGTCATTGCTTAATAAATTATGCTGGTTAATATCATATCCAATAAAATATTTATTTTAAACATCAGGAGGCATGGTTTCAGCTAAGACTTTAGTTAAGATCTGTGGGTCAGTAAGGATATATTGTCTTTAATCAAAAAGAATAATGAATTGAGGCACACACAGTAGCATAGGCTGAAAATCTGCAGTGAAATTTGTCCTGCCCTCATGCTATTAACCTAATTACCATACAATTTAAAGTTAATAATAAATAACAGGCTTAAATTAGACCAGACTGAAGTACGGGCAATTATGCCAAGAACTTTAATAGAAGACACAATGAGTTTTATCAATTAATTTCAATTATATTTGACTTCTCTGAAACTCTCAAATTGAAATGGATTAAATCTCAAATTAAAGGGAATATAATTTTTGATTGAGTTACAATAAGACAATAATGTAAATCACCCCCTGCCTTTTTATCATGTTATATTCCTTTGGAAGAGAAATTTTTAGCACAGTTTGAGTTGTAGGTCATGCAATATCAGAGCATTGCATTAGCAGAGAAGTGATAAGATTTATTCCCTAAACAATAGTTTTAGGCCTTTGTTTACACATCAGAAGAATACTTGCCTTGTTTTCTATATATCTGAAGTTAACTGAAAGCTCTGTTCAGTTTCACAAAAAAACTACACTTGATGCTTAAGAATATATATGACTATAAAATATATGTGACTATACCCCATATTTTTAGTCTTGAGAGCAACTCTGTTATAAATACAATTGCAGAATGTGTGTGTGTGTGTGTTTTTTTTTTAATGGAGAATTACCAGACATTTTCTCTTTAACTATGACCTCTGTCCATCCTCATATTCTTCTTCCCTGAAAATTAAATGCACTTAAGATTTTCTGAGGGTATTCTATACATTTCTTATCTCTCTTCTCTAGTTTTTAGTTATGTGCCCCTATAGTTTTGTGAATTTTCTTCTCATCTACTATATATTCACTAATTTTTTCAGCATGTCACATCTGCTATTAAATATATCCAGTGGCTGTATGTCAATGTTGGATTTGCATATAGGAAAATACATACTTTTTAAAGTATAGGTGAAATTTGTCAAATTAATACATCCTTACAAAATTGACAAATTATTTCCATCATCCTAGAACAGATTCACATGTTCCTTTTAAATCAATCCCTACTCCCATAGTCATTCAGTATTGATTTTGTGCCTAATTTTTTTGTTCAAAGTAGTTTTTGTGATTCATCCTTGCTGTTGCATCATCATTATTTTTTTATCCCTAGTGTTCCTTTATATGAATATACCAAAACTGTTTATCCATTCTCCTGGTTTATGGTCATTTGGGTGTCTTCTATTTTTTAGCTGTTGTGAAAGGATATCTATAAAAGTTTTTAAATCCTATTGTATTAATGTATATATAAAGGTCTTCATTTCTTGAGTCAAGTATACATTGTGAAATTGGTAAGTGCATGATTAGTATTATAAGAAACCACTTCTACAAAGTGTTTATAATAGTTTGCCTTCTCTCCAACAATATATGAGAATTCTAGTTTATCCACATCCTTGCCAGCATTTTGGTATTGTCTGTCATTTCTTGTCATTCAGGTGGATGTAAAGTGTGATATCATCATGATGTTCCCATTACTTCTCTGATCAGTGATGGAACTTTTCATGTCTTTATTGGCCATTCATATAGCTTCTTTGTGAATGACTTATTCAAATAGTTTGCCTGTTTTGTCAATTGGCTTGTCTTCTTAAAGGATAAGCGTTCTTTAAGTATTCTAAATAAAAGTTTTTTGTCAGACATAATCAGTTTTTTCTCCTGGTATGTGACTTGACTTTTTATTTCTAAAGAGTATCTTCTCTTGTTAATTCTCTCAGTTGTGTCTTCTCCTGTCCTCAACCTTTCCCAGCATCAGAGTCTTTTCTAGTGAGTCAGTTCTTTGCATCAGGTGGACAAAGTGTTGGAGCTTAGGCTTCAGCACCAGTCTGTCCAATGAATATTCAGTACTGATTTCCTTTAGAATTGACTGGTTTGATCTCCTTACAGCCATAGGGACTCTCAAAAGTCTTCTCCAACACCACAGTCCTGAATATTCTTTGGACGGACTGATGCTGAAGCTGAAACTCCAATACGTTGGCCACCTGATGCGAAGAACTGACTCATTTGAAAAGACTGATGCTGGGAAAGATTGAAGGTGGGAGGAGAAGGGGACGACAGAGGATGAGATGGTTGGATGACATCACCTACTCAATGGACACGAGTTTGAGTAAACTCTGGGAGTTGGTGATGGACAGGGAGGCCTGGCGTGCTGCAGTTCATGTGGTTTGAAAGAGTCAGACACGACTGAGCGACTGAACTGGACTGAACTGAACACCACAGTACACAAGCATCAAGTCTTCAGGATTCAGCCCTCTTTATGGTCAAACTCTTACATCCATACATGACTTACTGGAAAAATCATAGCTTTGACTATATGGATTTTTATGCAAAGTGATGACTCTGCTTTTTAATACATTGTCTAGGTTTGTCATAGTTTTTCCTCCCAGGAGCAAGTGTCTTTTAATTTCAAGACTGCAGTCACCATCTGCAGTGATTTTGGAGCCCAAGAAAATAAAGTCTGTCACAGTTTCCATTTTTTTCCCCATCTACTTGCCAAGAAGTGATGGGACCAGATGCCATGATCTTAGTTTTCTGAATGTTCAGTTTTAAGTCAGCACTTTCACTCTTGTCTTCACCTTCATCAAGAGCTCTTTAGTTCCTCTTCACTTTCTGCCATAAGGGTGGTCAGCTGCATATCTGAGGTTATTGATATTTCTCCCAGCAATCTTGATTCCAGCTTGTGATTCATCCAGCCTGGCATCTCGTGTGATGTACGCTGTATATAAGTTAAATAAGCAGTGTGACAGCATGCAGCCTTGATTTACTTCTTTCCAAATTTTGGACTAGTCCGTTGTTCCATGTCTGGTTCTAACTGTTGCTTCTTGACCTGCATGCAGGTTACTCAGGAGGCAGGTAAGGTGGTCTGATATTCCCATCTTGTGTTTTACACAGTTTGTTGTGATCCACACAGTCAAAGGTTTTCACATAGTCACTGAAGTAGTAGATGTTTTTCTGGAATTCCTGTGCTTATTCTGTGATCCAGGGGATGTTGGCAAAATTGGTCTCTGATTCCTCTGCCTTTTCTAAATCTAGCTTGTACGTTTGAAAGAGCTTGAACCCTAGCTTGAAGGATTTTGAGCATGTCCTTGCTAGTATGTGAAAGGAACACAATTTTGCAGTAGTTTGAACGTTCTTTGGCATTATTACCCTTCTTTGGGATTGAAATGAAAACACCTTTTCCAGTCCTCTGGCCACTGCTGAGTTTTACAAATTTGCTGGCATATTGAGTGCAGCTCTTTAACAGCATCATCTTTTAGGATTTGAAATAGGTCAGCTGGAATTCCATCACCTCCACTAGCTTTGTTCATAGTGATGCTTCCTAAGGTCTACTTGACTTCACATTCTAGGATGTCTGGCTCTAGGTGAGTGTTCACAGCATCGTGATTATCTGGGTCATGAAGATCTTTTTTGTATAGTTCTTCTGTGTATATGATCTTATTCTGGATAAGTTTTGTCTATATGTATCTGAAATGTATATTTAGTGAATGAATGGGCGAGTGATTGAATAACTAAATAATTTATTTTACTTTGAAAATGATTTTGTTACTTAAATATTTATTTTTCAAGAAACTGTCAAAATATTATCTGTTTCTTTGCAAACCTTTAAGGAAGCATTACTAACCCCTCACCCTTAACAGAGTACTTAGTTTGTACCATTGATCACATTTTATTACAGTTTAATACACATCTCAGTTCAGTTCAGTGGCCCAGTCGTGTCCAATTCTTTGTGACCCCATGAATCACAGCATGCCAGGCCTCCCTGTCCATCACCAACTCCTGGAGTTTACTCACACTCATGTACATGGAGTCGGCGGTGCTATCCAGTCACCTCACCCTCTGTTGTCCCCTTCTCCGCCTGCCCCCAATCCCTCCCAGCATCAGGGTCTTTTCCAATGAGTCACCTCTTTGCATAAGGTGGCCAAAGTATTGGAGTATCAGTTTCACCATCAGTCCTTCCAATGAACACCCAGGAATGATCTCCTTCAGGATGGACTGATTGGATCTCCTTGCAGTCCAAGGGATTCTCAAGAGTCTTCTCCAACATCATAGTTCAAAATCATCAACTTTTTGGCACTCAGCTTTCTTCACAGTCCAACTCTCACATCCATACATGACCACTGGAAAAACCATAGCCTTGACTAGACAGACCTTTGTTGGCAAAGTAATGTCTCTGCTTTTTAATATGCTATCTAGGTTGGTCATAACTTTCCTTCCAAGGAGTAAGCATCTTTTAATTTCATGGCTGCAATCACCATCTGCACTGATTTTGGAGCCCAGAAAAATAAAGTCTGACACTGTTTCCACTGTTTCCCCATCTATTTCCCATGAAGTGATGGGACCAGATGCCATGATCTTAATTTTCTGAATGTTGAACTTTAAGCCAACTTTTTCACTCTCCTCTTTCACTTTCATCAAGAGGCTTTTTAGTTCCTCTTCACTTTCTGCCATAAGGTTTGTGTTATATGCTTATCTGAGGTTATTGATATTTCTCCCAGCAATCTTGATTCCAGCTGGTGCTTCTTCCAGCCCAGAGTTTCTCATGATGTACTCTGCATAGAAGTTAAATAAGCAGGGTAACAATATACAGCCTTGATGTACTCCTTTT